>NW_028321907.1:25004166-25663055 GCF_036245765.1 Copidosoma floridanum
CATCCGGGGGAACCCCACCAGCAGTATCAGTGCCCGATGCATCTGCCTCTTCCTCCAGACGCCGTCTCTTAGGTTGGCGATGCATGTTGGATTTCTAAGGAGTTTGAAATTCAAGGTCTAAGACACGTGTTGACTCTGTAGCACGAAAAAAAGGAATGACGTATGCCACAAGCGACCCATCAGTGCAGGGCACTGGGGCCTCTAGTGAAAAAATTAAGTACTAACTCTAAAAACCGTGATATATAGCAAGGAAGAAAGGAAAATGCATTTGGTATGTCTTCGAACGAGACGAATGAAATATAATTTATGGGTAGGTTTTGGATGTGATTAATGACAAGAAGTATTGCAAGTGCTTCTGCTGTGAAGATAGACGCTTTTGAGGTGAGTTTAAATTTGTCGGTGGTAGATGTGCTTGGAATAAAAAAGGAAAGGCCAAGAAAATCAATTTGGGGGGACAAACCTCTACCTCTCACCTTTATTAAATTTATAATAATAATAACGTTTGTAAATAGCTTTAATAGATGACGTTGTACTGATGTGTATGAATATAATATGTTGTAGAACCGAATAGAGTTTAGCTTATAAACCTCTGTGACTGAGGAAGGTACAGTGTACCGAAATAATTGTAACACTTATATATGACAATAAATCGTGAAGATTTATTTATAAAATCATTTTTCATTTGATTTTAATATTTACTGATGATGTTTTTGAGATGTGAATTCCAAGAAAGTTTATGATCGAATGTGAGGCCAAGGTATTTGATGGATTTAACTGCGGGTATGTTTGTGTTGTTAAGAGTGAGGGATAGGTTAGAGTCATATATAGCGTCGTCTTGACAAAATATGGTAAAGCGAGTTTTTTGGTCGGAGATGAGTAGGTTAAGAGTGTTATAGAAATCGTTAAGTTTGTTGAGAGAGGAGTTTAGTTTGGTAGTGGCTGATGGTATGTTGTTGTCGGTAGTGTATATTACTGTGTCGTCCGCATATTGGAGGATTTGGAGGGCAGGGTCAAGGGAGATCTTATCAATTTGAGAAATGTAAAAGTTGTACAGTAATGGGCTGAGTACACAGCCTTGGGGAACACCAGTGCTTTTGTAGTTAGGTCCTTCCAGGTTGTTGGCAATTTTGAAATAAAGCTCTCTGTGGCGGGTCATTAAGTTGAAAATGAATTTTCTTGTTTTGACTGTTATTTTAAGGTCTGAGAGGATGTTGTTAAGGATAGATGAGTGGACTTCGTCAAAGGCTGATTTAATGTCTATGAAACAGCAGCAAGTATATTGATTGTTTGAGATTGCACGTTGAATGTCGATAATTAGGGAAGTCAGGGCATGCTGGCATGATTTATTTTTACGGAATCCTATTTGCGAGTTTGGAAGGAAAAAATTTTGGCCAGTGAAGTGGTATAGGCGTGTGTTGATCATTCTTTCTGTAAGTTTTAAGGTGCAAGAAGCCAGGGAGATCGGGCAGAATTGGTGGTTAGAGTTTTTGAGGATGAGAGCAATAAGAAATTTTTTCCATGATTCATGGAACTGGCCATTCTGGAAGAAGTGATTGATGGATTCGAGAAGAATAGTATGAAAGGAGGGTGGGGAGTTTGGAAGTATTTTAGACGTGTTTCCAAAAAAAAAATTTCCTAATTCCTGTAAACTTTACCTCGAACTTTTCTCATTTTTGTATAATCATTTATATTTGTGTACTTGCAACTGGAGTTTGGGAAAAAAAGTATCTACGTTACAAGTAAATCCGTATTTTACATACGTGACATTTGTTAAAAATAATTATACAGTATTGAATGCAAAACGTTTCAAGGCATTTTAAAAATTTTGGTGCACTAATTACTAAAACAACATTACTCGAGATTGCGTGTAAGTCGTATGTTTTTTTTACAGAAGGCGTAAAGTGATATTTTTTGCCCGTGAGACTATTTTCTGCCTCTGCACAAAGTTGTTTCAAGTATGCAAAGTGGCAATTGCATTTTGTAGCTATGGTAATAAATTAATTTTTTACCTTATAGAAGTGTTTTATTTTATGATAATTTGTGATAATTATTGTAAAATGTTTATATTCGTGCTTTATAAAATGTAAACACCATTAAACGCTGCACTCGATTTTTTTTTTTTTTTTTCTTGATTTACGTAAAAAAAATTGTTATCTTACCTGCAATAAATAAAATCCTTTTAAAAAAAGATGCATCATAAATTATCCAAGGTAGTTACGAAAAACAGGTTAAATAATACTAGATTGCATAATAATTATATATTTTAGATTCACTTTGACAGATTTTAATAATCAAGGGCTTGAAATGTTTTTTATTTCTAATTTATAGCGACCCTTATGCTTCAGGAAGCTTTGTAGTAATTTGTAGGCAGTAACTATGGCTAAAATTTGTAAAACGTAAATATAAATTGATACGTTCAAAATTAATTATCAACGCAGTTTTTGTAACCATCAATTTATTGTAATAAATATTTTAATGTGGTAGCCGTGAAGAAAAAAAAAAAAAAAAAAAAAAAAAAAGATAAAGAAAAAAAAAATTATCGCACTTGCGATTCGAAGGTATGACCAGCTAAAACATAAACTATATAGCCCACTCGGCTACCGCGCTTTACGGTGGAGGAGGTATAGATGTTATATATAAGCTGTGAAGCAGGCTTGGGTTGACCATATATATACCACAGGAAGAGGGAAAGTAGAAGTAGGGGAACTGGAGTAGAGACTCTTTCGAGCTGTACTATACTTGCACCAGCCTGTAGCTTGTGAGCCTCTAGAGTGCTGAACTCTACTTTGAGGGGAATACCGTCCCGTCTGGCATCACTGGTCCGTACGGTCAGCAAACTCAGCTTAGACGGCGTACTGTATCTAAGATAAAAATCATGTCACTGACACACTTTAACTGTAACTACTATAAGTGACGACAATATATGGTAATGTGGACGTACTTTTGTGACAACACCCGATATGCTATTGTTGCAGAATGTGCCAGCTTAACTAGTAAGGTATTTCACCAGAGATATTCCCACTGTTCCCATGGTATGGTAGGTCAATTAAAATAAGTATCAATTAAGGGACAGGTAATTGAGTGCGGCAATACACCCCTCACATAAGTGGTAAGTGTGTGGACCCGATAACTAGGCCAATGAGCGATTGCGCTACACTTCAAAAAAAAAGTTAAATGTATTAAATTTTTTTAAAACATCATTACTTATTAAATTTTCTTACTTATTTCAAATCTGGACTTTTATAATTCTTATCATCAGTTATTACATTTTATTTGTTAATGGTAGTTTTCGTATGTGGTAGTGCATGTCGCCAGGGCAAGCACTAGACCCGAGGGACTCCTTGTGCTTGCCCTGGTTGGATGCGCACCAGGTACAAAAACTATACTACTCGCTTGGGATATTAAAACAAAATTTCTGAATTATAAGGGATACACTCACTTAAAGGAAAGAATATTCATGTACTGATAAAAATTTTAAGCAAACCAATGCCGAGTATACTTGTAGTTCCAAAATACAAAATTCTACATTACAGTATAGGCTCCTCTGTAGGCACTCATAAGTGCTACTAAATATAATATAGCAGGCAAAGACAACTAGGTAAGTAAGGCTTCTGGAAAATCAGTTTACTTCAGCATCCCTAAATCTAAAAAAAATCATTCCAAGTGTTTAAAGCGTACTCGTACAATTTTCGTTACATAACTTTTGGTGTAAATTAATACTGTCTATGACAAAATTTCGAAAATACACGAAATTATGGATTATCGTTTTATGTCGGTCTATTCTTACTATCTCTTACACGCCCGGAATACAAGATTTTGTAAGGGACTGAAATGGTTCGTATTACCAACATTTATATACAATAAATTTTGCATAAAAAAATTATATTCAATCTTGTGTACTTTTATCTCAAAATTATCATAAATTATCCAATAACTGTAGTGTATATATGTTCAATGTTCAATTTTTAAAAAAAAGCCTAAACTCTTTCAGCTTGGGAAATAACCTACGTGTGGCGCTCGTGTCTGACATCAAATTCCAATAATAGCAGGTATAACCAAAACATACTTATAATGGACCACTCGCCATACTTCTGAATTAGAAATTTAACGTGCAAGGTGGCTTTTTTGATATTTTATATACTTAAGTACAGTGATTACGGGAAAAATATATAAAAATCTTTTTTCATCTGTGGGTCAATGTTGAAGTTGTATTTAAAAGTTAATTTTACTAACATCTCGTAAACGGTAGCAGATAGCACAAAAATATTAGCGTGTAGGGTGAAAAATTTCCTAACAATCAGGTCTTTTACTTACCTTTCGACACGCATAAAACTTTGTGAAAAAAATTAACAAAGGCATTTTTAGCGTTTACTGTAAGAGTAAGTGAGAAGGAGAGAGCGGTGCATGGCCTCAAAGCGAAGCCATACCCCCTCCATGCTCTAGCACATGCATGCAGTGATGCAGTACAGGTAGCGTAGCCAGAGTATATGTAGTGGTGCGGGGAGAGAGACAAGAGGAGAGGCAATAGCCGAGCAAATACTGCTGGATCGGATTGTGATGTTTTTCAGCTTACGGGCAGCGCTCAAGATTTTTTCACTAAATCCCAAAAAAACTTTTAAAGGTAAAAAAAAGTCTCCGAGTGTTCAATATTGAGGTCCTAAGATTTAAGTTTACGCGCTTGATTAAATCTACCAATCAGTCTCTAGTACGCCGAGTTTCAATCGCAATGCGCCGCGTCTCTTTAGTTAGCCAATAGCTTTGTAAAGTAAGCAGCGGCTTGCTCTTTAAGATGTAGCTGCGCGATGTAATAGCCAGTTTGTACTCTGTCGTTGAGCAAGGTGCACGCACCTTCGCACGAGCACACACATACGCCTCTTTTCAAAGTTTTACACGCGCACTTTAACGATCAATTTACTGCCGTTCTTTATAACTCGATTACTCCTATTACTTCTCGTTTCGATTGTTCCGAATCTTTACCTCAGAAAAGTAAAGTGTTTGTATCAAAAATATAAATTTGGTGCTTCTATTCAATAAATACATTTAAGAGTGTTAAATACAAAATCAGTCTAATTTACTTCACATAGAAGCACACTCCTGCTCTGATACTCGACACCGAGGGACAAGGTTTTTTTTCGTTTAGCAGGATTTCCTATCGATTGGGAATAGTCTGCGGTAAGGAATTTTTTTTTTTTTACTGAAATCGGTCGAATGAGTTGGCTTTCATGCCTCATAGTGAACTTAAAAAAATGAAACAATACAGTTTTCGATCTGCACAATACTAAAATATAGTTTTGAGATACTAGTACACAATTAATCATTATAAATGTATGACGGAAAACTAAAAAAACTCTAGAATTTTCTGCAAAGTGAGTATATTTTGTGTGAATCAGTAGTATGATTTAACCATCTACATTATGAACAACAATATAATAATCAGGATGTTCTGTCGGAATGATAATAAATATAATTGAAACAATAGCGTCTGTACAACCTTTCGATTCTTTATCAATCAAGATGATGTTTAGTGTACCTTCACGTAATAATTTATTTATCTAGATTACTCAAAATTATACTGATTTTACTTACTTAACAATATGCAATTTAGTCTGATAGTATAATTGCTCAGACACAAATTTTTTGGTGGATTTTTTTCCAAAACAGCTGTGAGCGTCGTATAATTGACTATAGAAAAATATTTTTAAATCCATTTCATTTTTTATGTGAATACTCCAAAAAGATAAGACAAATATTTCGTTTTTGTAAGTTCACTATGAGGCATGAAAGCCAACTTATTCGACTGATTTCAGTAAAAAAAAAAAAAAAAATTCCTCACTGCAGACTATGCCCAATCGATAGGAAATCCTGCAAAACGAAAAAAAACCTTGTCCCTCGGAGACTTTTTTTTTACCTTCTCAGTAAAAAACTTATAGCTATTAATATGCCTATAATTTATAGCTATAATTATAGCTATAACTACCTATAAAACAGCTATAATAATGTATAAAATTCAGCTATAAATATAGCTATAAACTACAGCTGTAAATTTTTCACAAATAATGAATAAAAATTAGTTTAAAATCAGATTTTTTCAACATATATCGATCAGTACAGAAGGTATCATCCGTATGATAACAGTAAAACTGGGGGCCTGAAGTATTTTTGAATAAGTAGAAAAAAAAAAACAAGAAATAGTACACAATTTCAAGTTTTTTAAAAATTGTTTAAAAATACTTCAGGCCCTCAGTTTTACTGTTATCACACGAATGATACCGTCTATACTGAACGATATATTATGTTGAAAAAATCTGATTTTAAACTATTTTTTATTCAAAATTTTGAAAAGATTACAGCTGTAATTTATAGCTATATTTATAGCTGAATTTTATACATTATTATAGCTGTTTTATAGGTAGTTATAGCTATAATTTATAGGTATAATTATAGCTATAAATTTTTAACTGAGTTTAAAAGTTTTTTTGGGACTTAGTGAAAAAATCTTGAGCGCTGCCCGTAAGCTAAAAAATATCACAATCTAATCCAGTAGTACCTGCTCGGCTATTGCCTCTCCTCTTGCCTCTCTCCCCACACCACTACATACACTCTGGCTACGCTACCTGCACTGCATCACTGCATGCATGTGCTAGATAGTCCGGGTCGTAATCTGGAATTCGTGGGAGAAATTGTTTGGATAGGATTTTTTTGCATGATCTTCCGCAAAATGATCACCTAAAAACGAATTTGCATGTTGCCAGGCTTCAAAGTTGTAGGAAAAATGTTTAAACAAAATTTTTTAAACAAATTAAAAATATTGTTTATTTTGCCCTGGAAAAAATTTTTTTAGCTTTTTTGGACAATTTTAAACAAAAAAAGATGTCTTGCAAATTTTCTCTAAAATCAATACTTTTCGAGATATTAATTGTACAAAGTTTAAAAAACCGTGAAAATCGCCACTTTCAAGTATGCAAAACAACAATAAAAATTAATAATTTTGATGTTGCCAAAGTTCTCAAATATTCTTCAAACATCCCTTGAAAAAATCCCAAGGCGTTTCCGAATGTTATTTTATTGCAAACCCTTCATTTTTAATTTACAATCAAGCGTGTGCATCGTTACGATCGGCCGCTGCTGGCCGCGGCTCTCATGCTCCGTCTCTTTCCCACTCACGAGGAGTACAAGGAATTTACTGGCGCTCATATTTGATTTTAATGGTAAGTACATTATTCTTCTATAGTGATTGTGGGAATAAAAATCCAGTATAAAAAAGCCACCTTGCACGTTAAATATCTAATTCAGAAGTATGGCGAGTGGTGTACTAGTTAGGTTTTGCAGATAAGTGCCCGTGAAAGAGTCCACAGAATTACTTGTCAGGTAAATACGACGTATCAGCTATATATTACATCTGATGAGCTGACTAACCTTGCCTGGCAAGTATGGAACTAATTTTGAGTTTGTAATAAAGATAAGATAATCATAGCACCCCAATATAATTTATAGTCGATGAGGTATATGACAATGACTTGTAAAAAGTGCCGGTTGTATAAATTATCAAATGAAAAAAAAAAACGTTAATCAATTAAAAATATAATTATTCCCATAAAACCTTATGTTTCAATGCTGGTAAATTTAGTACTGAGCTCTGGCATTATCGGCGTCAATGCCAATATGTCAATAGTTGAAAACCGCCGTTTTGATTTCTGGTGTGCTGCCATTACCATACAAGAGTTATGTACTTACGTTAATTTATTTTTAAGAGTATCGTTCATGTAGAAATAATGTTTGTTACTTTTTTTTATACTAACGTACACATAAAACTCTTAATAAAGGTAAGAGAATAAATATTTACGTTTTACTTGGTATTTATATACATAAAGGTATCATCACAGAAGCCTGCCCCCCGCCTAAATTTTATACCAAATCTTAAATCGTTTATTAGCCGGATACAGGATCCAAGCCCAAAGTAGAAGGATATATATATATATATATGTATATGTATATGATAAAAAACCAAATAAGTTGTGTCAATCACTTACATTATGTTCAATCATCTCGTTTCAATACGTAACTGAAAATACTCGGACATGTATGTGGAATCCATGGTCCATTTGGAGACCAACCGTTGCTAAAAACCTACGTTTTTTACTGCTCCAATACCTACCTAGTTCCACTTGTCTGAAAAGATTTGTTATATGTCTGAAAATGGGTCCTTATTAAAAACAAAAGCGCAATTTTTACATGGTTGTGTCATGCATGTCTTTTTTTCACCATCTGTAACAATATAAGTAATGCGTCCTATTGAATATTGAATATTGAAAAATTTTCTCGACTGATGGCGCTATCAGCGGTAGTTGACTTTCCCCCTTTTCTTTCATATCCTTTGCTGCATTCACATACTCGACCACTTATTTTCTAATCATCTCCATCGAATCTTCAGAAACTGTGGCTTGTGTTCATCGTAATATCGTAAAGAAAGCAGAGATGAGTAGAGAGATTGCTAACGCCAATGCTACGGCGTGAGGCAACTTTTTTCCACTGATCGGGGCGACCCGCCGCGGCCAGCCGTCGAACCAAGGGGCACATTTTTCGAGAGTGCGAGACTCGTATCGAACAGCGTCAGAGATGAGTAGAGGAGTGGATTCGTGTGGAAATGAGCATATAGGCGCACGTTTTGGAGACACGTAGAAGGGGTATACCGAATGTGTGCCTACGAGGAGAGGAGTAGATTCGCGTGGAAATGAGCATGTAGGCGCACATTTTGGAGATCCGTGGAAGGGGAGTATACTGAATATGTGCGCCTATACGATACGTATACTCTCGTATATACGAGGATGAGAGGAGTGGTAATGACTATATAGCTATATAGCTGAGCGCACAGCCAACGCAAGCGACGACACGAGTCTTTCTCTCTATATACTTATGTACTATAACCAAAAATACATATATGCTATTCAATTGACTCTTGTTTCAATGCTATCTATATCAATCTCATTTGATTAAACTGTAGAAGTTAAATGCTCAAAATTATATACAATATCTCTGGATTTCAAGACATCTCTTTTTCATTGGATTTCGTACTTTCATAGTTTCATACTTATTCGGAAAATTCACTAATATTTTTAAAAAATATTCAGCTTAAACTATTTTTGAAGGATGTTAGTTCAACTGTAATCTCAAGCTCCGGAGGTTATCCATAAACATGTATGAATTCTACATTACAGGCGTCCAAACGTTGGATAGCTAAGGGGTTTAAGGTTTAAGCTGCGGATTGAGTTGTTTTGCGATCTTGGTTTCAATTCCACCTACATGCTTTTTTTTTTTTTTTTTTTTTCAATGCGGTTCATCATTCTGTTTCATTTTTTTATTTATTTTTATTTATGTGTCTTTTCAATTTATATGTTATGTCGACAACACTTTTTTCCGATTCGTCGAAACAAAACCGAAGACACAATAAAACTCTCTGGATGATTTCATTACTGTTGCTTATGCTACTAATGCAATACAAATAATTTGCATTACATTTTGAAGGTTTATTTGCAACTTTATGATTACAATTAATTTTTTTATTTATAAACTGAACATATATGTAAAATATTATTAAGTTCAATATGTTTGGAGTATCGGTCGTAAGCAGTGTAGTTGTGTAGTATACAATTATATATGCATATGTAGAAGTACGATTACATACACATACATACCAGGATGCATACAAACAACTACATATAAAGTAAGTAAATTTACTATTTATTCCCGCGCTTGGACGTCTTCTTTACGAATACGACCAATCAGCCGTACCGCTGCTGCCATGCCGCCGCGAACCGCCACACGTGTGATGTGTTGACAGCTCGCTGTCGAAAAAAAGTACAATTAGGTATTTCCGTGTTCTTTGAGATTCCGAATCAATAAGTATTTGGTTGATACTTCGAATTGGAATTTTTTAGTTATTCTTTGCCGTTGCACAGACATTGTTATTTCTTTACGCTTATTGTAACTACAGTGTGTGTAAGTGGAAATAATAGTGCAACGATATAAATAGTGCAGTTTAGTGAAGTTGTTGTCAGAGGTTAAAATGGCTATGAGAATCTACGATGTTTGTCAGTACCAAGGCTGTCAGAAATCGAAGCAGTCTGCAAAGATGTTCAGGTTTCCCAATGCTATAACGCAAAAGGATCGTCAAAATCAATGGATCATGCACTCTGGTGAGTTTTTATATCAAGCAAATAATGGTCAAGATATGCTTAGAACAATGTTCTTTATCGTGCTCGCGCACAAAAGTTACGTTAATTTTTACCGTAAAATCAACGGTAAAGTGAGGACGCCATCCCAGGCACTTTAATTTTATAAACGTGCAAAGAAAATTTTACTGCTATTCGGAAATGTATGGGAAGTATATATCCTATCATAACCCACACGCACATAAGAGTTACATTAATTTTTACCGTAAAAGCAACGGTAAAGTTAGGACGCTATCCCAGGCACCTTATTTTTTATGTACATGCAAAATAAATTTTACTGCCATTTATGGTAATTTTGTTAGTGTACATAGAATGTATCGGGATTCATCTATAAATTTAACTGTAGGCTACGGTAATTTTTTCCCTGATGGAAAAAAGTAACATATATCAGAGGTTGGTATAGTAGGGTTGTGGCCTATTATACCAACCTTCGATGTCAGTTACATTTTCTCATTAGGGAAAATATTACCGTAGCCTACAGTAAAATTTATAGATGAATCCCGATAAATTCTATATATACTGAAAAAATTACCGTAAATGGCAGTAAAATTTACTTTGCATGTACATAAAAAATAAGGTGCCTGGGAAAGCGTCCTAACTTTACCGTTGCTTTTACGGTAAAAATTAATGTAACTCTTATGTGCGTGTGGGTTATGATAGGATATATACTTCCCATACATTTCCGAATTTTCTGCCCACAAGGACGATTGGGAACGGGGAACCCCCAGGAAGTGTAAGAAAAAAGCGCGCAGTTCTGTTTTCGCTGAAGGAAAAAAAAAAAATTTATTCAACATGCATGCACACGACTTTCATAAGTATATTTATAATATTCATAAATAAATAATAAATATTAATATTTATTTATAATACACTTACATATATATATATATATATATTTGGAATAAATCGACAAGGCGCGTAATTTTCCATCGAGTTTTCATTATACGCGTACATAAGAAATGACCAAGTTCCGACTTCCGGCGCTCGTAAGAGAAAAACCAGAACGAATGCCCTGCTGAAAATGATCGCGGAAAAACAATATTACCATGTTCGAAATTCTGGCTCTTATAAATTGAAATCCATAGCGAATGCCTTGTTGAAAATGATACACAAAGCAGGGATAAGGAGACCGTAAATTATTTCGGGGTCGATAGCATAAATGCGGCACATTTTCTTTCTAATGAGAGTGTAGTAAACGTCTTTAAATCTCAAAAAACGCTTCGAAGTAGGTCATAGTGTATATTGCGAAGAGATTACGTTTTTTTGGGCTCCGTGACACATATACGTGTTCACACGCACACACACACACACACACACACGTATGATTTTTTTTCGTACCAAGTTAGCTTTTTTCATCTTGGTTAATATTACTTACATTATTTTATATTAGGTTATAATTACTTACAAATCGAAATAAAATTTTGAAAATTAATGTACAATATTATTGTATCATTTAACTTTGAACAATGATACTGTTATTGTGTGAACGTCACTGGAGGGGGTAACAAAGCTTATCGTAAGATAGAAGTGTAGAGTTGCAGAAGTTATTGCAAAGTTAATACATTATTGACAGTATATTATTTAGTTTCATAACTACTTCAGTTGTTTGGTATATACAAACATGAGAGGAATCGTAACAAGCGCATGCTCCACAGTTCTGTCATTGACAAGAAATTTAAGGTAGCTTGGGCGATTTTTATCGGCTTGATCAAAACTTCTGAAATTCTGGAATTATGTTAATAAAGTATGCCAAATTCATTTGCGATAAAAAAATACTGGGGTCAACGACTAAATTTTTTCGCAAATCGATACTGAAAATTTACCGATGAAGCATGCAGTCTTATGGGAATTGTCACTAAAACGGCTGTTACTCTAAAAGTACTCGATTAACCTCAAAAACTTAAAATAGTTCTCGTGTTTTTTTTTTTTTTTTTTTTTTTTTGCAAAAAAACTATGAAATTCTTGAAAAAATACGGTACTTTTCTGGCCATTACTTGATCTTATACTTTAGTTTTATCGAAATAACTATATTTATTGAAAAGTTTACCGTCGAAAAGTGTTGATTTTTTTGGGGCCCTTATGGTACCGTACTCTAGGTACGGTACTAACCGCCCAAGCCACCTTAAGTTAACAAATTAATGATGTCATTGTAGTAAAGAAAATAAAATAAGTGGCATGTAATCGTAAGCATGCAGTTCTGTCATTGCAGTCACTCATGTCTCATCCACGTCACTTTACAGACTATCTCAGTTCCTACTTCAACACGATGATATTAAGATTATATTATTGATTTTGTTAGTGACTTTATTTCACAATTCCGAATGTTTCCTTATGAATTATATACAGTAAACAATCACAAGGAACAGTCTTTGTTATTCTTTTGTTGTTCTTTTAATATATACGTTCGGCATTTTAATAATTCACAATAATATATTATTATTTCAATTTGACAATGAATGAAGTCTTCAAAAAATTCTGCAAATTGGCACAAGTCTGGTATTAGATGGCGCCAATGTACTCGCAAACAGCAAATAATGGAGATTTTTAACTTGACAAAACATTTTTTTTTACTTATTATTGATAGTAACGTTGCGTTCATTATTTTGTCGATAAATAGAGTAGGTTATTCAATAAACATATATTTTCAATAGATAGGTAAATTGGTGAAATATTTTTCTACACAGGCAACAACGATCTTCTTACTTGGTCAGCATCTTCTATACGATCAGCAGGCCTGTGCAGTGATCATTTTGCGGAGGATGATGTGATACAGAATAAAGACGGTACTTTATGTGGGCCAAAGCAGTGCCCATTGATTGGCGAGTGGATAAAGGTCAGATTATGGAGGAAGAATCTGAGCCAGAAACTGCTGAATCTGGACAAATGGCGCAACTGTGTTGTATGGACCATAACGCAAGTGATGTACAAAAGGGACGAATGGACATTGATGTGAGTAATCAGCGAGAAAGTGTAGGTAATAGTGAAGCGTTTTCAATCCCTGCGTACCAAAATAGCGTAGTTAGTTGCAGCGTCGAAAATAACGGTGAATCGTTTGTCGTAACGAAACACATGAATGATTCATCATACCCTTCGAAAAACAACATTTTTTCAAACGTTGATGAAAGTGAATCCAACGAAGTTTATTTGAGTCATGAAGTTGATCATGATAGTAATAATATCGCGACGGATGTGATGATTGATGAAGTGGAAACTCAGAAGCATGTAAATCAGCGTATTCAAAGAAATAGATTTCTGAAGAAAAAAGCTACTATCAGAAAATTTTGTTCAGTCAAGTGTGAACAGAAAACGCGGTTTATTGAGCGTCGGATAAAGTTTCTTGAACAAAAAGTGAAGCATTTAACTACCGTATACAGAAATGTCAAACAAAATAATTCTCGATTAAAACAACGTGTAGACCTTGAAAAGGCCAAACGAATGACACATAAAAATGATTTTATGACTGACCTTGAGTGTAGTGAGTCTTGTAAAACCTTAGTAGCAATGCAATTCAAACCGAAAAACAGACAAAAGTTCACACTTGCTGAACAAAATTTGTGTAAAATAATGTATTATCATTCTGCAGCTGGCTATTCTCAGTTAATCAAATTAGGGATAAGGTTAGCCGCGGAATCAACTGTTAGGAGTTGGATAGCGCAGTTGGATGTAAAGCCGGGATTAAATGACAATGTTTTGAGAAAATTCGAACAGAAGTTAAGTTTGTTACCTACTGAGGAGCGTATATGTGCTTTAAAGTTTGACGAGATGAGCCTTAAAAAAATGGAGGAATATTCTCCAAAATACGATGAGATAGAAGGTTTAGAGGATATGGGTGGTAATATGAGGAATGCAAAAGTTGCAAGATATGCCCTTTTATTTTGTTTGGATAGCATCAATGCTAAAAATCCTTGGCGCCAGCTGTTTTGTTACGTTTTTAATGAAAATGGTGCATCTGCTGAACAGTTGCATACTCTTTTACGTCAAATGTTATCAGCACTGTTTAAAATTGGAGCTCTCGTTAAAATTATTGTATGCGACCAAGGTTCAAACAACCAATCACTGTTTAAAAAATATTTAAAAGTAGACGTAGAACAACCATACTTTGAGCATGAAGGAAAGAAAATTTTTGCAGCTTTTGATTGGCCTCATCTTATCAAACGTTTGATATATCAGTTGAGAACGCATAAGTATATTTTCGTACACGACAAAGTTATTATGTCTTGGAAAGATGTATTAGACACGTACGAGGTAGATAAAATGAATTCTTCATCTAATTTACTCGCATTTTTGAGCGATAGGCACTTCAACCCTAATAACTTTGAGAGTATGAAAGTAAAATTAGCTTTCCAACTTCTTAGCAGACGAATGGCAGCTGCTATGGTAACTGCTGGTGAAGCTGGTAAAAGAGGTGATAAAAACGGGTTGGTATCAGACACGTGGGAGCAGTCAGCTGAGTTTGTTAAACGTTTAGATACTATAATTGATGCATGTAATTCTTATAGATTGCGTAACGTAGAAAAACAAAAGCGCCCACTGTCCCATCTCAACCCGGAAATCCAAAAGCGTCTTGAAGAGTTTGTGGAATGGTCTAAAAAGTGGACGACACATCCGGTACGCTCGGATAAACGCGGAAAATTTGAGACAGTTGGTAGACCACCATGTTTTATTGGCTTATCTTTAACTGCAAATTGTTTATTACAGTTATTTGAACATCTTAAAGTAGAGTTGAACAATCCAGAGTTTGAATAAGCAACTGGTCTCTGTAACCAAGATAGCGTTGAACATTGTAATTCTAAATGTCGAGGTAGAGGTGGCTTTAATCCTAATCCAACTTGCCGGATGTACCGTCTAACTTTCAGACACATCATGTCAACTGACTTTATCGACACTCGTCAGCACGGAAATGTTCAAACAACAGAATCAAATTCACTGATAAATACGAAAAATACTGAATGTGGCGATGAAAATGTGGACTCGTTAGCAGCTGTTGCAAACAATTTACCTGATTTAGAATTTGCCGAAATACAAGAACTTTTGCATGCAGCCGAAATGATGGAAACATTTTTACCCGTAGACTCATCGAAAAAAGTAGATTTTGCAACCAAAGGCATGTATGAGAGAAACGCTGTTACTTACTTGAGTGGTTACACTGCTAAAAATGCTTTAAAAAATAGTAAATGTCCTGATTGTAAAAAAGTATTTGTTAAAACTGTGGAAGAAGTAGTTACCGTTGACGAACATTACACTAAATGTAGAGAATACACTCATACTAACGAGTCACTATCAGAAGTTGCGTATTTAACTAGACCCACAGATGTTTTTTCTAAAATTATTTTTTGTCAGTTAGATGCTTATGAACAACATCATGCAAGTCTTTGGCCTCAAAGGAAACTCATTGAGTGTCTAATCGATGTAGTAGAAAAAATTACTAATGATGAATTTCCTGAATGGTTTGAGAAAAGTAATCCGTGCTACCAACACCGAATCGATGCGTTGAAATTTTTATTAAAAGTTAAAATATTTAATACTACTCGGCAAAATAATGAAAAACGCAGAGCAGAAGCAAAACTAGTGATTAAAACAAGTAGTCGTAAAATGAAAATATTAAAAAATGCTTAATTTAATTAATATCAGTATTCAAATAACAATTTAAGATTTTATTAACGTTCTCTTTAAAAAAAGTTATTGCCCACATAAAGCACTACATTAAATAAAATATATTTATAAATATGTATTCATTGCCAGAAATTAATAGTTTTTTAAGTGATTAACTACTAGTTTAAATAAGTAAAATTTTGTCTTATGTTTAATGTCGATTGACACTTTTTTAGAAATCATAAATTTATCTTTTTATTCAAACATATAACTTATGTGCTCTTTTCATTTTGGATTTTTATCATTGGTAGTTTTTAAAACACACAAATTAAAGTGCAAATATGTTGGTTGTTAAACATGTAGTTCTGCTCTCAGTTGGTTCCATAATGACTTGAGGGGCAGTGCATAAGCACACGATCAGTTAAGAGCTCATCAAGTAGCAAAAAAGAAATCGAAAATGTTGGATGTTTGTTTGAGCAACGCTTCGTCAGTCTTAAGGCCAATATCATCAGGCTCACTTTATTAACACAGAAACCACAAAAAATTTTGTAAATTACAGTGTAGGGCGTCTACTTAGGAATATCTTAACTATATATATATATAATAACGTAATTAATTGTAAGGAATAGAAATTTTGTATTGTAGCACGTACATTGCAAATGAGTAAATTGTAATTTTTATTGGGAGTATTTTTTATTTTTTTATTCGTTACAGCTTACCAACATTGTGTTACAATCTTCATAACGAAATAGATGTGATAAACTATTTAATTTTATAATATTTATATGTATATTCCATATTCGACTACTTGCATACAATAATTTTTTGGATATGTTTATGGTTATAGTAGTTTTAGTACTTGGTGGCGCACCTGGTGCAAACCCTATTTTTCTTACTACGGGCACACCACACTCTCTAAAATGCCCGAAGTAGGAATAGTATATTTCTTACCTAGGGTGAAGAGTATAACTTGCGCGCCCGAAGGGCGCGGTTTTTGTATATTTCTGCCCAAGGTGTAAATAACATTTTTTGTATCAAGGGCGGAAAGTGCAACTTTTCGCCTGTGTGTACACTTTCCGCCCGCCAATTATTTTTCACTCACGGGTGGGAAGAGACATTTTGGTCCTACCGGACCCAAAGTTTGTTCCCTCCCTAGGGTGAAAAATAATTGGCGGGCGGAAAGTGTACCCACAGGCGAAAAGTTGCACTTTCCGCCCTTGATACAAAAAATGTCATTCACACCTTGGGCAGAAATATAAAACAACAGCGCCCTCCGGGCGCGCAAGTTGTACTTTCCGCCCTAGGTAAGAAATATACTATTGTAAGTACTCACTCAACAATGTTAATTACCAATATTTTTGTGTTTTTTTGTTAATAAAGTGAAACTGATGAAGTTGGCGTTAAGACCAACAAAACGTTGCTCAAAGAAACTTCCGGCATTTTTGAGTTTTTATTCCCACTCCTTGATTAGCTCTTAAAAGATCGTGTAATTATCCACTGCCACTCAAGTCATTATTCAAATGTCAATATATGTCTAAATGAATACGTATGAATAAGTATGTATGTACAAACGTATGGCTGTGAATATGTATATAAATGTATATATGGAGATATGTAAATCTGTGTTATTTCTTTATGGTCATGTAAATATGTATAATATGTATAAATATTTATTGCTTATGTAAATATGTATTATATCTGTGAATATGTAATTATGTATCAATGTATGTATATAGATCCTTTTTTATCACTGTATATAATAAAGGTGAGTTTTTTTGTGCCTCTGGCTTTTTTCTCACATAAAAAATGTGTTATTCTTGAAGTGATACCTCATATTTTAACCTTTACAGTAAATAGCTTCAGATACTGCATAGCACTGTTGGACATAATTTAGATAGTTGATATCTAATGTATCATATTATAATATGGTAGTGTATGATATTTTTCTTTTCCAAAAATACGTCTAAATTTAGAATTTGCTTTATGACTATATAATTATATAACAATGCATGTGTCATTAAGGGAAACACAAATATTAAATGTATGTGTGTGTGTGTCAGTTTATAAATAAAAAAATTAATTATAATCATAAAGTTGCAAATAAACCTTCAAAATGTAATGCAAATTATTTGTATTGCATTAATAGCATAAGCAACAGTAATGAAATCATCCAGAGAGCTTTACAGCCAATTCATGTAATAATGAAATTCTAATAAATAACTGTAGCGCCTGTGAGTAGGTAACCTGGGGTAAAATTAGTAGCCAGTTTATCGATTATTAAAACATGAAATAATAACGCAAGCCCTTATCACTGAATAACCCGTAGCGCTTACAAGCCATTTTATAAATCAAATAAATAAAAATCTAAAGCGCCTATCATCAGATGACCAGGGACATTGCTGGTAATAATCATGTTTGCTACTATTGAAACAAAGGTAAGTTTTATTGTGTCTTCGGTTTTGTTTCGACGAATCGGAAAAAAGTGTTGTCGACATAACATATAAATTGAAAAGACACATAAATAAAAATAAATAAAAAAATGAAACAGAATGATGAACCGCATTGAAAAAAAAAAAAAAAAAAAAGCATGTAGTTGGAATTGAAACCAAGATCGCAAAACAACTCAATCCGCAGCTTAAACCTTAAACCCCTTAGCTATCCAACGTTTGGACGCCTGTAATGTAGAATTCATACATGTTTATGGATAACCTCCGGAGCTTGAGATTACAGTTGAACTAACATCCTTCAAAAATAGTTTAAGCTGAATATTTTTTAAAAATATTAGTGAATTTTCCGAATAAGTATGAAACTATGAAAGTACGAAATCCAATGAAAAAGAGATGTCTTGAAATCCAGAGATATTGTATATAATTTTGAGCATTTAACTTCTACAGTTTAATCAAATGAGATTGATATAGATAGCATTGAAACAAGAGTCAATTGAATAGCATATATGTATTTTTGGTTATAGTACATAAGTATATAGAGAGAAAGACTCGTGTCGTCGCTTGCGTTGGCTGTGCGCTCAGCTATATAGCTATATAGTCATTACCACTCCTCTCATCCTCGTATATACGAGAGTATACGTATCGTATAGGCGCACATATTCAGTATACTCCCCTTCCACGGATCTCCAAAATGTGCGCCTACATGCTCATTTCCACGCGAATCTACTCCTCTCCTCGTAGGCACACATTCGGTATACCCCTTCTACGTGTCTCCAAAACGTGCGCCTATATGCTCATTTCCACACGAATCCACTCCTCTACTCATCTCTGACGCTGTTCGATACGAGTCTCGCACTCTCGAAAAATGTGCCCCTTGGTTCGACGGCTGGCCGCGGCGGGTCGCCCCGATCAGTGGAAAAAAGTTGCCTCACGCCGTAGCATTGGCGTTAGCAATCTCTCTACTCATCTCTGAAAGAAAGTTTTCTTCTCATATAAGAAAAGCCTTCCAACGAGTACAGGTAAAAAATGGTTATTATGCTAATCGTGAATATGCAATGTGCATCCTGAGAAGATGTAAATGTTGCTTAACACTCGTGTACGAATTGTGTTGTTACTTAACGAGTAAATATGTGACACGAGGCACGCAACCAACGTAACTGAATACAATAGTGTGTAGAAAATGGTAGTAATATAAGGTCATGTACGTAACTACGTACTGGTGTCATGCACGGTACACCGTGTAGAAATACGTGTCCAGTCACTTTTTTTTTTTTTGTAAAAAAGTTTGGTTGTAATTGAATATGTTTACCTACTAGCCCTGGTTTGGGTTTTTTTAGAAATATTTTTATTTTTAAATTAAATATATTTTTTCTGAAATCTCAGCTGAGACGTCAGGTGAGTCATAATTATTTGGGCCCAAATAATTTTATTTACTTTTATGAACTTTTATAAGCATTTATAACCTTGTTATATAGGTTTTTTAATGTTTGTCAAAAGTATCTATGTCCTCGATTGAAACTTTTATAAACTTTCATTAACTTTTTATAGCGTTTTGTATGTTGTGAAAAGGCGGATTTGATATATTTGAGATATGATATAATAATTGGGGAATGTTACATAGGTACCAACTTCGAATCCTATGTGGTGATTAGACTATTTATTAGTCTTTAGATAATGCTTAGCGAATACTTGCAATAGCACTAGGCTTACAGATATCTTTATTATTCAAATACCTATAATACTTAATACAAAACTGCTTTTAAAAAGTGGTGTAGCACAACTACTATTACAAAAGAAAACATATTAGTTTGGTTATAACAAATAATTGTTTAATTAAAAATATCTACAGAATAATATTTTTGATATTTTTTTAGAGAAGAGTTGATAAGTAAAGTTAATATTAACATAAAGTGCATAAGCATAATAGCATAAGCAACAATGCAAAATGAATATGCTAGAACAAGTTTACAATGAGTAACATTATTGGATATTATTTTAAGGAGTCTCTAAGTACCTTATAACTCGATTCGTAAAATTTAGGCAACTTTAATACATATCAACAACATCAATCTAAATTATATTGCATCTGTTAATATGTTCCTGATAACAATGCATTTAAGAGATATCAACACTTAAAATTATGATAAACCTGATAATACCATGGTAATAAACGTTTAAACAATACACTTAAACCCAATAACACCTATTTTCTTTGAAGAAAGTGTTTGTATCTAAACTAACAATTTTTATATTTTAAAAGATATAATTTGGCATTAACCGATTAATGCGAAAGTGGTAATGTAATAAGTTCTTCTGCAATTGGAAAATTTTTATCTAAGTAGATATTATTGACCAATTGACTAAATTATTTTCGAATCCAATTATATACAATAGTTTAGATGAAAGGTTCAATCGAGAAAAAAAGAAGCCAGGCAACTTGGAGGACATTTCTGATGGCGCACACTAAAGGTGTCATTAATCGTTGTATTAACTAAAAAAAAGCTGTTGCTAGAAAATCGTATGTTTTATCGTTGACTTTTCATCTCTTTCAAAGTTTGATAATAAAAAAATTGTATCAATTTTCTAAAAGTATTAAAATTATTTTTTAAATTACTGCATCTTATGTAAAAAATGTAATAATAAGTTGATGCATAATACTCATGTATATTTATTTTCAAGCAAACAAATAAAAATTAACAGATATGTATGTGTACATTATTAAAACATTTATTTACCATATAAACAAATAAATAGAAGTTCACAAAAACTAGTAAAATTGTATATAAGTTGATAAAATTTCCAATTAGAAGCCTACATTTCACATATGAAAATTAAAAAAAAGTTACACAACCTTTATAAAAGCTATAAAAACTTAGTAAAAGTTTATAAAAGTTTTTAAAAATAAGTAAAAGTTTTTAAAAGTTTTGAAGTATTAGATTCGTTCACCTTACAATCTAGGGACGGTCAGGGACAGTGTGGGCGAGTCGGAGACGAAAGTGAACAAGTGCTCTTCTCCGATCGTCCCCGATCGTCCCTGACCGTATGCGATGCGCAGTTGTACACGTTAGGTTAGGTTAATGCAAAAAGTAAACAAACTTGTTTGTATTTGCACTTCTTTATTTAAAAACTATTGTTTACATACAGCATCAACCTAACCTAACGTGTACAACTGCGCATCGCGTACGGTCAGGGACGATCGCGGACGATCGGAGAAGAGCACTTGTTTACTTTCGTCTCCGACTCGCCCACACTGTCCCCGACCGTCCCTGGATTGTAAGGTGAACGAATCTATTATACATCTACTTTTGACTAACATAAAATAAAGCTATAAAGAGTTTATAAAAGTTTATAAAAATTGAAAACTTTTATAAACTTTTCATACAGTCTCAAATCCGTCTTTTCACAAAAATTTATAAAAGTTGACAAAAGTTTGTAAAATTTTTTAACTTTTAATATCTTTTATAAACTTTTAGTACCTTTCATTTGTGTAAAAAAATTTCCGCTTGGGTGTGTATAATAAAAAAAAACAGTGACAAATCTCACAGAAGTTAGGAAACGGCATGGTTCGTAAAAATCCTATGTATTTTTGTGATATCTAGAGGAATACATGTACCCAGATATATGATACTATAATATAAAAAAAAAGTTGTACTTCAGCCACCTCATTCGCTCATTCTCGATATCCTGTATAATAAACAATGTAGTCCCCCTCGTATAAAGCTGGAAAAAATTTGTGAATGGTATGAACTTTTTCTCCGTTTCTATAGGCTCCAGTAGTGATATTACACTCAACTTTCAGCGCGTTAATTTTGAGAATATCTACAGGTACATCTGAACTGTGGGTTGTGCTATATTCAAGAACACGTTCAGTGAAACCTAAAGGATGGCCTATAGAATCTTTCGATCTAAAATCAATTGTATGACTACAAGTGATTGAAGTGATGACGCCACGAAGTGTATTATTGTTACTAAGCCAAGAACGTAGTTATGCTTCGATGATAACTCGATAGGTGGAAAATATTGTGCTTCCAATACAGAAGAAGTTCCAGACAAACTTAGTGTCAATGGTTTTTCCATGACTGCTCAAAAGTGAATGAATAATTTTTCGCTATGATATTATCTTATATACTTTTTGAGAAAAATTTTAAGCATAAATGACCACAATTGTGAGAATCGTAATCTTGATATTTTACGTGGTTATACTTGATATTGGCAACTCCCAAGTATAGCATAAAATCGAGAGGTGGTTGTAGATCACCAAAACTGTCAAAATAGACAACATCACTATCACGCTTTTGATACGCCACCCAATGTGTTCCAGGACCATATTTACCGTCGAGATTAACTATACCAGTTTCACGATAACAGGATCCATCAACTGGTAAGTCATTTCGCATGAATACTCCTCGGAAATTGGGATTTTTAACTTTTAACCATATGTTAATAAAGGAACATTCGTCAAAGCTCTAGCGGATGGTCTTACTTAAAGATTTTTTTTTTTTTTTTTTCAACCTTTTCCAGTATTTGGCTTCAAGTCGACACCTAATCCAATTTTATACGGTTGAAGTTTTAGACCGTTTCCAAGAGCAATAGCCTCCATACTTTTATTGTGTCTTTGGCTTTCTTGTAGCTGCTACTTAGCACCCTTATTTGTAGTAATACTTTTCAATATTCCAGCTACCCCGTTTGTTAGTGCACTGGTTGCACTTAAGCCAGCAAATAAGGGTATTAGAGGTAGAGCACCACCAGATTGAGCGGGGAGAGGTAAGATACGTGGTATTTTCACATTTTTCTTAATACCTGCTTTCTTAACTGCTCAACGTACTCTCTTTAAAGCCGAAGCAATAACCTTGAGTGCATCTTTGCTATTTATTTTCCGTGATGCAGCTTCAATGACTGTACTCAATTAAAGCAGTGCACGGTCTTTTCTTACTTTTCACACCCATACCCAATTTACTTTTAAGCTTTATAGTACTCGCAATAGCTAGAGCAGCTGCTTTTTTTCAATACTCAAATCTCCGGCCTTGACTCTTTGCCATGCTTTTCGGCTAAAACTCTATCTGCTCAATTTCTAGTTTCGATGTTTCCTCGGTTCTGAGAATAGGCTAAATCATGTTCCTTGCACGCTGTGTCCAGTGGATTTATTCCTTGATCATCTCTAGCCAGACGTTTGACAAGTTTAGTGCCAGGACCGTAATACTGGTAACCTGGTATGTGTAGTTCTACAGGTAAAGTATTTATAATCCTAGTCAAAAGACCACGTCCTCTTGTGCGATAAATGATCATCACGCTTTGGTGGTTCAGACACGACTGAGCGCAGAGGTCTGAAAGCACTGTATTAATAGGTTATAAAAGCACTGAGCATTCAATTATCACATTAGTCGTTATCCAGCCATCATACTGTACAGACATGCAGTTCAAAAAGCAAACTATAAAATTATAAGTTCCAAACTTTAACGCTGTTGTGAAATAGGCAAAAGTTATACTGAAGTCAATCGATTTGAATCGGCATTTTGGATCTGGACAAGTCCATCGGTTTCAATAGGCAAAAGTAATACTTACTGAAGTCGACTGACTTTAATCGGCATTTTGGAGCAATTTTCCTACTTTTACTCCGTTGACATGAATAAAAAATTTTAAATGCACAATTTATTATAATCGACTTTAGTAGCAATTTTCACTTATTAAAGTCTGTTACCCAATTTTTTCAAATTAAATTTTTAGGAACTTTGTGCATTTTATCATTAAATTTTTTATTGTGTTTGTATTTCGATTTGGTCAAAAAACGTCTGTTAACTTAAATATAACCTACTAGCGAGTTTTATTCTAGTTCGTTAGAAAATAAAGAAAAACGGGAAAAATAAAATGAACAACAAAGATTCTTAACTTAAGATTATTTAAAGTCACATATAAAGTCGACTCAAATAGACTAAAAAATTTGTTAACAAAGCCAAAATAACGATTCAAGCCGATTGACTTCAATGCCACTTCAGCCTGTTGAAGCCGATTGACTTGGCCAGATCCAAAATGCCGATTCAAGTCGATTGACTTCAATGCCACTTTTGCCTATTGGAGCCGGTTGACTTGGCCAGATCCAAAATGCCGATTCAAGTCAATTGACTTTAATGCCACTTTTGACTATCAAAGTCGATTTATTTACAAACCACATAGTGGTACATATTGTCAATGAATTTATGTTTTCCTCAATACAAATAAAAATTAAGTTAAATACAGTTCTGATTAATATAAATCAACTTAAATTCTATGAATATCAATTGAAATTCAACTAAAGTATATATACGATAAAATTACATTATTTGTCAAAGTCTCTTTTAGCTCAGTCGACTTAGTGTTAGCCTCCCGACCCAAAGAATCCGGGTTCAAATCCCTGCCACCGTAACATTGAGACTTATATAGTAAATTCATAATAAGAAATTCAGGATATTAACAATTTTTATATATTTAAAATAGTTGTTCAATCATTCGAAGATAAAAAAATTTTTTTTCAATATTTTTTTTTAGCAATTTTACAGTCTGTAACGATCGTCTTAACGATATAGACTGAGCCTGATGAGGTTGGCGTTAAGACCAACGAAACGTTGCTCAAACTAACACCTGACTTTGGAGTTTTTATTCTCACTCCTAAATTAGCTCTTACTGATCGTGTGCTTATGCACAAAACCTCAAGAAATCATTTTTTTTAGCATTCCCTCGAATCGGGTTGAATCAACTTGAATTAACACATTCTAATCGACTCAAATCGGTGTTCAAATTATCAATCGGTTCCAATGGGATTTGGTGGTATTAAGATTCACCATTGGAACTGATTAAAATTTTTTGAATCGACTTGAATCGACCTTTTATAGCAGGGAGGGTATATATGTATATGTAAGTGTCACGACACGTCTTGAGTCTCGATTCGACACTTTCGAAGGTCGAAAGTTACATAGTATACCTATTTGCTGTGTGCAAGTCCTTGGAGGAGGTAAAAATAGGCGATCTAAGAGCCCATGGTGAGAGAAATGTGGAAAATTTTAGGACTCTTAAGGACTCATAACATTATTAATTGCGTGTTATTAAGTTTTCTAATATTTTGAATCACCGAAGGTAAATACAATTACTATCATAATAAAGTCATGGTTCACAGCTTTTTTATCGACAAAATATTGAATATAATCTTCAAATATACGAATGGTAATTAGTAAAGCAAAGCTAGTGGAGATGTCACTTACTGTCATGTCGTACCCTACGACTTCCCTTTCTTTGAGTATAACCCCGGTTAATTGGTGGTGGTAACAATCGGCTAAGAATATTATCTGTACCGAGGAAACTCTAAGATTAGGAACCAACACACAAACAATGATTGTGTTTATATGTCGGAGGGCGGGTTTGTTGCCCTGTGTAAAAGAGCGAAATTGCTCAGATTGCCGATTATATACAATACTTAAAAATAATTATTATCAAGTTTCAAAATTTATCTGTTGAATAATCAATTAATTCCTGCACCATATACAGCAATTGTTTATTGATTATTACTTTATTGAATTCTCCTGAATATTCCCTTAATTTAATTAATTTAATAATTTAATATCTTTTTTAACTTATTCAATATTTTGCTAATCTAACATCGTTTTTTATTTATTCCTGTCCCTTTTTGGGGTACAGATAATATTCTCAGTTTATATAAACGATTTTAAATCTTAACAGCTATTTTTCTAGCTTTTATCTTGAACTATAAAAGGAACTCGCAATCTTACGTGGAGGGGAAGGTTTGCTTAAATAAGTACAATCAATTTATTTTTAATTATTTCATATTTATTCAATGATATAATTCTAAGAAAATCGTATCTTCAATTTCTACATGTATTAATTGTATTTGAGCAATCGCGATTATTTACGTTAATAATGAAAAAAGGAAATATATAATATACTCGATAATATACTTAAAATTTATCCGCCCTTTTAATAGAGAATTTTACATAAATGACAATTTGAATTTTCCCTCCTGAATATCTCTGCTTAAACACGTTAGGTTAGACTAATACGAATTTTTATTGTAACCACGGAAAGTTAGTGTTGGGTAACTACCTATCCTACCATGTCACGTAAGGTTAGGTCGTTCTCAGGGCCCTTGGGTGTCTTGAGCACTGCTCAAGTCGTCGACCCAGGAACTTCGCCTAAGAACGTCGTCGCTAACCCTAGTGCCTCGACTATTTGGGGATGCGTATCGTCTCCACGCTTAAAGCGGTCGAGCACCGAAAGTCCAAGTAGATACCGGTTAGTGGAAGTGTTACCTGTTGGTGGTGTACAAAATTACTTTTCAGCTATCAGCCTTCGTACTTCGTCTCTTTCTCTCCCTTTGTGCTCGTCGCGGTATTGTACCGGTGCACGGGAAAATTTCAGGTCTGGGTGAGCAACGGAGTTTCCGCGTCCCAGGCTCGCTGGAAGAGGACTTCCTTTGTATTGCGCACTGGTGCCTTTTATGCTAACGTTATTTTCTTTTGAGTAGCAGGTTTTCCCTTCTTTGGGGGAACGCGCTCTAGCGTTTTCTTAACGTACTAGACGCACATTCCCCGCGCACGGTGTTCAAATTTGAATGTTCAAATAGAAATTTTTTTATAAAATGAAATATATGTATGTATAAAAAAAATGTGTACTATTGAATTGTCTATTAGACGGATTTTTTATTACAAGAAAATATAATAAATAGAAGAATATAAATATAAATGTAAAGCGTGTATTATAAGTTCTAGGTGATAGAAGTGCCCCCTTGCAACCCACGTAACTTTACGGTCGAGGTGAATCTGTTCTGCTTCGATACTACAATTTAAGGTTATGTTACTGGCTTTAGTGACGTTTTTAATTTAATAATTCAGATGTCAGTGTAACTTTTTACTCTAACATTGTACATAGCAGACAACTAGGATGTTCACAATTGTTAAAATTATGGTTGCTTTCACGTTTGCTGTCGTGATAAGTCTGTAAACTTGTGATATTTGCTATTTATAATGTTTTGGATCCTCTAAAATCCTAAAATTATGCACTGTTTCACCATCACAGAGTGCTAATATACTTGCATACAGCGAATAAACGTATTCATTCATCAGGGTCTGGCCATATACCTTTTCGATAACTTCATTACAATACTGGCCAGAGCTTGTTGTTCAGCTACAGCCGTCTAGTGGTCATTACTTGTTGGGAGGGTGATCTAAAATTTAGGCTACGCTTACAAGGTGTCTTATGTTTTTCAAAACCATGTCTTAAACTTTTGAGATTTGTGTCTTAGGCCGCGGTTACAAGGAAGGTTAGGTATACGCCAGTCTGTGGTAACGAAAATCGTAAAACCCGAAGTTCTCAGCCCTATATGTGTCACATAAAAAGTTTTCAAGTATTTGTAATTGCCCACATACTTGTTTCTTTTTTTTTTTTTTATTTGAGAGCCGTAAATGCATTTTATACAGCTTAATAACACGTCTCACTTTTTCTTTGCGATATTGATTCATTGCATAGGCATAGGTCGTATAGACTTTCCACACTTTGCCCACAGTTCTTACGATTTGGTTTTTTATCTAAGTTGAAAATCCAAATAATTATACTATTGACACTTTACTTGCTATTGATTACATTTAGCTGCTAACTATATTCACAGGTTGCGTTCTTTATGTACGCTTTACGAAAAAAAATTCGTCATCTAGCACATGGGAGTAGAAATACGCTCGTAACTTTATTTTTTCCATGAGTGCAAGCGAGACAGCATGTGAAAAGCCAACGATATACTGGCTGTGATTGGTTTAAAAATACTGAAGCGCGTATTTTTTACTCCCATGTGCACGATGACGAATTTTTTCGCGTAGAGCGTACCTTACCTAACTTTCCCTGATCCTATAACTTTACGCGATGCGTGATGCGGTTTACGCTTTACGCGGTTCCATGTGCCCGAGCCCTTACGTGTATGATAAGTTTTATCGTCTTAGAACTGTCAGATATATTCCACGCGATTTGATTTGACTGATGATTTATCACCGCGATGATTGTGATGAAGCAAAGCTCTCTGTTTAAGTCGGACTTTTAATTCAAATTTACTTATAAGTGGATCTCTTATTTAATAATTTACCTAAAAGTGTTGAGCAAATTGTTGTTCAGTAGGCGATACTATTAATAAAGTGATAATCAGAAGATATTAATGACGTCCTTTACAAACGAGATAGTAAATTTTTACAACCTATAAATAAAATATCATTTGACTCTATGATGAGACAAAAATGATATTTACGTAACATATTTGAATTTTCAGAATACATTTACATGTAACATTACGACTGTGAAAATCATGTGGATATTAATAATTGTTGGCATGTGAGTTGATAGTTTTATTAGATAACTAAAGTTCATCCTCACAAGGTATTACTTGTTTTGCACTATTGCACGGAGTTGTGTTTATAATTACAAATCGCTTTGGATGTCAGGGTCCGTACCATGTAACTTTTTTTTGCTTTGCAGGCCCATGTTATAACATACGCCCGCGAAGCTAAAAAAAGTTATAGGATACGGCTCCTGACAGTTTCAAGACGATGAAACTTATATACGTGAGACACGAATCTGAAAGATTTAAGACATGGTTCTGAAAAACACAAGACACCATATTAACGCACCTTTAACCAGCCGCCACTCTTATCAGAATTGAGAAAACTTATGATTTGTGGAGATCCGAAATATTTTGCTCATATTTTATTCTGGTGAAGAGTTTTATCGGTATTCAAGAAATGCTATATGATCTATTCTATAAACCAGCCGCAACTTAAACTAATGGATAGGAAATGACACGTTGTCCTGTGAATGTGTCATTTGCGGCAAGATTAAAATGCATCTTGGACTCGAAAATCGACCTTCACAAAATTGACATTGTAATCTTA
The DNA here is from genome assembly GCF_036245765.1 of Copidosoma floridanum. Taxonomy (NCBI): domain Eukaryota; kingdom Metazoa; phylum Arthropoda; class Insecta; order Hymenoptera; family Encyrtidae; genus Copidosoma; species Copidosoma floridanum. Next base: position 25,033,348 of record NW_028321907.1, read on the forward strand.
TCTATAATTGTATCTACAATGCTTCCTCTATTTATCTTAGATGCATATTATAGATAAGATGAGCGTTAGATGATCGGTATGGGAAGGTCATTTTCTCAACTTTTTAGAATCCGAAAATCGCCGGAGCTTCGATTTTGAAAATAAATTATTGTAAAAAAAATTAACTAGCAAAGTTGTAACTTGGTTTTGATTTTTTGTAGGGGTCATATTTTCTTATGGTCGATTTTTGTGTACAAGATGCATGTTAATATTGCCGCAAATGCCATTGATAATAGACAACTTTTTGTTTTTAATTCATCAGTTAAAGTTGCGGCTGGTTTATAAAATAGACCATATGGCATTTTTTGAATACCAATAACACTCTTTACCAGAATGAAATACGACAAAAAAAAAATTTCGATTCTCAACGTATCATGGGGTTCCTCAATTCTGGTGAGAGTGGCGGCTGGTTAAAATTTTGACCACCCTCTGGTCTCAGCTCTTGGTCTATCACAGAAGTTCATAATCACCAAATAAAAGTTATTTGGTACGGCCCCAGGAACGGATCGTCGTTCTTTCTCCATAGCCTAATCATGCAAAAGCAGCGCTTAGCAGCCACATGGTATGAAGCTTTCATTAACCTGTAAGAACGTTTGTAAAATATCTGATACAGAATGCGCAGCTTTTTCATTTTATAATAAAATCAACTGTATTTACTCTTGAATTAAAAAAAAATATTTGTGTGTACACTAGACAATAATACACTATCTTTATTGATGACTAAAAAGTTCTTGAGATAAGAATGACGATGATCTTTTCTTGACCTCTGACATTAAAGAAAAATTTTAAATCACATCAGTATGATCAATAATTACATTAAAAGTTCTAGCTATCTTCTTGGCCATTTATGACTAACTAACTTTAACGAGGGTTACATACTATCTTAGAGGATTAGAAACAATAACAGAATTACACGTTTTGAATCCAACCAATCATCTTATTTAATCTTTGAAACAAAAACATTCCTAATTAAAGCAGCAAGCTTTAAAATTTTATTAATCTGGGTCTCAGCCCATATATAGACATATATCCCACAAACTGATAACGCGGCAGACAAACTAGCAAAAGATGCCATTCTCATTGGCACATACATATCTAAATACCAACTTCTCTTTTTGAGACTTTACTGAAGCTATGAGAAACAATAAAAAATCTTCTACACAATTACTATCTGATCAATCACACCATATCTGAAAGCACTTCTCCTTTCACAATGACTAACAAATAACCATGGTTCTCTAAATCTAACTATCCAAGATTTGACGCTGCATCTCTTAATCGGAAAAACTACATCCCTTTATTTTTTTGTCGATCGCGCCATCAAACTCAAGACCACTATGCTGAAGACATTGATCATATATTATCCGGATAATATAGGTAGGCCTACAGCACTGTCCATACTACTCATGTTACTCATAACATAAAAATCTACTGAAAATGTCTCAATTTCCAAAAACCAACGAAACCAACACGACCAAAACTCGGAAATTTGATTGAAATATATTACTTCACCAGAGATGAGTAGAGAGATTGCTAACGCCAATGCTACGGCGTGAGACAACTTTTTTCCTGTAGGGGCTTACCCCCACTCTATACTAGTCGTGCGGTGTAACCGCTTACTGACGACTTTAGTCCTTGCTGAGCTCGAGTCCGAGCCACACATGTAATAACAGTAAATAAAGCACACACTCATATACAAGGTCTCTCTGATCATTCCAGCACCGTCTCCCACGACGACATATATATATACCAGGGACTAAAACCCTACATTGTGACCCCGACCCCCCGACGTGATTTTGTAGATCGTCTTCGTCGTCGTCGACTTGGCACTGGCATTGGTCGCTCGACATGCTAATCCTCGTCAACCTGGAGATTTCTTTGCTGGGGCATTTATTGTGGAAGTGTCAGCCATGGTGAGCCTTTTCCTTTGTTGCTACCGTTTTATCAGCTAAGCCCGAGCTTATTTCGCCCCCACGTGGTTCATATTGGCGCTTAATACGACGTCGTCGCCTGAGGCGATGCCTCGTTGCCTGACCTGGCGGGTGCTCGTGGTGCTGTTTCTCCTTCCTTCATCGCCAAGATCTGCATTGTTGACCATATGATGTGTGTTGCTGTTGTGTGCGCGCCCATTTTTGAGCCTGTACATCGGCCATATGCTCCACCTTCATCATCCTACAGGTGTGACTTTACCAGGTGCAATTCCGCTGCGCTCGTCTTCGAGGTTTTTGTCTTCGCCCTTCTGCACATGTTAGGCAATGTCGTTGACACCTCGGCAGCCGTTTGGCCTCATTTTGTGCTTGGGCTCGTGCTGCGTGCCAAAGGGTTGGCCATATTTTTTTTTTTTTTTTTTTTTTTTGGAGCCACGTCCTAGTCGTCGCAACATTGGCCATTTTGGAAGCCACGTGCTGTGTGAAGTAACATCGACCATGTTGCCGCTATGCCTCCTTGCCGCCCTCGCATGTTCAAGACCAGCGAGTGTATATTGCGTTACGTAGGTGCATTTAATTGAGTGGCGTCACAAGGACCATAGTTTAATTATCAGTATTATTTTGAACTTTAATTGTGTCTTGTCTTGAATTTTCTTTAAATGGTTCGGAGTGCTGTGTCATTTTTAAGATAATTTGTTGACATCTGATAAGTTAGTTTTTAATTTTTTGCATAATTTTTAGCCAAATTAATGTGATAGCTTTATTTCTAGTCCAATTTTTGTATTGTATAAAAGACTGATGTCCGTATAACCCAATTATAACAGCTCTTATTGTTATGGCTAAGCGATTCCCTTTTATGGCTTTGGTTATACGATAAAATATTGACACGCGCGTAAACCGATGGCAAGCTTATACTTTAAGCCAGATTACTTAAAGCATTGTTACAAAAGCTCGTTATATTACCTCTATAAGGGAGGCGCTGTTGCTCATTATTTTGTTTTTTTCCTAATGTTTGTATGTATTTTTGCAAAAAATAGTAGCAGCGCTCAATAATTTTTGTTTTATTAAATTAACATTGTTTTGTTACTGAAGTGTGTGCCGCAGCGTAAGCTGACTTTAAAAGTGTTCTGTTAATGTGTTAATACGAAACTGTTTGTTTTAAAAATGATCTGAAGAGTTGTAAGACCGATCAGATATATTATTAAAATCCATTTGTCTGCGACATACAATGTATTTTCCCTCGTAAAATTTTTTTTGTACACGTTTAAAAATTGTAAATATTTTGGTACAAGACCGTTTGTAAGTTTTAACTACGTTCAAACTTGAGAGGAGTACTGTAGAGGCTTACCCCCACTCTATACTAGTCGTGCGGTGTAACCGCTTACTGACGACTTCAGTCCTTGCTGAGCTCGGGCTTTATTTTAAGAAAGTTAAAAGGTGCATTTTTCACTGTTCGCGCATGTGCAGAAACCAATATTTAACTTCTGCACATGTGCAGATGACCAAAATACGTTTAAAAGTGGACGCTTGACTTCTCCAAGATAAAGCCCCTCGAGTCCGCGCTCCGAGCGACACATGTAATAACAGTAAATAAAACACACACTCATATACAAGGTCTCTCTGCTCATTCCAGCACCTTCTCCCACGACGACATATATATAGATACCAGGGACTAAAACCCTACATTCCACTGATCGGGGCATGCGCCTACAAGAAGAGAAGTGGATTCGCGTGGAAATGAGCATATAGGCGCACATTTTGGCGACACGTAGAAGGGGTATACCGAATGTGTGCCTACGAGCAGTGTTGGTCTTCAGTCCTTAGATTTTGGCCCCGAGCGCTTGCCAGCGCCACCCCCGGGGCCAACTAGAAGTAATCAATCAGACTCATCATGCGTGCCTAGTTTTTTCAGTAGAGTAAGGCCTAGTTTGATCAGACATGCCCAAGCCCGAGGTCGCGGAAAAGTCCCTACCGTTTCAGCAGACGAGTGCATTCAAATAGATTGCAGAGATTGCTATTGACGTAGCAGGTGCGTATTTTGAGTATGTTTCTATTTTAAAGTAATTTAGCTTAGTGATTTAAAGACACTTGCAATATTACATCCAAATGTTTAGAAAAGCTTTGTTAAATTATAATACGAATTGTTGCTTTACGTTGCAGATGCCTCCTTGAAAATCATTTTGAATAATGCATTTACTCTGGTTTGGGTTAATTTTCCAACCCACGTTGATTTGATGCACATGTCAAAAGTGCCCTAGGCATTAGGATGGATGCTGGTTCACTGCCAGAAGGTGTTCATTACACAAGGTAAGAACGTCGATATTGTTAAAACAATTAAAGTTGAAGCAATTGTTGGAAATTGATTATCTTCTTTCATTTACAGTATTCGAGCTTGCGATGAAACAAATGTAGATAAGGGATCTTTTTATCACATACTTATCACTGCAGTACAGCCAGCAACAGTTCCTAATAATTTATCCCTTCCAGATCTCATCTTTAAAAATTCCTAATTCAAACCAAACACTGTCCAGCATCAGCAGTGGTTATTGTGGTAGCAAGTTCGACATGAGAGAAGTTTGAGCGATGGCAGACCTGAGCTGCCTGACGTATTGACTGTCATAAGAAGGCAGAGAAGTCAACTGGAGAGTGCTGCTACGGACTGTAAGTCTTGAAGACTGTATTTGCCTGACAAAAGTGACACTCCTAGTTATATACCTAGTTTGCAGAGGTTCAGCCAGCATACTATCCAGCCACTTGAGGCATGTGTATTGGCTTCTCCAAGTGAAAAAACCTAAGGTAGCGAGTGAATCTAAGCATTGTGCATCACCGATACCAGCCATCATTCTGGAAGAAGGAGGACACGCCAGTTCAGAAGAAGCTGTCACTGCCACGTTTACCAAGCTCAATATAACTAAAAGTTTAGCATCCGAGATTCCCAGCACGAGTAATCAGCTAACGTTGCCAAAAGACAAGACAAAACATCAGAGGACATTCTCAACATCGCGCGATGGAGATTATAAGTCGTGTTCAGAATATGAAACCAATACGGATCATTTGCGCATCTGTCTTGTTTGTTTTCGCCATCAAGATTTAACAAAATAATTTGGGGAGCTGGCGGAACGAATCCAGCTGGCATTATTGTGAGTTGCTATGATTGTGGAAAAATAATGATTCACTTTGCTGACAAGATGTTTGAGAACGACAGCAACTGTTTGATTAGCAGTCCCGACAAACACAAAGGTCCTTTGAGAGCACTGGACTTTAATCCATTTCAGTCTCATTTTCTAGCTACTGGTGCGACAGATAGTGACATGAATACTTTGTATATTAATTGGACAAATGAGCCTATGTCTCCTAGTCCCAAAAAAATTTACCACCTGAGGATGTACTGGATAAATCATGGAATACACGAGATACGTTACTTGGCAACATTTTTTTAAACATTCATAATTGACATTAGAGCATTTTGTTGTTTACAGTGCAACACATTCTTGCTTCAACATTTTCACAGCGTTGTGTCATTCAAAGAAGAATTAAGCCATGGTAATACTCACCGATGCCAATTCAAGAGCCTTTATAAGCATTATCATTAGAAATTTTAACATAACAATTCTTCATCTTTATTGAAATGTAAGTGAGATGAAAATCAGTACACTGACATCTTGATATATAGTCACACAGCTGTCTCTTGCTTCAGAAGAGGATTAAACTCCAATTATTGAACTGTGGGATTTGAGATTTGCGACCACACCGTAAAAACATTCCAAAACCATCGAAGAAAAGTAATATCAATTGCCTGGAATCCTTATAATTCTGATCTTCTCAGTTATGCAAAAGACAATAGAATTCTCTCTTGGAATCCTAATTTCAATATTCCAGTACGTAGCAGTTAAATTTTTTTCGCAACTCTGTTTTTTATTGTGTGATGCTTATTTTTTATTACAAATCTTATTTTAGGGTGGTGATACTGTTGGCTAATTGGCTCAAACAAATCATGGAAACTTAAATGTGTCTTAGTGTCCTAGATGAGCTTGATTGGTTGTGAGTACTACTTCATATGGCCAGGCAATAGCATACTCTCTGTAAGGTGGAGCTGACCATTGATCTGCTGAAACGTTGAATAAAATGTTGATTCATTTCATGGCATGAACCCATTCCCACAAGTCTCACAGATGATGCAAACAGAAGTATATTATGAAAGTAATGGTATGAGAGTCCCCAGTCTCTGGTTTAATGGTAGCTAACTATGCGAATAATATCATACTTGAAGTTATACTTTTTATTTCACTAACAATGAGAGTTGGAAACAAAAATAAATTAGTACCCGAACCAAATAATATACCAATTAAGTCAGACTATACAGCTGAAATTGATGATCAAACTGCTCAATTCCAATAATTGTAATTAAAACGCTTTTAACTAGTGTTCTCGTAATTTATGTAGCTCCACAAGCTTCCAAAGTAATATTTTGTAGCTTGCTATACATGCCAGTATATTTAAAGTTCAAGCAATCAATACAGTTATTGCGCTAAAATTGTTTAAAGAGCTGCTACTTTTACAAATTTAAGTATTAGTTACATTTCAACATTTTTACAAATTAAAGCTACTTTTTTTTAGAAATAACAAACATTTTATTACACCTGGATCTGTCCTTACTCTTTTCTTCCATTATCCTTTTTCACGATATTCTCTATTGGGATTAAATTTTTCTTTGAGCTCATCAATAAATGAAACATTAATTATACACAACTTTATATATCAAAAGAAAATTGCTAGATCTACACCTATAGAAATGATGTTAAGACAAAGACAAGACTATTTAAAGAGTAAATAAAAAATAGAGAGGTAAACATAGAGACAAATAAGAGGGTAAGTCGAGTTATTAAATTGTATATTCGTTTATTCACCATAAATCAGTTATTAAAAATTTTTTTTTTTTTTTTTCTATTTAATGATTTTAATTTAGTAAACGATTTTTTTTTCGTCACATTTTTTACAGTAAATCTTTCTCTGTTAAGATTGCACCTGATAATGAATATGCAAAAGTTGGACCCAACAATAGCTTAACAAAAAATCAGGTAACTGTTAAATGAACATTATGTAAACACTGGGTAAGATTTGCTCAAGATTAACATGAATATATTAATCTAAAATTACAAGAACATTCTGAATAATAATTAAACTAATTACTGGGAAATAAAGTGCCAGTCTAAAAAGCCTTGCTGTTTCGGAGATTTTAACAGTAAGTAGAATAATTCTTATGTAAGCAAGCGGTGGTGATAACTAGACCAGTCATTTATTAATTCATTTAATGAATAAATGATTCCTTCGGCGAGCAAGTGACGGCGATAAGTAGCTCTACCATTTATTAATTTACTTAATAAGTATATTATTTCATTGACAAGCAAGCAGTACCAAAAATAAATTTGGCGATTTATTAGTTTATTTGATGGATAATTTTTTTCTTTGACAAGCAAGCGACAACAACAAGTAGCTTAGCTTTTTGATGGATTATTGAGTTAATAAATTTATTCCTTGATGCGCAAGTAGTGGCAATAAGTAAATTAGCTGTTAATTAGTTTATTTTATAAATTTATAACTTCTTTGGCGAGCAAGCGATGGCAGTTCATAGCTCAGCTATTTATCAGTTCAGTTAAGAAATAAATTATTCAGTTGGGGAGCAAGAAATGCTATTTAATAATTTGTTTAATAAATATATAATTTCTTTAGCAAGCAAGTGATGGCAATAAGAAGCTTAGCTATTTATTAGTTTCATAATCTAATTAACTTTTTAGTGAGCAAGCGACAGCAAGGAGTAGTTCAGCTATTTATTAGTTTTTTAAATGAATTAATTCTTTCTTCGGCGAGTAAGCGACGGCGATGAGTAGCTTTACTATTTATCAATTTACTTGATAAATATATTATTTCTTTGGCAAGCAAACAACGGCTGTAAGAAATTCTGCAATTTATTAGTTTATGTGATGGATAAACTATTACTTTGGCGAGCTAGCAATGGCAATCAATAGCTCAGCAATTCATTCGTTAGGAAAAATCCGGTTTCACCTGGTGCGTATTCGACCAGAGAATCACGAGTCAGCCAATAACACTACGCTTATGATGCTTTTACTGCTAGCCTAAGTTACTATTTTATCTATAAATGATGTATCAAAACTGTAATGTTGCTTAGCAGCAATGTTTGATTGCCTACTGACACTTTGTTTTTTACAATACTGAGAATGGATTAGATAATGCTTGCTGATACTTGCTTGCCAAAGATATAATTAATTTTTCTTTCTTTTATGTTTTACCAGGTTAAGTACCGTGACAGTCTAAGCATCGGATCCAGGCTAATCTCTACCTGTATCACTCATACTGTTTCGCATTCACCCAGGCTCGAAGACCTGTTCAACAAGGAGAAAACTCAACAAGAAAATTATTTTGACATCTAACTTAACGGAAAAACCTTTTCTGAAACAGACCGAAATTTATAGAATCTTTTTCCAGTAAAAAAAGCTATTTAAAAAATCTGTACTCTTAGGGAATTGAACCCAATAAGACCCCTAGAATAGCATTAAATCTATAACGAGCACGATGACCACTGAGCCAAGGAAAAACAATTAATTTTTTTAAATAGAATGAAAGGTGGGTGATTGACTTAATGCCAACGCATGCTCAAAAACAAATAACTTATTTAATTAATGAACAAATAAAAAAGTGAGGTAATGTTTGCTGTCACTTAGTCATCATAAAAACAACTTCTTTATTAAATAAACTGATTAGTAAGGAACTAAAGAAATGATTCATTTCTCAAATAAACTTATAAATAGCTAGGTTATTCATTGCCATCGCTCGGTCGCCAAAAGAAAAATTTACTTAATAAACAAATAATTAAATAGCTGAGCTACTCCTTGCTGTCATTTGCTCACTAAAGAGTTAATTAGTTTATTAAACAAATAATCAGCTGAGCATATTATTGGCACCTCTTGCGCCCTAAATAAATTATTTATTTATTTATTTACTGAACTGGTTAATAGATAAGCTACATTTTGATGCCACTTGCTCACCAGAGAATCATATTTACTTATTAAACTAATAAATAGCTAATTTACTTATTGCCACCGCTTTTGCTTGCCAAAAAAATTATTTATTTATCAAATAAAATAATAAATAGCTCAGCAACGCGTTGCCACCACTTGCTCGCAGTAGAAATTATTTAAGTATTGAATGAACTGAAAAAAAGCGAAACTGGTCCTTGCTGTCAATTTCTCGCCAAGAAAATATCTTATTCATCGAACAAACTAATAAAGAGCTGAGTTACTTTTTGCAACCGCTTGATCGCCCATGTTGAATAAACTTATAAATAGCTAAGCTTCTTATTACCGGCACTTTGTGGCCAAAAAAATATTTTACATATTAAATAAATTAATTATAGGATTCGCTTATTGCCACGGCTTGCCCGCAAAAAACATAATAAGAGCATCAAATAAACTAAAGAAAAATTCAGCTATTCATTGCCACCACTTGCTCCCTAAAAAAAAAATCTCACTATTTAACAACCTGAAAATAAAGCTAAGCTATTCCTTGCCATCAGTTTCTCGCCAAAAAAGTATCTTCTTAATCAAACATTTTAGTCAAGGGCGAAAATACTTATTTCCGTCGCTTGCTTACCAAAACAATATTTTATTTATTAAGTAAACTTATAATTTGCTAATTTACTTGTTAAATTCGCTTACTGGCTAAAAAAGAAATAAACATAGCAGAAAAGTAACTAACAGCTAATCAAATGATTGCCATTTCATGGTGGCACCAAAGAGTAGTATATTTATTAAATAAATCAATCGATAGCAGATGACCTTACGGCTTCTTTTGCTCTCGCTACTAAAATAGATCATTTATCAAGTAAACTAAGAGATAGTGAAGCTATTTATTAGTGCCACTTGCTCACCATAAAAATAATTTATTTGACAAATAAACTATTATATAAATAATTTCATGTAAGGCCATCGCTCGCTTGTCAAACAAATGTATTACTCGTTAAATAAAATAATAAATAGCTAAACTTCTTATTTCCGGTACTTGCTCGCTGAAGAAATTATGTATCTACTTGATAAATCTGAGATATAGATAAGTTACTTCTTGCCGTCGGTTGGTCACAAAAAAAATTTTTTTATTTATCAATTTAACTAATACAAAAGCTAAGCTACTAAGTTTTACCGCTTGCTCGTTGATCAGATAATTTATCTATCCAATAAACTAATGATTACCTAAACTACAACCTTCTGCCACTTGCTCATTCATAAAAAAATAATTTAATCATCAAATAAACTTAAGAATAGCTAATGTACTTATTGCTGTGACTAACTCACCAAAAAATGTATTTATTGTCAAATAAACAAACAAATAGCCAAGCTGCTCATTGTCGCCACTTGCTCACAAAAAAAATAATTTATCCATTCAACAAACGAAAACTAAGGTAAGCTACTACTTGCTGACAGTTGCTCATCAAATAAATAATCCATTAAAATCTGAGCTACTTACTGCTACCACTTACTCGCCGAAGAATGAATTTATTTACTGAATAATCTAATAAAAAGCTGATCTACCCGTTGCCGTAACGTGCTCACCAAAAAATTAATTTAATTATGAAATGAACTAATAAATAGATAAGTTACTCATTGCCATCACTTTCTTGCCAAAAATCAAAAATCAAAAAGCTGAGCTACTCGTTGTCGTCGCTTGCTTGTCACAGAAATAGTTTATTTATAGGCTAGCAGTAAAGAAGCATCATAAGCTTATCGTTATTGGCTGACTCGTGATACCCTGATCGAATACGCACCAGGTGAAACCCGATTTTTCCTAACAAATAAATTGCTGAAATTCTCGTTACCGACACTTGCTTGCCATAAAAATAATTCATTTGACGAATAAACTATTATACAGCTAATTTACTTATTGCCACCGCTTTTACCCGCCTAAGAAATAATTTATTTATTGCATGAATTAATAAAAAGCTGGGCTATTTACCACTGACGATTGCTTGCCAAAGGAAAGGTTTAACAATAAAAGGAATTCATAAAAAGCTGAGCTATTTATTGCTACCACTTGCTCGCCAAAAAATATTTCGTTTATTAAATAATGTATTAAAAAGCTGAGTAACTTTTTGCCGTTGCTTCCTTGCAAAAAAATGCTTGATTTAATAAATAAATTTATAAATAGCTAATCAACTAGTTGTCGTCACTCACTCACCGAAGAAAAAATGTGGTTCCCAAATAAAATAATAATAAGCTCAGCTTTTTATTTGCCGCTGCTTGCTTGATAGAAAAATAATTTATTTAATAAATAAATTAATAAATAGCTGAGCTTCTCATTACCGTCAAATTCCCACTATATTAATATATCTATTTTTAGATTTTGTTTTCTCTATTTAATAAATTAATAAGTAGCTACGCTACTTTTTGCCGTCTCTTGCTGATCAAATAAATATTTTATCTATTCAATAAACTTTCAAAATGCTAAGCTTTTTCTTGCCATCGCTTGCCTGCCAAAGGATCATCTGAGTTATTGCATAAGCTAATAAATAGCTGAGCTATTAATTGCCATTGCTAGCTCGCCAAAGTAATAGTTTATCCATCACATAAACTAATAAATTGCAGAATTTCTTACAGCCGTTGTTTGCTTGCCAAAGAAATAATATATTTATCAAGTAAATTGATAAATAGTAAAGCTACTCATCGCCGTCGCTTACTCGCCGAAGAAAGAATTAATTCATTTAAAAAACTAATAAATAGCTGAACTACTCCTTGCTGTCGCTTGCTCACTAAAAAGTTAATTAGATTATGAAACTAATAAATAGCTAAGCTTCTTATTGCCATCACTTGCTTGCTAAAGAAATTATATATTTATTAAACAAATTATTAAATAGCATTTCTTGCTCCCCAACTGAATAATTTATTTCTTAACTGAACTGATAAATAGCTGAGCTATGAACTGCCATCGCTTGCTCGCCAAAGAAGTTATAAATTTATAAAATAAACTAATTAACAGCTAATTTACTTATTGCCACTACTTGCGCATCAAGGAATAAATTTATTAACTCAATAATCCATCAAAAAGCTAAGCTACTTGTTGTTGTCGCTTGCTTGTCAAAGAAAAAAATTATCCATCAAATAAACTAATAAATCGCCAAATTTATTTTTGGTACTGCTTGCTTGTCAATGAAATAATATACTTATTAAGTAAATTAATAAATGGTAGAGCTACTTATCGCCGTCACTTGCTCGCCGAAGGAATCATTTATTCATTAAATGAATTAATAAATGACTGGTCTAGTTATCACCACCGCTTGCTTACATAAGAATTATTCTACTTACTGTTAAAATCTCCGAAACAGCAAGGCTTTTTAGACTGGCACTTTATTTCCCAGTAATTAGTTTAATTATTATTCAGAATGTTCTTGTAATTTTAGATTAATATATTCATGTTAATCTTGAGCAAATCTTACCCAGTGTTTACATAATGTTCATTTAACAGTTACCTGATTTTTTGTTAAGCTATTGTTGGGTCCAACTTTTGCATATTCATTATCAGGTGCAATCTTAACAGAGAAAGATTTACTGTAAAAAATGTGACGAAAAAAAAATCGTTTACTAAATTAAAATCATTAAATAGAAAAAAAAAAAAAAAAATTTTTAATAACTGATTTATGGTGAATAAACGAATATACAATTTAATAACTCGACTTACCCTCTTATTTGTCTCTATGTTTACCTCTCTATTTTTTATTTACTCTTTAAATAGTCTTGTCTTTGTCTTAACATCATTTCTATAGGTGTAGATCTAGCAATTTTCTTTTGATATATAAAGTTGTGTATAATTAATGTTTCATTTATTGATGAGCTCAAAGAAAAATTTAATCCCAATAGAGAATATCGTGAAAAAGGATAATGGAAGAAAAGAGTAAGGACAGATCCAGGTGTAATAAAATGTTTGTTATTTCTAAAAAAAAGTAGCTTTAATTTGTAAAAATGTTGAAATGTAACTAATACTTAAATTTGTAAAAGTAGCAGCTCTTTAAACAATTTTAGCGCAATAACTGTATTGATTGCTTGAACTTTAAATATACTGGCATGTATAGCAAGCTACAAAATATTACTTTGGAAGCTTGTGGAGCTACATAAATTACGAGAACACTAGTTAAAAGCGTTTTAATTACAATTATTGGAATTGAGCAGTTTGATCATCAATTTCAGCTGTATAGTCTGACTTAATTGGTATATTATTTGGTTCGGGTACTAATTTATTTTTGTTTCCAACTCTCATTGTTAGTGAAATAAAAAGTATAACTTCAAGTATGATATTATTCGCATAGTTAGCTACCATTAAACCAGAGACTGGGGACTCTCATACCATTACTTTCATAATATACTTCTGTTTGCATCATCTGTGAGACTTGTGGGAATGGGTTCATGCCATGAAATGAATCAACATTTTATTCAACGTTTCAGCAGATCAATGGTCAGCTCCACCTTACAGAGAGTATGCTATTGCCTGGCCATATGAAGTAGTACTCACAACCAATCAAGCTCATCTAGGACACTAAGACACATTTAAGTTTCCATGATTTGTTTGAGCCAATTAGCCAACAGTATCACCACCCTAAAATAAGATTTGTAATAAAAAATAAGCATCACACAATAAAAAACAGAGTTGCGAAAAAAATTTAACTGCTACGTACTGGAATATTGAAATTAGGATTCCAAGAGAGAATTCTATTGTCTTTTGCATAACTGAGAAGATCAGAATTATAAGGATTCCAGGCAATTGATATTACTTTTCTTCGATGGTTTTGGAATGTTTTTACGGTGTGGTCGCAAATCTCAAATCCCACAGTTCAATAATTGGAGTTTAATCCTCTTCTGAAGCAAGAGACAGCTGTGTGACTATATATCAAGATGTCAGTGTACTGATTTTCATCTCACTTACATTTCAATAAAGATGAAGAATTGTTATGTTAAAATTTCTAATGATAATGCTTATAAAGGCTCTTGAATTGGCATCGGTGAGTATTACCATGGCTTAATTCTTCTTTGAATGACACAACGCTGTGAAAATGTTGAAGCAAGAATGTGTTGCACTGTAAACAACAAAATGCTCTAATGTCAATTATGAATGTTTAAAAAAATGTTGCCAAGTAACGTATCTCGTGTATTCCATGATTTATCCAGTACATCCTCAGGTGGTAAATTTTTTTGGGACTAGGAGACATAGGCTCATTTGTCCAATTAATATACAAAGTATTCATGTCACTATCTGTCGCACCAGTAGCTAGAAAATGAGACTGAAATGGATTAAAGTCCAGTGCTCTCAAAGGACCTTTGTGTTTGTCGGGACTGCTAATCAAACAGTTGCTGTCGTTCTCAAACATCTTGTCAGCAAAGTGAATCATTATTTTTCCACAATCATAGCAACTCACAATAATGCCAGCTGGATTCGTTCCGCCAGCTCCCCAAATTATTTTGTTAAATCTTGATGGCGAAAACAAACAAGACAGATGCGCAAATGATCCGTATTGGTTTCATATTCTGAACACGACTTATAATCTCCATCGCGCGATGTTGAGAATGTCCTCTGATGTTTTGTCTTGTCTTTTGGCAACGTTAGCTGATTACTCGTGCTGGGAATCTCGGATGCTAAACTTTTAGTTATATTGAGCTTGGTAAACGTGGCAGTGACAGCTTCTTCTGAACTGGCGTGTCCTCCTTCTTCCAGAATGATGGCTGGTATCGGTGATGCACAATGCTTAGATTCACTCGCTACCTTAGGTTTTTTCACTTGGAGAAGCCAATACACATGCCTCAAGTGGCTGGATAGTATGCTGGCTGAACCTCTGCAAACTAGGTATATAACTAGGAGTGTCACTTTTGTCAGGCAAATACAGTCTTCAAGACTTACAGTCCGTAGCAGCACTCTCCAGTTGACTTCTCTGCCTTCTTATGACAGTCAATACGTCAGGCAGCTCAGGTCTGCCATCGCTCAAACTTCTCTCATGTCGAACTTGCTACCACAATAACCACTGCTGATGCTGGACAGTGTTTGGTTTGAATTAGGAATTTTTAAAGATGAGATCTGGAAGGGATAAATTATTAGGAACTGTTGCTGGCTGTACTGCAGTGATAAGTATGTGATAAACAGATCCCTTATCTACATTTGTTTCATCGCAAGCTCGAATACTGTAAATGAAAGAAGATAATCAATTTCCAACAATTGCTTCAACTTTAATTGTTTTAACAATATCGACGTTCTTACCTTGTGTAATGAACACCTTCTGGCAGTGAACCAGCATCCATCCTAATGCCTAGGGCACTTTTGACATGTGCATCAAATCAACGTGGGTTGGAAAATTAACCCAAACCAGAGTAAATGCATTATTCAAAATGATTTTCAAGGAGGCATCTGCAACGTAAAGCAACAATTCGTATTATAATTTAACAAAGCTTTTCTAAACATTTGGATGTAATATTGCAAGTGTCTTTAAATCACTAAGCTAAATTACTTTAAAATAGAAACATACTCAAAATACGCACCTGCTACGTCAATAGCAATCTCTGCAATCTATTTGAATGCACTCGTCTGCTGAAACGGTAGGGACTTTTCCGCGACCTCGGGCTTGGGCATGTCTGATCAAACTAGGCCTTACTCTACTGAAAAAACTAGGCACGCATGATGAGTCTGATTGATTACTTCTAGTTGGCCCCGGGGGTGGCGCTGGCAAGCGCTCGGGGCCAAAATCTAAGGACTGAAGACCAACACTGCTCGTAGGCACACATTCGGTATACCCCTTCTACGTGTCGCCAAAATGTGCGCCTATATGCTCATTTCCACGCGAATCCACTTCTCTTCTTGTAGGCGCACGCTCTTTGATACGAGTCTCACACTCTCGAAAAATGTGCGCCTTGGTTCGACGGCTGGCCGCGGCAGGTCGCCCCAATCAGTGGAAAAAAGTTGTCTCACGCCGTAGCATTGGCATTAGCAATCTCTCTACTCATCTCTGTACTTCACTAATTAAAAACGCCTTCTGTTATGACCTGGTTCTTGGTTCTTGGGCCGCTTGGCTTGGGCCTTGGGCGTAGAGGAGGTAGAGCACGAAGTTGTTGGTGGCCGGTGGCGTTCTTCGTCCAACAGATGGCGTTGTTCGGGTGGGTTCGTTACCCGGTGAGGCACATTCTCTAAGGGCACGAAAGTGCCAGGCCACGATCAGGAAGGTCTCTACTGCTCTGGAAGCTGGAAGTTGGTCTCTAGGTGCTTGTAGGCTCCTGGTACTTGGGCTGTTGTTGGGTCTTTTGATGGGAAGCCCTTCTCCAAGAACTCGTGGAGATGATGTCTAGGTCATCATATCAACCTGGGCCTAAAAAACAGTTTTTGACTTCCGGACTACCCTGGCTAAGCGTAGAAAGTATACAGAGGCGTGCGTGCTTTTTTGTTCGTAGGGGAGCGCCAAATTGAGCATCGTAAGCTCTACAGCAGTCTAGCCTCAAAATTCGAGTAGATAGTTTATAATTAGGTATGGCAGATGCCTGCCTCCTGGTGTCCGTCCCTTTTATACGCTTCTCCGGATCCGGTGATGTGGGTCTCGTGTGTTGGCTCTGCAGATCGTATGGGTTCTGGGGACTATGCATCTGCTTGCAAGCGTGCGTGATTGCTTTGAGGTATGGGCTGCACCTTGTTGACCTGGGTAGGCTGGGTGCAAAGCTAAGTCAACCTGCATGCAGGTTCTAGAGATATGGGTATGGTGGAGGAAATGCGAATGAGTCAGTTTGTGCGAGGGCTTGCGGCCTTTTGGAAGGAATGTGTAGCTATGTGACGAAGTCAAAGCTGGTATGAGGGTTTCTAGGAAAGTACAGTAGAGGCCGTTTAATTCGTTGAGCGGGAAGTATAAAATTGACCAATGAAAGAGGTTATGTGATTGAATCAGCCAATGGGAATTAAATGTTTTAATTTCCCGCTCAACGAATTGAAAGACCTCCACTACACGTGCAGAAATACGAATGAGTCAGAGCTCGCATGAGGGTTTATGGCTTTGGAAAGGTACGTGCATGAGTCAAAGCTTGTGTGAGGGTTTTATGGCTTCGTGCAAGAATGCGAATGAGTCCTGAAACAAATAATTCAAAATATTGTCTCCGAAAGATCCAAAAAAATTGTTATTATAGGGGAGCTTTCGTATAGCCTTTTGTATCAATTGATATTTTCTCAAGTTATTGTTATTCTGTAATAAAACAGCATTTTAATTTTGGTGCACATTGCTCGACTCTTGGTCCTGAGTCCTGAAATTATCGTGAGAAGCCCATATATGTCGGAACAATGCACCCTTGGATCCATAGACATACAAGAAATAGACTGCTCGTTCTTATGTACGGCGCTGAAGCACAAGTAGGAGACACAGGAGCTGTTCACATAGACATTTTTTGCTTAATTTAATGTGAACGTTCATATTGAAAAGGGGGTTCCACTGTCCCGCTAAACTCAAATTGAGTGAACAGACTGAACAGACCTATACCTCTTTTTCCATCAGGCAACAAAGCCTAATGGTCGCAACTATGATGACTGACAGGAGCCGTACCATATAACTTTTTTTAGCTTCGCGGGCCTATGTTATAACATAAGCCGATGTACAGAAAAATAGTTATATGGTACGGCCCCAGAGAACACAGTATAGGTCTGCTTAGTCTGTTCACTCAATTTGAGTTTAGCGGAACAGTGGAACTCCCTTTTCAATATAAACGTTCACATTGAATTAAGCAAAAAATGTCTATGTGAACAGCTCCACAACATCGAACGTGTAATTTGTCTCCCTCGCGTATTGCCAAAGGTGGGAACATGCGGGAGAGACAGATGTCCCCGTTCGATATTGTGTCTCTTTCTACTTGTGCTTCAGCGCTGTACATAAGAACGAGCAGTCTATTTCTTATATGTCTATGGTATCCCCTTTATTTACCAGACGCGCAGTAGAAGACTATATATAGTACCGGTATAATTTTCAATGCGATGTATACATGTATGTATGAATTTTAACCTAGTTTTTTGTTTTTTTCATTTAGTAGTAACTTTACTTTCACTGAACGGTTATTTAAATAACACTAATATGATCCTTATTCATATTCTTTTTATGAAACAATGACCTCAATCTTTACGTTATTTATTGAGATACTAACAGATGAAGAGGTAAAACCCCATTACATGCCAAGTTGAATTTAAAGATACATTCTCGTTAATAACTCGCTTCCAAAGCTGTGAACAGTCTTGAAATTTTGACTGGAGCTTTGTCTTGTAATTATTTACCTACATTTCGAATATTATATAAATCTTAAAGTTATTATACATAAGGGGAACATTCCTGTAAGTAATACAATAAACCATCGAATCACTTTACCAGATAGTGCTAAGAATAAATTTCAAGGAATAACGAATACAAAAATTTAATTATAATGGAAAAATAATTTACTTCACAAGATTATAAGTACCTTCATTTTTATTGCAAATAAAAGTTCATTTATATACAAATTCTTCTACAATTTAAAAAATAATGCAATTAAAAAAATTTGATGAATGATTTAACATATATCTTAAAAATCACGTCTACTATTACAAAATTTGGTCAATGATTTCTAAATTGCAAGGTAATTATATTATAAGCATAAAAAAATTGGTGATTAATTACTTATGCAACTACTGCGTTGAATTGAAAGATTACAGTAAGTATATGTATTTGTCTTTATCATGAAAAATTTCACTGATAAAATGTAGTGAAACAAGTCATTGGGATTGCATGAATTAAAATTATCGTCCTTCAACTGAAAAAAAAAAAAAAAAAGGATTAATTCATGAGTTTCAATTTGAACTGGTATTTAGAAATGTTGACTCACTATAAGTTGACAAGTCTATCTCGTCTGGTAGCTCGGTAATATTAACGTCAAATCTTTCTTGGACGTCATTTAAAATTTTAGCATCACTCTCATCGCTCACAAATGTTATAGCCAAACCCTGTAAATTAAAACAAAATCAGCAAGCATATATAAAAGCACAGTTAATATGTTGAATAATTAAGTCTTACCTTAGTACCGAAACGACCAGCTCGAGCTACTCGGTGAAGGTATGTGTCAGAATTCTCTGGCATGTCATAATTGAAGACAATGTTCACTCGCTCAATATCCATACCACGACCAAAGAGGTTCGTAGCCACCAGGATACGCTAAAAATAAATTATTTTAATGCCATTATAATGTATCGATAGCATAAAATAAATACAACTATTGATAAATATATATGCTCAGTGAGAGAGTTCAAGGATATCACGATGTGATCATTAACTAAGAATTTTCATCATAGCATATAATAGGTGGAGAGAATAGTTTAATAAGTTTGAAAAACAACCTACCTGTTGGAAATCTTTGAAAGATTGATATCTCGACAATCTCTCCTCTTGCGTCATTCCTTTATGAATACCAATGGCGGGGAAATTTTGTTCCGTAAGGAGTTGAGCTAATGCCATACATCTTTGAACTGATTTTACGAAAATGACAACCTACGAACACCATGTGTTGAAAAAGTAATGCCCATGAAATACGAATTTTTGTCAGTTTCTGTAAAATAAGTAACTCACTTGATTAAATTCAAGAACGTCCAAAAGTTCGAAAAGCTTCTTATTTTTTTCATTTTCCTTAAGCTTGACATAATGCTGTTGTAACCCATGGAGAGTGAGTTTGGCTTCATCATCAACATAGACTTCCATAGGCTGTTTAAACAAGCAAACAAAAAAATTGTATGTTAAGACAACTGCAATAATGTACCTCGTACGTGCGAATCTTGGGCCTTGTACTGGAACTGCTGAATGCTTAGAGATCCTTTTTGCACAAGGCACGTGAAGCGCGTGTTACAATATTCATCGAAGTGTTTCTCGGATCGCCAGATGTTTTACAGATCACAAGATACTTCATTAACATTTAACAATCTTTCAAATTTGAGAAAGACTCAAATTAAAATTAAACACATGTAATTCAATGAAACTTAAAAATTGTACAAGCCTGAATTTGTAGATTTCGAAGTTATAAGTCTTATTGCTTAGCACATAAAAACAATACATAATCATCATTAATATTGTATTAAAATCAAAATAATGTATCATCATTTTTAATGTATTGTTTTTAACGATTTTTAATCGCGTTCTATGTCATTGCCCACCTAGTACTGTGTCAATGACAAAAATCCTGCAATCATTTTCACACACCTACAAATGTTACGTTAGTCAGTGGCAATCATAATAACTTCGCTCACTTCGAGTACTTTATTAATCGTTCATCATGAATACGTGGGAGTAGTTAGGAGTTGTACAATGGTGTCGAAAGGGTTTAACAATTTTTGTTCGTTTTTTTTAAACTTGGGAATTACGGTCTCTGTTGCTTACAGCACAAAATAACTATACTTTAATCAATTGGATAAGACTTTGTGGCCTCGTAAAAATATAATGGACGCTATAAAAAGCATGCTTTGATGCTTTGCAATTCTAGGGATATTTATTATATCGGAAGTAATTATTACTATTTAACTAGTCCCTGACAATGGAATTTGTTTAAATTTGATTGCCATAACTATGATTAATCTATTCCCAAATAGATCCTCTTGAATCTTCTTTCTTGAGATCTTCTTTCTTCAGGATGTGTTGATTACTCTTGATCCACCCACCCCATGTTTGGTTTTCTGATTCCAACTAATAATTTTACCTATGAGCAATGTTTTCTTGTTTCTACCAGAGATAACGCTAAATTTATTTCCTGGCTTTGGATAGAAGCAAGTTTTAATTTGTGGTTTTGATTTTTTAACTTAACAAATTAAAACTAAAATTCCTAGCTATTCGATTATAAATTACCGGGACCGAAATATTGAGAAATAATCTGTAACTCCCAAGGTACGAAGGATGTCATGAGGCTGGCTTTAGAGCAAGTTTGTCAACTCTGATGACATTCACGGAAGATGAATGCCTGACGACAGCTATCCGGGTATATTGTATTATTATGTCCACGATGACATTCACGGACGTTGAATGCCTGACGATTTTTTCCATTAACTGTACAACATATTCGACGACATTCGCGAAAGATGAATCTCTGACGGGCTTTCTGATAATATTGAATAGATAAGCTTTGGAGAATAGTGCTTTTACGATGTGTTGTTTTATGTGTCTACCCCACCCCCCCGATGCATCCTACGAGGTTTTTTTTATAGGCGAGGATGGTATTGTAGATCAAAGTGAAGAAGTCACCACATCTTACATCTTGCATGAATTTTTTGCAGACTGGACGAATTTCCTTAGATAATGTGGCGCTGAACATCATAACTTGTTTGCCATGAGGAGTGCTTCGGAAAATTTCTTGTACATCTTTACGCATGTCTGAGTCATGTAAAAGAAGTCGATATTAATATAATTTATAAGTCAAAACTTGATATGTAGCACCTATGTAGTTGTTCTCACCTAACTGCTCCAGCATTTTGTCACACTCATCAAGGACAAAATGCTTAAGGTGCTTCAGATTCAGCTTTTTATTTTTGATAAGAGCTAAGATTCGTCCTGGTGTTCCTACAACAATGTGGGGGCAGGTGTTTTTCAAGACTTCTTCATCTTTTTGTATTGGTAAACCGCCGAAAAATACTGATACCTAAGATAAAGATTCCATATCATAGGCAACATTTTAAGATCATTTTTCCAATTATACAGATAAAAGAGAATTTGGTCAGTTGTGGGTAGTGGTAAATGAGTGTCATCATTTGAAGCTAAGAAGCACGTTACATCATAAATAATCCTGCATAAGTGACAAAATGATAGCAAGCATAGTAATTACCTTCACTTGCGGCATGTACTTGCTAAATCTTTCGTATTCCTTGCTTATTTGAAATGCTAGTTCTCTAGTGTGGCACATAACAAGAACATAGACTTGGTTTTCGGTTAGTTCTAACTGCTGCAAGGTTGCTAAGACAAACACTGCTGTCTTTCCCATACCAGATTTAGCCTGGCATAAAATGTCCATGCCGAGTACAGCTTGTGGAATGCATTCGTGTTGAACTGTAAAATAATAAATAAATTTTCTCAACACAAACATTTCAAAATAATATAAGATCGCAATATTGAGCAGTTATCAGGAGTAGATTTAAGCAATCATAAGAAATCAGTTGTCCCTATCTAAATCATCATATAATACGTACATTTGAACTATAATAGATATATAACAATTTACAGGAATTAAATAATCGAAGTAATTACCATAACACTAGACAGAAAAACAAAACAGCAATACTAACCTTCAGAGGGGTGCTCAAAGCCGCAATCGACGATAGCACGCAAAATTTCTGGTTTCAGTAGGAAATCTCGGAAGCCACTGCTGTGAATGGACACGTATGTTCCCTTGACTTCCTTCTTGGCTGGGGATACTTCGCCATTGCTAACTAGAGTCTGCTCAGTCTCATCTTCGTAATCCAAAAGTTCTTCATCTGCCATCGTGTTTGCTTGTTTCTGTTCCTAACCACGTACATATAAAAATTTTTAAATTAAAAAAAAAAAAAAAACAGTTTATTATGCTATACGTGGACGTTAACTTGGCCATGCCAAACGATCATACACTGAGAAATAGAAAATAGGTTGTGGGAAGCTGAGTCGGAATTACAATGGCGGTAGCGTTGCTTGACGATCTCGTAGCAAATTTGTAAAAAACGATCATAATTTACTGAAACCAGGACAAAACTGATAGCACTCACTGCTGAGTTTACGAATTACTGAGAATTAAGTTGTTATTAAGATTAGCTTTTAACAATGCAAGGGTGTGAAATGATATAATGACACGATCGATTTTCAACCCCTACGGTGGCCAACAGTCTCGGCTGTTCTGTACACCTCTTACACTCACGGTATGCAAGCCGCATCGAAAGAACGCTCCGCCATTTTTGTGGGCGCCATGTTTCCCAACGCACTTGACCTCTGATTTTTAATCAACGATAACGAAAAATAAATTATACCATTAAGCAAATACTGCACGACTGAAAGGTACGTGCACAATTTTAAGCACTGAAACAGTCATTTCAAAGTTTTAAAAAGAGTGATTTTCAAACGTGGTTTGAATATAGTATCAGTACCTAGCGTCTAGAAAATGGTGGCCCGCGGGTAAGGCACCTCGTGTTTGATCGTGGCTAAAGATAACCCATGGTACTTCCTGTATGTATGCGCGAAAAAAGCATTCTGTATTTTGTTACAAAATAAATTAATGACTTGAAACTACAGTATTTACAAAATATCAAGCATTCGAGCGTCTAAAGCTTTTTTTGGACGAGCACATGAAATACATGCAAGAGACGAAAAATGTGCAAACGGTGTCCACACCAATCATTAAAATTTTGAGACTACTATGACGAACGGTATGTACGTAGTGTACCTACGAAGCGTATGTATATTTCTCACCTAATTCTGCGATACCCAAGATTGAAACAAAGACTGCTTTATAGGCTCGCACGTTCACCGTAACAGCTTCACTCAAGCCTAGAACTAAGCTGTACAGGCGAGTGACGACTTGGCCCTGGCGACTGATACTCTAGTAAAAGGAGGAAAGAGTACAAGAAGTCTAACTATACTAGCCAAGCGGCATTGAATTAGATGGTAGAGATTACTGAAAACCAGGGATGGGTAAATCTGTAAGAAATTATTTTCGACACGTCATGTTTCGTTTGTGTCATTTATGTCATTTATGTAATACGTGATACAATCACGAGAGTGACTTTACGCTCTGTCTTCAAGGCCGTCCAGGGGCCGTACGATATGACCGACCCAGAACCCCAGGAGCCGTACCATATAACTTTTTTTAGCTTCGCGGGCCTATGTTATAACATAGCCGATGTAAAGAAAAGTAGTTATATGGTACGGCCCCAGAGCTGAGGCCGAAGAGTGGTCAAAATTTTAACCAGCCGCCACTTTCACCAGAATTGAGGGACCTCATTATTCGTAGAGATCCGAAAAATTTTCGTCAAATTTAATTTTGGTGAAGAGTTTTGTTGGTATTTAAGAAGGGCCACATGATTTTTTTTATAAACCAGCCGCAACATAGATCAATAGATAAATAGTTGAAAGTTATCATCTGTTAGTGCAATTTGCAGCAAGATTAAAATGCATCTTGTACCCGAAAATCAACCTCCAAAAAAATAGACTCCCTACCCAATCTTATCTACAATACTCATCTAAGATAGTAGATGAGGCATTTTATATAACATTATAGATAAGTATACGATATCTATATTTTTGCAGGTTGATTTTCAGGTACAAGATGAATATAAATCTTACCGCAAATGACACTTCTCCGGAACAACCTTTTATTTTCTAATTATTGGTGTGAGCTGCGGCTAGTTAATTGAAAATAACATATGGCAACACAATAATAACCATATAACTCTTCACTAGAATAAAATATGACCGAAATATTTCGGATTTCAACAAATCGTCAGGTACCTCAATTCTGGTGCGAGTAGTGGCTAGTTAAAATTTTGACCACTATTCGGCCTCAGAGATGAGTAGAGAGATTGCTAACGCCAATGCTACGGCGTGAATGGTGGGTAGGTAATTTACCTTAGGTAACCTACTTAGTTTCTTACACGTGAAATACCTGTCAATTACCTAGGACAGTTTCTGACAGTGAATGTCGTTTTGTAAGCACAAGCACCTATCACCCGCTGACCCAGGAAGCTTACTGACCTCACTATTAAACAACAAATTGTTTGATAACAACACAAGCGAATATCACCTGATGACCCAGGGCGCTTACTGGCCACTGTTAAATAATAAATTATTAATAAACAACAAGAGCACTTATTACCCGATGATCCAGGGCGCTTGTATAATTTATTAATAATTTATTATTTAACAGAGTGGCCAGTAAGCGCCCTGGGTCATCGGGTGATAGGCGCTTGTGTTGTTTGACCTTATTTGAATTTCGTGTTTACGTTTGGTGCTACCCTTGGGCCTTGGGCACTGGTTGTGATAAGTTAAACAAGTAGTTGGGGTGCCAGAGGTTCAAAAATAGGTTATTTCGTTGTTGGACGGAATTTGATGAAACCTGGCAGGAAGGAAAGGTCATTGCCCGTACAGTGACCCATTAAAAAAGTGAGAATGTCGGAAAGGTACTTTGTTATTGCAAAATAACTTTGATAACCCTTTTTTTTCAGTTTTCTTGGAATAACTCGAAAACAAAGCGTTTCAGCGAAAAATTTTGCATACAAAAGTTGTTTAGCTGATGATTTTACGTAGGAATATGGTTTATTGATTAATTAAAAAATTGTTTTTCCGACCGAAAACCAGCAAAAAAGTAACAAAACATGCAAAAACAATAAGCATTAAAAAATAATAAAAAAAAACGATTTCCATCGTTGATATTTGGGTTATTGATAGGTATTGGTATTATTAACCAAATGCACCCGGTCCGGTTTTTCAAAAACAATATGGCGACCTATTGCAAAATTGTTAAGTTAAAACTTTGGAACGCTGTTAATTCTGACTGAACAAACGGATCTTGATGAAACGAATTAAAATCGCTAGGTATCAGCGGCATCTTTGAGTGTGCCAAATTTCAAAATTTTTCAACAATTAGTTTTTTTGTTATTAACCAAAACCCATTTTATGTGCTTCGTAATTTCGTCAATTTACAACATTAAGCTTTGCAACAAAATGCATTTGATCACTCGTAATTTTTAATGAATTTACAAAAAAAAAAATTTTTATTGTAGGATGTCTACAGGCCGAGATACGATACTTTTACATTTTTGCTTGTACTACCCGATCTACTGAACGTAGGCAATTCAAACTTGGATATGTACTTTTCAAAACATAAATGGATTTGGGAATTTTGAGAGTACGGGAAAGTTAAAAAATAATGTATTGAAATCAAAATTCTGTGTATATAATTAATGAGCATTTCGTTCCACGATTTAATTAAATAAGATTTATAGATAACATTGAAGCCAGAACGAGACCATTACCCTCTTCTTTCGAACCTTCAGAGCGCGAAAGCTTATTAAAATGTGACGTTGAAGATTTCTGGAAAAAAATATTTACAATTAAAAACGGCGATGTCATAAGCTTCCCATCATTAAAATCACTAGTGACAGCAGTTTTTTCTCTTCCACATTCCAATGCGGAAGCAGAAAGAGTTTTTTCTGACGTTACTGAGCTTAAAGATGAGAAAGCTAATAAGACTGGTATAAAATTACTTAATGCACGGTGTTTTTTGCGATCAATTTGTAAAGCGCAACATATCACAAACCTAGATTTTGAACCAAAGGAACAACACTTTAATCTTTTTAATTCGGCAAATTTGTATTAGGACTAGTCAAAATGTATTTATTCATTGATCTCATTAGTTTTATTTCACGCGCATAATGCATGGCTTTAATTCGTACTAATTAAACTAACAAATATGGTTATAATATGGCTATTGGCGAAGGTACCAACATTACACGTATATCAAGAATAAATAAAGGAAACTGTAGTCTTGTAATAATTGCGAAATTTTTTTACGCTTAAGCGTAATATGTCAGTATTAAAGTAAAACACTGATGTTCGTGTAATCGAAACAACCTAACGCACTACAGGCAGTACCTCAAGGGTAGTGTGGAAACTGCCCAATTTGACGCATGATTACTTATTAAATTTTTTTATCGAGGTACTTCGTTGCATTAATTTATTTATTTTCTAAAATAAGTATATAAAAGTACATCTTGCGTATAAAACATGAAAAATAACTATTTCTAAATTTCGTACTTAATTCATGAAAAAAAAAAAATTAATACTTTCAGTCAGTACAATAAACTGAAAATATAAATTTCACCTGATTAATAATCACTTTATCATATTAATCAGGAGAGTTATATTTTTTTAAATTATTATATATCATGTACGTATTTGAATTTAATGCGTGGATTAAAAGAAAAAAAAAACAAATAAAAAAAAAAAAATTGCGCAGCTGCGATTCGAAGATTAAGTGAGCAAAATCATCATGTGCGCTAGCCCACTAAGCTACCGATAACTTTCTCTTACCTGATACTGAAGCAGTATATAAAGTGTTAGGGAAGGCTTGGGTTAACCATCTGGGGGGAAGCTAGAGAGAGAGCTCAGGCGGGGCCTACTTTAAGCAGCGCGCTGCTGTCAGCTGTACTGGCAAATGAGCATTAAGCTCTTCTGCGCATGTGCGACTTTGCAGTACCGTCTGGCATCACCACATCACTGCTCCGTAGCATGGCAGTCAGCTATCTCCTGACTCGGAGAAGAACACTTGTTCATTCCATTCTCGGAGGCACTCCAGAGTCTCTCCGAGTCTCACCGAGAATTGGTTTGAACAAACCTATTGTGGGGCGTACACTTGAAGATTGTGAAGTTGACTGTGCGTTGTTGCATTTGGTAGCGCCAACAATTTCATAAAAATAGTAGATTCGTTCACCTTACAATCCAGGGACGGTCGGGGACAGTGTGCATGGGCGAGTCAGAGACGAAAGTGAACAAGTGCTCTTCTCCGATCGTCCGCGATCGTCCCTGACCGTACGCGATGCGCAGTTGTACACGTCAGGTTAGGTTAATGCTGTATGTAAACAATAGTTTGTAAATAAAGAAGTGCAAATACAAACAAGTTTGTTTACTTTTTGCATTAACCTAACCTAACGTGTACAACTGCGCATCGCATACGGTCAGGGACGATCGGGGACGATCGGAGAAGAGCACTTGTTCACTTTCGTCTCCGACTCGCCCACACTGTCCCTGACCGTCCCTGGATTGTAAGGTGAACGAATCTAGTATGTTACAAAACGTTATACTAAGTAGACTATAACTCAGTTGTCATAAGAGCCCATAATATGTAGGGAGTTTATTTTTCATTTGTAATTTCTTACCAAAAACTTTGAGGGATATTGAATCGAGTATATTCTTACTCGATGGACAATTTCTCATACTTTCAACTGATTCTCTTAATAATCATTTCACGAGAAAACGACCTGAAAGATGGTCGTCGTTTTGTCGGGTGGTGTGAAAAATGCCCTTGCTGTTGAAATAATAATAACGTGCTTTCAGAGATAACAAACGAGAACAAGAACAAGAACGGCGACGGCGAGGAGAGGGTCTTGTCCTACGAAGCCGTCCAGCGAGTTACCATCCCTGTTGTTGCGGTCCAATAAAAACCAATAAAATTTTACAATGGGATTTTTCTATTAGTTTCTTATCGGTATTTGCACCCGTAAATCCAAATAAAATCCGAAATGGTTAAAAATAGATTTTCTATATCATTTATTATAACTAACTTTATTATAAATTGACAAATTTATGTCATACCATCCGGATGGTAACATCAAAACGGGGGGATTAGAGTATTTTATATGTAAATTGAAAGAAAAGTTAGTTATTAATTTTTATTAGAATTTTGTAAAAAATACTTTAGTTAGGGTTGCCAGACAGGCCAAGCAAGAAACCAGGACACACACACACACACACATATATATATATATATATATATATATATATATGATATATATATAATTTTCTCACCGAAGTCCTAAAAAAAAAAAAAAAAGGTCATAAATAAACATATTTTTTAAAGAACAGATTTCTGTAATACATTTGCATAATAATAATAATAATAGGAATTTCTCTTTAATCTATATATATATATATATTTATGAAAAAATTCTGGTTAAATTGTGATATCACGTGGAGGAAAAAAGTAGGAAATATCAAAAAACATTAAATATTTATTTAATAAGTATATAGATATAAGTATACACGACAGTTTAGCATAGAACAAAAATAATTTAATAAGTCCCAGTGAAAGCCATACACAGGCGAATCGTAGTCAAGCTAACAATATTTGTTTGAGTCACTAATTTGACGCAATAATTTAGAATTTTCCGGTTTTAGTAAATACTCATAAAACTGTTTACAATTTAAGTCATTAAAATTAAATTTGATTGACACGAGGTCACGCACAGTTGTTACCGAAAGTCGGTTTCGTTCATCGGTCCATTGAGATTCAACTAACGAAAAAATTCTCTCGCAGTTGGCGCTATGACCAGGAATCGAAAAAAAAAATTCTGCAATTTTTAGAATTTCGGAATAAGCATCGACATTGTTACTTGCAAGAAAGAATTGACATATTTTAAAGTTGCAACATTCTTTGAAAAAAAGTATATCTCCCTCCTGTTTCTTTTCAATGAATCTTACTAGATTCATTGTCTGATCAAAAAGTTTTGATTCATCAAAAATGACTCCTTTTTCTTGTAAATATACAACCGATTTTTCGATGCAATCGTAGGTAAATGGCACGTTGTATTGAAAGTCAAGCCATTGAAAAATCTGAAAAGCATATTAAATATTTTGAATTTATGTTTTATGGAAATGCCCGAATTATTTTGCCCGAAATTTATATACCCTAAATTCAGAGAGAGAAGATGTCCATTCTTGCAGATATTCTAGTGTTTCCGTATAAACTGTCAGAGCTTGCTGAACAAAAGTATCGCACTCTTTGTCCTTGCCTTCAGATCGCAGTCTTGAAAGAGTTGACTTCAAGGTTGGTGGTAAAAATTTTGAGGTGATTCTGTCTCTTAAAGCTTGAGACACAGTATCAACAATGTTTAAAATTTCTACAATACTATTCTTTTCTTTTTCCAATTTTTTAACGTTATCGTGGAAAACCGACATCAGTGAATGAACAAAAAGAAGAAAGCACTCACTCAAATCGTGCTCATAAAATTTATGTAAAATAAGTGGAGGTTTTTCTAAAGAGGCGAAGAAGGACTTTAAGGCTGGGAACATTTGCAGAAGACGATGCACTACTGGCATCAAACTCAGCCAACGTGTCTTACTATGATATAGTAGTTCTCTAAAAGAGATGTCTACAAAATCACAAAAATCTTTTAAGCTCTCCGTGCGAACAGTATAGATAGAAAAATACTGGTATGTTTTGAAGGCTAGTGTGTCAACGTCAAACAAATCGAATCGGCTGAGTCCGTGCTGGACACTGTTATGAAGAATATGTGCAGAGCATCCAATTCCCAGTACTTTAGAACTTATGTTTTCCTTTAAGAGAGCATGTATATTGTTGGTTCCTTTACGCTTAAGACCTCCGAAATTTGAGTTGGTATTATCAGCTGCAAAAGCTGTCAATTTTTTTTTTATTCCATATTCATCAAGGACTGTTTCAAGACAGGTCGAAATAGTTACAGCTTTTTCATCTTTTGTTTCATGCAAATCGAGCATTTTAACTTGAATTCCGTTTTTAGTGTGATCAAAGTACTGAGCAACGACGGGGAATAATTTTTGATGGCCGTGATTACTGCCGTCGGTGCTGATGCTAACAAAAGAAGCTTTTTGTAGATCATGGTAAATAATATTTTTCACGTGTGGTGATATGACGTTGCAAATGATTGCATGAGCTTTCGTTCTCGCACATGATATTTTTGTTGCTATTTGCCAGTCAGGAAAAATTTCTCGTAACAATGCTGCAGTGCAATCTTGAGAAAGAAAACTTAGGTGATGCTTTACGACATGAAATGCGAGGGCTCCCTCGGCGGCACATATTTTATTGTCCAATGGAGTAAATTTTTGTATAACAAAATCTCTCATCGACTTTGATGTAGAGTTTACTTGGACGGCTTTACGATGCTTCTCAGTGTCAATATGATTTTCTAAGTCTAATGACTCTGTAAAAATTAGCACTCATGTGCGCGTGTTTATCATTAAAAATAAAAATGCAAGTGCCCAAAATAACCTATACTTAATACATTTTTCACCAAAAATTTACTATTTAGTTAGTACAAAATGTAATATAAATCAAACCCATGCCTACATTCAAAGATAGTTAAAGATAGTTAAATCTTATAATATTATATATTTAACAATCAATGAGAAAAGGGCAGTGAAAGAATTAGCGTGCAGATACAGACCACCATTAGCAACAGAAATACTTGAGCCACACAAATTACAACGTGCTTGCGTTGAATCTTCTTGAACTTTACCAAAACATGGGAACTTCTTGGCAAGCTCCTCGGTGAACGTACATTTTCGTTTAGGCATGATGTCAAGAAAACTTAATGGACTTAGCTATACACTAATTATTCTTGAATAACAAAATTGAAGAATATTACCAAACCAAGCAAGAAAAAACACCGCGGACTCGAATCGACAGATATATATTTAAATACTAGGTCAATAGACTATGTTACTATGTAAGTTGTTTACATACTTCGAACAGTATAATACGCGAGCTAATCGCGACACTTTGAAACAGCCCGATACCAGCTCTCTCATTGGTCAGGTTGTTTGAACAAACTAGAGAATCACTTATAGGACAAACCAATTAGAGCGCAATTTCGCAATATATCGAAGGCACGTACTCAATCGATCATCTCCTTAGGCTGATTCTACATAACTATTCCTCTGTAATTAGTCGTCTGCTCGTGTGTGCTGTGAATCCACCTTGTAGACCGCGACAGCATAACAATAGAATGTATGCAGCAACGTTTGTGGCCCATATTTTAACGATATACAACTTCCATTAAAAAAAAAAAACAAAAAAAATTTTGTATAAAATGTCGGTTTTGTTAACTTGACCAAAACCAGGACATTTTGAGTTATTTAAAAAAAAACCCAGGACACCAGGACAGGAAGGCAAAACCAGGACATGTCCTGGGAAACCAGGACGTCTGGTAACCCTACTTTAGTCCCCCCGTTTTGGTGTTACCATCCGGATGGTATGACATAAATTTGTCAATTTATTTTTGTTCAATCATGTCCTAGTTATAATAAATGATATAGAATATCTATTTTTGACCATTTCGGATTTTATTTGGATTTACGGGTGCAAATACCGATAACAAACCAATAGAAAAATCCTATGGTAAAATCAATGAATTTTTGATTGGTTTTTATTGGACCACAACAATAGGGATACAGTGCTGTTGGCGGCTTTTGTGAGAGGCTTACCGATTTTTGCAGTTTCTGCACCGTTTATCTGTTTGAACAAGTAAATCGGAATCGTTTGGGACACGTGTCTTTAGCTACATAATATTGCTAACAATTCTGGTCATTTGTAAGTACGTTTTGTCAAAATGTTACGTTGTAAGCAAATAGTAAATATTTTCACCAGAATTAATTTGACTACGTCAACCTTTGTGTATTGTTTTGGAGCTGATACCTACCCGCGGCTTCATTACGATGGCCACGTGCACCATTCGTTGATTCTGTGTTGAGGGTGTACCGTGCGTTTGTGTATAAATAGTTAGCCATTTTGTATCTAGTCCCATGAGTCTTTCTACTTGAAAAGTGTTACGCCCACTTAACTGTATTGCACGTATTTTTCATAGTTTATCATGAATGTTCAATTAAAGTTGAATATGAAACAAGAAAAATTTTCCGTATACAAAAAATCATGTAACATAATTTTATGAAAAAATTGAATAATTTTTAGCATTAGCTACATCACGCATTCCTAAATAACATATATAAATTACTTGCTCGATAGTGGGCACACCTTCCTAATTGAAACTGCGCATAACTGGTGAAACATATAATTGTACTGTATGTTTACAGGGATTGCTTGTTGCACAATGGCGGATGTTCCACAAGATGACAATGTGTGCCTCTTCTGCGAAGAACCTCTCAATTCCGACGACAATCTCATCACTGAAAAAAGGCTAAAAACGTTAAAAAATGCATGCCACGAACGAAATGACGTATTGTCGCGAAAAGCTCGGGTTGACGAGTCCGTGCACAGAGCCTGCTATAACTCTTACACGCATTCCGACAACGTTGCTGCAGCCAAAAAATTGGAGAAGTCAAAGCCGTCTACCCGTGCACACTCTTCAACGTTTGATGCACGCCAATTGTGTATTTTTTGCGACGAGGACGCGTCGGATGCATTTGTGGCCAAAGAACGGCGGAAACCAAAACCAAAACGAAATACTGTCATCGAAGTAACGGACGCCTCTAGACTAGAATTTTTAAAACAACAAGTGTCATCACGCGAAGATGCATTAGCGTTAAAAAAGCGTCTCGATGGCATAACTTTGCCCAATGATGTCGTGCGATATCATAGTCAGTGTCATCGATCTTTTCTTCGCCATTACGTTCAAAAACCGCGTGATACTCCAACATCTTATCCCATGGTTCAGTTTGTAATTGATTACTTAAGAAATAATAGAGAAGAATGTCAGTTTTCTCTGGATGCTATACTCAGGCAGTATGATGGGCCATTAGTCGATACGCGTTACGTCATCAACAATTTGGAAAAGTCGTTTGGCCACGAAGTTATAATATCAAAGAGGCATGGTAAAAGACACCATTATTTCGTTCAAAGATGCCGGATTAAATATTATCATGGAACATTGGTACTCAAAACGCGAGGAGAATGTTGATGTCAAACGAAAACGGATCGTTAAAGCGGCGATTGCCATTATGAACGAGGATATTCGAACGACGGTATATGACCTACACTCCTATCCAACACCGCACCAATTTCTTGAAGACACCGAGCGAGACATCCCAGAATCTCTAAAAATGCTTACTGATGGCATAATTCTGGAACATAAAAAAAGTAGTCTTGAGAAATGGCGGACAAAATCGACAGCCATAGCACATTGTTTGTTAAAAGGAATTTTACGTGTCGTTAGCGGAGGCTGTGTTTATTTGCAAGTAGGTACAATTATAAGTATATACCCACATAATATTTTAACATTATAGGTATTTAATATAATTTTTGTTCTCACTACGGTCTAGTTTAGCATCACACATTCATATGTCAAACAAATAGTAAAATTATTGTGCATATAAAACTCAAAAGAGAAATCGTTTGAATTTCAAAGTAACATTTGCTACTCTACTTATGTACACAGCAACGAAACACCCGCTGCAGTTCAACTCTATACAACGCTCACGAAGAGATGACGTCGTGTAGGAATCGCACTCGCACTTCAACTACTTCAAGCCCAGCAAGTACCGGGATCATAAAGAGTTTAGCCACCGGTTCGTAAAAACTAATCGAAGTTGCGTAGCCTTTCGATGACTGCAAAGTCGCAAGTCATTCCAGAGCTTTAAGTATAATATGATTGCCGCAAGGTTGAAAGCAGAAGCCGCAGCCGATTGTTTCACCCTGGAGACCGTGCATCTCGCAGCCACTCGTGCTTCAACTCACAACAGTCATAAGTCCTTGTATTTCAGGGAACGCAACTTCCATTGGTCACACTTCAGAGTATCGTGTCATCATTTTCACATTGGCAATAGAGACAATTAACCTCTGTCCTGGCCGATGCATTGGGGTCTTTGGCCTTTCGATTAACACAACACAGCAGCAGCCTCTACCTCATCTTCTCCAAGTAAGGACCCGTCGAAAGTGTGGTTGTGATCAACAATGCCAAGGTATGATGAAATATGTGTAAACTTATGATTCATACTAATACTAGTAATGTTACGTCAGTTCTGTATAACATACTTATTTGTTTACAAGGTTTTGAATCAAGTTACATCGGATGGCAGAGAAAAGTTTGCAAGTTTCAAACGCCTAGAAAAAAAAAAATGATAGAAAGATAAATATAATGAAGATCTTGACTATTTCATCAATGAATATTCTTCTGATGATTTTTGCGTGCTTCTATGAGGCTCTTTTACAGTCAAGCTTGAATCAGATGGCGCTAGGGCACGTCGTGGCTGTCATGGCCGTCGCACTTACACACCGTCAAATTTACAGTTGTGTATTGTGTCCGTGAGCCTATCTGTGTGATGAGCAAAGCAGAAGACATAACCTTTGTAAATGATTGCTGTTGTTTGCAGACAATTTTTGTTTGCATTTACGTTTAAAGATAGTAGGAAAAATTAAGTGCAGTGTAATATCCTGCGATAAGAAAGTGAAATTTAAATTTCCTTCTGATAGTGTGATAAAAAAAAAGTGGTTCGAAGCAATTGGGAGACCAACATTTTTGCCGCTCCCAAGTCATGGCTTATGCCTCGACCACTTTGCCTCCACGAGTTCTGCTTTTCTTCCACTGACTCTTGCTCCTTTCCCTTTTAAAAGCTTTTTCAATTCTGAAACTTTTAAGCTCCCATAATATTCTTTCTTGTCTTCCTTATTCATTTCAAAATTTCAAATATTGCGCTTTACCACTACACTTTAATTTCCTATATACATACATTACTGAAAAGTAATGTTGTGTGAGTGAGACGGCCATGACAGCCGCGACGTGCCCTGGCGCCATCTGATTCAAGCTTGACTGTAAAAGAGCCTCATAGTATGTGACAAAGAATATAATCACTCCAGTCAACAAAGAAACTCTGATTTCGAAGTCTTTGAATTTCCACAAGCTTCAATATTAAGTCAAGATTCCAATTAAAAAGGGCTTGACTGAACTTGATTTCAAGTGTAGGTGTGGGAAATTAACTAAATCATTCATAGTACAATGATAGATACTGCAATTTGCAGATCTTTCACTTGTTTTATAGATATGTAGTGAGTATATGTTCTGTAAGATTAAGTGTAATTAAATAAAATTAGGTAATTTATACCGTTTATTTCGTACTTCAGATATTAATATAATTTTTTAACGTAACTAATAAATTTTTATTTGTGTGCTAGGAAACAACGATACGATTCAAAAGATTAAGACGTTCCTTTATATTCAGGAAATTACATTGGTTTTGTCGGTTAAAATAGTTATCGTATTGTATGGCTATTTAAGTACAATTTACTGACAATATTCTTTTTTCACTAAGAACTTAAATAACCATTGCAAGTAGTATAATACATTTTTATGAAATTATAAAGGTAAATGTAAGTGTATACCCGTTGTATCTGCAGTACAAAATTTAGAAAGTGGTTTATATATATATATATATATATATATATATATATATATATACATATGAATACAAGAGGAGAAGTAGTACAGGCCTTATGGGAGAAATTAAGTTTTTATTTTTTTTTATGGTGAAACAGGTGATAAACACAAAAAGCTATTGGAGTACATATTTTTAACATTATGAGAGTCAGATTGTCATTTTTTTGTATGATGAAATTGGTTATTAAGGCTGAAAAAAGCTTTTTTAAAGTACGAAGTACAATTCAACCTCACAAAACGCTGTTTGTTTTTACTTTTTAGCAGACGCAGCAGCAGCAGCAGCAGAAACAAGTAGCTCAATGTAGGGTTAACTGTTCTTCGTACCTTTAAAAAGAAGTTTTCGGTCTTAATAAATAAGAACCTAAAATAACAACGTAACTCATGATGTTAAAAATTTTATTTCCAATAACTTTTTTTGTTCAAAAGTTTTTCCACCACGAAAAAAATAAAAATTCAATTTCTCCCATAAAGCCTGTACTACTTTTCCTTTAGAAGTCATATATATATATGTAATTCTGCCGTAACTACCTCAGATTCAGTGTAAAAATTTTGGGTTTTTTGAGTTGAGCTTTATAAATATCTTATACCCGATTATTGCTTGTCAGTAAATAAAAAACAATTATTCATAATGAATTCGCTACAAACTATTAGCGTCAAAATTTAGACAGCTTTTATGATTCTTAATGGGGGTTGGAACTGCCCTGTTTGTAAAAAATACTTAAAATTCCTTTTTTAACTGTAAAAGTCTTGAAAAAAATTTGTATGGTTATAACTTAACATGTTTATACCAATAAAATAATTTTTGAATGGTTCATTATTTTATTTACAATTAAAACTTAATATTTTAAGGTTCTAAATTCAAATATAGACTGCAACTACACACGAAATATTTAATTTTTATTAGGGCACAATGCAGTATAAATAATGTTTCTTCTGAAAATTCATCACACATAGGTTTTTTTGACAGATATTATTAAAGCATCAAAAGTATACTAAAAATACCATAAGAAATACCCCCAAAAATGCAGATTATTCAAGTGTATACCCTCTTTCACATGTTTAATTTTAAAAATTTGCAATTTAACATGTAACCTTATGGAAAAATCACTTGAAATTGCTCTTATAAGATATTTATAAGCCTCCTAATTTTTGTTTGTATGAAAGATTATTTTTAGCTAAACCTGTTTTAATCCAAATGGATCTACTTTTTTTTCAAAAAAAAACCACTTCCGTTACACTTTTTTTCAAGGTCACCAGTCTGGAATCGTTGATGTACTCCGTAGGGCAGAACGCGCCTATAGAAGTATAACTTCAAAAATTTCTCCACAATAACTTATTATAAAGAAATAGTTTTCTTTATCATAAATTCTAGTAATAGTTAACGTTTCATATAAATATTAATAATATTATAACATTGCAACACATTATTTTTCATCAACTATTAATTTATTTATGTACTCAATTATAATTATTTGACTTAAAAGTACAGTTTGCTAAGACTTTTGGTGAAAAAGACTTATTTACTCAATAAATATAGTCAGCTTCGATTTTAGTGGCTTTGGGTACTCTGCTACTCCACCTCAAATTCATTGCATTCAAATCACTGACCGTTTTACTGCAATTTTTCAATGTATCATCATACTGATTTTTTGGTTCTTCTCTGAACACTGTTACCGAGACACATACAAAAAAAGTCTCGAAACTACTTGAAGAATTAATATTCAATCATGAGAAGTTGAATTTCCAATTCCAACTCAAAACCTAGAAATGTATAGAAACTTAACTATAATTGATTGTCAATTTCAGGGGGTCGGAACTGACCGGGTCGGAACTGACATTTCGAGCTTTAAAGCTCTCGGAATGTCCACGAACGAAATACACTGACTTTTCCGCTTATACAGTATCTGTAATGACACTGGCCAAGTAGTATAGGAAAGTACAGTTTACATACCTGTTAAAGTAAACCTAGTGGCTGCTTTAGGGGAGGGTCGGAACTGACCAAAGTATTTGTACACACGAAAAACGAGAAATGATTCACTCGCCAGTCAACACCTTTCGTAACACCTTTTAGTGGTCACTTTTTTAATCTCGCGTTATGACAAGATAAATGCACAAGCCAAAGCGGTTAAAAATCCAAATCTTACTATTTGACACGTATTTCAATATTAAATTTCGTGTTACAAAAATTTTGGTCGCTTTTGTCTCCCTTGGCTCCACTACTCTGTAACTCATACAGGTAAGGAAAAAAATTTTTCTGGTACTATTTCTTGGGGAAAGATGTTTTGCGAGCGGAAAACCGTTTGTACGTATTCGCTTTGAGCACAATTCCGAAATCGCGCCCCCACTGGACACTTTGAGAACGATTGGTCGTGATTAGAAAAGGGTAGTACTCAAATTGATTTTCACATGCTTGTAGAAAAGCGATATTTAAGGGTTCGCCACCTGTTGAATGGAGCTGGAAGCTCGATTTCATAATAAGGATGACAACCAATCGTTCTCGAAGTCTCCAGTGGGGGCGCCACTTTGGAATTGCGCTCAAAGCGAATACCAGCGCTGACTGCACCGCAGGCTTGTCTGTCTCCCTTTCTGTCTCTCTTTCTTCCTCCCTCTTGCATGCTCACAATAGTACACCGCAATTACTATATATATATACTAGTGGGGCTAACGCCCCCCTGCGCGCACTGCGCGCCAACCCCCCAACTTCCGAATATTTTATAAGAAATACATTTTTACAATTTTTGTGTATTTATTCTTATTTATTCTTAACTTTTTCAGTTACACAGTAAAGTAATTGTTGGAAAATGATATATATTGGAATACGATAAATTTGACGTCACCATTAATTAATGATATTAAACATACATTAAAATAGGAAAATCAAACGAACTAGATGAAGTAATAGTAGATGAAATTAGTAGCTATGTAGATGCTAGATATGTAAGTCCAATGGAAGCAGCTTGAAGACTTCAAGAATATCCAATTTGTGGTAGAAGTCATACAGTTGTAAATCTAGCTGTTCATCTTGAAAATGAACAAAAACTCATATTTGAAGAAAATAATATCAAAAATGTAATAAAAAATTATATAACACCACTTACAGCTTGGTTTTAATTAAATGAAGTAGATGATTTTGCAAAATCACTAAAATATGTTAACATTCCAGAACATTACATTTTTGACAATAAACTTGAAATTTAGAAAAAAAGGAAAGTTACACTGAAAAATATTGCTATAGGTAAATTAAACATAGTATCTCCAAAAAATCGTGAACGCTTTTTTTTGAAACTCATTTTAAATAAATTACATGGGGCTACATCGTTTGAAGACGTTAAAAAACATAATGGAATAACATATAAAAATTTCAGGGATACTGCAATTGCAATGAGTTTAATAGAAAATGATTCTGAAATTGACAATATTTTTAAAGAAGCCATAACAATTATGTTTCCATACCAGTTAAGACAATTTTTTGCTTGGTTTTTGATTTCAGAAAACATTCAAGGAGATAAAATATGGAATGAATATAAAAAATATTTTACGGAAGACTTCGATAATGATAATAATAATTGTGCTCTTCTACATATTAATCAAATTTTGGTATCGGAAGGTAAATCATGTGAGTCTTTTAGTTTACCGACACCAACCATTAGCAACTATATAAATAATTGCAATATTGAGGAAATATCTTTCAGTAAAAAAATGTTCGATGTAATGTACGCAAATTTAAATGAAGATCAAAAAAAAATTTTTAAAACTATTTGTAAACAAGATGAAAAAGTATATTTCATAGATGGTCCTGGTGGATCCGGAAAAACCTACTTATATAAGACACTCATTTATTACTTTATTTCTAGAGGTAAAAATATTTTGTCAATGGCTTGGACAGAAATTGTATCTGTATTACTACCAGAAGGTATGACCAGTCATAGAACTTTTCGTTTACCTCTAGACTTAGATAATATTGAAAGTGTATTTTTAGAATTTAAAACTGAAAAAAAAAAAAATTAAGGGAAGTTGATTTAATAATATGGGACGAGGCTTCTATGATTCCGAAAAAAGCTTTAGAAATCGTTGATAGAACGTTGAGAGACTTGTGTAATACAAAACTTTGCTTTGATGATAAATTAATAGTATTAGGAGGAGATTTTCGACAAATCCTTCCAGTTATAAAAAACGGTAATAGAACTATAATAATAGAAGAAACTATTAAATCATCATTTTTATGGAACTTCTTCAAAATTTTATGATTACAAAATAATATCTGTTCTAGTAATAACGAATTTTCAAAATTATTGTTAAGAATTGGAGAAGGGGACATAGAACCATTTAACATTCCTAAATCCTGGATAACAGATGATGTCTGTACCAAAATATTTGGTAATTACAGCAACTGTTTTGACAATAACGTGATACTAACTTTACATAATGAATATACTTTTTTTTTAAACAATAAGATTTTAAGTAAATTACATGGGGAAACTAAAACTTATTACAGCATCGATACTACAACATATAAAGGTGTTGATAAATCAGATGATAATATTTATATAAATTTTTCCGTAGAAATGTTAAACAACATTCGTGAAGGCTTGCCACCTCATGAACTTAAATTAAAAATAGGTACAATGGTAATGTTAATTCGAAATTTGAGTATATCAGACGGATTATGTAACGGTACACGATTGCGAATTACTAAATTACTGAAGTATAACGTAGAAGGCGAAATAGTAACGGGAGAAAAAATTGGTAATAAAGTTTTCATTCCCAGAATTACATTAAATACTGGAAATACTTCATCATTACCTTTTATTTAATATAGAAAACAATTCCCATTAGTTGTAGCATTTGCTATGACCATAAATAAGTCTCAAGGTCAAAATTTTGATAATGTGGGATTATACTTAAGGTGGCTCCAGCGCCTAGTGCCGTATCAAAATGGGGAGACTAAAAATTAATTATTATTTCCTTTAAAATATGGTATAAAATTATCGTAGAGACTGTTGTAAGCCATATTCTACATTTTATCTGTTACTTTAGTGAGTTAATATAAAAAAACAAAAAAGTTTTATGGTGCTCTAATTGATGAACTGTACGGTACGCTCCTAAGTTCAAGAGTAGTTATACCTATATATATGTACTCTGCAGAATGCAGACAGCTGAGAGCTGACTTGCACTCGCAACTGTATACTTAGTCTCCGATTATTTAAAGATTTTGTTCGATAACAAGACACTTTTCTCATGTCATCGAAAACTGCGTAATAATATATACAAGATAGTATGTTTTTTACACCGTACGGGTTATTTATATAAGTGCAGCAGTAGGTTGTATATCGCGTAAGCTTGCATTTCCTATCTAACCCGTCTTAAAACTACGATTTTGTAAGCATGATTTCTTACAATTTTCATCGTCAACCTTCATTTTTTTTTATACGAATAGACAGATGGAAATTCAAAGAATATAATTCAATTTCATTAACCTCGGTGAGGTTATTTATAATTTTAACATTGAGGCCACTGGAGCCACCTTAACAAAACCTTTATTTTCTCATGGTCAATTATACGTGGCTTTATCAAGATGCAAAAATAAAAATGGAATTTTTGTTCAAGTCGATAGAGAAAACAGTTTAGAGATTGAAAATATAGTTTGGAAAGAAATTATTGGGTTGCTGTGGAATGCCCCACTGGGTTAACTATATAATATAGGAAGATATATATCGCCATGTCACATGGTACAGGCATAATATAGCTTGTTAAGAAATATCGCATGACTTATGGTATCAGAAGCTTTTGCCAAATCAATAAAAGTTATCGCAATTGGCCTCCTTTTAACTAAGTTATATTATATTTTAGTTATATATTAATAACTAGCGACCCCCTCCATCTTGGCTTCGCTCGAGACTCACTAAATGAAACAGCGTGGTGTGTTGACATGTAATGTGAAACGTTTTCAGTCAAAAATTTTACGTCTATTTCTGAAACTTCTCAAAACAAAAATTTATTCATTAAATTCATATTTTTTCGGCATCCATACAGTTTATTTTGTCAAATAATAAACTGTAAAAAAATGAAAAAAATGTAATTATGCTAAGCAGTACCACGCGTTCTTTATGCTATAAAATAATCGTTGGCCCTAAGAGGCCGTTGATTTGCAGTTTCTTCTGTATAATCTATGAACAGAGCTATTTTTTAAAGCTGTAAAGATTTGGAACTTATAAAAAAACTTTTGGAACTTAAAATTAAAAAAAACTCTTTTCTCTTATCTCACAACTCTACATTTTTATCGCCACAAAAATACAAATACATATGCTACCTATTTAAAAATTAGGAAGATTCAAGAGATTACTATGAGGGTTATAGTGAAAAGCTGATTTCTCACTTAATAAATTCTTTATTTATCGGTTTTGATATTGCTTTAATGTCGATAAATGTTTTGCCTCAGTTTCTTGACACCTAAAATTGTATACGTTAGATGCATTTGAAAATTCCCTTCCAATTCTCCCACTTGTGACTTTTGGCATCGTTGAGACTTTTGTAAGCCCTAAAGGCTATTTTTTGTCAACTTTGTTAAGTTCTAATATATTTGTTGGAAAGGTAATTCCATGTCTGATGACTCTAAAAAGGACCAGTGAGCTGCTTAAGTAAACTCTTTCTTGACTGAAGTTTCCAGCAAATGTGATTGCCTCTATACCTCAGGGTGATCTTCTCTAGCCTGTTATTATAGCATTACACTAATCGGGAGAAAAGCTACAACGTTTGAAGCTTCGGAGCTAGTTGTAGAGCTCTTTCCCAACGTCTTTCGGTATAACTTCGAAGACGTTTGTGTCTAAAGCACTTTTTTTTTACAGACTCAGTTGTTTTGGTGATCCAAGGTGGAGAGATTGGTTCGTAATGCTTGCCCGTTGGAGACTGTCCCGTTGGCTCAAGTTTATTATTCCTTCATAGTTGTTAGGTTCTCCCAGCGCAAACCTTGGAGAGGATCGGTGATTCCTGGTTGAATGCTTAAAGTCGAGAGAGTAATGTAGGGTCGTCGGTCACCGGGGTTCCCAGCCTTGCGACGAACAACTCTGCTCATGATGTCTGCCAGTGAATGATTGACTTAGTTTAATAGTAGATGGCTTTACATAGATTTTTAGTCGACGAATCGTTTTCGAAAATGGTAATAACAATGTATTTATTGGCAAGGTAGTTTGCACTTAGGGGCTCTTAAAAGAACCGATGAGATTTATGGTTAAGTAGGGAACGTAAATACTTATAATGGCTCTGAAAAGGGCCAGTGGTGAAATTTCCAGTTATTTCGTATTTCTATTGTTGATGATGGGGAGCCAGCTGCGGGTAAATTGACTCTTATCCTTGGAGTCTCTGTGTAAGGAGACCGTATAGGCTAGACGGTAGGGAGTTTTGAGTGTATTTTTCGGGCACAGGCAAGATTATTGTTGAAATCGCTTTGTTTTAGGGTGCAGTTGAACCCCCTAAGTATGCGCCAAAATTTTTGGTGTGCTTCATTTTATAATTAACAATTAGTGACGAAAAAAGTGTTTTTTTCTCTATTTCCTTTAATATCTCCGTTCCTCTTAACTTTTAGTATAGCATATGCAATTAGAAAGTTGTTCCTTATAAAATTTGCTAAAAAATGAGCACTGATAGAGGTCGCTAAGTGCCATTGGTAACCTGCAAATAGCCTCAAAAGTTCAAAAAACGCCTTTTTTTCACTAATTTTTTAATAAAAAATGACTGCACGTAGACGACTGAAAATTTTCTAAAATGATGTCTGTATTGATCCAAACATGCATAAATTTTTTTAGCGTTATTGGTCAATTACTCTTAGAGTTATTAACGATCAATTTTTTTTTATTTCCTTAATTGCAAATTACACCATTTTTTTCACAACAGTTTTAACTGATCGGACCAAACCAAAAAAATCATAAAACCTTTTAACTTTAGTATCCCGTTGAAATTTCTGAAAAAAGTTAATTCTAACCGATTTTATCACGATTTCTTTAAAGGTGCTAGTTTTAGACACACGTATAAAACTATGTAACTTTAATAATAATCAATATTGGTTATTATCGATAACACAGCTGTAAAGCTGGTATTTTTTTAAAAATTTAAA
This sequence comes from Copidosoma floridanum, assembly GCF_036245765.1. NCBI lineage: Eukaryota > Metazoa > Arthropoda > Insecta > Hymenoptera > Encyrtidae > Copidosoma > Copidosoma floridanum. The sequence continues at coordinate 25,077,367 of NW_028321907.1, forward strand.
AAAAAAAAAAGGTTGCCTTAGCACGCACAGGAGCCGAGATATATTTTTTTTTTATAAAAATTCCTGACAGCGTAATATACGTCGCACGGCGTACAGGTTTATAGACGTTGCTGTTCAATACTTTTACTTTCAATAAAAAAATACCCCAGGCATTTATTCCATGTAATAGTATAAACAAACAATCGTCAAAGTTGAGCGTGCGAAAGCTGAGCGCGCCAGACCGTCTGTGGCGGCGGAGTGGGGGGAGAGACCAGCTGCCACTACTGAACTGCATTCGAGCGCTTCAAATCGTGCGCGCTTGCAAAACCGGCAATATCTCGGCTTCTACATTACTCACAAAAATTCTTTTGTAATGGATTTGTGGTAGCTCGACGAGACGAGTATAAATATCGTGTTTATTTATTTTCAATTATTTAAATAATGCCTCTACTGTACATACTAACGGCAAGCATTTTACGAACCTGAAGAAGGAAGTGAGTACGCTGGGCAAAATATCATATAAATAATTGTACGTGAAGTAAAAAAATTTTTATTTCATTGCAGTAATACAAAATAAATAAAAAAGTACATAGTATATATAAACTATTCAAATCTAGGTTTTCCCCATGTCACAACGCATTGATCTGGTTCCCACAAACATTCTGTATTATTTATTTAGAATTGTTTTTTTTTAGCCAAAAAAATATTTTTGCTACAAAATTGAAAAGCAACGTGTTCCGATTTATTGGACATTTAAAAAAAAAGTTAGTATTAGCAACTCATAATGATATAAGAATTAGTCCATGATATAGGGCATTATATATGGCATACGGTGTTCTGAATTTTGTGTAAATTGTTATGGGCAAAATTGTTCCAATAGCGAGCAACGCACAGTTTCTTATGTCGATGACAATAATGATACTGAAATTGAGAAGGAACAAGGCTCAGATATACCTGATGATATACAGTATGAAAGTGACAACTCCGACATCGAAGACGAAAGGGAACCAGATGAATGCGTTGTGACATTAAAAAAACCTAGATTTGAATATTTTATATATACTATGTACTTTTTTATTTACTTTGTATTACTGCAATAAAGTAAAAATTTTTTTACTTCACGTACAATTATTTATATGATATTTTGCCCAGCGTACTCACTTCCTACTTCAGGTTCGTAAAATGCTTGCCGTTATTATGTACAGTAGAGGCATTATTTAAATAATTGAAAATAAATAAACACGATATTCATACTCGTCTCGTCGAGCTACCACAAATCCATTACAAAAGAATTTTTGTGAGTAATGTAGAAGCCGAGATATTGCCGGTTTTGCAAGCGCGCACGATTTGAAGCGCTCGAATGCAGTTCAGTAGTGGCAGCTGGTCTCTCCCCCCACTCCGCCGCCACAGACGGTCTGGCGCGCTCAGCTTTCGCACGCTCAACTTTGACGATTGTTTGTTCATACTATTACATGGAATGAATGCCTGGGGTATTTTTTTATTGAAAGAAAAAGTATTGAACAGCAACGTCTATAAACCTGTACGCCGTGCGACGTATATTACGCTGTCAGGAATTTTTATTAAAAAAAAATATATCTCGGCTCCTGTGCGTGCTAGGGCAACCTTTTTTTTTTTTTTAAATTTTTAAAAAAATACCAGCCTTACAGCTGTGTTATCGATAATAACTAATATTGATTATTATTAAAGTTACATAGTTTTATACGTGTGTCTAAAACTAGCACCTTTAAAGAAATCGTGATAAAATCGGTTAGAATTAACTTTTTTCAAAAATTTCAACGGGATACTAAAGTTAAAAGGTTTTATGATTTTTTTGGTTTGGTCCGATCAGTTAAAACTGTTGTGAAAAAAATGGTGTAATTTGCAATTAAGGATAAAAAAAAATTGATCGTTAATAACTCTAAGAGTAATTGACCAGTAACGCTAAAAAAATTTATGCATGTTTGGATCAATACAGACATCATTTTAGAAAATTTTCAGTTGTCTACGTGCAGTCATTTTTTATTAAAAAATTAGTGAAAAAAAGGCGTTTTTTGAACTTTTGAGGCTATTTGCAGGTTACCAATGGCACTTAGCGACCTCTATCAGTGCTCATTTTTTAGCAAATTTTATAAGGAACAACTTTCTAATTGCATATGCTATACTAAAAGTTAAGAGGAACGGAGATATTAAAGGAAATAGAGAAAAAAAACACTTTTTTCGTCACTAATTGTTAATTATAAAATGAAGCACACCAAAAATTTTGGCGCAAACTTAGGGGGTTTAACTGCACCCTAAAACGAAGCGATTTCAACAATAATCTCGCCTGTGCCCGAAAAATACACTTTTTAATGTTTTTACCTCCTCGCCGTTTAGCCTAGTACTGGAGGAAGGTACGTCGCTGACCAAAGAATATCTCTTCTTCAGGTCGTTCCCTGGATAACCAACCACTCATTGTTAGTTGGAAAAGTGAGCCTGGAGAGTACCTTCTCTGTAGGTATGCCATTGGGATGACCACTAAGATGAAGGTCGTTGTGGCTGCCTAGGGCTGTCTATCCTAGTTTGCATTTGAGGTAGAAAACATCTGACGACACCAGGCCGGATAGTTGAACGGCCACAAAACTCTGAAGTGTTGAAGTAGATTGTGCTCTAGCTAGACACGTCTCCTGTTATTCCGCCAGAGACGTTGACGTTCCGAACGCCTATTTTTCCATAATAATCGGTTACCTTGGCGATCTGGGGTAAAAACCTGTTGATTTTGCTGGCCTATGAAAGAAGAGTGTCGTCGATAGCCAGGATATCCAGCTGCATAACTAACAACTCTGTTCTTTCTGTACTGCCGATGAACAACTACAGTCAAAGTAAAATCGAAGTGTGAGACTTCAAACTTTCTGGCAGCAAACACATTCAATGGCATCGAGGTGTTGTACTACAACGTATGATAACGTCTCGTTCAATATTAGAAACGTAGTCGTTCAATGATGTTGGTGGTGCTTCGCTTCCAAGTTAAAAAATAAGTATGATCAACTTGGAGCGCCCAGTGCTCAAACGCTATGAGCTCCACGGTGAGAGCGTAGAAGCTCGATGTTGGACTTCAAGAGTTCAACTACTTTGCACGCCATGTAGCTTCGTATTTAAACTATATATATTAGTCCTACTTTGAACTTGCAAGAGTTAAGATATAAAAATCATGTTTTGTATTAATTATTTTATTTTATAATATAACACTGTGTAATTCTATTACTTTATAAAAAAAATTTTGTAGCTGTTAATTAACTGTCAGTATACTTGAAAAATATATTTTTGGCTTATAGTCTTTTTTAACTATTTTAACAGCTGAGAGCTACGAAAGAACAGAACTGCTGCACTTCCCACCACATCGGCCTTCTACACCACTTGCATGGCAAGCGGCCCCGTCCAGAAAATAAACAATATTTTAGATGCTTTTTCTAGAACTATGTTGTATTGTTATTTTTAAAAATTGAAGTAAAAAAGCTTTTGCATGCGTTCCATTAACAAAGATAAATTTGGGGTTTTTGGATATATATACATAAGTAATAATTATAATATGCCTAATAACCTATACCTAAAACTAATAATCTTTTTATACAATTAAATATTACATTACTTGTCTTAAGTCTAACATGAAACTACTATATACAGCTTAAATACTGCAGTAGTGCAGTATATCTCATATGAGCTACACGGCGTGCAAAGTAGTAGAACTCTTAAAGCTCGATGTTGGGAGCTGAGAGCGCCCAACATCGAGCTTCTGCGCTCCCACCGTGGAGCTCATAGCGTTCAATATTGTTTGAGCACTGGGTGCTCCAAGTTGGTCATAACCTAACTTCTAACTTGGAGGCGAAGCACCACCAACATCATTGAACGACTACGTTTTTAATATTGAACAGGATACAGTCAAATGTGGTAGTGAGCGAGTTAAATAGTTATCGTAAGATGAGAGTACCACAAGTTTGAAGTCTGACACTTCCATTTTTCTTTAAGTTTACGATAACCGACAACTCGATGGGACATCTTATAACCACCTCAATCAAAAATTATTAGCTATTATTTTAACTATAAATTTTAGCTGTATTGACAGCTTTACAATCAGCTACAATAATAGCTATAATTGACTACAATGTAGCTATAACCCGCGAGCCATAGCCCGTGTTTTGATCCATGCGTACTGCAACCCGTTATTCACTTAGTCACAAGAGATGGGCACAAATGGGAGCGCCAGGCTGTCCTGGCTATCACAATGCGACTTTTTTGATTTCTTTTTTTTTCAGTTTTCTTCTCAATGAAACTACTAAAGTGCTTCAGCAGTGTTATGCAGAAATACATAAAGATGATAACCAATTTTTTCACAATAAAAAATTCTATTACCAGTCCATTATAGCAAAAAAAGACCATTTCTTGTATCTTGGGTTCAAAGTGAGCTAGAGCATTTTTTTTCTTCTATATATTCGTGTTTTTTTATGACAAATGCAATGATGTTTGTTGGAAAAAAAGTATACTTGATTGACTAAAATGTATTTGCAATTGTAAAAATTTGCAATATCTCTGTACAATATTTATATTTTCTTACAGTTGTATTGAAATTAACATGATAGCTTTTTCTTTACGTCGATCAAAAGTTTTTCAGTAAAAAAAATTTTTTTCACACTTTCTTACCATTAACATGTTATTAACAATCAATAATGGATTTGCAGAAGTATCTGCTTCATAGGAAATTTAATGATGGAGAGATTGGGGCTTGAAAGGTTTTTGTAAGAACAATAAAAGCAGTCAAAAATTATTAGCTATTATTTTAATTATAAATTATAGCTATATTTACAGCTATTATCAGCTACAATAATAGATATAATTGACTACAAAGTAGCTATTATCATGTACAAATAACAACTATAAGAAGTGGCTGTTTGCAGCAATAAATTTCTAGCGAATTTTAATTAACAGAATTTATTCAATAATTTTTATTTTTGTAAGGTATATCAGCCAAATAAGGTAATATTTTCCGTATAATAACACTAAAAGTAGGGGGTTCAAGTATTTTTAAACAATAAATGAAGAAACAAAAAAATGTCACTGTTAAAATTTTTTTCGTTTATTGTTCAAAAATACTAGTTAAAATAATATCTAATAATTTTTTACTGAGACTCTTCACTATCTTTGATTGTGGGTGGCTTTCATTTTACCTCGATCGACGCCACCTAATGGATCCTACTGAACTAAAGCGCAAAACTAGCTTATTTTAGTAAAACTAATTTATCACAATTGTTATTAACTTTTTCAAGAAAAAAAATATGCGAAAACCATCTTGGCATTATCAAGAATCAGTTTGTAAAATTTCAGCAAAAATGGTTCAGTAGTTTTCGCGGTTAGCAATTACAAGGGTTTTAGCGACTTAGCTTTATATATTAGTAAGATTTAGCGCATCCTTAGATTCTCTTCCTTTTATTATACCGTATTGATTTTCAGCAATAATATTATTGTTAGATAAAAAATTTATAAGCCTGTTGTAAATTATTTTTTTAAATATTTTTGTTAGTTAGATATAAGTGATATAGGACGGTAGTTTGACATTTCTTGTTTGTTGTCCGTGTTATGTACGTATAACATCAGCAATTTTTTGTGCATCAGGCCATATTGATTCATCGATGCACACGTTAAAAATGTGCGCCAGTACATCCCTAATATTTTTAGATAATAACTTAACAACTTTTGTATTTATTCTGTCAATCCCACCATTTTTATTTTTTAATTCCTTTATGACTTTTTGGACTTCAAAAGTATTTGTAGAAGTTAAATAAATCGAGTTTATGCTGCTGTTCGGTATTTTCAAACTATGTGTTACTGGTTTTACTATATTTTTACTTAAGTTTACACCTAGTTTACTGAAATTTTTGTTAAAACAATAAGCGTTTTGAATTTTCTTATTTACTATGTATCGTTTTTTCCATTTCAAATAAGTTTTATATTTTTATATTTTGAGTTTATAACGTTCCAAAGCTTCCTACAATTTTTACTATTTGTTTGGATAATTTTTTTATCATATCTTATTTTGTCCATTTTTGTGACTTTGTCTGATACCTTAACATCATTCTTGTATTTAATCTTTAGTTGATTATTTTTGTTATCATTTTTCATTTTTTTTATAAAAACTTTCTTTATTTCTACAAGATTTTATGATTGAATAAGTCATCCAACTTTTCTGAGGGAAGTTACTATTTTTTTTCTATTTGTATTTAATTTTTTTTTTAAATTTTTTCAGCACTTTACTGCATTATGTCAATAAGTTTGTTTACAGCTGTATTCGGTTTATATATTGATTTCATGTCCTTCCAGTCCAAGATATTAGCTATTATTTTAAGTTTATTGTAGTTAAAGTGAAATTTCTGTCTATCTTATTTACAAATTAAGTGCTGTAATAATTTATTTACTACACTCAATTCTTTGATGCAATCCAATCCATAGCCTTTGACTGCACGGATGGGATTGAGAGAGATGGTGGAGTAACCTTCGTTGGCATAATCCTCAATATACAGTACTGTATCTAGAATACGCGTGTGATAGTGGCCTGATCCGGGTTGTATAATACATAGGCTCTAGCGCGCTCATCTCTTATATTTCCATAGATAGTCAAACCCTTATTCAAACTGATACATGATTAAATGACTATAACGTCTAGTCTTCTAAACAGTAAAAGATTTGTTGCCTTACAATTGTGTGACGTATATTGTTTAATCAGGATGTCACTTTACTATATTCAAATACGGTTTATCTATAATCTAAAGCAGATCACACGCTTGGTTTTAATGTTTTACACTTGTACGAATAGAAAAGATCCTAGCAAATTCAGAAGTTCCAACCTTATACTACTTAATACTGGTTTTAAAATTACGTTGTATTTAAAGTAATTGTTATAGACGATAACATCAATCTTTGAGCATATCAACGATATCAACAACACAACATCTATTTCTTCTTCTCTCATTCTTGGCTGTTCGTCCTTCCCGATTCTTGAATCTCAATTTCCCTTTCTTCGAAAATAATTATTAGCAAAGAGGGGGTCGGATTCACAAGTGCGAGCTTTGAACTCTGAATAGTAGTTGCTACCACACCCATAGCAGCCTGTAATATTCCAAGTTTTATCGGGGCAACATCATACTTGCAATATTCAAATTCTAATATTGCGGATCAGTTAGCTAAAGTGATTCTCATAGCTGCAAACAACTCTAAGTTCTAAGCGACCTTCCTTAGAGTAGCTATAAGTATTTGACTTCGTTTGTTTCTGTGGATGCTCTCTGTGGTGCTCTCTAACACGATGAAGTACATTGACCCCCAATCCAACAACATGGTTAATATACCACCCGTAAGTGATTATTTGTATTTTAATATAGATATGTTCTTCAGTTGTGTTGTTTATAAAAGATAAGTATTTTGTATTTGTAAATTTAAGAATCTTAACTTTCTCTTTTGCCAAGTCAGAAGGCGAGAGCTGCGTCACGTTAGAGTATGAGAGCTTTTTTCTTTTTCTTTAACAAACTGGTGATGGAAGACAGTAAAAAAAATATCTGTAAGACTAAGGTCGTTACATAGTTTTATTTGTATTCGTGGATTACGTTTAAAGACATAATTGTTCAATTATTGTGATGCAAACTTTACAAATGAAAATATGCACAAATATCAGGAATCATTGATAAAATGTATATTTCTTGTAACTCAAAGCTGATAGACAGTTGACTAGTCAGTGCACTAGATGCTGGGTGATAGATGTGTCAAAGATCTGATTTCATATAGCTATCTACTTAAAGATTTCATATAGCTATCTACATATACGCCCAAGAATTTTTGTATAACGAAATCATAATAATTGGTATACTCTCAAGGGTACTCTTCATATGAAAACTAAATGTGTTGTGCATGTATACTTACTTATTTACAGTGAATGTACTTATATGTTTATTCGAAGAATAAAAGTATTCGCTCCAGATGTTTGCGTTTAACGAACGACGATCGTAGTTCGATTCTTACTGTTCATTTTAGCCAAGAATTTTTATTTTATATATTTTCGAATATTTAACAAAAAAATCTTTAAAAAAGTTTTTTTAAGTTGCATAGTTTCTGAGAAATAGAGTATTTCTAGTGCGAAAAAATGGCCATTCTCATTTCTGAAAAGCAATATCAGGTGTCAACAATTTAAATGCTGTGTCAAAGTTTCAACGTATTCTTTAAACATCTCTTAACAACGTTTCAAATTATAAAGCATTTTGGACTATCATGTTATTGCAACTTCGTTAATCCTACACCAGTCACACTCAAGCTACTAAAATGTATGTTAACATATCGATTGCTCTCATTTAGATGTATAAACATACATTTCAGTGGCCTAATAGTACATGAAAAATAAGTTTAAAAAACTAAAGGGTGAGATAGTATCCCATCTCGTCCCCATCTTTTTGAGAGATGATAACGGAAACATTAAAAATTACTGGTTTTTTGTTTGTTTTGTTTTTCATGATTTAAAATGATCATTTTCGCATTTTTTGGAACTTTAACGTTCAGACTTAAGTTATTGCACATATGTTTTAACCATTTTACATAAGAACTATGCTGATATGCACTAAGGCTCTTGAGTCTGTATAATGTCGTTAAGTAACGAAATTCCAAAACTCTTTAACCATACAGTGAGTAACGTTATCTCACGTTTCTTCAAAATCCAATTAAATACATATCTACAAAAATTCTACCCATCAGAAGCTTCTTCTAGCATTCTGTCGGACAACTTGATTCGAAAAATGACCGTTGATTCGATAAATTATTTAATAGATTGAAAAATTCTCGTCAATTTGTCTGTTTTAGAAGTATGATTTTATAGGCGCGTTCTGCACTACAGAGTAAATAAACGATTTCCGATCGGTGACCTTGAGAAAAAGTGTAACGGAAGTGAATGTTGTTTGATTCTCCCCCCTTCGCCCAACCCTTCTTGACGTACTTCCGGTCCTCTCTTACACAACTCTACCACACCACACATTTTGAATTTTATTTTATTTTTTTAAATCAATTCTTTAAAAAAACCAGTTTGCAAAGAGATTTGAACTCCCGACCTCCTGCACATGAGCCGAGTACTTTACTTACTCTGCCATAAGCGGTCTCAATAAAAGAATCTCGATTACTTTTTCTTATGATGATTATAAATTATTTTTAGTGTTAATTTTAATTGTTTTTCTTCTCCCACAAGTTTTCCTTTATGATTGAGGTGATTTTTTGACTTCAGGACGTTTATCACATATAGTTAGTAGGGAAAAAGTTCAGCTCAAAGTTTAGAGAGGTGCAGGGAAGAGCGCAAATATATACAGCAACGCTGAAAATTATTTTTCTCTAATTGATGTACTTATATACACGTTTTTATGCATGATTGATCCCTTATTTCTTGTGTTATTACGTAATGCCTTCGTTCTGTCCTACGGAGTACATCAACGATTCCAGACTGGTGACCTTGAAAAAAAGTGTAACGGAAGTGGATTTTTTTTGAAAAAAAAGTAGATCTATTTGGATTAAAACAGGTTTAGCTAAAAATAATCTTTTATACAAGCAAAAATTGGGAGGTTTATAAAAATCTTATAAATGCAGTTTTAAGTAATTTTTCCATAAGGTTACATGTCGAATTGTAATTTTTTAAAATCAAATATGTGAAAAAGGGCACAGTTAAACGATCTGCAATTTTTTTTAGGTATTTCTTATAGTATTTGAAGTATACTTTTGATGCTTGAATAATATCTGGCAAAAAAACATGTGTGATAAACATCCTGAAGGGACATTCATTGTACTAGCATGTACCTACTACTATGCTATCGAAGAAAGCGGTACTACAAGATAGTTTGTCTTAATTTTTGAGATATAATTATATTTTGGGTATTGAGTATGGAGTAGCAATAAGTGTGTGAACTTGACGTTAGAGGTGTAATCAGCGTAGGGTGTTGGAAGTTCTTTTTAAAGGGGTAAGGTAAAAGCATCAGTACATGAACACTTCCTAAAATTGCACCAGTAGATTGAACAGCTTGAATAAACTATTTTCAATTTAAGTGGATAAAAAAAAAATTTTCTGATATCCTTTGATCGTTCTTTAGATAAAACAAAATTTACATTTCAGTAAGTCTTTATACTCAACGAGAAAAAAATTATTTATTCGTGCAACTTGTATGAGGTGGCTTGTGAGACTGTTCAGGTACTGGTACCATTAGGTTTTACCTATACCCAGTACTCGAACACATAAAAATGATTGAAATCACTGTTAATCAATAATAATAGTATGTCAAGCCAGTCGTTATAGTTTTCATATGTTACCAATGAAATTAGAAAGAAATTTTTCGATTTGGTTATTTGCAATACATAATAAAAATAGAAATCAGTAGAAGGCAGCTAACATAACCTCTCTCCCATTTAATTAACATGGGATGTTCAAGTACTCGGTCAAAAATACGTATCGGTACCAATACCTGAACACGCTGTTCATCTACTGGGTCATTGGTAAAAAAACTTTAAAATTAATTTATTAATTGTACACATGACCTAGAAAAACTTATTTGTTTTTTTTTTTTTAAAGGAAAAAATATAAACTTACTGGCGCAATGACTGTTTTGTTGTTATGCAAATCAGAAATTCAATAAAAATGAGAAAACAAAGACTTTATGGAAAAAGTGTTCACGTACTGGTGCTTTTACCTTAGTGTCACAAAATTCAAAAATTTAGGAACGCCTTGAAAAAATTTGTATAAGCCAACAATTATATGAATAATAAAATGTTAAAATTTCAGACACCCTACCTTCACTGTTTTCAAGAAATAAATTATCTATTCAACACGTACTCTTATCGGAAAAAGAGTATTTTACTGATTGCAATTTAAAATAATTTCAGGCTTTGCTGAAATTGAAGTATAATGTAAAATAGTATATTTTAATCATGATTCAAGAATAGCACCCATAGCTTCACCGTTGTTTAGTTATAACAAATTAAAAGTGTGTATTTAAAGATCCGTGAAGACGTTGCAACGGAGATTTTATCATCAACTCAATGTTGACGTATACCATAACCTCTGAACGTATCTATACTTATACAAATAGATATACAGAGGGTTTTCGCCTCATACAGCGTTGCCACATTTATTTTCACTTGTTTGTTTCGGAACACATAATGTATTTCAGAACACGTATTGACTATACATTGGGACATTACCGCCTTAAATCATCGGAAGATTCGATGAAACTGTATAGTCTTAAACTGGCTGCCCTACATATTGTTAATATTATATTGTGCCATCATAATATAATGTTTATAGTTTTTCAGTTATAAAATATTAAAAGACTTATCACATTCAACTAACGTGGGTATACTCATTCCAACGATAATTGCACCACCTTTGTACACAATATCGTTTCATAGCAGGTATATTTATAACTATACTATCTCCTATATAGTTTTATAGAAGTATAACTTCTTATTTGGGTACCTAAGCACCCACCCACTGTCCACTGATTTCTTTCTTTCTTTTTTTTTTTTTTTTTTTTATCGTACTCAAAATGATTTTTGTTTTACTCAACTGAATGATGATTGATCCTGATCTTATGTAGAAGCCAGTCAGTTTGGAAGAAAATGCGAAGCGAGAGGACGTCAAGAGTGCGATCAGAGCCTGCATCCTCACCCGCAAGAATGGCATGCCTATCAGCGAAATCAGGGGTAAGCAGATCAAATCTTTCATGGAAAGACAGTTATATTTAATGTATTGTACCATGTATTTGTTAGTAGTATGATGTGATACAAAAGTACTAAATGATTTTTCCGATTGCAGATGAGTACAGAAAGATCATTGGTGAGGAAATACCTTATTTGAGAATTGGCTATAACAGCATATTTCACCTGATGCGGGACATACCAGAGGTCAAATCCATTAAAAATGACACTGGCGCGCACGTACTCATCGTTGAGCCCAACAAAAAGACGGAACACTTACACCGACTAATCGCTAAGCAGAAGGACCCGAGAACCTACACGGTAAGACGTAGAATAATATCGTTATCATTGCTGAAACAATAATAGTCACTTTTTTAATACTAACGAATTTTAATAAAATAACCATTACTATTATTATTGTGATGATGACTACTACGATTGTTATTATTTTAGTTGTTGTTGTTACTTTTATTATTATTATTATAATGATCTCATTCAGTAAAAGTCGTAAATGTTATCCCCGGTTATTTTCGACTCGTATCTCCCTGCAAAAACCAAATGTTTCTGCTCCTACAGACGATCAACAACAAAGCCATGCAGAGAAAAGAAAGATCTTACCGGGAAAAACTCAGCCGACAGGTAGTGCATGACAAAAGAAGGCTTGTACTTTCGTCATTCGGCAGTAGTACCACGGAGAAGACTAAACAGCCTCCACTTGATGAAATGCCGCGACCCTCAATCATCACTACGCCCAATATCGATCACGTAAGATATTTTTTTTTTTCATCTTAGATTAATAGCTATCAATAGCAGTTTTTGTACCTGGAGGTGCATGTCACCAGAGCAAGCACCAGGCTTAAAGGACTTCTTGTGCTTGGCTTGGTGGTGAAATGCGCACTAGGTACGAACTATATTATTCGTACGCAGCACACGTTCAAAGAGAAAAAAAACTGCCCATAGTAGGAATACATTTTTTGAAGTTGTACTTCTATATGCATGTCTTAGGCTAGAGTTAACCAATGATTTCAAAATTGTGGCCTTGGAAAAATATATTACGAAAGTTAACTTTTCATTTTGCTTTCCTCGTCCACCATACCCTTAAACATATATATATATATATATATATATATATATATATATATATATATATATATATATATATATATGTGTATATATATATAGTTATTTCGAGTGGATTCAACCTCTAACCCCCCTCCATCCCCCTCAAAATACCTTGTTATTTGTTTGTTCTCTTGCTGTTTTGTCTTTTTTTTTCATTCTTTTTTTTTATTACCGTGCTTTACGTCTGGCTCCTATTAAGGGCACTACTCTGGGCACTTAGCACTTTGATGCAGGAAGAGAAAAGGGATGGGAGATCTCCCATTACTGGGAGGGGAGTAGGGGGAAATTAGGTAATTATGCTGCAAGGAGGTCGCCTAAACCCTCCTTAAGGAGCATTTCGTGGTGAAAAAGCACATGTGACAATTCACAGAGGTACTTGCCCGAAAAAGTCACACTGGCCGGGAAACGAACCGTGGTCTCCCACGTGCCGACCCACGACCAAGCTGACTGTGCCACCGCGCGCTCAAATTGTGCTGTTTATCTATTTAATTACATCCCCATGCATCCCCCTCAAATACCCTTCCACCCCCACCTTACTTCTAAATAACCTTAACAGTTTAGAAAATGATTGCGTTTTGTTGGACAGTTGTTCTGATTGGGCAAATCAATTCAAGTGTTGTAAAAGAGACTTCGATATATTTTTAAGAAGTCTTGAACTTGTATGACAGTAAAATTTTTTATAATAATATCCTGTAATAATAAAGAAAAATAAACTATTCGTGTACCAAAATAATAATTTATTTCGAAAACATTGTACATTATGAATTTATAAATTTTGAATTTTTATACGTCTTTTAAAGTTTTCTGACCTTGAAAATCCTTCGCTACATATTGTACAAATTTGTTTAACTTCACATTTACTGTGAATTTTCATACGTCTATTTAAATGTGTTGATCTCTTGAATTTTTTATTACAATATATGCATGTAATTGTTTTTTTTTTTTTAACTGTGTTCCTTTTGATGTCTAACATAATTTTGTTTCACAATAAATACAATTTTACAAGTATCACAAACATATAATAATTTTTGATACGTCTTCTTATGTTCTATTAATTTTTCAGGATTCAAAAATTTTGTTTTACATACATTGCAGATGAATAAATCTTTCAAACTGAAACATAATTTTTCATTACAAGTTGTATTTAATCAATTGTGTGAGTTCAATGATAAATCCTCAATTGCATTGTGTGACCTAAAATAAGTAAAAACTTTTAATTTTTCAATTGATAATGTCAAATCATTGTAATTTTTTTTGCATTAATATTTATTACGTTTCCAAAGAACCTGGAAAATATTTGTGTACATATAAAAAACAGATGATTACTTTTTTTCTTAATTTTTTATTTTTTAAAATAAAATTTACAAATTACAAATAACATTATAAAATATAAAACATTCGTAGATGGATCACAAATTTTCTACCCTTAAATTTTTTAAAAACATTTCTCAATGTGGATAATGTGGATGTATGAGTATCTAAATTTTTTTGAATTATTGCGAAATTTCAGACCAAACAATATTTTGTATTTCAAATTTATTTTTAGCTTTAATTTAAATAAAGATATTACTTGGATTTTACATCTCGAAAGGACAACATATAACTGTCCATGAGAAAATAAAGGTTTTTAAACATATACTTAATCCTACAGAATCGAAACTTTGACCTTTAGATTTGTTAATAGTCATCGAAAAAGCTAATGCAAAGAGAAATTGTTTTCTGCACAAAATAAAAGGGAGTGATGATACTTAAGTTTCTTATTAATATAACTAAAGCATTAATTTTTAAATTCAATTCGTGTAGTGGAAGTCTTTCTCGAATATTATTTAAAAATTCTGTTGGAAAGTTTATATAAATATTATCGTCTGTTTTATCAACTCCTTTATGAGTAGCATGGTATGTGCTATGATAAGTTATTTTTTCTTCTTTCATGTTTTGTAAAATCTTATTGTAAGCCTCCATTACTTCTGGACTATGTGTTTGTGCGACATCAGACATCATACCTGAATACATCGATTAGCAACTTCGATGATTTTACCTAAAATTTTTAAGTTACTTCATACAAATCTCTGTGCATGGTAAGAACGCGAATAGGACGCAAAGACCAGCTTATAATAAGTAATTAATTTGTCAAAAGTATTGCTAATTTTTTCATGTTTTTGATTATTTGATTAACTTTTAAATTATAAAAATTATCATATTTTAATATTTTACCTTGAAATTTAATGTGCTAATATTTTTGATAAGGTTAATTTTCGATAAAATATTGTATGGAAAAAAACGAAAAATGAGAAACTTTTTCATTTCATTCATTAGTTTTAAACAGGAAATTGGGGGGGGGGGTTGGCGTGCGGAGTGCGCAGGGGTGTGGAGAGCCCCGCTAGTGTATATATATATATATATATATATATAGAAAGTAAATTTTGAACTTTATTTTTTAAAATGATTCCCCTAAAAAAAAAATTAATTAATTAATCAATGAATAAGAACACTTTTCTCAGGACACGAAGTGGTGATCTAAGTATGAAATATATTTATCTCTCTCTGTTCTAATTTTGTGGTACGTATGGTACGAAGTTCTATGGATAAATTTTTCATTTTTTATCAGTTCTCATTCTTTAAAAATGTTTTTATTCATGAGGAATTTTATTTTTTTCATGAAGCTACATTCACTGGCATGTTATACTACCCGACTTAAAATAAAGCAGTACTACAGAATGTTTTTCCTAAGCCTGCGTATATATGTACTGTGTTTATTACATATACGATCAAGGATGAGTGTGAAAGCGTATGTGATAAGTGCAGCAAGGGCGATATTAAAAATTTTATCAGCGTAGAGTAAGTTGTTTTGAAATAACCAGAAGATTAGCTGACTGTGAGCTCTAATGAAAAATGTGGCGAGTCCTGGCAGCACGTCTCTTATCTATTATTCTGTCTAATTGTTTGTTTGTTAAATTTTAAAATATTTGTTAAAACCACACCCAATTACTAAGCACTAACACTTGTTTTTTTTTTTAATGAAGCTTTCTTTGCGCCATGAGGTCAGAAATGAGCTGAAAAAAAGTGACTGATTCAAAACGACTAACATACCTTCCCCACTCCACTCAGTCACAGCAGCAGCAGAACGTGAGAATAAATATGCATACCTAGCTGTTACTACTATAGTAATTGGAGTCGGTCGTATATAAGCTTGAAAGCGATTGAGTTTTGCCATCTCAAAGGCCTATCACCGACTTCGTATACTTACTAGCTACGACGTCGTATATTATACTTATGCGGCTGGATATTCTATGTACATAGTTTACACCTGTGTCATCCACTAGTTCTGATTAAGGGGGTTAGAGCGGTACAGCCAGTCTCAAAAGTTAATTAAAATTAAAAATTAGTGTATTTTATGACTATTCTTGATAAATCATGCGAGCTATTTCATATCGTACAGCAGAAGATTACTAACAAGTGAGAAAATAAAAAATTAATACTACAAAATCGAATTTATGCTCCATGTTTTATTTTTCATCTGCTGTATATAGATATACCAATAGCATTTTCGTAAAATTTTTAATTAAAGTATTTCTTAAACCGTGACGGCTTGCTTCCTCAAATTTGAATATGTTATTTTAATTGTTACTTACAATTACATACTAGTTTTTCGAAAGAATTGTAAAAATATTTTCCAAGCTGTTGGTAAAAATGTACATGTCGTGACGACTTTCTAAGAAGATTCTGTGTGTAAGATACTAAGTTTGCTATTTTTTTTTCTCAAAAACTGTGACGCTACGGTTCCTGAAATTTCAATATGTTGGTAACGTAATGAAAACAAACGCATTATAATTTTTCGAAGACTGTCGTAAAAAATTTGTTTTTCGCTCTAACCCCCTTAAGTTTCTGTAATACAGTTTTCAGATTGATATCTCCTTACACGGCGTATAGTAATCAACTGGGACATAAAATACACCGTTTTTGGTACAATGACCCCTACATATAAATGTGTGTATGTATGAGTGTGGGTGCTCGTATGCTTTGGCATATGTGTATCTACACACATTACTAGCAAAATTAGTGTTAAATAATTTTTTGTTGCAATATACATAAGGCAGCTTCGCTTCTATCAGAGGTCCCGGGACTCCTTGCGCTTGATTTTTTTTGTAATGTTTGTATCATGTTGCAGAGTTTTGTAGATTGAAATAACGATTTTATTTTAGCCTATATGCACGGAGCCGATCGTTGGGACATCGCAGTTGATGGGTGATGATTACTTCCTTCAACTTTGCATAAAGTACCTACCGGTGAAGTTAGAGCGAATAAATCGTAAGTTGATGATGATAACTGTGATGATGATGCTGGATTATTATTTGAAAAGTTAAGGTACAATATGAAGATCCATGATTATAACTTTTTTAGAAAAATCAGCCCTTACAGTCGGTACTGTCCAATCAGGCATGACCATCAAAAAAGCAGCGGATAGGTTGGACAACATTAAGATCATCACGAATAAGCTTGTCATTAACCTTGGAACTGTAGACATCTACAACGTAAACCATTATTGTTATTATTTCATTTGCTTTGAAAGTTATTTTTAGTCTTACTATTTAGATTTCCAGGTCTTTTTTCTTACCGCTATCTAGAAAATAATATAACATTTAGCTTGCAAATGGTTTTAAGAAACAATTTTTAACCATCCGTTCATGTCTAAATTGTATGATACTCCCACAGAGAAGAACGTGCAACCAAATGATTAAGGAGTATAAAAATTTGCTGGAAAAACTAAGAAGGAATTATGGCCTGTCACCTGCTAAAATTATTCTTTGCACAATCCCTCCACTCGGTAACATCAGCTTTTATGGGCAAATCGAACAGTACATGGCTCTCATGTCCTTCAATAATTGGCTGCGAGACTTTTCCACGCAGGGAAATTATCGGCTGTTGGACTTGTTTGAGAGTTTCACCACCGAAAAAATGACGCTCAACTACGATCTTTTTCAACAGTGAGGGATGAATTGGATGCTTTTATATATACATATATATATATGTGTGTGTGTGTGTGTGTGTGTATAGTTCTACTTGTCAAGCAATTTTTGGGTAAAAGTGTAGTTTACGACTCGTTACGAGAAGTTAGCTTCAGAACTTGCAGTGCTACCAATCTAATACAGCGCGGGAAATTCAAAATCACTAATGCGGTTAATTTTAATGTTAATAACAAATCATAAAATTTTTTTTCTTGTTCGACCATGGTTCACCCACAGTAATAGTTTGGTAATGTCTGTGTTAAAAATAAACAAATCCTATTAAGTACCGACAGAAGAATTACCGACCGCATATTTACATTCAAATTTATTGCCTGAATAATTTAGAATTTCCTGCGTTGTCATGTTGGCAGCATTGCAAGTTCTGCAGTAAATTTCTCGTAAGGAGTCGTAAAGTACACATCTGCCAATTTTTGTAATAATTTACCTTATTATTCACAAGAATGGAATACTTAGAATAATTGTAAAAAAATAATCCAGCCTTTATGTAAAAATATTTGTTGTAGGGACGCCCGAATGGTGTCAGGAACTCCCCATCCACATCTTTTATGGAACTTTTTTGGGAGACAAAAAGCTATGAAACTCCTGTTGAATGTGTAACCATGCATATTCAAATTCAATACTATTAAGTGCAACTACCTTATGTGCAAATATGCATATACAGCATTATGTTATTATTGTTATTCCTATTTTGTTATTATTATTATTTTTACTATTATTATTATTGTCATTAGTATTGTTACATCAATATTACTAGCATACGGTATTAGATAGAATTAAACCTACATTTGAAAAAACACAAAGTGTTTCGTATGTCATGTGTACACAAAATTTTTGGAAAATCTCTTGAGTTTGTGTTAATTGCTGTGTTTTATAAAGTAACTTTCAAATTATCTTGCAGTTGCATACTTTTTATAAATGTCGTCCACAAGTTTTTTATTAACTTCTTTGGATGCTCTGTTTTTGGAAATTTTTCAATTTTTTTGTTGCCATGCAATCAAAAGAATTTAGTTATTCCCTCCG
This sequence comes from Copidosoma floridanum, assembly GCF_036245765.1. NCBI lineage: Eukaryota > Metazoa > Arthropoda > Insecta > Hymenoptera > Encyrtidae > Copidosoma > Copidosoma floridanum. The sequence continues at coordinate 25,096,248 of NW_028321907.1, forward strand.
AACGTTACTTGGTAAATATCATTAGTACTTGATACTATAAGCTTTGGAAATTTTTTGTAATAACTTTGTATCTACCGGGCCTCTAATATTTTTGAGGAACATCAATGATATTTAAATATGCATATACCTAAAAGCTTTGATATTTGTATTTATGTAAATAACGTACGGTATTGTTTGTGTAGTGTCATTTAATAAGTGTAGTAATATTTAAACAATTTAAAAAAGTATTTTAACGAAAAACATAAGTTGTATATTTGAAAAAAATAATTACGGGCATTTTTATTTCGTTGTAACTATAAATGATAAAAGAATACAATTTATTGCTTGTGTACATACACATAATATATTCGTAAATATGTAAAAATTTATTGTAGCTCTGTTGCAAATGCGGGGCTGAATAACATTTTATATTTGTAGACTGATTCTAACAATTTTCATCACGATGTTGAACATCTAGATTATTCTTAAAAAATACATTTGAAAGACAATTTTTTTATACAAATTTTGGGTTGGGTTAGTAAGTAGTATACTAACAAATTTGTCTCTTACTGTCCATAATCACTAATCTTTAACAATAACAAAAGTAGCGTATGGCAGTCATAGTATATCCCATATTGCGTTGTGAAGCCATTGTTATGTGTCATTAACACCAGTTATACAGCACTAATTTTTATAAGTGTTAAGTATTATTATATTCTGAATGAAGATTGTACTGTGAAATAAAACGTAACTAATTAAGATGTTAGACTGGCGTATTCTGCTTTAAACGCGTGCAGATGGTGCTAGAACATTATATATTGCTTACCAGCTACATTCGTTAATAGAGAGTTTAAGAAAGTAAGCTTTATAGAATTGTAGTTTCTGTTGAAAAAATTATGGTACTACAATCCAAACAATTGTTAAAATTAGTGCTACGTATATGGTTAATAAGGCGTACCAATTGCTTTCAGACGCAATATGAAATATTATGACTTGTAAGCTATGATTATCATTGTGAAAGATTGGGTTTTGTGAGTAGTAGAAGACAAATTAGATCATTGTTTTCTGTTAACAATATTTATATACGAATAAGTGTCCATCAATAAAAATTATTTTTTGAGAATAATCTAAATCTACATTAATATAATATTGTAATAGAAATTTTCTGAATCAAACAAAAAATTTAAAGGATGTATAGTTCTCCATTCGCCAAACACCCTGTAAATTTAAGTTATGTTTGCAGCACACTTATTTTTAATCAGATGTGTGCATAGTCTACTTTACATAATGAAAATAAAATAAAATAGAATATAATAAGTCATTTTCTCTGCATTAACCAGACCTGCGTTACTTTGATGATTATAATTATTGTTCTATTGAATTTTTAAGATTAAGTATTAGATAAAATTTGCTACTTCTAATTAGCAAGTACTAATTACATGATGATTCCCAGCAAATAATTAAAGTAGCTCATCGCACCTGTAGTACCTATTTACGTAAAATCAGACTATCACATCTACAAACTTTACATATCTTTTTATAAGCAATCATCTCATTGATAAAATATTGTACAATATAGCCTAAAACAAACCTACTTTTTCTTGATATGATTAAAAAGCTCATGATTTATTTATTTATTTTGCAGTTACTTAATTTTATAATGAGAGTCAAGATAGAGTCGGCCACCCAGTCGCAACAGAGTGGTAAAAACAAGGGTAAAAATGGGAGCGCTGAGCTGCCCTAGCTGTGACAATGCGACTTTCTTGATTCTTTTTCAGCTTCCCTTTCAATAAAATTGAGAAAGTGCTCTAGCAGTGTGATGCAAAAATACATGAAGATAGTACACAAAGTTTTTCGCAATAAAAAATTCGATAATCAATCCGTTATGGCAAAAAATACTAATTTCTTGTATCTTGGCTTCAGGATGAGCTAGAGCATTCTTTTTTTTTTTAAATTTATGTTTTTTGATGACAAACCTAATGACGTTTGTTAGGAGAAAGTATGCAAAATTAACTGAGATATTTGCAATTGTTTAAGTTGCAAACTACAACTTTTGCTGGAAAAATGTCAAAACTAATAAAAATCAATTATGTTTTCATTTCTTATCATTACTAATATTAAATACAATGTTTTTATCGTAGCCAAACGCCGATAAACCGATCCCAAAGTATGCAATATCGGCTGATGTCGAGTTGCGGCTCGAGTAAAAGTAAGCGTTTAATCAGTGTCGAGTTGCGGCTGGACGATAAGCTTCGTTTTCTAATTTATGTTGAATTGCGGCTGGCCTTTTCTTATCTACTGTCGAATTTCGGTTACTGTTATTATTTACGTATTTATCTATATTACATCGACATACAATAATATTGTCAGTCAGTTTTGCGTTAACTGAGCCAGCAAGAAGACGCATATATTCACCAGTCATCTAATAATTCTTTCTTTTCATTTAATTGTTGTTTTTTGAAAAATGAAGTTCCGTATCAGTGAGAAAGGAAATTTTTTAAGCAATTATTCATCGACCATGGTCAACAAAATAATGTTTATGTCCCATTAGCCTTTTTTTTACTTCCTGACAAAAGTACTTCTTCGTACGAACAAGTTTTTAATATATTAATTGAATGAAGAATGTAAGAAACTAAAGCTGTCGTTCAAATCGAATACCATTTACGCAGATTTTGAGCCAGCAATTCACAGTGCTGTTAATAACAGTCTGCCAAATACAAACATCTGGGCCTGTAGGTTTCATTTGGGCCAAAGCTGGTGGCGAATAATCCAAAAGCTTGGTCTAAGCAAATTGTATAAAAACCATTCAGAAGAAGAATGTTCAATCAGAAGTGTACGTAAAAATGTGAAGTAGTGGGAAAAATCAAAGACAACGCAAGGAAAGGAAATTTCTCAAGACTTGACATGTTACGATATCAACAAGGAGTAAGCACTCGATTTAATTTTATAAAAACTGTATCCAAAAAATTTTTACCTGTGTGATTGTATATATGCTGAAAAGACCGAGATGACCATGATTCACTTACTTGTTCATATTTTTTAAACACGTCAGTTTTAGAACTGCCAGTCCGAAGCCTGGGTAAAGTGTGACGAAAAAATGTCGTTATATATCAATTAGTAATGGGAACGTTACTCAGCCGCAATTCGACCACAGATAAGAAAATACCTAGCCGCAATTCGACATACATTAGAAAACGAATCTTATCGCTCAGCCGCAACTCCACAACTTTTCTCTTTTCAGCCGCAATTCGACACTTGCGGCAACATCAATTAAAGTTTCATTTCAAATAACCAATCAACAAAAAGCTAACGATTATTTTGCAATTTCACAAATAACTATTTGTTGTGCAACTTAATATCTATATTCTTTTACGGTGATGTTTAAATTAACCCGATAGTTCACGTCGATCGACAGTTTTTCAGTATAAGAATGTGTTTCTTCTGCACTTTCTTGCCATTAACGTATTATTAACAATAAATAATGGATTTAGAAAAGTATCTTTTTTTATAGAAAATTTTATTACGAAGAGATTTGCGGTAAAAAAATCTCTTAGAGCAATAAAAGCGGAGATACAAGTAAAAAACTAAAAAAAATTGACATTTTTTCTTAAATTCTTAAATAAATTAATATAGCCAGCTTTTTATTTGGACAAAACTATTTTTCCCGTATTTCTTGGGCAGTTTTGAAGGAAAATGACAAACTTTGGCTCTACTGGATAACAGAAAATTGAAAAATCCTTCGGTCCATGGACTACTTATAAGTCAAAATAGGGGGTATGGCTAGCGTTTGAATTTCAATAAGTTATCCATTATTATACTGTTACAATGTAGTATTAAACATTAAACATGCTTAATTGACAAATTAAATGCAAATGTGACTGTAGTAAGAAATATGTATTGATTCACATTTTTGTGTACAAAAAATTTTAGCTTTCTTTGATACATTAAAATTTTCCTTTTTTTCGATAAACTACTTTCGCAACAACTATCGTCTGTCTACAAACTTTTGCGATTCATTGGTATCAGTTTCGTCATCCATTCTGTCCGGTATTTTTTCCGGAGTTGAAGGTATTTCCGAAAAATCTTCGTATGCAGTCTTCTTAATCAATCGAAACTCACCACACTCAATATTTTAACTGAACAATACTTACTCATTTCTGTGCAAGTAAAACTATTTGAATCTTTATTTAATTGTTCTTTAAGATTTTTTAAGAAAATGTATTTGAAAAAATGCCAACTCTTGTTTTAAGTGCCCACTGTATTAGAAGAATAACAATCCTCAATTTTAAAGTATCTATTTTTTTCCTGTAATACAGTAAAGATATACTTATTGAAGATTTAATAATTAAGCATGTTCAATGTTTATTACTATATTTGTAACTGTACAATTATAATAAACAACAATTTAAGGACGTTCGGTAGTGATTGAATTTTCCAACGAATTTTTCTGAAATTTTGACCAGACGTTTTTATTGTTGTTACAATAAACCAGTCAAAATTTAAAGAGGTTCCTCTGTTTCGTTTTCGAGATATTGAATTTCAAAGTTAAGGTGGCTCCTCACTAAATCAAAACACTGGAGTATTAAATGATATTTTAAAGGATGATTCTTGAAGGTGCAAGGAGTCTTTTCCCAAAATTTTAGACCTCGTCACCACCAAAATTGTTAAACAAAACTAACTGGAAAATAGACTCTGTAACATAGCCTCTTATGGAGGGTCGTCAAACTGGTGGCGCAGGTTGTATGATATCTCAGCAAAGATACTGTAGTTCTTAATAGAAAACTGTGTAGCAGATATAAGAAATCAGAATCTTTCCAACGACATTCAGGTACTTGGACATTACCATGGGTTTTATAGGATATTTTGTGAAAATAGTAGATAACTGTGCAAGTCACGGAACAGATGAAAAGTGTGGGGCGTCTGCTACACCGAAGAGCGGTAGCCCGCGTAGTTTGAATTGGTCAGAAAGTTGTACGTATAATGAATAGCAGTTGTGGGGAATCGTAATTATAATGAAAATAAATGAGACGCTGAACTAAGAAAATAATTTAATGCGGGGCTGACTTATGTACTTTTTGTATACATACGTCTGCTCGGGTCACTGTATTGTACGATATAGGTCAACCGTGTAGATGTGACTAAACTTTTTTTGAAGGGACTATAGGTACCTATCCATTTTTAGTCAAGAACCTCCACAGCCAATGAAAAGCTGTGTTGCAGTATGCTTACTCTTCTTGTAGGATTTATAGTGAGGAGCCACCTTAAGTCATTTTAACACTGTCGCTTATGGGAGAACTGACTAAATCACAGTTTTAAGCAAATTGGGCCAGTGAATTTGGCCAATTTTTTTATATGTTACAGATAATGTTATTAATTTGATGTATACCAAGTTTTGCGACGATCGTCTGATTCGTTTATAAATAAAAAATTAAATAAAAGCTCGACCGAAACGCAACGGCAACGTCGCAAGTGGCGGGAAATTCAAAATGTTCCAGGATGTTGATCAGTAAATATCTCAATATTATTGTAGATATTTATGCATTCACGCATAAAATACAAGCTTACGTGTGTGCGTGAGTGTATGTACAGAACGCCCACCCCTTCCCATAAAAAACAATAAATGTTAATAACACGCTATTTATTATTTTTTTTTAATTTCAAATTTATTATTTCTTCTTAAGATACAATTTTTTTGCACATTACAAAATCACATGCTCATAGTTTGAATCACTCATCTTAGAAATCATCCTACTTATCTGACATCCCATGCTGTATGAGACTTGTCAAGTCATTTAAAAATTCAAGTATTTTATTTACACTGGTAGCTCTTTTGATTAAAGGGCTTTGCCCATTTATTAGAAACGATCTTAAACCATCATTACCTTCCATAAATTTATTAACAATAATATTAAAATCTACTTTATTTTGACTTAGATTTTTAATCACTGTTTTGGGAATGATAGACGACATGGGGAAAAAAGTTGGCGAATACATTTTTTCATCAGAAATTCTTTGAATTTTCGCAAGAACATCTTTTACGGAAAACACGTTCGTTGAAATATCATCCCATGAAAGATATGTAGCGGTTAATTACTTACAGCTTTATCACAAAAACATTGATACACGAACGCTGTCGTAACCGACGCAGCACGCAGCAGACGAGCAGACAGTGTAGAGTGTGCAGAGACACCTGATGCGTGTACATGAACACTCACACATTTAAGACCCGTACGACGTTGCCAAATCTTCATTCATCGCTGGTTTCCCCTCACCGCGCAAATGTTTCCCCCCACTAACACTACCGAACGTCCTTAATGAATTTCACCCGCCAGCCATAGCCCGTGTTTTGATCCATGCGTACTGCAACCCGTTATTCACTTAGTCACAAGAGATGGGCACAAATGGGAGCGCCAGGCTGTCCTGGCTATCACAATGCGACTTTTTTGATTTCTTTTTTTTTCAGTTTTCTTTTCAATGAAACTAATAAAGTGCTTTAGCAGTGTGATGCAGAAATACATAAAGATGATAACCAATTTTTTCACAATAAAAAATTTTATTACCAGTCCATTATAGCAAAAAAAGCCAATTTCTTGTATCTCGGCTTCAAAGTGAGCTAGAGCATTTTTTTTCTTCTTTATATTCGTGTTTTTTTATGACCTGTTATTTGTACATGATTATAGCTACATTGTAGTCAATTATAGCTATTATTGTAGCTGATTATAGCTGTCAATACAGTTATAATTTACAGTTAAAATAATAGCTAATAATTTTTGACTGAGAGATTTATAAGTAAAAAACTAAGTGAAAAATTGGCTTTTTTTACATAAATTGTTCAATAAATAAAGCCGACTTTTGATTTGGACAAAACTATTCTCCTTGTGTTCCAGGAGAAATTTTATTGAGGAGTGACCAATATTTTCTCTATTGGAAAACCAGATTGAAAAATTCTTCGGGTAATCGACTATTACTGAATAATTAATTTCTTCTCCTTTCAGTACCCTCAAGATGTTTCATAAAATTACTTACGATCATTAGATATTGTTTTGTCATTAGTAAAATTCGTACCTCGAGTACATTGTTAATATGAGATCAATGCAATAAGGGCTAGAAAGGACGACAGCTTATAAGGCTACGTATAAAAGTTGGCTGAATTTTATCATCAATTACTCGGCTCCCAAGCACTTCCAAGCCTTCAAATTTTGATAGCGCTATCGATCTTCATGTCGTTATTTATTTGTAAACAAATCTTTATTAATTCTGATAGTTAAATCTTTAACCTGATCGAACTGCCCTAATCAAAAAAATTTTTTACAATTATGATCATCTTTTTCTTGTTTCCATGATCCTTACTTCTTTTAAGAATGGAAATTATAAACCACAAATAATACTTCAAGTTTTATTGAAACCTTGCATTACTCATGAACTTACACTCATTAACTCACTGTTATTTATTTGTATCTTCATAACAAGAAGTTTATCGTTCTTTCATTTTTATAAATGTGTAATATCATAAAACAAATAGACTCAAACAGCAAGAACTATTCAAAATACATTCATTTCGTATTTAGGTAAACTAAATGAGTTCATTTAATTTCCTTACGGTGAACGGAAGATAAATTTATTGTGAAGTTCTAAATTTAACAAGTTATGTCGTAATGATAGAGTTCTTCTAGAATTCATTAAATATTATTAAGAAAAAGATAGCAGCCACCGAGTGTCCACCTTAAGTCCTCCGGGTAGTATCTTGCAGTCCTACCACCGTAGACGACTCGCTTAAGCTCTGAGTTAGAAATTTGTTGATCAAGAGGGCGTTTTCTGATTTTTAACATTTTTTTTTTACGCTAATTACAGAAAAAATAATTAAAAACTTTTTTAATTGATGGATCAATGTAAAAATCGCATCTAAAGTTTATTTCACGTATATCTGTTTAACGGTAACAGGTGCGACAAAAATAAAAATACCAGAGTGTGAGCTGAAAATTTCCTATCGATCTGATCCATAACATATCTTCGGACAAGCGTGAAATTGTGCTTAAAAAATTAATTAAGCATTTTCTATACTTGCTATAAGAGTGAGTGAGAAGAAGAGAGCGGCAACCACGATGAGCTACAATACCTACGAGCCATGGGGATTGGCAATATGGCGCTCAGGTGATGCCATGATCAGAGAGAAAAGATTGTGTAATGTTTCGTCCCAGGAGCACGTCAGGACTCATCAGTAAGGCTAATGACGTACTCCCTGCCTTAGACTCCTATATCGTTGGGGATACCCTAGTTCACCTTAAACGCCCTTATATATTAACCAACATGAGATCCAGACACTTGCGAGAAGATTAACTTGAATGGTTAGACACCTAGCGGATGGTTGGGGAAGGACGGAGAGCAGTAGTGTTCATATGTGCGTGTGAAGGTCCCCAAAGCAACATAGCGGTCGTGCCATCTGTTGGTGAGTTTGCAAGCAGGTAGCAGCGAGAGAAGGCTTTTTGGCAGGCTCAAAACTCAATCAGTGCTCCCAAGTGTAATTAATTTATTCTTCTTGAATTTTAATTAACTGTTGTGACAGTGTATGTAATGGGTAGATTAATTAGAAGTGTATATGTGATTAGCGCTGTAACATTGTTGACAAAATAAGTGGCTTGCCAATTTTTATTTATCTTAAATTTTGTAATCTTAACATTTGTGGAGTATACACTCAATAGGGACCGTATAGTTAATTTTAAAAAATACTTATATTTTTTAGTGAACGAAAATGTATTTAACAATTTACGAAATATGCAATGAAATAAATATGAATAATATCATTAGTTTTGATAAAACAATTAAATGTAATTTACTTACCTGTTGCAAAAAAACAAAACTGCCAAAATATGCTTGAATTTTTTACTGAATTCAGCCTTGCAAGTACATGTCATGAAGGATTAACCACTCTCATTGATTCCTCCAACAATTTTTAATGGCTCATTTTTCATATTGCGAGACTTGCATATTTCGTAGGTTGTTCAATACATTTTTGTTTACTAAAAAATATGATATGTATTTTTAAAAATTAACTACACAGTCCCTATTGAGTGTATACTGCACAAATGTTAACACTACAAAATTTAAGACAAATAAAAACTGGCAAGCCACTTATTTTCACAACAATGGTACAACGCTAATCACAGATACACTTATGATTAATAGATATTGATGTTATTAATAGATGGGTAAGTATTATGTCAAATTACGTCAAATTATTATATATTTACCTCTTCCATGTAAATTGCGCTATCTATATTTTTTTACTTTATAGAAACGTCGCGCTTATTTTTATAGTGAAAATCGCTGGAGTGCGAAAAACTTTGTCAATTAAAATTACATAGCAGTGTAAAAAGTTATCCGCTTCGGCCAGGAGTCAAATCTGGGCCTCCTTCTTGCCAGGAAGGTGCGTTAATCAACTTTTCCACCGAAGCCTTGGCGGACACCCTTCTACACTGCTCTGTTTAGGTGGGTCTTAGGTCGAACGCTGATATCATAGATATTGATGTTGTTAATCAATGGGTAAGTATAATGTCAAATTATTATATGTTGACCTCTTCTATCTAAATTGCGCTATCTATATTTTTTTACTTCATAGAAACGTCGCGCTCTATAATTGTTCACGAGGGAAGGGGTTTTATGCTGCTCCCAATCCAGTTCAGTCGTGTAGAGGTGGAAGTGGTTAACGGCGGAAAATAAATGTAACGCAAATGCGCAATAAAAATTTATACAATATATTTACAGTGCTTAAATTATGAAAATGTGCTCAAGTGAAGGCAAGCGGAGAGAAGCTTTCTCTGCCGCCGTGGCGCGCTAACTAACTTACTATGCTCGCAGAGCAATATTTATAGAGACAAAAGTTAAAGTAGAAACTTCTAGTACATTGATAAATAAAGGTACAAGAGTAAAGGTGAAACGGTCTCTTGGGCATTGCAAATGTACGCGATGATAAAGGCGTATGATCGGAAAATTACTTCAACTTTAATGTAAAGATAACGAACGTGACGCAATTTAAATTTCGAAAAGGTTTGTCGGCAAATATTCAGGTACAAAACTGAACAATATTTTTATATGTATATGTTTTATCTATATTTTTTACTTTATAGATTCGGTTTGATAGAAAACAAAGCGGATAACTTTTTTTACTGCTTTGTAATTTTAACTGACAAAGTTTTTCACACTCCAACGATTTTCACTATAAAAATAAGCGTGACGTTTCTAAAAAGTAAAAAAATATAGATAGCGCAATTTAGATGGAAGAGGTCAATATATAATAATGTGACATAATACTTACCCATAAATTAACAACATCAATATCTATGATATCAGCGTTCGACCTAAGACACGCCTAAACAGAGCAGTGGAGAAGGGTGTCCGCCAAGGCTATGGTGGCAAAGTTAGTTAACGCACCTTCCCGGCAAGGAGGCCCAGGTTCGACTCCTGGCCAAAGCAGATAACTTTTTTCACTGCTGTATAATTTTAATTGATAAAGTTTTTCGCACTCCAGCGATTTTCACTATAAAAATAAGCGCAACGTTTCTATAAAGTAAAAAAATATAGGTAGCGCAATTTAGATGGAGGAGGTCAATATGTAAAAATTTGACATAATTTATCTTCTAATTAATCTATTACATACACTGTCACAACAATTAATTAATATTCATAAATAATAAACTAATTACACTTGGAAGCACTGATGAAGTTTTGAGCCTGCAAAAAAGGCCTTCTCGCTGCTTGCAAACTGGGATTGGCAACAAAGCGGTCGCGCCATCTGTTGGTGAGTTTGGAAGCAGCGAAAGAAGGCTTTTTGGCAGGCTCAAAACTAAATCACTGCTCCAAAGTGTAACTAATTTATTCCTTATCAATATTAATTAATTGTTGTGACAGTGTATGTAATAAGTAGGTAAATTGAAAGTGTATTTTGAACATCTCTGCAACATTGTTGACAAAGTAACTGACTCACTAATTTTTATTCCTCTTAAATTTTAAAATGTTTACACTGATGTACACACTCAATAGGGACTGTGTAGTTAATTTTTAAGAATCCATATTAAATTATATTATATTGTAAACTTGTTGAAAAATAACAAAGCAGCATGAATGTGCTTGCATTTTTTACTTAATCAGCCTTGCAAGTACATGTGATATGTAAAATTTGACCACATTTATTCATTGCTCCAAGAATTTTGAGTGACTCATCTTTATTATCAACTGTTTTTAAACAAAATTCCATAATTTAAAAAAAGTCTTTCCATCCGATAACTTGTGACATGTTATATGGCCACTATGTAAAGAGGATTCCCCTTTAATAAAATTTCTGCTAGCTGGTATGCAATTTCCAATCTTGCATAATTCGTCGATTGTTAAATACATTTTTGCTAATTGATTAATGTAATTTGTATTTTTTTAAATTAACCACACTGTCCCATTGAGTGTGTATTTGGGGTTTGTTATGAGGTAAAACATTAAGGTGACAATAAGACATCTATACGACATCATCGAACCATCAGCTGATATCTACCGAAGTTATCAAAACTACATCAGTAAGATGTCAAATTGACGCCTAATTATTATCGATAAGACATCGTATTGTTATCAGTTGTCAGCAAACAAACATCAGCTAATGACAACTAATTGATAACGTTTAGACGTCTGCTGTTGTCATACTAAATGTTTTTGATCTCTTATGGATGTCTTTTGAGCAAGAATTAAGGATGTCTTTTAGATATCTGTGGTGCTAAATTCAATGATATCTTACAGATATCTGCTGTGTAAATTAAATGATATCTTGAGGGTATCGTTTAAATAGTATTATATAATAGATTCGTTCACCTTACAATCCAGGGACGGTCGGGGACAGTGTGGGCGAGTCGGAGACGAAAGTGAACAAGTGCTCTTCTCCGATCGTCCCCGATCGTCCCTGACCGTACGTGATGCGCAGTTGTACACGTTAGGTTAGGTTATTGCAAAAAGTAAACAAACTTTTTTGTATTTGCACTTCTTTATTCACCAACTATTGTTTACATACAGCATTAACCTAACCTAACGTGTACAACTGCGCATCGCGTACGGTCAGGGACGATCGCGGACGATCGGAGAAGAGCTCTTGTTCACTTTCGTCTCCGACTCGCCCACACTGTCCCCGACCGTCCCTGGATTGTAATGTGAACGAATCTAATAGAAGTAGAATTTACGCAACTCAAAGAAACATAGATACCTTTAAATTGAATAAATTTATAATTCATTTGAATAATGGCCTTTAAATTATAAATTAATCAATCAATTCATTAAATTCAAAGGTATCTGTAGTTCTTTAAATTGCACGATGCCTTCATTATAATAGATATTTTTAAAAGTGTATTTTTTAGAATTGTTTTTTTACGATTACAAAATACTTTATACTTATGTCATACTTAAGAATCACTGGTTTAAGCACAATTAGAAAATTAATTACAATATAGGCTGTTGATTGACTCCTCTTTTTTTTCCGCCTGTCAGATGTTCTACGCAACCAATCTTTAATGCGTTCTTGTACATCTATTACAGTAGATGCAATTTTTTTTCGTGTAGCACCTATAAAAATGTTGGCGATTAATAAATTTTAAAAATACATAAGTTTTCAGAATCAAAATACATACTTATGATCATCGATGGAAAATGGAGATCCATTACAGCAAGAGTTCCATGAAAACCGTACCAAGTTAAGTAGTTGACAACACAGTTCATGTTATAATAGTAGGCATAATCTTATTTATAGTATTAGATAAACTTATTCCTCCCAGGCTTAAAATTTTTTTTTCCTAAAGAAAAATATTCAATGTTTTTTAGTTATAAATGCTTAAACTAGAACTAGGTAATTTGTAAACAAACCAAATACTTACAAATTGAGATGACAAATTTTGATTTAATAGAAGGTCTCTATCAAAATTTACTAATTCCACTTTTGAGTTGAAAGAAGAAGAGCAGAGAGCACAAAAATTAATAAAAGATTAAGTATAGATTATTGAAACAAATGACACAACCTTTTGATGATGCCTCTGACGAAGAGAGCTGGACAAAAAGCGAACGGGATCCGATGTGGCCTGCTTGACAGCTGATGCAAGAAAGAAGGAGGTTATAATTCACGTAAAATGTATGAGAACCGTGCACCTCCTATATATATATACCGCAACCAATCGCACCGGCGGCACCGGCTTTATCATAGTGATGTCTGAATAAGATAAAAATATTGATATCATTTTTATTTATCGTAAGATATCGTAATGTTATCATTTTCTACATTAAATATGGTAACTCCAAAATTGTTTTTTCGATAACATTTTGACAACACTTAAAAAAGATATCGGTCAAAAAATATAACTCTAAGTTGCCTTCTAAAGTTATCGCGTAGACGTCTGTTAAAAGACAACTATAAGACATCATTTTTCGATAACTGTTCTCTTGATGACTAATTGTTATCTTTTAGATAACTATAGATGTTATCATCAAAACAGACAGTGTCGGTTGTCACCTCAATGTTTTGTGGAAAGCTTACTCCGAGCTCTAGGATACGGAGGTACGAAGCAGGTGAACACAATGATGAGACGTCGAGTACAAAAACCATGAAATAAGGAGAGGAATCTCTAATGTAATCTTCTAGTGAAATCTAGGCACGTTTTCTGGATAGAAATCATACATATATATATGGGAGATCTCACCTAACTAGCATCAGAGCCATCTAACGTAATTGATGAAAGCTCGAGTCGCATGGTAAGTGGCAAACTACCTTACCTTAAAACCCAATCTACTTTACCTCAACCCAAGCTAACTCACCCTGTATTCAACTGAAATACATTTTTCATCAAAGGCAACTACCAGCTCGTAGAGGTGATTAATCAGATCACGAAGATCGGAAATTTTTTTTTTTTTCTTTTTAATGATGAATTTGTAATAAACGAACCTACATATAACATTTTAACTACAATATGTAGCAATAATAAATAAATAAAAAAATAAGATTATATTTAAAAATGAGATGTATTTTTTTAGCAACTCATAAATACGTGACTCATATGTGAATTTATTTATATTTATTTTTGAGTTTTATTTGTTTATTGTCGATAATGAAGAAACACGTTTAATGAATACGACTTGATAGTCCTTCACCTGTTTTTTTTGCACTGAACAAGTCGAGTCAAGATTGCTTTGAGTGAGTCAAGATCGCACCGGGCGGCGTGAGGTGAGTCGGGATCAGGTCATCGGTAGATTACGTTACTGGGATGTGATTGTGATGGTTTATTGTCTACGAAATGATATATATTAAGTTACTTATAATGTCGTGTTTTATTGTTGGCTGCTCAACAAAACGTCAGAAAAGTGATAGTGATTCTTTAGCTTTCTTCCGACCAACCTCCGTAATATATTCCAGCAATTTAGGAAAATAAGTAAGTGTTTGTGAGATGTCATCCGTATCTTGTTTGCGTTTTGTAGGATGATGTTCTTCTTAAATGGAAAGAGTTCGTACCGGAAGGTACTAAGTTAAAGAAATCACATTTAATATGTGAGTTACACTTTAATCAGGAAGATGTTGAAAAAGAATTTCTGCATATTCTATCCGATGGCAGTGTTTATCGCATTCCAAAACAAAAACCGTCATTAAAAAAAGGAGCTGCACCTTGCATATTCCCGACGGTTTCAGACAAACATAGAGCGAGTGAAGATAAATCTTCAAAAAATCAATCAAGTATGTACAAATGTTAAAAAATAATTGCCGATGTTATCTGCGAAAAAGCCTTACGTAAAAAATTTTTCTGTGTATGGGGTGCATTAAAGGTAAATTAATTTTCCTTGCAAGTGATGAAGTATTATTTAAAGATTTTTATTGCATTTTGTTCAGAAAACAATAATTTCCCTCCTTTTATGTATTGCTTTGTCCATTTATTTTTAGTATCCAAAAAATATTTTATAAATAACTTATGTTTGAACTGTATAATTTTCATCGTTGACAAATTCGATGGTTTTTCAAGTTCGTGTGCTTATCGAGACATTTTTCGATATGTATACCTTCATTCCAATTTTATTTATCTGAAATAAATTTCTTAACTTTTTTTTCTATCATTAGTCCTAATTAGTATTTGTTACAACAACAAAAAATTTTTTTAAAGATGAATCTGCAAGTCCGAGTAATAAAATAGTGATAAACAACGCCGCGTTGGAAGACAATTCACCATCAATTGAGGTGTTAAAAGATAATTTGTTTGTTGAAATTTGTAAGAATATGAGCGAAAAAAACGAATTCTTAAATTTCTCTGAAAATTGGATCGCCCAAGTTATTTTGAATGGTTTCAAATGTATTATGTGGACATTGTGGAAAGACAAGTACTCAGCAATAGAGAAAAGAGTGGTTCTTTTTTCAAACATGACTCTCAACGTAAGTTACAAGTAAATTCAATGTTATACTAATTATTTACAACGTCTTTGAATTCACAGATATATATTGAAGAAAAATTAGTTAAAATCGAAGGATTTGAATCCATCGCAAATTTGCAAGATGTACGTGGGTTGTTACAGTATATAAGTAAAAATGTAAAAGCGTGTTTACCAACTGATAATAAAAAGTAAGTAGCAATCAATATATCTTTAAGTATTTAAAATTTTACAAGACAAGATTTATTTAAAAAATACTAAAAGCATTAGAGTAGGTCATAAAAAAGTTAAGAAATAACATAGTAACTTTGACACACCGTCACAAAATCTCTGTTTTACGCATACTCGGAAAAAATACGCATGCAATAATGTCACTGGTTGGGCATCGTATCAAAAAGAACGCTCTTCGTATTTTTTTTCCAAGACTTAAATTTTTGATCACGTTTATTAATTATTATAAAAATTGATTTTATGATTTACCTTTTCATTGCTTTTTTTTGGTTCATAAAATTACATCAATTTCTATTATATTTAGATCAAATGATTGCATTGGATACGTATTACGAAAACAAGAATCTATGCCAGGCCCAAAATCACAAAGATGTAAAGCATGTACGGCTTCAAAAGTGGAAGAAAGAAAAAAGATTCATGAACAACAAAAGGTGCATATGCTTATAAAAAAGTGAAAAAAGTATTTAGCTACCAAACGGAATATGTCTCGACGAAACGTCAGATTGGAATTAAAGGTTAAAATGATTTTTTTATAATTATTTATGATTTATTTCCTACTTTTTATTTACATTTCATGAGATATTGTATAAATAATTAATGTATGCAGATAAATAAATTGAAAAGAAAAATTGTGCAACTAAAGAACGAGTGTGCTAAACGTGACGAAGAAGCTCTGCAGAGAAGATGCGATAGTCTTCCTGAAGCACAACAATTATCAGTCAAAGCATGCTTTCAATCTGCAAAACTAAAAGATACACGCGGAGTGAGATACACGAATCAGTGGATTTACGAATGCATACTTTTACGAATCAAAAGTAAAAAAACGTATAACCACTTGCGGTCTCACAAGATTCTTGCATTACCAGCTATATAAACTTTGAGTAATTACTTGAAAGTGATCAAGGGTTCCTATGGATTTCAAAGCAGTACATTTGACCTGATAAAAACAAAAACAAGCTCAATGGATGCGTCTGACGTTAGAGGTATGTATAATATGTGAGACAACAAATTCAATTACTGTAGAGTCGAGTAGTATTTTCCGTCACAAATGTGCATCTCTCCAGGGCCGTCCCTGGGCCTGTTGGGTCGACCCAGCCCGGATGCTCATGAGTGGCGAACGCTGTTTTTTTTACTGAGGGCACAGCAACTCCTCAAAAACACCTAAAGTAAGAAAATTTTTTTTTAGTTTGTATTTTTTTACGTTCCAGGTATTTTACTTCTTGACGAAATGAAGTTGTCTGCGACGCTCGCTTTTAATAAGCAAAATCTACGCGTCGAAGGATTCACCGATCTGGGAAAATACACTCCGAAACATCTTAAGGGAAAGAAGGGCGATCACGCTCTTGTATTGATGTTTCAACCTTTTAAAGGAAAATGGGTTCAAACTTTGGGCTGTTTTTTAAGCAAAGAAAGTGCCTCTGGAACCGTACTGCACCAAATAGTCACGGAAGCAATAATTTTATGCGAAAAAGCAGGCCTGAAGGTTGATGGGATTGCAAATGATGGTGCTTCTTGGAATAGGACGATGTGGGACTTGTTTGGCGTTAATGAGACCAACGTCAGCGTTGAACACATAATGGATGAAAATCGGCGTTTATGGTTCTTTTCTGATTTTCCGCATTTGATTAAATGTTTGAGAAATTTTTTCACAAAGCAATAAGGAAGATCAGATTTGGGTAGTATTACTTAAATTTTATTGTATATGTATAAGTATAAATAATTTATACATAAGATAAATGTAAGATATTATTCTAGACACCCGATGGATATGTCTCACTCAAGCATTGGTACGCGCTGCTGGATGTAGAAAATCCGAAATCGTTCGGACTACGAGTAAATTGCAATCTAAGAGTCGATCACGAAAAACCAAAATTTTATCAAAAAATGAACGTAGCTTTGGCTTTTCAGTTAATAAAAGATATTTAATGCTTGAAACTATTAACAGAGTTTGATTTAATATTTTCATTGTTTTTAGTAATTAATTAATTAATTTACTTCTTTATTCATTTAATCTTTTGTTTCTATTAATTATAAGTAAGCCACCACTTATTGAAGTCAAATAATTAATTTTTTATTAAACCGTGCGTAAAGTGTAATTGTGCTTGAATCAATAATACATGAAGTTGAATAATTTTATAATTTCAGTTTAACATAAAATTTATAAAAAAATAATGTTTGAAGTTCGGGTGCATTGAAAAGGATTTTCGTACTTGTTTGCCTTTGGCTCGCATATGAAAAAAATAGTTTTTAAACAAACTGGTTAAAAAAAATAACTGTTTTTACTTTATGAAGTTTTTCGGAGTGGCGGACGCATTGGAAATACTTAGAGAAAAGCATGCAGATCTACAAGATTGTTCGGGGTCAATTAAATTTTGTCGAAGGGTGAAGTCTCTGATTAAAGCAATGAACAGCCGAACACCTGTAGATAGCTTAAGACCCGGAAACGATGTGTGACAGGTGTGTATAGTAAATCCAATCTTGTTAAATTAATTAATTCATTTTAATTATTTTTTTTTTTAGGCAATAGAAGCGTTTTTACAATATTTACGGCAATGGGAAGAGTCTGCTAAAAAACCAGACACAAAGTCTGAATTCATTACTTATCAAACATGTTACGGTTTGAAAGTATCACTCCAAGGTGCATTAGAGATTTGTCAGTTTTTAATTGACAAATGTAATTTTAACTTCTTAATGACAGCAAGACTTAATTAAGATAATTTGGAGGTATGAACTTTTGAAATATAATTATGTTTAACTAAATTGTATTATACAAGGAGTGCCGATGACGGTAACTTTAGTAATAGCATAAGAGTTTTTGCGTTGACATGCTACATACGATGATTTTAAATACGCTTTGAAAATACTTGGTTTTAAGCGTTCATATTCTTTTTCAAAAGCAAAAAACTTTCAATTAAAGAAATTGCAATTGCATGCATCTGTAAATAGTTGGCATCTTACTTTGTAGAAGTATACATGTATACAGTATTAATTATGTACTAATCACAACTTAGGCATGTATGATAGCTGTGAAACACAGCTGGAGGAAGGCTCTGGTCAAGCTCGAGCTTTTGCTGAGCCTGAGCTTCCAATTCTGCTGGAGCTTTTTCAGCTCTATTATTTACTTTCAGTTTTTTTAGCTGGCTCAAAAGCTCAGGCTCGGCAAAAGCTCGAGCTCGAGTGTCAAACCCAAGCAGAGCTCAAGCCAGTTTTTATATATGTCAATTAAAAATTGAAATTGTACTTTAAAACAATTAATTGATATACATTCATTATCTTAATGATATACAAATTTTCAGCGATTCTTCGGAATGATGAGAAATGCTTGCGGGTGTAACGATCATCCTGATTCTGCATTATTTATACAAATGTACAAATTAATGACTACATATTCGTTAGTAAAACCACCAAAAGGCTCAAACGTTTCAAGTGACGAAATAATGCAAGTCCTACTCAATATCAAAGATATGGAAGATAGTGAAGAAAGGAAAGAGCAGTGGATTTCACAATTGGACACCATTCTTGATAAAGGCCATAGAGTTGAAACCCTCAGCGAGGTTGCAAAAATTTTGGAAGAGCATAACTATTTCCAGTGTACAACATCTAATTACGTGTTAACCTATGTAGCTGGTTTTGTTGCTCGTAAAGGTAATCGATTTGCCAAATACAAAGAAAAGAGCAAATACATGTTTTGTGATCTGTGTAGTAAAAGCTTAACCTTGGGTATTGACGAGGAAATCACAGATTGCTATAAATTAATTAAATTGAAGTCCAAGGATTTTCTTTGCAAACCGTCTAGTCATCTTTTGCAATTAATAACCGCGTTAGAAACCACGTGAATGTTTTTCATTACGAAAAAATTGAATAAAAATGAAAATATTGAAAAAGAAATAACGAAAGAGAAAAGAAAGCTAGGAAAGTTAAAATCTACGCCTGTTCTTGCCAAGAAAATAGAAAAAAAAGAAAAAATTAAAAAGTCAAAATTTATGTCTTTTACTTCAGTTAATAAAATTAAAAATTATAAAAGAGGAAAAAAAGAAATAACAAATGCAGTGAGTCCAAAAATTAACGATGATAAGGTTAAGAAACAGAATAAAAATAAAAGGAAATATTCAGACTTTACTTCATGTAACATGAATACAAAAATTTAAAAAAATGTGTAATATTATTTTTTGCGATTAAATAAACAACTTTTCGATTTGTATTTCTTGATATGTGCATGATATTTGAATAAAAATGTTACATACCCTAAATTTAATTACTTTATTTACGATACAATACCTGAGATCAAGAGTTTTACATTTAATTACCTATTTACCATACCACATTTTTTTCTTGCTACATATTGTAAATAAAATATTATATGTAGGTTCGTTTATTACAAATTCATCATTAAAAAGAAAAAAAAAAAAAAAAAAATTTCCGATCTTCGTGATCTGATTCATCACCTCTACGAGCTGGTAGTTGCCTTTGACAACTCGGCTATCACATGTATCTCAATTAAGTAAGTGAAAGTTGTACTTCAGTTGAATACAGGGTGAGTTAGCTTGAGTTGAGGTAAAGTAGATTGGGTTACAAGGTAAGGTAGTTTGCCACTTACCATGCGACTCGAGCTTTTATCAATTACGTTAGATGGCTCTGATGCTAATTAGGTGAGATCTTCCATATATATATATGTATGATCTCTGTCTGGAAAATTCACCCACTTTTAATGCATGGAGATTCCTCTCCTTCTATATTACTTCATGACAAAAACTTAGATTTATTGAATACAGAAAATAATGGCTGTTTGAATAGAAAAGAACTTTAAAAAACGATCGTGACTTAGATTGCAGCGGACGGGCGAGTGCCGGAGTCTACGCTGGTCGAGCGAGTCGGCCGTTGGCGTCGGGCCGCGCTCGCCACCTAAAGGTGGGTGCTCTAGAGAGCTTTTCTTGCTGAAGATGATGCGCTCTACCATTGTGCTTGCGGGATGAGCTGTTGTTTCCTGCTCAATTTTTGTTTTACATTTTGGCTAGCAGAAACTGCCAGCTGTATAAGTACTAGTATAAATATTTTAAAATTTAAGAGGAATAAATATTGGTGAGTCAGTTGCTTTGTCAAAAATGTTAAAGCGATGTTCAAGATATACTTTAAATTAACCTACTTATTACATACACTGTCACAGGAGTTAATTAATCTTGATAAGGAATAAATTAGTTACACTTTGGAGCAATAATTGAGTTTTGAGCCTGCCAAAAAGCCTTCTCTCACTGCTTCCCAACTCACCAACAGATGTCATGACCGTTAGGTTACCGATCCCAATATCTATCTGATTTTGAGTTATTAGGGTGTGACTACATGGAGTCTGGCAGTCTCCATCTCACCCTGAAGCTGTTTAGAAATTTCATTGATTGCATTAGCGCAAGCTAAGTGATTTTTGAAATCAATTTTTTAAATCTTAGGTCTAAAATAGTAGCCTCAGCAATCAGTGATATATTTCCTGTGTATTTAAATTTATGTAATAACTGTTGCATTGAAAGGTTTTGTAATTTTAATGAAGTTTGAGTTGTCACTTTTATTTTATCTAAACTAAAGGGCTTCGCTCCCTGCACGCTCTGCGCGCCAAACCCCTGAACTTTTTTGATAAGACATATTTCTAATAATTATTAAATCTAAATCGAATGATTAAATTTTAACTACAAATCTAAGTGTTGAAGTGCACGACTGTATACTAAAGATAGGCTGTAGGCATACGCGAGCGTGTGTGTGCTCGTGTTAGAAGAGAGGTATGTACAGCGCCAGTCAGGTGTGCGCCAGTTCTGATCTGATTTGACCGTAGTCAAGTGTACACGCAACACTTAGCTCTCCTTGAATTTAAAAAGTCTGTATACACGTTCAATTCCGTTATAGTCAGTCATCAGTTAGTTTTGTCAAGTCAGTTGAAGAAATAATTTTGTCAAATTAAATCTGTTCAGTCGTCTCCTCATTTCCTCAACCTGTAACCCTTCACTAAGCTCAAACGAATACAACGACCTCGATTAGCCTGTAGGGTGCTAGATGTAACCAGCGCTTGTCTACTTAATCTTATATGTACATTTAAATGTACCGCCTTTCGTTACTCACGACCAGTCAGATCATGACGGTTTCTACCGACAGTCACGTTGTACGTGCCTCTAGGCTCGGATTGGGTGATTGGGAAAACACAATAAAACACAATAAAATTAAACAGCATAAAAATAACAACTTTCAATGTCACTCACAGGCCAAGAAAACACAGTTAATATACACAAAAATTGTAAAGGTCAAATTTATACCGGAGAAAATAAATACTGTCTATATTCTTAAAGCAACGAACTATTGAAATATATAATGGTGAAGAATGTAGAAAGAAAAGAGTCAAGTTGAATAACACGATATGTAAACACGCACTGGCCTTGAGCTCGCAAGAGATTTTGAAAGTTACTCGAAATGAATGTGAAACTGAAAGCACTGATAGAGTATAACTGATTGAAATATTGAATAACTATAAACCACTGTCTGTAAAAAATGCACAATTACTGTCTGTGAAAATACACAAGAGTTTCACTGAGTCTTGCTATTGATAATCACTGGTAGTTCGATGAGATTAACTATTTGAGCTGGTCTGCAAATTATGCAATGAGCAACTTAAACAAAGCACTAAGTGCACTGCACTGCACAACTGAGTTTTGTCCACTGTATAGCGAGAGTTAATCAGAAGATTTACACTAGCATTTAAGGTGATGTATGCACCTTTGAATGCTAGAGTTTGGCAACGTAACTTAAGAGAGTCTTTCTTCGACGAGAGCTGAGTATAATCTGGCGCTTACAGTATACAAAGCTTGCCGCGTAAGTACGCACAAACACACCTGCAGCGCGCCAAGTCGACCAAGCGCACACGCACAGAGCGTTGAGCCGACAGAGACTACAAGTGTACACAGTGTACACAAAAGCCGGGCCTACTGTCGGTCGCTCTCATTTCCAACACACGTGATACTCATTCCTTTAGAAGAGGATTAGCTGTATATGTTTTTATGACGGGTATGGCTGAACTACCGGTGACGTATTTTTCTCCAGACAATATCATCTTTAATTATTTGCAGTTTGATTCTGGACAACAATAGTGGAGAATCTGGAATTAGAATAAATACAATTTTATCGAACAGCTGGATAAAAATTCCAAACATGCTACAAATTAAACTTAATTTTAATGGTTCTGATTTACTCTCTAATTATATTTCACTGGATTTGTCAACAGGCAATAAAAATATCTCTACGATTTTATTGCTCTGCTTAGATTTTTTTTGGATTAGGCTCATACACATAAAAATTTTGAGAAACCGTCGTTTTTAATTTTGGTTTGAACTATAAAATAAGAAAATACAAAAAATTATTTTTTACTTAGCTTTGTTGTTAGAAATCAGATACTTACTAAACTTTGATCATTTGTTGAATTGTTAGAATAAAGTTTTACGTTTTTTTATTTGAATTGCAGGTGTACTTTTAAATAAGTTGTATTTCCTGCAGTTTTTATGTGATTACAAAATAATTAGTACTTAGCCCATCCAGCGTTTTTTTAAAAAGTGCCAAACAACACTCTTAGGCACTATAAATTTAAACCAATAGCTTTTAAAATCAATCAGTTCAATAATAATAATAATTGAGTGAGAAACATTTTTAGTGAATAAAAGGAAAATAATAAATACGTACTGGTCCTGTAGGCAAACCCGATAAATATTCAAATAGGGTTACTTTATTGTAAAAAAGATATGTGAGAAATACCGGAGTCAACGAAATTTTGTTACGCTTTTTTACATCACACTTGCACTCACAAAAAGTAAGTACACTAAAGCGTTCACGCCAATCGTGAACTTTGAACGTACCATTTTTATTTCTACTTTCTCCTTTCATAACTCACTAAAACTAACCATGTTGTCGTGGTCCAATAAAAACCAATAAAATTTTACAGTAGAATTTTTCTGTTGGTTTCTTATCGGTAGTTGCACCCGTAAATCCAAATAAAACCTGAAATGGTCAAAAATAGATTTTCTATATCATTTATAGTCTATAACTAGGACATAATTGAACAAAAATAAAATGACAAATTATTGTCCTACCATCTGGATGGCAACACCAAAACGGGGGGATTAAAGTATTTTATACGTAAATTGAAAGTAAAGTTAGTTATTAATTTTTATTAGAATTTTGTAAAAAAATACTTCAGTCCCCCCGTTTTGGTGTTGACATCCGGATGGTTGGACATACATTTGTGTGATTATTTTTGTTCAATGACGTCCTGGTTACATTGAAAATCCATTTTTGACCATTACAGACTTTATCTGGATTTACGGGTGCAAACACCGATAACAAACCAAATAGAAAAATCCTATATTGTAAAATCGATAAATTTTTTATTGGTTTTTATTGGACTGCAACAACAGGGAATAGTTCAATTTCCTAGCCTATTGTTACATCAATTTTATAACTTTTACTTTATATTTATACATACTTTTATTTTAAACTTTACACTTTCTTATGATAAATGAGCTCAAACCTCAAGATCGTTTTTCTAATCTCATTACATGTATATCGTGGTTTAATAGAGAGAAACCTAATATGTCAGTTGCTTTAGATATTTTTGTTAAAATGATGGATAAACTATCAGCTCATGATATCAATTGCTGTCTCAAAGGAAACGAGCGAATCGTCAAGGTGTATGCTTTGGTTAGCTGTGTTGACTCCGTAGTTGGATAGAGGCGATAGAGCTCTAATGTAAGGTTTAACACAATTCAACGGTAAATTTGGTTGCAACTGGTGTGAATATCCAACAAAATGGGGAGGAAGTACTAAATATCCTCTTATATAATACTTACCAAAATGTAGAGATGCAAATGAAACAATAAACATCATGATGAATCTTAATTCAGAAACTATAAGAGAACTTTCAGCATCAAAAGAATATCTCCCTTCAATAATTTGCTGTCTTTTAATATTATACATGGATTTGTACCTGACTATATGCATTGCGTCCTAGCGGGAGTTGTAAGACAGATAACAGAATATTTTGTTGTTGGAGACACTGACAATTATTATGAAGAAGAGATTAAGAAGATTCGAGTCCCACATCAAATTTGTCGTTTAACTAGACCGTTTTCTGATAGGAAATACTGGAAAGCTAGAGAGTGGGAGAATTGGTTATTATATTATAGTTTGCCTATATTATTGATAAAATTAGGCAAAAAGTATATTGTTCGTAGAAAGTGTTTATGTTTTATTAAAGGATGATATCACCTATTATTTAGAATTGGATAAGGCTGAAAAAATGTTGTATTAGTTCGTTGGCAACACTGAAAAGTATTTTTCACAAACAGCTATGACATTCAACGTTCATCAACTCTTACATTTAAGTAAAAGTGTTCAAAACTGGGGACCTCTCTAGGCACATTCGGCTTTCGCCTTCGAATCGGGAAATCATCATATATTGCAATCTGTAAAATGTGCTAGAGGCGTTGTTGTGCAAATTCTAAGGTATTTAAACATCTCCAGTTTTACTTTAATTTTGGAAAAAAGAATTTTTCCAACGTCGTGTGAAATAGTGAAAAAATATTGCTCCTAAACTTTTCAACGAGGTATTAAAAACAGTTACAAAATGAATGATATAACGTACTTGGGTAAAAGTAAGGATGTAAGTATGAGCACTGTATAATTACGATGTCTCAGAAGTTGTCAGATAAATGCGAAATGTTACAAAGAATCGTAAAAAATGGTTGTTTATATACATCATTGTCCATATAAATTGATATTCTAATAATTCAATCGCTCAGTTGTGTGATGATAAGTACGTAGTTATTGAAGGATTCGTCGTAGATAAAACAAAAAAAATTGAAGTAACTTCTTGCAAATTTATTAGTGTTACGTCGAATGACATAAGCCCAAGCAGTACGTACAAAAAAAATAGCCTGTCTAGAAAGCATCTCGACACTTATACCTTCTAGAAACATTAAATCTGTATGTATTACCATGAAGGTGGATAAAAAAGAATATATTTGCATTGTCCCTGACTTGTTATACTACTAACCCAATTTTCGGGGAAAGTACGATTTCTAGGCTCCCCGTAGTTGGAGGTGTTTTTAGGGGTAATCGAGGCCGCTGATTACAAGAAAGCCAATGAGAAATATTACTTAACGAAGTGTTTTTTTTTATAAAAGTTGAAGATATTTAGAACTTAATTTTTAGACCGGGTGCCAGGGGGGTTTCTGTAGCCTTTTAAGGTATATGGCTACACCAAAGTTTTTCTAATGCAGTTTTATCTCCTAAATCAGAATATCAAGGGTGGAACCTTGAAAAACCACGCAAAAAAAAGTAACTAACAATTTTTTAAACAAGTTTGAAACGCTCAAAATCTCAACTGCAAAACAGAAAGTTTTTCCTTAATTAATAAGAATCTTTTTAGAGATTCAGAATTAGCATCCCCGGAGAAGCCTCGTGTTTCAGGGACCACTCCTCGCCGGTAAGGCCGACGATCCCTGCCCGACGCCTGGCATCGGGTCCGCTAATCCCTAGCCCTAACACTGTTTCGCATTCACCCAGGCCCGAAAACCTGTGGGGCAAGAAAAAAACCCTGGAATTACTCTGAAGGAAAATTCCACGGAAAAACCCGCCCCGAAACAGCCGGGGTTACATAGGAACTTTTCCCGATGAAAACAGTTTTTTGAAAAAATCTGCATTCACCGAGAATCGAACCCACGACCCCTAGAACTGCGTTGTATCAGTAACAAACACACTTACCACTGAGCCAACGCCGCTCCTCCGTTCATACTTAATTAAAACATGTTCTGTTTGTTATTGACTGCTGTATTGTGTTCATTAATTTAGCCTATTTGCTCCAAGAATGATCACAGTGCCCTCCACTTGTGATCAAAGCTGGCATTCTTAAGGTATGTATATTTTTGTATAATAGTAAACAAAAGTACAACGATACTGAGAAATTATACTATTCGTGATAATATTTGGAGCGGGCCCCGGGCGCACTACATCGAGTTGTGGACCCCGCCTGCCCCGAATTAGTATGCCCGCCTTCTCCGGGAAAAGAAAAGACTGGGAGAGCTTCCGGGATCTCTTTCGAGCGCTAGTGCATAACGATCAATAGCTCACCGATGTCGAGCGACTGTTTTACTTAAAGTCTCTCGTGGAGGGAGATGTCAAAACAGCCCTCGACGCAATCCAGATCGTTGGCGCCAACTACTCGACCGCTTGGGCCGCGCTCGAGGCACGGTTTGAACACCGCCGTCTCCTAGTACACGACCATCTAACGGCGCTACGGAACATCAGGCCTTTAAGGGACGAGTCGGCCAGAGGTCTGCGGAGCCTTCTTGATACGCTGGGTCGCCACCGGGACCAGTTGCAAGCTTTGTGCTGTCCTGTCCTCCAGTAGAATGACTGGCTGATCTCTTGTGCCATGACCGGCATGGACCCAACTACCCGGCGTTCCTGGGAGGACGAGCTCGACCGGCTCGAGGGCGCCGACACAAGGGCTGGGATTGAGACTGCGACTTTCGCCGCCATGACGAACTTCCTTCACCGACAGTGCCGCGCTCTCAGCTCCATTGAGGCATCTCGCCCAGCGCGGCCAGCGAGCACGTCCAGCATCCGTCCACCAGCTTCATCATCTTCTGGGCGGCACTATCGCTCCCTCGCAACCGGCGCAGCTCTGCCTCCGTGCCCGTCCTGCAGCGAAACCCATTACCTGGGGCATTGCGCTCAATTCCAAGACCTCGACGCGCACGCTCGGCGAGACCTGGTCTACCAAGCCCGACTATGTTTTAATTGCCTCCGAACGGGCCACCTGTTGAAGTTCTGCCCCTCTCGATCTGTTTGTCAGCACTGCCGAGAACATCACCACAGCCTGCTTCACGACAGCAGTCGTCGACGGCCATCGGACCCATCTGACGGTCTGCCATCACCAAAACGGGCGAAGGCCGACCCCGTCGGTGCAACCCGTGCCGACGACCTGGGCCCGTCACCCTCTTCCTGACTCGCCGTGCTACCGACCGCTCTCGTTCAGCTGAGTGGGCCGTCCAGACGGCGCGCGACAGTCCGAGCCCTCCTCGATGCGTGCTCCGAGGTCACGATCGTCTCTGCAAACCTGGCGCAACGGCTCAACGCCACGCTGGAGCACACCAATGCGAGCATTTCCCGAGTAGGAGGTGAGTCGGTCGTCCGCTCGAGAACTCGGGCCCATTTGCACATCGACCTGGGCAGAGATGCGTCACCGATCACTTTGGTGGCACTCTGCTTACCTCAGCTCGGGCTTGTATCGCCGTCCGCTCCTCTGCACCCATCCGTGGCCGAGCAGTGGCTTAATCTTCAGCCTCTGGCCGACCCCGCATTCGTTACACCTAGTCGTGTGGACCTGCTCCTCGGTTTCGACGTCTACAGCCGCATATTGAGGGCGGAATCCATCCGGCGGGGCGAAATTATCGGTCAGCACACGATCTTCGGCTGGACCCTCGTCGGCCGTGCTCCTGGCCTGCAGCCGGCAGCTTTTACTGTTGGCTCAACACTGCACGTGGACGGAGCACCGTCTTGGCATCGCGAGCTGGCTGCGCTGCTGCAGCACTTTTGGGAGCTCGAGGAAGTACCGCAAGTCAGCCACCGCGCTCCAGAGGCCATTGAGTGCGAGCGCATCTTCCTCGATCACCATCGTGCTTCGGATGGCCGCTATGTTGTTTGTCTGCCATTAAAGAGCGACAGTGCGCGGCTGCTCGGCAACAGCCTGCAGAGTGTCACGGCCGCCCTTCACTCGTTGCATCGTCGCCTCCAGCGGACCCCAGCGATGGGTGCTGAGTATGTGCAATTTATGGCAGAGTACATCGCTCTGGGCCACATGAGGCCACTGCCTGACGATCTGCGCACGGCATCGCCCCGACCAGTGCACTATATCCAACATCACAGCATCTGGCAGAGCAGCGATAAGGGCCGCAGGCTTCGCGTCGTGTTCAACGCCTCGAAACCGACATCGAGTGGCTACAGCTTAAACGACGTCCTCTTCGCGGGCCCTAGGCTGCAGACCGTGCTCCCTAGCGTGCTCCTACGCTGGCGACGACACCGAATCGCCTTCTGCAGCGACGTCCGCATGATGTTTCGTCAGATCTGGATTGACAAGCGTGACGTCGACCTACAGCGTATCTTATGGAGCCCTGATCCAAACCAAACGCCCACGCACTACCAGCTGTTAACAGTCACCTACGGCGCTTCGTGCTCACCGTACCTCTCCTTGCGCACTGTGCAGCAGCTGTGCGAGTGCGAGGACGAAGGACACCGTTGGCCCAAGGCAGTTCCCGTGGTGATGAACAACCGCTACGTCGACGACATACTCTCCGGTGCCGACGACATCGCCACGGCTCGACATATTCGTGACCAGCTAATCGAACTTCTGCAAGCCGGCGGGTTTCCTCTGCGCAAGTGCGCAAGCGCAAGCCATCTCCGGTCTATCCCTGCCTCGTTGGATCGAAACGGTCACGTCGGCGAACATTCACCTGCACGTATTTTCCGATGCCAGCCGCCGCGCGATGGCTGCTGTCCTGTACTCTAGACTCCAGGCCACAGACGGTTCTGTCCGCTGCCACATCCTCCTCGCTCGCACGAAGCTGACGCCCATCTCTTAAGCCAATGGCCGAGCCCGTGGCCCGGATGACCATTCCTCGCTTGGAGCTCCGCGCCGCCCTGCTGGCTGCTAAGCTTCTGCGCTCGACGGCCGAAGAACTAGCAGTTCCGATTGAGCGCTGTCACGCCTGATGCGACTAGCAAATTGTGCTGCACTGGGTTCGCTCCGATCAGCCAACCAACAACGCCCTCGTCGACAACTACGTGGCCCAGATACAGGACACGTTACCCTCGAGCGCCTGGTGGTACGTGCCGTCGCAGTCCAATCCAGCCGAGGTGGCCACTCGAAGCGCGGACATGTCTGGTCTCAGACAACAACTCCGGTGGGACGGTCCGCCGTGGCTTGCCGACAACGACCGAGCCTGGCCCCAGGAAGCACTTCAAGAGGTGACACCCTTGCCGTTGGCCTGCTACGCCACTCGTCTGGCTGAGCCGAGCATACTTGAACGATATTCTAAGCTTCACACTCTACTCGTCGTTTTCGTGCGCACTCGTCGGTGGGTCCGGCACCAGTTGCGTCGCCCACCTGTCCTGCCGGTGCTCTCACCACTGACCCCCGCCAAGCTTCAAGATGCCTTCCTGGCCTGCGTCCGTTAACGCAGCCAATCGTAAACGCCAATCGTAAACGTTCGGCGAAGAACGCGCGCGTTTGCAGAACGGCGAGCGATTGCCAAAAGGGAACCCTTTGACTTCTCTTACGGCTTTCCTCGACACCAACGGCGTTCTGCGCGTCGGCGGGCGGCTGGGTTTCTCCTCGCTACCTTACGAAAAGCGGCATCCATCGATCCTTAGCGGAGCCTCATCGCTCGCCTCGCTGGTCCTTTCTTGGGCCCATACTCGAGCTCTTCACGGCGGATACAGGGTCACTAGTGCCTACGCGGCCAAGCGTGCATAGATTCTCGGTGGCCCACGCAGAATCAAGGCTCAATTGCGGCGGTGTGTCGTATGCTCCCAACTCCAGGCTCGCTCCACGACCCAGATGATGGCCCCCTTACCAGCTTCACAAGTCATACCTTCCCGCGCTTCTAGCCGCACGGGTGTCGACTACGCCAGGCCTTTTTCATTACTTGCGTCAAAATGACGAGGCATACGCACTATGAAGGGTTACATCGCTGTCTTCGTGTGCATGACGACAAAGGCCCTACACGTCGAGCTCGTCGGTGATCTCTCCACAGCCGCCTTCCTGGGCGCTCTCGCTCGGTTCACCGGTTGTCGCGGTCGACCCTCTGAACTCTGGAGCGACAATGCCACTTGCTTTTTCCGCGCTGATCTGGAGCTGCGCGAGGCGTTCCAAATTGCGGAGATCGACTGGGACCTCGTTGCCAGCTCTCTCGCTTCGCAAGGTATTGCTTGGCACTTCATCCCCCGTGGAGCTCCACATTTCGGCGGACTCTAGGAAGCCGCCGTCAAGTCAGTCAAAGGCCACCTCTAACGCGTAATGGGCTCCCGTCACCTGACCTACGAGGAATTCTCCACCGTACTAATTGGGATTGAGATGGTGCTCAACGGAAGGCCCTTGACACCGCTCTCCGGCGACCCTTCCGACCTCGAGGTACTTACACCAGGCCACTTCCTTATTGAAGCCCCACTCGATTCCATCATCCAGCCCAGGCCTCCCACTGAGAACTTGGATGCTTTCTCGCATCGGGACATTCGGGACCTCGTGAGAGCCATTCGGGCTCAGTTTTGGTCACGCTGGAGCCGAGAGTACCTTAATACACTCCAGAAGATTGGTGCGCGCGGTCACCGTGAAGACAGCGACTGGCGAGTACGTGCGACCGATTGTCAAACTGGCCCTGCTCCCCGTAGCGAACCCCGGTCCACCAACGCCACCCCCTGATTGTCAAGAAGGCCGACCCGCCTTGGCGGGCAGCGACTAATATGTCGCTCCAGGAGCGATGCGGGCGGATTGTTCGGCTCGTTTCCCGCGATCAACGTCCGACAAGATGACGGCAAGCGCGCCCTCCTTCGTTCTGCGCGCATACTGCTCCTGCAGAGCTGCCGAGCAGCGCGCGGGCTGACACACTGACGATCGAGGACCCAAGGAAGAAAGAGCTGAGGAAGATCACATCGACTGAAGTGATATAAAACTGTCTGCAACTCTGTACTAGGCACTAAGTCACATTCAATAAAGATTTTCAAAACTAAAAAATATTCTATGAATAAAAAAGTTTAGTAACTCTCAACATTTTCACACTGTCTCAATTAGTAAGTTCAAGTCCAAAAACGACGTTTTTTTGTCGGCCATACAAGTACGATGCGCGTAGAGCAGACGAGATCCCTGCTTTTGTACTTTTAATATCTATTACTTAATGATAGCTAACAAAGTATCATGATATGGCCAACTTGTATAAATAACTTTCGACTCCCATAATAATTATGTCAACATTTTTCCCTATATAACTACGATTTTTTAAGATTTTTCATGAAACCACGATATGATATTGACTTCGTGATTACGCACATTAATGATCATGGGCACTGGCGTAGATTCTCTTATCTCTTTTAACTTCATTCTCGGAGTGAATCCCAAGTACCTCTCTTTTTTCTTCTAGCGTCCAGCTTTACCATCATAACGTGGTTGCTGCTATATACAGTCCAGTTACGGGTAAGTTCCCTAAAATTAATTAATATTGATGTGAAATAGAGTTTATGTTAAAATGTTTATAATGAACAAGTATTATGTATTTGTATTACTTTTATTTAGATGCTCCGTATTTTTTTTTTTTTTTTTTTTTTCTTCTTAGTATCAAGGTTATTGAAAAAATAAAATTTATACACTTACAGTTTTAAAAAGCTTAGTCATACTATTGTCAAGAATGAAATGTAGATTACCTTAATGATGTAAGAAATAGATGACTTCTGGCATAAGTATACATACCTTTCTTAAAATATTAAGGTAATTCACATCCCATTCAGCTTAGCACTCAAGGTTTTATTTTTATCTTACTTATAAGATGATACGACTGAGCAAAATTGTACCTCTTAAACATGTGTTTCTTTTTAAAGAAATATTAATTTTATATCTCTGACAATAATAAATAATAAATGATTTTAGTAAAACAATTTTGCACCTACCTGTCGGTACGATTTGGGTTTGCTTACATTAATTAAGTCACTTCTTTAGGTGGCCACGAGGGTGGCAGCAGGTGGTTGCACATATTACAATAACGATAGCAGCAATATTTTGTTATCAGTGTAACTATATATATGTATACACTGATAACCAGATATTGCTATGTATATAATATTATATACTGACACAAGTAGTAGTGTGGATAGCCCATAAATTATCTACCTAGACTTCTGAACTGATGTGAGTACTTACGTAAGTATAACGTTAGTACTAACGTAAGTACTTATGTTTGAATTGACTTGATTATATCGTACGTGAGTATCTACGTTAGTACTTACGTAAGTACTTTGGTGTGTACTTTCGTTAGTTCTCACGTTAGTACTAATGTAAGAACTCAAGTGCCAACTTACGAAAGTACTAACGTAAGAACGTACTCAATTTTGTAAGGTGGGAGAGACTAACGATCTTATCTTACCTTCATAATTTAGGGCATCCTTGTTGACCTGTCCTTCTTGTAGCTCCAGGAGTCTACCAACGACCACCTCCATCTTCTCCTGGATCTCTAACCTTCTCCTTGCTAACGCTTGCACGTGAGCCATCCCTCACAACCTGTGTTGTAACCGAATGCCAAAAAAGGAATGAGGGGGCGTGAGAGCACACCCTTGATTAGATTTTTAAAGTTTTTTCGAATTTTTACTCTGAGATGTGGCGTCATCTAGCGGTGAAAGTGGATACTATAGTATTTATCTCCCTAAATTATATAGTTGTATTGACAAAAGTGAGTCTCAGCCCCCCCCGCTCCACCCCGCTCCCCCTCAGCACCCCATCGATTTACGTAGTTATTTGCTTGTTTTAACGTCATTTTTAATCAAATTATAATTGAGTGAGCTACCCTCCACTCTCCCCTCACTCCCCCTCCACCACCCCCCCAATATAATACTTATTTATCTAATGTTTTACCATCATAAATGTTAAAAAATATACGCAGTTTAGTACCTAAGTCATACCTCGTTTTTATGGTTTTTTAAGTCACTGATCATAGGTCTCCCTCTGTCTATTCGCTTCCCCTTACTCACTATATGTCTCTAAAGTACCATTATTCGTTTAACTTGATTGAACTTTTACATTTCAAATCTCTTTCTGGTCCATGTCTACTTTACCCAAATATAAAATTCTTGATTACTTGAGGATTTTCTTAAGTAAAAGACAGAATTCAGGAGGAGGTATTATCAAATAGACAAACACAATTAAGCTTTTAAAACAATAATTCATTCTGTTAGCTTAGTGTTGTGACATTTTATGTGTCATTTTAACCCATCTGTTCTTTTAAAACCCTTTTCACATTTTTCACATATTTGTTTTTCATGGTTTTCATGAATTAACATACGTCTGTTTTAATGTAACGCTCTTTAAAGTTACATATTTTCGAATTACTGAAAAATTTCTAGCTAAACAATATTTTTAATTTCTGATTTATTCTCGGATGCAATTTGAATAAAAATTCTTTTTGGATTCTTACACCTTAATAAAGCAACGTATAATTGTCCGTAAGAGAATAAAGGTTTTTTAATATACAATCCTAAAGAATCAAAACTCTGTTTTTCTGATTTTTTAATAAATATAGAACATGCTAATACAAAGGGAAACTGTTTTCTATAGCAGACAAAAGTTAATGATAATAAGGTGCCAGTATTCAATGTTATTCTAGGAATATAAACTTCGCTTTTATTTCTGCTTCTTTATTATACTTAAATAATAATGTTATTTTCAATCTTGTGCCTCTACAGAGACCGTATGATATACTTAAAGTTCTTATTAACACTATTATAGCGTTAACAGTGCCGAATTGGTAAGCGGAAAGGCCCTAGGCAAATTTTTGGTGGGGGCCTATGTAAGGGGAGCAATTTTCAAACTATTTTATTACATACTACTATATTTTAAAAATTAACAACTCTTTATTTAAATTGTTAAACAAAATTGATATACATTTTTTTTACATAATGGCTATGGGGCTTTTGTGAAGCAAAATTGAAAAACTGGGAATTTTGTATTGAATATATTTTAATATTTACTAAAAGATTTACCATATTTACATTTATTAAAAAAGTAATTTACATTTTTGTTTAAAAATTATGTTTTATTTATAATAATATCTTTCGTGATTTTCTTTCAGCGAATTCTTCTATGATATCATCATAACTTATTGCTTTTAATAAATCAGACTCAACACTCATAAGTGACAGGTTGTTAAGTTGATCTTGATTAATGGATGATCGTAAACGACTCTTAATCAGCTTGAGTTTTGAGAAAGATCTTTCTCCAGTGCAATTCGTTGTCATCAAAACAAGATATATTTTTAATAGAGTATACACATAAGGAAAAATGTCTATCAATTTTTTTTCAGCGATTAATTTGAACAATTTAAGTTCATAACTGATTTTGTCTTTACTATTGTCGTCGGAATCATTAATAAAATCTTTAGCAAATTCTTTGAATTGTACTAGTTCATTCTCGCTAAGTTACTATCTAAGTCATTTTCATAGAACTCTACTAATTCCATAGCATGCTCTTGGATTTTTTCAGTAGAAAGATTTTGAAGCCTTCTTAAGAAACCGAACTTGTTGTCAACATCTTTATAAGAATCAATTCTTTGATTTAATGATGCAAGTATTTGATCAATAACAGGAATGTAAGACTCAACTCTAAATTGTTCTGAACCACTTAACTGAATGCCTTCAGATCTTCCGTAATCAAGAGGACTTTTTCTTACGTTTTGTTTGCGTACTCTTTTTTGTTTTGACTCATACTCATTATTTTCAGATATTTTTTTCCCAATTCTTCGTAATTATCGAAATTGTCTCTTGAGGATTCTATAAAAGATTTCAGAGATTTTAAAAGAGCTATGGACGTGTTTAAATCTGTATCACAGCTTTGTAACTTGAGATTAGTCGCTTGAACTTGCTCCAGAATATCGTTCCAAAAAAAGATATATATGCTAGTTTCTAATCTCGTAAGATATTTATACAATCCTTTCGCTTCAACGTTATCCTGTGAGAGTTCTTGTAAAATAGTCCTGTATGCATCAAAACCCTTAGAAAGCGATCGTACTGCTTCAGCTCGAGATTCCCATCTTGTCGTACTTACTCTTTTAGGAATTAGCACTCGATCTTTACCTATTGAACTTTTTTTTAATTTTTCAGATAAAACATGATAGCGGTCGGAAAAGTCCGTATAAAAAGTATAAATACTTTCCAAAATATTAAAAAATTTTGTTGCCTCTAAACAACACGTACCTGCAGCAGCTGTACCGATTAAATTCGAAGAATGAGTAAAACAAGGTATCCACAAAGCTAATTGATTTTCACGACTTACCAACGCTTGTAAACCATTATACTGTCCGCTCATAACAGATGCGTTGTCGTACGACTGTCCACGACAATTTTGTAAATCTCAATTATGAGAGTTTAAAAATGTCTTGATAGCATCGAACATATTTATAGCTTTGTGGCCCTTATTTTGCAAAAATATTAGGAACCTTTCCACTGGTTCGTCGTTTTCAATGTAACGAATAGTTAAACTTAATTGGTCAGTATGACCTACCTCTGTTGTTGAATCAACTGAAATCGAAAAGTATTTCGATTTTTTTATACTAGTAACAATTTCTTTCATTAATTTTTTATTAATAATTTCTATCAACTCGTTACAAATCGTCGAAGACAAATAATTTACCTTTCCTTTCCCGCAGTTGGCGAACTTTTGTAAATGAGCTGATAAGAAATCGTTATATTTAGCGAGTAGTTCAATAATACTTAAAAAGTTTCCGTTATTAGGCATACCTATAACTTCACTTTCTCCTCGAAAAGGAAGATTTCGCTCGGCTAAAAAAATAATTACGTCAACAACTCTTTTTAAAACTCGACGCCAATAATTTTTTTCATTTTCTATCTGTTTTTTTAAATCGTCACGTATCAAATCAAGAGAAGCAGCTCTCATTGTAAATGCATTAACTGCGTCTAAATAAGCTTGTGATTTTTCAATTTCATGTAGGCGATGGTGGGCATTTTTCCAATCACAATACCCTTCACGAGTAAACTATGATTGCGTTAAATTAAAAAGTATGCAGTGGAAACAATATAATTTTCCGGTTACAGTAGAGAAACATAACCATGTCCTTTTAATTGAGTCTCCATTCTTAATATTTCTCTCAAACATTGACGAAGTGCATTTTCTAGAACTATGTATGTCTTTTTGTATAAATGACTTACGATTCAATAAGGCTGAGTTGTTGTATTAAATTTCGGAGCTCCTTTTTTTCATTCAATAATCAATCAATTCACTTATGTTATGTTCATGCCACTCAGAGATATCAAAATCAAACTTTGATAAATCGATTGTAGCGTCGCCATCGGCTTTAACTATATTCTCATAATTTTGAAGCACTTCAAAGCTATTTGGTGTTCATTTCGATGGTTGTTGACGACTGTTTCTTTCTCTCTTATTTCCACTGAACTCATTGTTCTCACTATCAAACAGATTTGTTTCCTCTTGTTCTTTCTCTGTTCGATCGCTTTCTATCACTTCTAGTTGGACCTTAAAAGTATATTTATAAAGTAATTATAATCAATAATTAAATTAAAAGACTACTAGAGGGTATTGTTTAAATATTTAATTTTTTTCGGAAATTCATGGCAAAACTAGAATATAACAGTTTCAGGAAAACGATGGATGAATAAAAGTCTGAAAAGATCAAGCGTGTCAGCATGACATTTTTTAAGGTAGTCTATCATTCCTATATATTTTTATTTACATTTTATTATACGTACATATTTTCAATATTTTACTAGAAAATTAAATTTGTATTAAAAATTATAAAAACCTTAATTTCACCTGACAATGATATGATTGGTACTGAAAATTATGCAATTTTGTGGATAAGATTTTATTGTTCAATTTTTCTGATAAACTTCAGGAAAAATTCAACAAATTACCTGAAACTTTTTTAATTCACATTTAATTTTCAATTTTTTGGCCTCATCTTCCTTTAATAAATTCATGGGGAGTCACCAGGGAAAATGTTGCAAAAATTTCCCCTGGTGACTCCTAATGAATTCATTAAAGGAAGACAATGAGCCCAAAAAATTAAAAATTGGATGTGAATTTTGTACTAAGGATAATATTGTCAGGTTAAATGACAAACGTTACAACTTTTAATATGTTCGAGTAAGGTATTAAAAATATGTGCTATTGTGCTGTATAGGGGTGATAGGTTAAATAAGTTGAGTCACTTGGTAAAAGTTCATCAAGTTTCGTAATAAATAAAAAAAAATCGTTATTGAATTATAATGAATTAAGCTGGACGAGTTGACAATGAAATGACACAATCATTAGGTTGTTCGGAGACCGTTTTGAGCCGAACCCTAACAGCTCGAAACAGCTCCTGCCGCGCAATATCGCGCGTTCTTTAAGTCGCAACTCCAAGCAGTTCTGAGCGATTCCAATTAATTTTAGTTGAGTCAGCTGGTCGTTTTTTAATGTTGAGCTAATAACAGGTAGAAACAATACGTCGGTTAGAAAATCTTTTTCATTATTTTCATTTTATTTTAATTAATTGCAATGAAATGGTAAATGCAAGATTTTGATGAATCATCTTCGTCTAAAAATAAACTTTAAAATACCCTTGAAAAAAAAAAGATAATGATCGGCTGACTCGACTAGATTTAACTAGAATTAAGTCAAATTGCTCGGATTTTCTTGAAGTCGATACAAAAAATGCTTGTTAGTTCACCCTAAAGCAGTCCCCCAACACATCTTCTACAAGAACGAAAAATCAGACTGAGCTACGGCTTAAGCTTAGGCCGATGTTTTCATGAAGTAAATTGATTTTTTCAAAAAAGTTAAGACACCTTGTTACAAATTCCCTATATATTTGTTTTTTTTTCTTCTATTAACCTCTTTACTGGTGCTTGAAGAACCCACTTGTACTTCATCGAGTTATATCTTTCAACTTTTCGTGACCAGATTTGTAAATACACTTTGATTTATGACGATCGATTGATTTATCACACATGATTCTTCTATGTTTAGGCTGAATTTTAATTTGAAACACTTGATTACTAAATATGATATGATGTATCAAACGAAAAAAACTTTTAATGAAAAACTTACGTCTTAGAAAATTAAATAATACGTGCTTTTTAAAAGTAATTTATTATTGGCAATTATAATTTCGAGGTTATTCTGTTTACAAAACAAATTACATTATTGTTAAATTTTTGTACGTAAAATTATATACTTTTTACAGTTTTTCTAGTAACAGAACTTGTAACTTGTACGGACAAGGGACAAAAACGAAACTTGTACAGAAATAAAAACTGTAGGTGAGTACAACGTGAGAAAAAGAATCTCTGAGAGAAAGTACTAGAGAAAACTTCTGCAGGGATCACTTTTCAATGCTTTACTACAACAAGAAGATCTAATTCTATCGATACGTTACCTAAGATCGGTAAGGTAGTAATGCCACTCCTTTAAATGCCCGCGGAAAATATATCTTAAAACCAAAAATGTATCTAACTATGATACCTACAAGTTCAATCTTGTTTGAAATACTTATCGCTTTCAATCAGATAAATCAGACAATATAAAGTATTATTATTATCTTGTCACATTTATGTTATGCATTAACAAAAACCATGTAAAAA
The DNA here is from genome assembly GCF_036245765.1 of Copidosoma floridanum. Classification (NCBI taxonomy): domain Eukaryota; kingdom Metazoa; phylum Arthropoda; class Insecta; order Hymenoptera; family Encyrtidae; genus Copidosoma; species Copidosoma floridanum. The sequence goes on from NW_028321907.1 coordinate 25,135,317, forward strand.
AATCAGAAGAGCGCATTTTACGTTTATACATTATTTTATCTACATTATCAAGTATTTTAGATGAATAATATATTTATAAAATAATATAATTCAGTCGTTAAATTTTTCTAGTACTGTTTTCTGTGAATTATTAAAAAAAAATTTTAATAATACATCACTTGTATTTATTATTTTCATAAATTAAATTGATCTATTTAATTTATAAAAATAATTCAAAAAAACTTAATTCATTAATTTTATAAATTAATTAAAGTACACACAGAACAAAGCTTTGGACAAAATACTTGCTTGTACTTTAAGATTCTCTAACTAATTGGTGGGGTTCCGTCGCTCGCCTGTGGTTTCTACTAGTTGTTACTGTTGGGGTTGAGTTGCTTACTCATGGTCATATATTTTATTTATTTTATTTAAAAAATTTTTTTCTTCTTTCGTTGGTGGCGGTTGGTGGGGGCCTTTTATTGATGGGGGCCCATAGGCAGTGCCTACTTTGCCTACCCTATAATCTGGCACTGAGCATTTATTTTTAATTTTTATTCGTGTAATGAAAGACCCTCTCTAATATTATTTCAAAATACTATTGGAAAATTAATATTTATGTCAATTTAATTATGTTAAGTTAATCATATGTTTTATCAACTCCTTTGTGAGTCACGTATTCTGCTGTTGTGAACTTATTTTCAGCGTGCATTGATAAATGCACGAGTAATGTTGTTATTTTGTCTACCCAATCTGTTAGTGCACGGAAAGACCAAGTTCATTGAAAATCCCGTACTACACTTAGATACGAGTTTTTCATAGCTTGTTACGATTTTTTCCCGTATCACGTCTGCCTAAAACCTACGCTCAAATATGTTTGCCATGTAAAATCTCCTTCTACTGTTAGGTAAGTTTATATGAACACTAGGTACGGTACTATCTCATGTAAATAAAAAAGTAATTGAGTAATTTTACTTACATGAAAAAATATTAGATAGATGTTGCAATTTTCAACTCACTAAAATATTTATATACAAGTTAATTTCGTTGATCTTCTGGGGCAAATAAAAACACTTAGTTTAAGCGACGTTCCGTTGACTGGTGTGTCGACCTCTTCAGGCTTTATTAATAATAATAAATTATTACAATGACTAATATAGACAACAGATACATATAATGTAGAACTGACAAATAAATTACCTTAAATTAAACCGTGAAAGACAATTTATTTAACGTATCGAGCAAATGGCTCACATGCCATTTAGTTATTTTCATTTGCCCCAGAAGATCAACGAAATAAACTTATACATATAATATGGAGGTCGAGAAAGACTCAAGTATCACTAAAATATTTTTAACAAAGTCATCCATGATCCACTTTGAGGTTACTTTTGATATTTATACTAACAGTATTAACAATTCATCCCAGCCCTAGTATCCTAATTAACTGTCACTTATTTTTTAACGCTGGTACATACATTTATTATGATAAAAATAATATTACAATGAATATAGATGATTTTTTATTTTAATTTTTAATGTACTTGCAGGTATATTAAAAATGCATACCGCAAGAAAAAATATACTGCTCTGCGCACTATAGTAAGTCGAAAACACCTACTGGATATATACATCTACTTTTCATAGCTACTGTTGGTAAGGGAAAAAACCGTACCACCGTCACTAAATTATACTTGTAGTGATATCTTAAAATCTATTTACTTAGTACGAAATTTAAGACCACTTAAGGAGGCACTAAAAATTCTTGTGTTAGTAAGCAATAAATATAACGTTGGTTTATTATTTCTTACGATCAAATATTGTAGTAGGGGATTTTCAATGAACTCGGTCCTCCGTGATGGGGGGTTGGCGCGCGGAGCGTGCAGAAGGGGCGTTAGTCCCACTAGTATATATATACTCAAACAAGGCAACAATGTAGAATTACACTTATGCGTTAGGTACTCACTCTTCTACCCTATTAGTAATATCTCTATGTCTGTCGCTGACTACGAATTAGGAGGAATGAATTGCGTTCACTAAGATTTCCAGCAGCGATGGGATATAGTTCCGGCCAGATTTGGGAATTCTCTAGGACCCAACCTCTCTGACGTGGGAAATCACTAGATCAAAAAAAAATTAGTACCAAAGGTGACGCGCGAGATTCAAATAAGGTCCAATAACACAAGCATCCATCACCTGATGACCCGGGGCGCCTACTGGCCACTCTGTTAAATAATCAATTAATAATAACACAAGCGCCTATCACCTGATGACCCGAGGCGCTTACTGGCAACTCTGTTAAATAAATAATTATTAATAACACAAGCGCCTATCACCTAATGACCCGTGGCGCTTACTGGCCACTCTGTTAAATAAATAATTATTAGTAAATAACACAAGCGCCTATCACCTGATGACCCAGGGCGCTTACTGGCCACTCTGTTAAATAAATAATTAATAATAACACAAGCGCTTATCACCTTATGACCCGGGGCGCTAACTGGCCACTCTGTTACATAAATAATTATTAATAACACAAGCGCCTATCACCTAATGACCCGTGGCGCTTACTGGCCACTCTGTTAAATAAATAATTAATAATAACACAAGCGCTTATCACCTAATGACCCGGGGCGCTTACTGGCCACTCTGTTACATAAATAATTATTAATAAATAACACAAGCGCCTATCACCTAATGACCCGTGGCGCTTACTGGCCACTCTGTTAAATAAATAATTAATAATAACACAAGCGCTTATCACCTAATGACCCGGGGCGCTTACTGGCCACTCTGTTACATAAATAATTATTAATAAATAACACAAGCGCCTATCACCTAATGACCCGTGGCGCTTACTGGCCACTCTGTTAAATAAATAATTAATAATAACACAAGCGCTTATCACCTAATGACCCGGGGCGCTTACTGGCCACTCTGTTACATAAATAATTATTAATAAATAACACAAGCGCCTATCACCCAATGACCCGGGGCGCTTACTGGCCACTCTTTTAAATAAATAATTATTTATAACACAAGCGCCTATCACCTAATGACCCGGGGCGCTTACTGGCCACTCTTTTAAATAAATAATTATTAGTAACACAAGCGCTTATCACCTAAATACCCGGGGCGCTTACTGGCCACTCTGTTAAATAATCAATTATTAATAACACAAGCGCTTATCACCTGAATACCCGGGGCGCTTACTGGCCACTCTGTTGAATAAATAATTATTAATAAATAACACAAGCGCCTATCACCGTATTACCTGGAGCGCTAATTGCAAATCTAGTAAATAAATAATTATTCATAAGTATGTCAAGCACCTTCTTCCTGAGGATCCAGGACACTTGTTTGCAACACTATTAAATGATAAAAAGTTGATCGATAACATATTAATTATATCACAATTTTGATTGCCTATCTAGTACGACAAAGATCTTTTTAATTGGCGCTCTTGTAATTACTTGATAATTTATTATTTAATAGTAGCTAGTAAGCGCCCCGGGTCATTAGGTGATAGGCGCTTGTGTTATTATTAATTGATTATTTAACAGAGTGGCCAGTAAGCGCCCCGGGTCATTGGGTTATAGGCGCTTGTGTTATTTATTAATAATTATTTATGTAACAGAGTGGCCAGTAAGCGCCCCGGGTCATTAGGTGATAAGCGCTTGTGTTATTATTAATTATTTATTTAACAGAGTGGCCAGTAAGCGCCACGGGTCATTAGGTGATAGGCGCTTGTGTTATTAATAATTATTTATGTAACAGAGTGGCCATTAAGCGCCCCGGGTCATAAGGTGATAAGCGCTTGTGTTATTATTAATTATTTATTTAACAGAGTGGCCAGTAAGCGCCCTGGGTCATCAGGTGATAGGCGCTTGTGTTATTTACTAATAATTATTTATTTAACAGAGTGGCCAGTAAGCGCCACGGGTCATTAGGTGATAGGCGCTTGTGTTATTATTAATTGATTATTTAACAGAGTGGCCAGTAGGCGCCCCGGGTCATCAGGTGATGGATGCTTGTGTTATTGGACCTTATTTGAATCTCGCGCGTCACCTTTGGTACTAATTTTTTTTTGATCTAGTGATTTCCCACGTCAGAGAGGTTGGGTCCTAGAGAATTCCCAAATCTGGCCGGAACTATATCCCATCGCTGATTTCCAGTGAACGCACTCGTAGAGCCAAGTGACAGCCTAACCTTCACTGAAATCATCGATGTTTGTATTATTATAGCTCACTCACGACTACATTGTTGCGTAGCTATAACGATCAAGGGAGATTACAATTTGTAGCTAGGAAGTAAAATTTTATGTCCTTTCTTATGATGACAGTAACTGTCATACTATTTTGATAGTTGGGATAAGGTAAATAGAATTCGAGTGTAACAATTAAGTTATAAAATTTAAAATTTTTTTCAAGTCCTTGGTCTGAGAGTCCTGCAAAATATCAAAGTAACCAAATACATGTGTTCCATGGGAGTGATCACAATAGCTACATCCAGTGCAGCTACAATTTTGTGCCGGCAAATTGACAAAAAGTTTTAAAGTGTTTTTAACTTGTGGTACCCAGATAAGAGTACACAAAAGGATTTTAGAGCTGCCAACATCGGTTTGTGAGACCACTCACAACCTCCCTCATCACTGTATTAGCCAGTTGTAGGCATCTGAATATTCATATAACACCAAACTGGTTACTGCATTTTCAATTCATGACAATGTAGCTTTTGGACCAGTCAAGTTAATTAAATAGTTGCTGTATTCAGTTTGGTTTTGTATTCTACGGTAAAGATGCTTATATGGTGATTAGTGAGATTGTGGATAGTCCCACAAACCAATTTTGACAGCTCTAGAATCCTTTCGTGCAGTCTTGTCTGGGTACCACAAGTTAATTAAGCACTTAAAAACTTTTTGCCAACTTACCTGCACAATATTTCAGCCATGCTGGCTGTAGTAGTTGTAATCACTCCCATCGAATACCTGTATTTGGTCACTGTGATATTTTGCTCTTAGACCAAGGACTTGAAAAAAATTTAAAATGTTATGACTTTTTACACTCAAGTTCTCTTTGCCTTGTGATAGCAATAATGTAGTTTGTCAAATAAAATATTAAAAATTTTTACAAATACAATTTTTTTACTGTTGACCCAAAATTGTATTTTTAGAATAAGCTTGTAAGATTTGATACAAATGTTGGGTTACAGTACTTGTTTCTTTTACACATTAGGTTAATTTATAAGTAGTATTAAACAGAGCTTATTGTTCTGAAATAATAAATGAATTGGTATTAAGCTAATCCAATCTTTAATAAACTACTTATTATTTAGTACCAGGATTATTTCATTCATTCACATTTTACCCAATAATATTATATTAGTACTCTCTCCATTAGTAGAATAGTAATAATTATTATGTATACGAGATAAAACTTTTTCATAACTAGTATATTATTATTAAGGTAGCTGTTAACCTCAAAATATTTATACCATGCAAGTTAAACATTCTTATATACCCATGTAAATACACACATACCAATTGGCTCTGTTCGGAAATGATACGTTGGTTAAGTATTAAGTTGGTACCTACCCCCACCCTTGCTTAACTAACTGACCGTGGGTGTAATCCGCAATCGCCGCCAGCAGTTACATATGTACGATGTGACAACGTTGCGTGGTTGGGGGCGCTACTGTCGATTTACTGGTGATGTGATCCGCAATCTCACCAGCAGTAAAGCAGACGACGTCCGTCTACTTGCTCTTTTTCGTGACATTTTCCGACATTCTGTCGTCTGCTTTGCTTTGTTTACAATCAGAAAATGTCACGAAAAAGAGCAAGTAGACGGACGTCGTCTGCTTTACTGCTGGTAAGATTGCGGATCACATCACCAGTAAATCGACAGTAGCGCCCCCAACCACGCAACGTTGTCACATCGTACATATGTAACTGCTGGCGGCGATTGCGGATTACACCCCGTGTGTTCGCACATGTAACCAATAGTTAATCAGCTGGTCACGTTTTGGCGCACTTTGAGCGCTTTCAAGTCCTCTCTTTAACCTTAAAAGTAAAAGCGCTTAAAGTGCGCCAAAACGTGACCAGCTGATTTACTATTGTTTACATGTGCGAACGCACGGTCAGTTAGTTAAGCCAGGGTGGGAGTAGGTACCAACCAAAAACTTAACCAACGTATCATTTCCGAACAAAGCCAATTTAATTAAGTACCACTTTGGCTCTATACGAGTGCGTTCACTGGAAATCTTAGTGAACGCAATTCATTCCTCCTACTTCTAGATTAACGCTCGAAGTTCACTCGGCTCTACGAGTGCGTTCACTAGAAAATCCAAGTGAACGTAGTTCCTTCCCCCGAATTTTCAATGAACGCTCGAAGTTCACTCAGCTATAAGCATAGAGATATAAGGATAGAGTGCGCTAACTATACTAAAGTACGTAAGGGGGAGCGATACGGTAAAAGAAATAAGAAATGGTCGCCGAGTGTCCTCTCCATCTCTTTCTAGCTGAGCGCTGTGATTGGCTGAATGGCTGCTGCTTAAGGGGGTATTCTGGCCGTCAGCGGCAGTTACTGACATAGGTTATTGCCTCTTGAGCATCAGCCAATCACAGTGCTCGGGTAGAAAGAGACAGAGAGGACACTCGGCAACCATCTCTTTCTTTTACCGTATCGCTGTATTCAGCCTCTAGCGCACTCTATCCTTATATCTCTATGGCTATAAGCGAGTGATGTCACGCCACCACGCGAGTGAAGGCCGAACGTTGAACGTACACCATGTTTGTAATGTAAAGGGAAAGAATCTCTGTGTGTAGATGGTGCGGGATGGGTCGCGGGTCGCGGGTCGCGGGAGTGCGAGTGTGGAAAGCGAGCGAGCGAGCACATGTAAATAAGAGAATGGAATTAAGATATTATTAAGTAACAATTCCCTTGTACACCCATAGCCGGGATAGCTACTACCTTAAAAAAAAAAAAAAAAAAAATAAGCGAAAGTCAGGCCAAGCTGCGCCCAAGTCAGCGCTGTATTACAAACCCACTGAGGCCAAGTCAGATGCCAAGCTGCGGCCAATGTGGGCGGCGTGGCAGCCAAGCTTGGGCCCAGTTTTCGCCCTTATTTTCAAATTCTACTTGGGAAGCTGTTTTCGCCCACTTTTAGCTTCTACTCGGAAACTTTTCATTTGGAATGTCCTAAATGAAAAAATCGAACGTATTATTCAGAACGTTCCAAATAAAAAATTGCTTGCATACCCGCATACCCGGGTACGCTCGTCAGCGTCAGTGTCAATTGTCAATACACCATTCTTGATTATACTCGGAACGAGTCACATGTAGTGCGCATTATTGCGTACGCATGCAGGGGTCATGTGCTGGGCAACGGTACAGTTGCACGTGCTTACCTGCAGCGCACGCAGTTTTCTGAGGTTTAATTTTGTTACCGCGCGAATCCATCCAGCGGCAGCACTAAGGCTATCCCGAGCGTATTTGGGTATCTTAGGAAGACAGTCGGGAGTGTATCAGTCGACTGAGTCGACACTACTACGGAAGTTCATTGGTAGCGAGTACTCGACGAGTTGTTCCTATATCCGCACTAAGATGTCAGCGTCAGCTAGTTTTTCGTCCGTACAACGTGGTGCTCCCAATTCTCCGGACTATCGCATTTTTTTCCGTTAGTAATTTTAATGTTCCATACTTTATTCATGTTGCCTAAATTTTTTTACAACTAACCTCTAACACGAAAGTCAGCCTTTAGTCAATGTCACACCATCTTCAACTTGCTCGATTATAATTCTTTACAGTGTAATTAGCTATTCAGTAACTTATGATGTATTTTCTGTTGTTGATGTAAGGACTTACTTTTTTTTCACTTTATTATGTTTTGAATTATCATTAGTGACCCCCCAACATTCATTGTTTCAATTTATTTGGAGATTTTTTAAGGAACTTAAACGATTAATTATCTATCTCCAGAAAATTAAATTGAATAGTTATCAATGTGATCTGACTTTGTTTCCAGAAATCATACTGGTTACTATGACTGAGTACTTGGGTGTTTACTCAGTTAAGATCCTTTGACTTTTCTCAATAAATCTGCTCGCAATGCAATTACGAAAAATTCTCTGTAATTGATTGTCTTGGTCATTCAAGGCCGTGCGACGTAATGATCTGCGCATCTATAATTTCCATAACCAATTCATGTTGACCTTTTAGCATTACCTAAAAAACTGCCACTTAATCATACCTTTGTTAATCCGTTTGCTCAAATGTATCTTGGTAGCCTAAGAGTTATTAAATGTCATAATCGCGTAACTCTGTTGAAAGTAAATCATTATAGCTTCTGATAATGGTTGACGGCTCTTACAACCAAAAACTACGTACTCAGTGTGTGTAACCTTGGGTATAAACTCGACACTCACCCCCTACAGTATCCTAGCAACTGCGAGAGCATGGGTGTATATGAAATTCTGAATGTAATACATTTTGTCAAAGTGTGTTTTGCGGAGATACTGAAGTTTGCTCTGTAGTCATAAAATATACAAAAACGCATTTTGTTTCTTAAACATTTCAAGTGTGTTTCAAGTGTGCATAAAAGAGCAATTTGAACTTTCTAACAGTTATGTATAGCTTCAAAGCTTATTTACTGACGTCATTATAAAAGATTTAGTTGAAAACACTATCTTGTTACTCTACAGCTTCAATACCTTTCTTATCTTGTCACACTCACAAGACATTAACAAATAAGCTTCAAAGGGAGGGGGGGGGTACAAGACTGCGCCATGGCGCAAAGCATTGCACTTCATGCCCAAGGTGAAATAAGAAAATGTCCTGATACGAAAACTTGCCTGTTAATCAAGTTCAAAAGCTTTTACTGTAATGACCATTTACTATACTATATAATTTTTCAATATTAATCCCTATATCATGCTGAATATTTTATTAAAACTGGGTGTTTAGCTTTTGTTACTTGTTAACAGATTTTTTTTGGTAATACCCAGCTCAAATGTACTGAAATATTTAATTATCTTTCAACAGGACTTATAATTTTTCTATACTTAATAAACAATTAACAAACGAAATTTTAATGTATTCAAACAAAGTATAAACCAAGCTTGCATAGATACTACTTATCAGTTGTAATAGAATAATGAATAAAATTACATTGTAGAAAATGAATCACATCCAATTTCACCAATGCACGACATACCCTTGTATGCGGATGAAGCTAACAAGATATTCCATATGGTGGTAGAAGTCCCGAGATGGACAAATGCGAAAATGGAGATCAATTTGAAGGAACCACTAAATCCTATTAAACAGGATATCAAAAAAGGCAACCTCAGATTCGTTGCCAATTGTTTTCCACATCACGGATACATATGGAATTATGGTGCCATACCACAGGTGTGAAATTTTTTTAAAGCTTGAGTGTACTATGCAGTTTTTGTTTTTTTCACCTTTATTCATAGTTTTTAAGAATACAATAAACAATAAATTGCATATTTATATTTCCACTCATGTTTGTTTTTAAGTTATTTTATATGACCATAAAAACAAAATTTATTTTATGTTTTTACAGACCTGGGAAAATCCTGAAGTATTAGATGCAGAAACTGGTTTCAAAGGAGATGGTGATCCCATTGATGTTTTAGAAATTGGTTACAAGGTGTTGAAGTAATATTATAACAGTTACGAATAATTATTTGTAAATAAATCATTTTTTTAGGTTGCTAAGAGAGGAGAGGTATTAAAAGTAAAGGTTCTAGGTACGGTAGCTCTCATTGATGAAGGTATTGCCATTATTTCGAAATATTTGAATTTTTTTAGTGCCCTGAGAATAGTGGTCCTAAAAAAAGTATAACTATACTATAAATGACTACATTTTTTAGGAAACCTAAGATATACTCACCTTATAATGCAAATCATTACGTTTACAATAGTTTTTATTTTACTTTAAATTATTAATAATATTATTAGTATTATTATTGGTATAATTGTTATTCTGTAGCAGCCTTACAAAAATTACTATGTTTAACAGTAAAAATCGTGATATTGTAATTTTTGCTGTACAACATAGTAAATTTTAGTGTAATCATTACGAAATGTTCCACATTCTAAAGTAGAATTTACTATGACATTGTAAAATTTTTGATTCCACTGCATTGCCATTCAGTATACTAAAAATAACTGTGTTCGAAAGTAATTTTATGCGATATTTATCGGTATACATGTCTGTAGAGTTTCAAATTTAAAGTTATGTGAATGTACACATTACGAGAAATATATTTTTTGATTTATAAGGGTTAAAAATTGATACGTGCAGACAAATAATTTTAAATCGACTAATTATCCGTTGTTAACACAGTAGTGTACAGGAAAATCTTTGATTTTTAACTTAAATACGTGTATCATAAACAGTACACGTTCCTACATGTACTTTATCGATACTAAGGTTCAAATCCCGGTCACTGCAGAAATTTTAAAAAGAAGTATTCTCTTAATATATCTATATCTATGATCATAAAGAAAAAAAAATCTATATAAACAAAACCTACATCTTAATCTTCTGTTAGTTACATATTTCCTGTGCATAAATAATATGAGTATATATTTAACTCTTTCTTGAATATAAAAATTATTTTTAATAAACTAAGTAAAAGTCACTATTAAATGGCGAATTTAAATTTAATCTGGTTGTACTGTGTAGCATGGTAATGTTTATTGTATGATGAGTATGTCTCAGCTTCCCTAGAAAATGAAGCAATTTTTATTATAGTAATAATACTTTTTTTAACACTACTTTTCTCAGTGTGAGTAACATACTGTAAGTCTCATAAACTATGTTTTAGGTGAAACTGACTGGAAAATTATTGCAATTGATGTTAATGACCCTTTGGCTAGTCTAATCAATGGTAAATATTTCGTAACCTTCAGATTAATGTAGAATTTTATGTTATTATAACCTCGCAAAGTAAGTCGTACCTATGAATGAATATTTACAATTTTTGATTGTCCTTTTGACACGAGTAAAAGTTAATAACTATTGGAAATATGCCTGGACCACGTGACACGGCGATATATATATATAATTACTAGAGGAAAAGTAGTACAGGCCTCATGGGAGAAATTAAGTTTTTATTGTTTTTCGTGGTGGAAATGGTGTTGAATTCAAAAAGTTATCGGATCACATATTTTAAACATTATGAAAGTTAAGTTGTTATTTTTTTTCATACGATGAAATCGTTTATTAAGGCGTACTTAAACAGGCGTAAACGCATTTTGAAGGTACGAAGTAAGTACAGTTAACTCTACATTGAGCTACTCGTTTCTGCTGCTACTGCTGCTGCTATGGCTGTTGCGACTGCTCAGAGGTAGAAAAGCAGCTTGATGTTAGGTTAAACTGTACTTCGTACTTTTAAAAAGATGTTTTTGGCCTTATTAAACGACTTCATCATATGAAAAAAAAAAATAAGAACCTAACTCTTACAATGTTATAAATATGTACTCCGGAAACTTTTTGTGTTTAACACCTTTTCCACCACGAAAAAAAAACAAAAACTTAATGTCTCTCATAAAGCCTGTACTACTTTTCCTCTAGTAGTCATATATATCGCCGTGTCACGTGGTACTGGCATATTCCCAATATACTCAGAAAAGAGCACGAGTACGATGTCTTGGGTGCCATTACTTATTTTTTGATAACATCAAGTGGTACTTACTTAAAATAAGTATTTTTTACTATTGTCACCATATGTCTATCTCTCTTCGTTTGCGAGATAATTCTTATTGAAAATTAAACCAGTATATCTTGGGCGCCCACCTAAAGAGGGATAGGTCCGCTAACACGTCATGTATGTGCGACGCCCATGATATCGTACTCTCCCCAGATAAAATATAACAGTAAAATATTTCCAATCAATGTGTGATTGGTAACAAAATTAAGCTAAAGTTTTCTCCATTTTCACTTTCAATAAAGTAATTTAGGGGCAACGAATAATTTCGTTTATTATTTGACAGTTACTGAAGATTGTAATATTTCTACATTGTAGACATCAGGCATGAATACATATTTTTAAAGAAAATCATGTATACATATGAGAGTCGGATCGTTCATTGCATAATTAGGAATGTATGTAACGATGAACTGACTCTGATACGATACAATTTGGCAGATTTGGTACAAACAATGAATGAACAAACTGCTAAATTAAACGCAACCATTGTACAAGCACAAGTAATTAGATATATCGAATAGTCAGTTTCTTTGCATGGTGCAATAGACATGTTGCATAGTTAGTAAGGAATATTATTCAGAGGAATATTAATCAAATGTTATAAAATTTATAAAACTGTTTGATTAATTCATAAATACTGTTACTTTGTAAAATGTTTAATTTACAATTTTATTTAAAATGAAACTTATTGTTCAGATGTTGGTGATATTGATAAACATTGCCCGGGATTATTGAAGGCTACAATTGAATGGTTTAAATTATACAAAATCCCAGATGGCAAGCCAGAAAATCAATTTGCTTTCAATGGAGAGGCCAAGCCAAGAGATTTCGCTTTAAAAGTCATTAAAGATGTACATAATCATTGGAAAAGTTTAATTAAAAAAGATGTAAGCACGACTAATGTGTTATGGTAAGTTGCAGAATATCGAGTTGAACAGTACTGTTTGTCACATAATTAAGGTCTTTTTTTCAGTGCTAATGTAACTATCCAAGACAGTCCATATCTCATAACGGCAAGTGCAGCTCAAGAAATTGTCGATAAATTCCCAGCATTAGAAGAATCATTGCCCATCGATCCTACAGGTAGGTTGTCATCTATGTTGTATGAAGCTTATGCTAGTAATGCTGTAACAATTTGTTTTTTTTACTTTTTTTTTTTAGTTAATAATGATTTTTATCATATCAATAAATTGTTCAACAAACTATAGTTGAGTCTACTTTTGTTTCAATTTTTTATATATTGTATTAATAAATCTTTACATTTTGCACTGATTACTAATTTCTTATATTTAAATTAACTCAAATCTGTAAAAATTTCAGTTCATAAGTGGCACTACGTACATCTCCAGTGAAGATAGATTATGTAGTATTTGTATAAAATACTGTAAATGGGTGCACAGCTACATAGCGAAACTGTGAGGTTCATATTTGTCATTTATTTTCAAATATTTTTATTCTAAATAACTAATTTTGCAAACTCAAGGTTTTTATAATTACTATTCTTGAAAGTTTTATCATTTACTGTGAATGTAAAATGATGATCTATGCTTAAAAGATTTGTATATGAGGTAATACTATTGATTATAATGTATTCAAGCTGAATGTTACTTCCTTTATCGTAATGCTATTTTTTTCATTAAAGAAACATTAAAGTACTTTTAGATACTTTCTAACTTTGTTTTTATATTAAATCACTTCAAAAAATCCAGTCACTTATAAACTTTAAAAATATTTAAAATAAGTTTAATTAGTTGAAGAGGCTATTGTGACCTGCTATAGCACCTGTTGTGTATTGTAATTGGGTTTGAATAAAGGAGAACAAGGGAATTGTTACTTAATAATATCTTAATTCCATTCTCTTATTTACATGTGCTCGCTCGCTCGCTTTCCACACTCGCACTCCCGCGACCCATCCCGCACCATCTACACACAGATATTCTTTCCCTTTACATTACCAACATCAACATGGTGTACGTTCGGCCTTCACTCGCGTGGTGGCGTGACATCACTCTCTTATAGCCATAGAGATATAAGGATAGAGTGCGCTAGAGGCTGAATCAGCGTTGGGTTAGGCGGATTCAAAATCGGACCTTTTTCCCTAGATCGTATAGCTAAATATAGAAAAAATATTAAGAATGTTCCGTCGAGCAGACAGTACAGCAGTAAAAGGGCATTGCCGAAAACACGCGGAAATTAGAAATTGTAAAATTAATAACACAAGTGCCTATCACCCTATGACCCGGGGTGCTTACTGGCCTCTCTATTAAATAATGAAGTATTAATTATTAACACAAGCACCTATCACCCGATGACTTGGAGCGCTTACTGGTCGCTTTATTAAACGATATATATTACTATTTAATAGCACAAGCGCCTATCACCCGATGACCCAGACCGCTTACTGGTCGCTATATAAAATAGTAAAGTGTTAATTAATAGCAGAAGCGCCTATCACCTGATGACCCCGGGTGCTAACTGGCCACTCTGTTAAATAACAAAGTATTAATGATTAACACAAGCACCTATCACCCGATCACCCAGGGCGCTTACTGGTCGCTATATTTAATAATAAAGTATTGATTAACAGCACAAGCGCCGATCACCCGATAACCCAGGGTGCTAACTGGCCACTCTGTTAAATAACAAAGTATTAATTATTAACACAAGCGCCTATCACCCAATGACCTAGGGCGCTTACTAAACTCTCTATAAAATAGGGCGCTTACTGGTCGCTTTATTAAACGATATATATTCTTAATTAATAGCACAGCGATCATCAGGTAATAGGTGCTTGTGCTGTTAATTAATATTTTATTATTCAATAGGAAGGCCAGTAAGCACCCTGGGTCATCGGGTGACAGGCTCTTATGCTATAAATAGTCGCTTTATTAAATAACAAAGTATTAATTATTAACACAAGTGCGTATCACCCGATGACTCAGGGCGCTTACTGGTCGCTATATTAAATAATAAAGTATTAATTCATAGCACAAGCGCCTATCACCCGATAACCCAGGGTGCTAACTAGCCACTCTGTTAAATAACAAAGTATCAATTATTAACACAAGCGCCTATCACCTAATGACCGAGGGCGCTTACTAACCTCTCTATTAAATAGGGCGCTTACTGGTCGCTTTATTAAACGATATATATTATTAATTAATATCACAGCGATCATTAGGTAATAGGTGCTTGTGCTGTTAATTGATATTTTTTTATTTAATAGAAAGGCCAGTAAGCACCCTAGGTCATCAGGTGACAGGCTTTTGTGCTATAATTGGTCACTTTATTAATAATAAAGTATTAATTAATAGTTTAAGCGCCTAACACCCGATGACCCAGGGCGCTTACTGGCCTCTCTATTTAATAATAAAGTATTGATTAACAGCACAAGCGCCGATCACCCGATAACCCAGGGCGCTTACTGGTTGCTATATTTAATAATAAAGTATCAATTAATAGCGCAAGCGCCTATCAACCGATGACCCGGGGTGCTTACTAACCTCTCTATTGAATAATAAAGTATAAATTATTAACGCAAGCGCCTATCACCCAATGACCTAGGGCGCTTACTGGTCGCTTTATTAAACGATATATATTATTAATTAATAGCACAGCGGTAATGAGGTGATAGAAGCTTGTGCTGTTAATTAATATTTTATTATTCAATAGAAAGGCCAGTAAGCATCCTGGGTCATCGGGTGACAGGCTCTTATGCTATAAATAGTCGCTTTATTAAATAACAAAGTATTAATTATTAACACAAGTGCGTATCACCCGATGACTCAGGGCGCTTACTGGTCGCTATATTAAATAATAAAGTATTAATTCATAGCACAAGCGCCTATCACCCGATAACCCAGGGTGCTAACTAGCCACTCTGTTAAATAACAAAGTATCAATTATTAACACAAGCGCCTATCACCTAATGACCGAGGGCGCTTACTAACCTCTCTATTAAATAGGGCGCTTACTGGTCGCTTTATTAAACGATATATATTATTAATTAATATCACAGCGATCATTAGGTAATAGGTGCTTGTGCTGTTAATTGATATTTTTTTATTTAATAGAAAGGCCAGTAAGCACCCTAGGTCATCAGGTGACAGGCTTTTGTGCTATAATTGGTCACTTTATTAATAATAAAGTATTAATTAATAGTTTAAGCGCCTAACACCCGATGACCCAGGGCGCTTACTGGCCTCTCTATTTAATAATAAAGTATTGATTAACAGCACAAGCGCCGATCACCCGATAACCCAGGGCGCTTACTGGTTGCTATATTTAATAATAAAGTATCAATTAATAGCACAAGCGCCTATCAACCGATGACCCGGGGTGCTTACTAACCTCTCTATTGAATAATAAAGTATAAATTATTAACGCAAGCGCCTATCACCCAATGACCTAGGGCGCTTACTGGTCGCTTTATTAAACGATATATATTATTAATTAATAGCACAGCGGTAATGAGGTGATAGAAGCTTGTGCTGTTAATTAATATTTTATTATTCAATAGAAAGGCCAGTAAGCATCCTGGGTCATCGGGTGACAGGCTCTAGTGCTATAAATAGTCGCTTTATTAAATAACAAAGTATTAATTATTAACACAAGTGCGTATCACCCGATGACTCAGGGCGCTAACTGGTCGCTATATTTAATAATAAAGTATTGATTAACAGCACAAGCGCCGATCACCCGATAACCCAAGGCGCTTACTAGTCGCTATATTAAATAATAAAGTATTAACTAATAGCACAAGCGCCTATCACCCAATGACCAGGGGCGCTTACTGGTCGCTTTATTGAACGATATATATTCTTAATTAATAGCACAGCGATCATCAGGTAATAGGTGCTTGTGCTGTTTATGAATATTTTATTATTTAATAGAAAGGCCAGTAAGCACCTTAGGTCATCAGGTGACAGGCTCTTGTGCTATAATTGGTCACATTATTAAATAATAAAGTATTAACTAATAGTACAAGCGCCTAACACCCGATGACCCAGGGTGCTAACTGGCCACTCTGTTAAATAACAAAGTAATATATATTAACACAAGCACCTATCACCCGATGACCCAGGGCGCTTACTGGTCGCTATATTTAAAAATAAAGTATTAATTAACAGCACAAGCGCCGATCACCCGATAACCCAAGGCGCTTACTTGTCGCTATATTAAATAATGAAGTATTAACTAATAGCACAAGCGCCTATCACCCAATGACCCAGGGTGCTAACTGGCCACTCTGTTAAATAACAAAGTAATATATATTAACACAAGCACCTATCACCCGATGACCCAGGGCGCTTACTGGTCGCTATATTAAATAATAAAGTATTAACTAATAGCACAAGCGCCTATCACCCAATGACCCGGGGCGCTTACTGGTCGCTTTATTAAACGATATATATTATTAATTAATAGCACAGCGGTCATGAGGTGATATAAGCTTGTGCTGTTAATAAATATTTTATTATTCAATAGAAAGGCCAGTAAGCACCCTGGGTCATCGGGTGACAGGCTCTGATGCTATAAATAGTCGCTTTATTAAATAACAAAGTATTAATTATTAACACAAGTGCGTATGACCCGATGACTTAGAGCGCTTACTGGTCGCTATATTAAATAATAAAGTATTAATTCATAACACAAGCGCCTATCACCCGATAACCAAGGGTGCTAACTAGCCACTCTGTTAAATAAGAAAGTATTAATTATTAACACAAGCGCCTATCACCCAATGACCGAGGGCGCTTACTAACCTCTCTATTAAATAGGGCGCTTACTGGTCGCTTTATTAAACGATATATATTATTAATTAATATCACAGCGATCATTAGGTAATAGGTGCTTGTGCTGTTAATTGATATTTTTTTATTTAACAGAAAGGCCAGTAAGCACCCTAGGTCATCAGGTGACAGGCTTTTGTGCTATAATTGGTCACTTTATTAATAATGAAGTGTTAATTAATAGTTTAAGCGCCTAACACCCGATGACCCAGGGCGCTTACTGGCCTCTCTATTTAATAATAAAGTATTGATAAACAGCACAAGCGCCGATCACCCGATAACCCAGGGCGCTTACTGGTTGCTATATTTAATAATAAAGTATCAATTAATAGCACAAGCGCCTATCAACCGATGACCCGGGGTGCTTACTAACCTCTCTATTGAATAAAAAAGTATAAATTATGAACGCAAGCGCCTATCACCCAATGACCTAGGGCGCTTACTGGTCGCTTTATTAAACGATATATATTATTAATTAATAGCACAGCGGTAATGAGGTGATAGAAGCTTGTGCTGTTAATTAATATTTTATTATTCAATAGAAAGGCCAGTAAGCACCCTGGGTCATCGGGTGACAGGCTCTTATGCTATAAATAGTCGCTTTATTAAATAACAAAGTATTAATTATTAACACAAGTGCGTATCACCCGATGACTCAGGGCGCTTACTGGTCGCTATATTAAATAATAAAGTATTAATTCATAGCACAAGCGCCTATCACCCGATAACCCAGGGTGCTAACTAGCCACTCTGTTAAATAACAAAGTATCAATTATTAACACAAGCGCCTATCACCTAATGACCGAGGGCGCTTACTAACCTCTCTATTAAATAGGGCGCTTACTGGTCGCTTTATTAAACGATATATATTATTAATTAATATCACAGCGATCATTAGGTAATAGGTGCTTGTGCTGTTAATTGATATTTTTTTATTTAATAGAAAGGCCAGTAAGCACCCTAGGTCATCAGGTGACAGGCTTTTGTGCTATAATTGGTCACTTTATTAATAATAAAGTATTAATTAATAGTTTAAGCGCCTAACACCCGATGACCCAGGGCGCTTACTGGCCTCTCTATTTAATAATAAAGTATCAATTAATAGCACAAGCGCCTATCAACCGATGACCCGGGGTGCTTACTAACCTCTCTATTGAATAATAAAGTATAAATTATTAACGCAAGCGCCTATCACCCAATGACCTAGGGCGCTTACTGGTCGCTTTATTAAACGATATATATTATTAATTAATAGCACAGCGGTAATGAGGTGATAGAAGCTTGTGCTGTTAATTAATATTTTATTATTCAATAGAAAGGCCAGTAAGCACCCTGGGTCATCGGGTGACAGGCTCTAGTGCTATAAATAGTCGCTTTATTAAATAACAAAGTATTAATTATTAACACAAGTGCGTATCACCCGATGACTCAGGGCGCTAACTGGTCGCTATATTTAATAATAAAGTATTGATTAACAGCACAAGCGCCGATCACCCGATAACCCAAGGCGCTTACTGGTCGCTATATTAAATAATAAAGTATTAACTAATAGCACAAGCGCCTATCACCCAATGACCAGGGGCGCTTACTGGTCGCTTTATTAAACGATATATATTCTTAATTAATAGCACAGCGATCATCAGGTAATAGGTGCTTGTGCTGTTTATGAATATTTTATTATTTAATAGAAAGGCCAGTAAGCACCTTAGGTCATTAGGTGACAGGCTCTTGTGCTATAATTGGTCACATTATTAAATAATAAAGTATTAACTAATAGTACAAGCGCCTAACACCCGATGACCCAGGGTGCTAACTGGCCACTCTGTTAAATAACAAAGTAATATATATTAACACAAGCACCTATCACCCGATGACCCAGGGCGCTTACTGGTCACTATATTTAAAAATAAAGTATTAATTAACAGCACAAGCGCCGATCACCCGATAACCCAAGGCGCTTACTTGTCGGTATATTAAATAATGAAGTATTAACTAATAGCACAAGCGCCTATCACCCAATGACCCAGGGTGCTAACTGGCCACTCTGTTAAATAACAAAGTAATATATATTAACACAAGCACCTATCACCCGATGACCCAGGGCGCTTACTGGTCGCTATATTAAATAATAAAGTATTAACTAATAGCACAAGCGCCTATCACCCAATGACCCGGGGCGCTTACTGGTCGCTTTATTAAACGATATATATTATTAATTAATAGCACAGCGGTCATGAGGTGATATAAGCTTGTGCTGTTAATAAATATTTTATTATTCAATAGAAAGGCCAGTAAGCACCCTGGGTCATCGGGTGACAGGCTCTGATGCTATAAATAGTCGCTTTATTAAATAACAAAGTATTAATTATTAACACAAGTGCGTATGACCCGATGACTTAGAGCGCTTACTGGTCGCTATATTAAATAATAAAGTATTAATTCATAGCACAAGCGCCTATTACCCGATAACCAAGGGTGCTAACTAGCCACTCTGTTAAATAAGAAAGTATTAATTATTAACACAAGCGCCTATCACCCAATGACCGAGGGCGCTTACTAACCTCTCTAATAAATAGGGCGCTTACTGGTCGCTTTATTAAACGATATATATTATTAATTAATATCACAGCGATCATTAGGTAATAGGTGCTTGTGCTGTTAATTAATATTTTTTTATTTAACAGAAAGGCCAGTAAGCACCCTAGGTCATCAGGTGACAGGCTTTTGTGCTATAATTGGTCACTTTATTAATAATGAAGTGTTAATTAATAGTTTAAGCGCCTAACACCCGATGACCCAGGGCGCTTACTGGCCTCTCTATTTAATAATAAAGTATTGATTAACAGCACAAGCGCCGATCACCCGATAACCCAGGGCGCTTACTGGTTGCTATATTTAATAATAAAGTATCAATTAATAGCACAAGCGCCTATCAACCGATGACCCGGGGTGCTTACTAACCTCTCTATTGAATAATAAAGTATAAATTATGAACGCAAGCGCCTATCACCCAATGACCTAGGGCGCTTACTGGTCGCTTTATTAAACGATATATATTATTAATTAATAGCACAGCGGTAATGAGGTGATAGAAGCTTGTGCTGTTAATTAATATTTTATTATTCAATAGAAAGGCCAGTAAGCACCCTGGGTCATCGGGTGACAGGCTCTTATGCTATAAATAGTCGCTTTATTAAATAACAAAGTATTAATTATTAACACAAGTGCGTATGACCCGATGACTCAGAGCGCTTACTGGTCGCTATATTAAATAATAAAGTATTAATTCATAGCACAAGCGCCTATCACCCGATAACCAAGGGTGCTAACTAGCCACTCTGTTAAATAAGAAAGTATTAATTATTAACACAAGCGCCTATCACCCAATGACCGAGGGCGCTTACTAACCTCTCTATTGAATAGGGCGCTTACTGGTCGCTTTATTAAACGATATATATTATTAATTAATATCACAGCGATCATTAGGTAAAAGGTGTTGTGCTGTTAATTGATATTTTTTTATTTAATAGAAAGGCCAGTTAGCACCCTGGGTCATCGGGTGATCGGCGCTTCTGCTATGAAATAATACTTTACTATTAAATATAGCGACCGGTAAGCGGTCTGGGTCATCGGCTGATAGGCGTTTGTGCTATTAATTGATACTTTGTTATTTTATAAAGCGACCATTTATGGCACAAGAGCCTGTTACCCGATGACCCAGGGTGCTTACTGGCCTTAGTATTAAATAATAAAATATTATTTAACAGCACAAGCTGTTTTAACGTTATGACTGCTGTGCTATTAATTAATTATACATCTTGTTTAATGAAGCGACCAGTGAGCGCCCCAGGTCATTGGGTGATAAGCGCTTGCGTTAAGAATTTATACTCTATTATTCAATATAGAGGTTAGTAAGCGACCTAGGTCATTGGATGATAGGTGCTTGTGTTAATAATTAATACTTTGTTATTTAACATAGCGGCCAGTTAGCACCCTGGGTCATCGAGTGATAGGCGCTTGCGCTATAAGTTAGTACATTATTATTTAATATATACAGTGACCAGTAAGCACCCTGGGTCGTCGGGTAATAGGCTTTTGTGTTAATAATTAATACTTTATCATTTAATAAAGCGACCAGTAAGCACTCCAGGTCATTGGGTGATAGGAGCTTGCGTTTATAATTAATACTTTATTATTGAATAGAGAGGCCAGTAAGTGCCCTGGGTCATCGGGTGATAGGTGCTTGTGTTAATAATTATTACTTTAATATTTAACAGAGTGGCCAGTTAGCACCCTGGGTCATCGGGTGTTAGGCGCTTGTACTATAAGATAATAATTTATTATTTAATAATGTGACCAATTATAGCACGAGAGCTTGTAACCTGATGACGTAAGGTGCTTACTGGCCTTTCTATTAAATAATTAAATATTAATTAACAGCACAAGCACCTTTTACCTGATGACCGCTGTGCTATTAATTAAGAATATATATCGTTAAATAAAGCGACCGGTAAGCGCCCTATTTTATAGAGAGGTCGGTAAGCGCCCTAGGTTATTGGGTGATAGGCGCTTGTGTTAATAATTAATACTCCGTTATTTAACAGAGTGGCCAGTTAGCACCCTGGGTTATCAGGTGATCGGCGCTTGTGCTGTTAATCATTACTCTATTATTAAATATAGCGACCAGTAAGCGCCCTGGGTCAACAGGTGATAGGTGCTTGTGTTAATAATTATTACTTTGTTATTTAACAGAGTGGCCAGTTAGTACCCTGGGTCATCGGGTGTTAGGCGCTTGTACTAATAATTATTACTTTACTATTCAATATAGCGACCAGTAAGCGGTCTGCGTAATCGGGTAATAGGCGTTTGTGCTATTAATTGATACTTTGTTATTTAATAAAGCGACCATTTATGGCACAAGAGCCTGTCACCCGATGACCCAGAATGCTTACTGGCTTTTCTATTAAATAAAAAAATATTATTTAACAGCACAAGCTTCTATCACGTTATTACTGCTGTGCTATTAATTAATTATACATATTGTTTAATGAAGCGACCAGTGAGCGCCCCAGGTCATTGGGTGATAGGCGCTTGCGTTAAGAATTTATACTCTATTATTCAATATAGAGGTTAGTAAGCGACCTGGGTCATTGGATGATAGGTGCTTGTGTTAATAATTAATACTTTGTTATTTAACATAGCGGCCAGTTAGCACCCTGGGTCATCGAGTGATAGGCGCTTGCGCTATAAGTTAGTACTTTATTATTTAATATATACAGTGACCAGTAAGCACCCTGGGTCGTCGGGTAATAGGCTTTTGTGTTAATAATTAATACTTTATCATTTAATAAAGCGACCAGTAAGCACTCCAGGTCATTGGGTGATAGGAGCTTGCGTTTATAATTAATACTTTATTATTGAATAGAGAGGCCAGTAAGTGCCCTGGGTCATCGGGTGATAGGTGCTTGTGTTAATAATTATTACTTTAATATTTAACAGAGTGGCCAGTTAGCACCCTGGGTCATCGGGTGTTAGGCGCTTGTACTATTAGATAATAATTTATTATTTAATAATGTGACCAATTATAGCACGAGAGCCTGTAACCTGATGACGTAAGGTGCTTACTGGCCTTTCTATTAAATAATTAAATATTAATTAACAGCACAAGCACTTTTTACCTGATGACCGCTGTGCTATTAATTAAGAATATATATCGTTAAATAAAGCGACCGGTAAGCGCCCTATTTTATAGAGAGGTCAGTAAGCGCCCTAGGTTATTGGGTGATAGGCGCTTGTGTTAATAATTAATACTCCGTTATTTAACAGAGTGGCCAGTTAGCACCCTGGGTTATCAGGTGATCGGCGCTTGTGCTGTTAATCAATACTCTATTATTAAATATAGCGACCAGTAAGCGCCCTGGGTCAACAGGTGATAGGTGCTTGTGTTAATAATTATTACTTTGTTATTTAACAGAGTGGCCAGTTAGTACCCTGGGTCATCGGGTGTTAGGCGCTTGTACTAATAATTATTACTTTACTATTTAATATAGCGACCAGTAAGCGGTCTGGGTAATCGGGTAATAGGCGTTTGTGCTATTAATTGATACTTTGTTATTTAATAAAGCGACCATTTATGGCACAAGAGCCTGTCACCTGATGACCCAGAATGCTTACTGGCTTTTCTATTAAATAAAAAAATATTATTCAACAGCACAAGCTTCTATCACGTTATTACTGCTGTGCTATTAATTAATAATACATATCGTTTAATAAAGCGACCAGTGAGCGTCCCGGGTTTTTGGGTGATAGGCGCTTGCGTTAATCATTTATACTCTATTATTCAATATAGAGGTAAGTAAGCGCCCTGGGTCATTGGATGAGAGGTGCTTGTGTTAATTATTAATACTTTGTTATTTAACGGAGTGGCCAATTAGCACCCTGGGTCATCGAGTGATAGGCGCTTGTGCTATTAGTTAGTACTTTATTATTGAATATATACAGTGACCAGTTAGCGCCCTGAGTCATCGGGTGATACGAAATTGTGTTAATAATTAGTACTTTGTTATTTAATAAAGCGACTATTTATAGCACAAGAGCCTGTCACCCGATGACCCAGGGTGCTTACTGGCCTTTCTATTGAATAATAAAATATTAATTAACAGCACAAGCTTTCATCACGTAATGACCGCTGTGCCATTAATTAATAATATATATCGTTTAATAAAGCGACCAGTAAGCGCCCCGGGTCATTGGGTGATAGGCGCTTGCGTTAATAATTTATACTTTATTATTTAATAGAGAGGTTAGTCAGCGCCCTGGGTCATTGGATGATAGGTGCTTGTGTTAGTAATTAATACTTTGTTATTTAACAGAGTGGCCAGTTAGCACCCTGGGTCATTGGGTGATAGGCGCTTGTGCTATTAGTTAATACTTTATTATTTATTATAGTGACCAGTAAGCACCCTGGGTTGTCGAGTAATAGGCGCTTGTGTTAATAATTAATACTTTATTATTTAATAAAGCGACCAGTAAGCACTCCAGGTCATTAGGTGATAGGCGCTTGCGTTTATAATTAATACTTCATTATTGAATAGAGAGGCCAGTAAGCGCCCTGGGTCATCGGGTGATAGGTGCTTGTGTTAATAATTATTACTTTGTTATTTAACAGAGTGGCTAGTTAGAACCCTGGGTCATCGGGTGTTAGGCGCTTGTACTATTAATTAATACTTTATTATTTAATAATGTGACCAATTATAGCACAAGAGCCTGTAACCTGATGACGTAAGGTGCTTGCTGGCCTTTCTATTAAATAATAAAATATTAATTAACAGCACAAGCACCTATTACCTGATGACCGCTGTGCTATTAATTGAGAATATATATCGTTAAATGAAGCGACCGGTAAGCGCCCTATTTTATAGAGAGGTTAGTAAGTGCCCTAGGTTATTGGGTGATAGGCGCTTGTGGTAATAATTAATACTCCGTTATTTAACAGAGTGGCCAGTTAGCACCCTGGGTTATCGGGTGATCGGCGCTTGTGCTGTTAATCAATACTCTATTATTAAATATAGCGACCAGTAAGCGGCCAGGGTCATCAGGTGATAGGTGCTTGTGTTAATGATTATTACTTTGTTATTTAACAGAGTGGCCAGTTAGCACCCTGGGTCATCGGGTGTTAGGCGCTTGTACTATTAATTAATAATTTATTATTTAATAATGTGACCAATTATAGCACGAGAGCCTGTAACCTGATTACGTAAGGTGCTTACTGGCTTTTCTATTGAATAATAAAATATTAATTAACAGCACAAGCACCTATTACCTGATGATCGCTGTGCTATTAATTAATAATACATATCGTTTAATAAAGCGACCAGTGAGCGCCCCGGGTTTCTGGGTGATAGGCGCTTGCGTTAATCATTTATACTCTATTATTCAATATAAAGGTTAGTAAGCGCCCTGGGTCATTGGATGAGAGATGCTTGTGTTAATAATTAATACTTTGTTATTTAACGGAGTGGCCAATTAGCACCCTGGGTCATCGAGTGATAGGCGATTGTGCTATTAGTTAGTACTTTATTATTAAATATATACAGTGACCAGTAAGCCCCCTGGGTCATCAAGTAATAGGCGCTTGTGTTTATAATTAATACTTTATTATTAAATAGAGAGTTCAGTAAGCGCCCTGGGTCATTAGGTGATAGGCGCTTGTGTTAATGATAATTACTTTGTTATTCAACAGAGCGGCCAGTTAGCAACCTGGATCATCGGGTGATCGGCGCTTATACTATTAAATAATACTTTACTTTTAAATATAGCGACCGGTAAGTGGTCTGGGTTATCGGGTGATAGGTGCTTGTGTTAGTAATTAATACTTTGTTATTTAACAGAGTGGCCAGTTAGCACCCTGGGTCATTGGGTGATAGGCGCTTGTGCTATTAGTTAATACTTTATTATTTATTATAGTGACCAGTAAGCACCCTGGGTTGTCGAGTAATAGGCGCTTGTGTTAATAATTAATACTTTATTATTTAATAAAGCGACCAGTAAGCACTCCAGGTCATTAGGTGATAGGCGCTTGCGTTTATAATTAATACTTCATTATTGAATAGAGAGGCCAGTAAGCGCCCTGGGTCATCGGGTGATAGGTGCTTGTGTTAATAATTATTACTTTGTTATTTAACAGAGTGGCTAGTTAGAACCCTGGGTCATCGGGTGTTAGGCGCTTGTACTATTAATTAATACTTTATTATTTAATAATGTGACCAATTATAGCACAAGAGCCTGTAACCTGATGACGTAAGGTGCTTGCTGGCCTTTCTATTAAATAATAAAATATTAATTAACAGCACAAGCACCTATTACCTGATGACCGCTGTGCTATTAATTGAGAATATATATCGTTAAATGAAGCGACCGGTAAGCGCCCTATTTTATAGAGAGGTTAGTAAGTGCCCTAGGTTATTGGGTGATAGGCGCTTGTGGTAATGATTAATACTCCGTTATTTAACAGAGTGGCCAGTTAGCACCCTGGGTTATCGGGTGATCGGCGCTTGTGCTGTTAATCAATACTCTATTATTAAATATAGCGACCAGTAAGCGGCCAGGGTCATCAGGTGATAGGTGCTTGTGTTAATCATTATTACTTTGTTATTTAACAGAGTAGCCAGTTAGCACCCTGGGTCATCGGGTGTTAGGCGCTTGTACTATTAATTAATAATTTATTATTTAATAATGTGACCAATTATAGCACGAGAGCCTGTAACCTGATTACGTAAGGTGCTTACTGGCTTTTCTATTGAATAATAAAATATTAATTAACAGCACAAGCACCTATTACCTGATGATCGCTGTGCTATTAATTAATAATACATATCGTTTAATAAAGCGACCAGTGAGCGCCCCGGGTTTTTGGGTGATAGGCGCTTGCGTTAATCATTTATACTCTATTATTCAATATAAAGGTTAGTAAGCGCCCTGGGTCATTGGATGAGAGATGCTTGTGTTAATAATTAATACTTTGTTATTTAACGGAGTGGCCAATTAGCACCCTGGGTCATCGAGTGATAGGCGATTGTGCTATTAGTTAGTACTTTATTATTAAATATATACAGTGACCAGTAAGCCCCCTGGGTCATCGAGTAATAGGCGCTTGTGTTTATAATTAATACTTTATTATTAAATAGAGAGTTCAGTAAGCGCCCTGGGTCATTAGGTGATAGGCGCTTGTGTTAATAATAATTACTTTGTTATTCAACAGAGCGGCCAGTTAGCAACCTGGATCATCGGGTGATCGGCGCTTATACTATTAAATAATACTTTACTTTTAAATATAGCGACCGGTAAGTGGTCTGGGTTATCGGGTGATAGGCGCTTGTGTTAATAATAATTACTTTGTTATTTCACAGAGTGGCCAGTTAGCACCCTGGGTTATCGGGTAATAGGCGCTTGTGCTATTAATTAATACTTTATTATTTAATATAGCGACCAGTTAGCGCCCTAAGTCATCGGGTGATACGAACTTGTGTTAATAATTAGTACTTTGTTATTTAATAAAGCGACTATTTATAGCACAAGAGCCTGTCACCCGATGACCCAGGGTGCTTACTGGCCTTTCTATTGAATAATAAAATATTAATTAACAGCACAAGCTTCTATCACGTCATGACCGCTGTGCTATTAATTAATAATATATATCGTTCAATAAAGCGACCAGTAAGCGCTCCGGGTCATTGGACGATAGGCGCTTGTGCTATTAGTTAATTCTTTATTATTTAATATAGCGACTAGTAAACGCCCTGGGTTATCGGGTGATTGGCGCTTGTGCTGTTAATCAATACTCTATTATTAAATATAGCAACCAGTAAGTGCCCTGGGTCATCGGGTGATAGGTGCTTGTGTTAATAATTATAACATTGTTATTTAACAGAGTAGCCAGTTAGCACCCTGGGTCATCGGGTGTTAGGCGCTTGTACTATTAATTAATACTTTATTATTTAATAATGTGATCAATAATATTACGAGAGCCTGTAACCTGATGACGTAAGGTGCTTACTTGCCTTTCTATTAAATAATAAAATATTAACTAACAGCACAAGCTGCTATCACGTTATGACTGCTGTGCTATTAATTAATAATACATATCGTTTAATAAAGCGACCAGTGAGCGCCCCGGGTCATTGGGTGATAGGCGCTTGTGTTAATAATAATTACTTTGTTATTTAACAGAGTGGCCAGTTAGCACCCTGGGTCATCGGGTGATCGGCGCTTCTGCTATGAAATAATACTTTACTATTAAATATAGCAACCAGTAAGCGGTCTGGGTCATCGGCTGATAGGCGTTTGTGCTATTAATTGATACTTTGTTATTTATTAAAGCGACCATTTATGGCACAAGAGCCTGTCACTCGATGACCCAGGGTGCTTACTGGCCATTGTATTAAATAATAAAATATTATTCAACAGCACAAGCTGCTATCACGTTATGACTGCTGTGCTATTAATTAATAATACATATCGTTTAATAATGCGACCAGTGAGCGCCCCGGGTCATTGGGTGATAGGCGCTTGCGTTAATAATTAATACTTTGTTATTTAACGGAGCGGCCAGTTAGCACCCTGGGTCATCGAGTGATAGGCGCTTGTGATATTAGTTAGTACTTTATTATTTAATATATACAGTGACCAGTAAGCACCCTGGGTCGTCAGGTAATAGGCGCTTGTGTTAATAATTAATACTTTATTATTTAATAAAGCGACCAGTAAGCACTTCAGGTCATTAAATGATAGGCGCTTGCGTTTATAATTAATACTTTATTATTATATAGAGAGGCCAGTAAGCGCCCTGGGTCATCGGGTGATAGGTGCTTGTGTTAATAATTATTACTTTGTTATTTAACAGAGGGGCCAGTTAGCACCCTGGGTCATCGGGTGTTAGGCGCTTGTACTATTAATTAATACTTCATTATTTAATAATATGATCAATAATATTACGAGAGCCTGTAACCTGATGACGTAAGGTGCATACTTGCCTTTCTATTAAATAATAAAATATTAATTAACAGCACAAGCTGCTATCACGTTATGACTGCTGTGCTATTAATTAATAAAACATATCGTTTAATAAAGCGACCAGTGAGCGCCCCGGGTCATTGGGTGATAGGCGCTTGTGTTAATAATAATTACTTTGTTATTTAACAGAGTGGCCAGTTAGCACCCTGGGTCATCGGGTGATCGGCGCTTCTGCTATGAAATAATACTTTACTATTAAATATAGCGACCGGTAAGCGGTCTGGGTCATCGGCTGATAGGCGTTTGTGCTATTAATTGATACTTTGTTATTTATTAAAGCGACCATTTATGGCACAAGAGCCTGTCACTCGATGACCCAGGGTGCTTACTGGCCATTGTATTAAATAATAAAATATTATTCAACAGCACAAGCTGCTATCACGTTATGACTGCTGTGCTATTAATTAATAATACATATCGTTTAATAAAGCGACCAGTGAGCGCCCTGGGTCATTGGGTGATAGGTGCTTGAGTTAATAATTAATACTTTGTTATTTAACGGAGCGGCCAGTTAGCACCCTGGGTCATCGAGTGATAGGCGCTTGTGCTATTAGTTAGTACTTTATTATTTAATATATACAGTGACCAGTAAGCACCCTGGGTCGTCAGGTAATAGGCGCTTGTGTTAATAATTAATACTTATTTATTTAATAAAGCGACCAGTAAGCACTTCAGGTCATTAAATGATAGGCGCTTGCGTTTATAATTAATACTTTATTATTATATAGAGAGGCCAGTAACCGCCCTGGGTCATCGGGTGATAGGTGCTTGTGTTAATAATTATTACTTTGTTATTTAACAGAGTGGCCAGTTAGCACCCTGGGTTATCAGGTGTTAGGCGCTTGTACTATTGATTAATACTTTATTATTTAATAATGTGACCAATTATAGCACAAGAGACTGTAACCTGATGACGTAAGGTGCTCACTGGCCTTTCTATTAAATAATAAAATATTAAATAACAGCACAAGCACCTATTACCTAATGACCGCTGTGCTATTAATTGAGAATATATATCGTTAAATAAAGCGACCGGTAAGCGCCCTGGGTCATCAGGTGATAGGTGCTTGTGTTAATCATTATTACTTTGTTATTTAACAGAGTGGCCAGTTAGCACCCTGGGTCATCGGGTGTTAGGCGCTTGTACTATTAATTAATACTTTATTATTTAATAATGTGACCAATTATAGCACAAGAGACTGTAACCTGATGACGTAAGGTGCTCACTGGCCTTTCTATTGAATAATAAAATATTAAATAACAGCACAAGCACCTATTACCTGATGATCGCTGTGCTATTAATTAAAAATATATATCGTTTAATAAAGCGACCAGTAAGCGCCCTATTTTATAGAGAGGTCAGTAAGCGCCCTAGGTTATTGGGTGATAGGCGCTTGTGTTAATAATTAATACTCCGTTATTTAACAGAGTGGCTAGTTAGCACCCTGGGTTATCGGGTGATCGGCGCTTGTGCTGTTAATCAATACTCTATTATTAAATATAGCGACCAGTAAGCGCCCTGGGTCAACAGGTGATAGGTGCTTGTGTTAATAATTATTACTTTGTTATTTAACATAGTGGCCAGTTAGCACCCTGGGTCATCGGGTGTTAGGCGCTTGTACTAATAATTATTACTTTACTATTCAATATAGCGACCAGTAAGCGAACTGGGTAATCGGGTAAAAGGCGTTTGTGCTATTAATTGATACTTTGTTATTTAATAAAGCGACCATTTATGGCACAAGAGCCTGTCACCCGATAACCCAGAATGCTTACTGGCTTTTCTATTAAATAAAAAAATATTATTTAACAGCACAAGCTTCTATCACGTTATTACTGCTGTGCTATTAATTAATAATACATATCGTTTAATAAAGCGACCAGTGAGCGTCCCGGGTTTTTGGGTGATAGGCGCTTGCGTTAATCATTTATACTCTATTTTTCAATATAGAGGTTAGTAAGCGCCCTGGGTCATTGGATGAGAGGTGCTTGTGTTAATTATTAATACTTTGTTATTTAACGGAGTGGCCAATTAGCACCCTGGGTCATCGAGTGATAGGCGCTTGTGCTATTAGTTAGTACTTTATTATTGAATATATACAGTGACCAGTAAGCACCCTGGGTCATCGGGTAATAGGCGCTTGTGTTTATAATTAATACTGAATTATTAAATAGAGAGTTCAGTAAGCGCCCTGAGTCATCGGGTAATAGGCGCTTGTGTGAATAATAATTACTTTGTTATTCAACAGAGTGGCCAGTTAGCAACCTGGATCATTGGGTGATCGGCGCTTCTGCTATTAAATAATACTTTACTATTAAATATAGCGACCGGTAAGCGGTCTGGGTCATCGGGTGATGGGCGCTTGTGCTATTAGTTAGTACTTTATTATTTAATATATACAGTGACCAGTAAGCACCCTGGGTCGTCGGGTAATAGGCGCTTGTGTTAATAATTAATATTTTATTATTTAATAAATCGACCAGTAAGCACCCTAATCAATAGAGAGGTTAGTAAGCGCCCTTGGTCATTGGGTAATAGGGGCTTGTGTTAATAATTTATACTTTGTTATTAAACAGAGTGGCTAGTTAGCACCCTGGGTTATCGGGTGATAGGCGCTTGTGCTATTAATTGATACTTTATTATTTAATATAGCGACCAGTTAGCGCCCTGAGTCATCGGGTGATACGAAATTGTGTTAATAATTAGTACTTTGTTATTTAATAAAGCGACTATTTATAGCACAAGAGCCTGTCACCCGATGACCCAGGGTGCTTACTGGCCTTTCTATTGAATAATAAAATATTAATTAACAGCACAAGCTTTTATCACGTAATGACCGCTGTGCCATTAATTAATAATATATATCGTTTAATAAAGCGACCAGTAAGCGCCCCGGGTCATTGGGTGATAGGCGCTTGCGTTAATAATTTATACTTTATTATTTAATAGAGAGGTTAGTCAGCGCCCTGGGTCATTGGATGATAGGTGCTTGTGTTAGTAATTAATACTTTGTTATTTAACAGAGTGGCCAGTTAGCACCCTGGGTCATTGGGTGATAGGCGCTTGTGCTATTAGTTAATACTTTATTATTTATTATAGTGACCAGTAAGCACCCTGGGTTGTCGAGTAATAGGCGCTTGTGTTAATAATTAATACTTTATTATTTAATAATGTGACCAATTATAGCACAAGAGCCTGTAACCTGATGACGTAAGGTGCTTGCTGGCCTTTCTATTAAATAATAAAATATTAATTAACAGCACAAGCACCTATTACCTGATGACCGCTGTGCTATTAATTGAGAATATATATCGTTAAATGAAGCGACCGGTAAGCGCCCTATTTTATAGAGAGGTTAGTAAGTGCCCTAGGTTATTGGGTGATAGGCGCTTGTGGTAATAATTAATACTCCGTTATTTAACAGAGTGGCCAGTTAGCACCCTGGGTTATCGGGTGATCGGCGCTTGTGCTGTTAATCAATACTCTATTATTAAATATAGCGACCAGTAAGCGGCCAGGGTCATCAGGTGATAGGTGCTTGTGTTAATCATTATTACTTTGTTATTTAACAGAGTGGCCAGTTAGCACCCTGGGTCATAGGGTGTTAGGCGCTTGTACTATTAATTAATAATTTATTATTTAATAATGTGACCAATTATAGCACGAGAGCCTGTAACCTGATTACGTAAGGTGCTTACTGGCCTTTCTATTGAATAATAAAATATTAATTAACAGCACAAGCACCTATGACCTGATGATCGCTGTGCTATTAATTAATAATACATATCGTTTAATAAAGCGACCAGTGAGCGCCCCGGGTTTTTGGGTGATAGGCGCTTGCGTTAATCATTTATACTCTATTATTCAATATAAAGGTTAGTAAGCGCCCTGGGTCATTGGATAAGAGATGCTTGTGTTAATAATAATTACTTTGTTATTCAACAGAGCGGCCAGTTAGCAACCTGGATCATCGGGTGATCGGCGCTTATGCTATTAAATAATACTTTACTTTTAAATATAGCGACCGGTAAGCGGTCTGGGTTATCGGGTGATAGGCGCTTGTGTTAATAATAATTACTTTGTTATTTCACAGAGTGGCCAGTTAGCACCCTGGGTTATCGGGTAATAGGCGCTTGTGCTATTAATTAATACTTTATTATTTAATATAGCGACCAGTTAGCGCCCTAAGTCATCGGGTAATACGAACTTGTGTTAATAATTAGTACTTTGTTATTTAATAAAGCGACTATTTATAGCACAAAAGCCTGTCACCCGATGACCCAGGGTGCTTACTGGCCTTTCTATTGAATAATAAAATATTAATTAACAGCACAAGCTTCTATCACGTCATGACCGCTGTGCTATTAATGAATAATATATATCGTTCAATAAAGCGACCAGTAAGCGCTCCGGGTCATTGGACGATAGGCGCTTGTGCTATTAGTTAATACTTTATTATTTAATATAGCGTCTAGTAAACGCCCTGGGTTATCGGGTGATTGGCGCTTGTGCTGTTAATCAATTCTCTATTATTAAATATAGCAACCAGTAAGCGCCCTGGGTCATCGGGTGATAGGTGCTTGTGTTAATAATTATAACATTGTTATTTAACAGAGTAGCCAGTTAGCACCCTGGGTCATCAGGTGTTAGGCGCTTGTACTATTAATTAATACTTTATTATTTAATAATGTGATTAATAATATTACGAGAGCCTGTAACCTGATGACGTAAGGTGCTTACTTGCCTTTCTATTAAATAATAAAATATTAATTAACAGCACAAGCTGCTATCACGTTATGACTGCTGTGCTATTAATTATGAATACATATCGTTTAATAAAGCGACCAGTGAGCGCCCCGGGTCATTGGGTGATAGGCGCTTGTGTTAATAATAATTACTTTGTTATTTAACAAAGTGGCCAGTTAGCACCCTGGGTCATCGGGTGATCGGCGCTTCTGCTATGAAATAATACTTTACTATTAAATATAGCAACCGGTAAGCGGTCTGGGTCATCGGCTGATAGGCGTTTGTGCTATTAATTGATACTTTGTTATTTATTAAAGTGACCATTTATAGCACAAGAGCCTGTCACTCGATGACCCAGGTTGCTTACTGGCCATTGTATTAAATAATAAAATATTATTCAACAGCACAAGCTGCTATCACGTTATGACTGCTGTGCTATTAATTAATAATACATATCGTTTAATAATGCGACCAGTGAGCGCCCCGGGTCATTGGGTGATAGGCGCTTGCGTTAATAATTAATACTTTGTTATTTAACGGAGCCGCCAGTTAGCACCCTGGGTCATCGAGTGATAGGCGCTTGTGCTATTAGTTAGTACTTTATTATTTAATATATACAGTGACCAGTGAGCACCCTGGGTCGTCAGGTAATAGGCGCTTGTGTTAATAATTAATACTTTATTATTTAATAAAGCGACCAGTAAGCACTTCAGGTCATTAAATGATAGGCGCTTGCGTTTATAATTAATACTTTATTATTATATAGAGAGGCCAGTAAGCGCCCTGGGTCATCGGGTGATAGGTGCTTGTGTTAATAATTATTACTTTGTTATTTAACAGAGTGGCCAGTTAGCACCCTGGGTCATCGGGTGTTAGGCGCTTGTACTATTAATTAATACTTCATTATTCAATAATATGATCAATAATATTACGAGAGCCTGTAACCTGATGACGTAAGGTGCATACTTGCCTTTCTATTAAATAATAAAATATTAATTAACGGCACAAGCTGCTATCACGTTATGACTGCTGTGCTATTAATTAATAAAACATATCGTTTAATAAAGCGACCAGTGAGCGCCCCGGGTCATTGGGTGATAGGCGCTTGTGCTAATAATAATTACTTTGTTATTTAACAGAGTGGCCAGTTAGCACCCTGGGTCATCGGGTGATAGGCGCTTCTGCTATTAATTAATACTTTACTATTCAATATAGCGGCCAGTAAGCGGTCTGGGTAATCGGGTTATATGCGATTGTGCTATTAATTGATACTTTGTTATTTAAAAAAGCGACCATTTATGGCACAAGAGCCTGTCACCCGATGACCCAGAATGCTTACTGGCTTTTCTATTGAATAAAAAAATATCATTTAACAGCACAAGCTTCTATCACGTTATGACTGCTGTGCTATAAATTTATGATACATATCGTTTAATAAAGCGACCAGTAAGCGCCCCGGGTCATTGGGTGACAGGCGCTTGTGCTATTAGTTAATACTTTATTATTTAATATAGCGACTAGTAAACGCCCTGGGTTATCGGGTGATTGGCGCTTGTGCTGTTATTCAATACTCTATTATTAAATACAGCAACCAGTAAGTGCCCTGGGTCATCGGGTGATAGGTGCTTGTGTTAATAATTATAACATTGTTATTTAACAGAGTAGCCAGTTAGCACCCTGGGTCATCGGGTGTTAGGTGCTTGTACTATTAATTAATACTTTATTATTTAATAATGTGACTAATAATATTACGAGAGCCTGTAACCTGATGACGTAAGGTGCTTACTTGCCTTTCTATTAAATAATAAAATATTAATTAACAGCACAAGCTGCTATCACGTTATGACTGCTGTGCTATTAATTAATAATACATATCGTTTAATAAAGCGACCAGTGAGCGCCCCGGGTCATTGGGTGATAGGCGCTTGTGTTAATAATAATTACTTTGTTATTTAGCAGAGTGGCCAGTTAGCACCCTGGGTCATCGGGTGATTGGCGCTTCTGCTATGAAATAATACTTTACTATTAAATATAGCGACCGGTAAGCGGTCTGGGTCATCGGCTGATAGGCGTTTGTGCTATTAATTGATACTTTGTTATTAATTAAAGCGACCATTTATGGCACAAGAGCCTGTCACTCGATGACCCAGGGTGCTTACTGACTATTATTGTATTAAATAATAAAATATTATTCAACAGCACAAGCTGCTATCACGTTGTGACTGCTGTGCTATTAATTAATAATACATATCGTTTAATAAAGCGACCAGTGAGCGCCCCGGGTCATTGGGTGATAGGCGCTTGCGTTAATAATTTATACTCTATAATTCAATATAGAGGTTAGTAAGCGCTCTGTCTCATTGGATGATAGGTGCTTGAGTTAATAATTAATACTTTGTTATTTAACGGAGCGGCCAGTTAGCACCCTGGGTCATCGAGTGATAGGCGCTTGTGCTATTAGTTAGTACTTTATTATTTAATATATACAGTGACCAGTAAGCACCCTGGGTCGTCAGGTAATAGGCGCTTGTGTTAATAATTAATACTTTATTATTTAATAAAGCGACCAGTAAGCACTTCAGGTCATTAAATGATAGGCGCTTGCGTTTATAATTGATACTTTATTATTATATAGAGAGGCCAGTAAGCGCCCTGGGTCATCGGGTGATAGGATCTTGTGTTAATAATTATTACTTTGTTATTTAACAGAGTGGCCAGTTAGCACCCTGGGTTATCGGGTGTTAGGCGCTTGTACTATTAATTAATACTTTATTATTTAATAATGTGACCAATTATAGCACAAGAGACTGTAACCTGATGACGTAAGGTGCTCACTGGCCTTTCTATTTAATAATAAAATATTAAATAACAGCACAAGCACCTATTACCTAATGACCGCTGTGCTATTAATTGAGAATATATATCGTTAAATAAAGCGACCGGTAAGCGCCCTGGGTCATCAGGTGATAGGTGCTTGTGTTAATCATTATTACTTTGTTATTTAACAGAGTGGCCAGTTAGCACCCTGGGTCATCGGGTGTTAGGCGCTTTAACTACTAATTAATACATTATTATAAATAAAGTGACCAATTATAGCACAAGAGCCTGTCACCTGATGACCCAGGGTTCTTACTGGCTTTTCTATTAAATGAAAAAACATTAATTAACAGCACAAGCACCTATTACCTAATGATCGCTGTGCTATTAATTAATAATATATATCGTTTGATAAAGCGACCAGTAAGCGCCCTATTCAATAGAGAGGATAGTGAGCGCCCTCGGTCATTGGGTGATAGGCGCTTGTGCTAATAATAATTACTTTGTTATTTAACAGAGTGGCCAGTTAGCACCCTGGGTCATCGGGTGATAGGCGCTTCTGCTATTAATTAATACTTTACTATTCAATATAGCGGCCAGTAAGCGGTCTGGGTAATCGGGTTATATGCGATTGTGCTATTAATTGATACTTTGTTATTTAAAAAAGCGACCATTTATGGCACAAGAGCCTGTCATCCGATGACCCAGAATGCTTACTGGCTTTTCTATTGAATAAAAAAATATCATTTAACAGCACAAGCTTCTATCACGTTATGACTGCTGTGCTATAAATTTATGATACATATCGTTTAATAAAGCGACCAGTAAGCGCCCCGGGTCATTGGGTGACAGGCGCTTGTGCTATTAGTTAATACTTTATTATTTAATATAGCGACAAGTAAACGCCCTGGGTTATCGGGTGATTGGCGCTTGTGCTGTTATTCAATACTCTATTATTAAATACAGCAACCAGTAAGTGCCCTGGGTCATCGGGTGATAGGTGCTTGTGTTAATAATTATAACATTGTTATTTAACAGAGTAGCCAGTTAGCACCCTGGGTCATCGGGTGTTAGGTGCTTGTACTATTAATTAATACTTTATTATTTAATAATGTGACTAATAATATTACGAGAGCCTGTAACCTGATGACGTAAGGTGCTTACTTGCCTTTCTATTAAATAATAAAATATTAATTAACAGCACAAGCTGCTATCACGTTATGACTGCTGTGCTATTAATTAATAATACATATCGTTTAATAAAGCGACCAGTGAGCGCCCCGGGTCATTGGGTGATAGGCGCTTGTGTTAATAATAATTACTTTGTTATTTAGCAGAGTGGCCAGTTAGCACCCTGGGTCATCGGGTTATTGGCGCTTCTGCTATGAAATAATACTTTACTATTAAATATAGCGACCGGTAAGCGGTCTGGGTCATCGGCTGATAGGCGTTTGTGCTATTAATTGATACTTTGTTATTAATTAAAGCGACCATTTATGGCACAAGAGCCTGTCACTCGATGACCCAGGGTGCTTACTGACTATTATTGTATTAAATAATAAAATATTATTCAACAGCACAAGCTGCTATCACGTTGTGACTGCTGTGCTATTAATTAATAATACATATCGTTTAATAAAGCGACCAGTGAGCGCCCCGGGTCATTGGGTGATAGGCGCTTGCGTTAATAATTTATACTCTATAATTCAATATAGAGGTTAGTAAGCGCTCTGTCTCATTGGATGATAGGTGCTTGAGTTAATAATTAATACTTTGTTATTTAACGGAGCGGCCAGTTAGCACCCTGGGTCATCGAGTGATAGGCGCTTGTGCTATTAGTTAGTACTTTATTATTTAATATATACAGTGACCAGTAAGCACCCTGGGTCGTCAGGTAATAGGCGCTTGTGTTAATAATTAATACTTTATTATTTAATAAAGCGACCAGTAAGCACTTCAGGTCATTAAATGATAGGCGCTTGCGTTTATAATTAATACTTTATTATTATATAGAGAGGCCAGTAAGCGCCCTGGGTCATCGGGTGATAGGTGCTTGTGTTAATAATTATTACTTTGTTATTTAACAGAGTGGCCAGTTAGCACCCTGGGTTATCCGGTCTTAGGCGCTTGTACTATTAATTAATACTTTATTATTTAATAATGTGACCAATTATAGCACAAGAGACTGTAACCTGATGACGTAAGGTGCTCACTGGCCTTTCTAATTAATAATAAAATATTAAATAACAGCACAAGCACCTATTACCTAATGACCGCTGTGCTATTAATTGAGAATATATATCGTTAAATAAAGCGACCGGTAAGCGCCCTGGGTCATCAGGTGATAGGTGCTTGTGTTAATCATTATTACTTTGTTATTTAACAGAGTGGCCAGTTAGCACCCTGGGTCATCGGGTGTTAGGCGCTTTAACTACTAATTAATACATTATTATAAATAAAGTGACCAATTATAGCACAAGAGCCTGTCACCTGATGACCCAGGGTTCTTACTGGCTTTTCTATTAAATGAAAAAACATTAATTAACAGCACAAGCACCTATTACCTAATGATCGCTGTGCTATTAATTAATAATATATATCGTTTGATAAAGCGACCAGTAAGCGCCCTATTCAATAGAGAGGATAGTGAGCGCCCTCGGTCATTGGGTGATAGGCGCTTGTGTTAATAATTAATACTTTGATATTAAACAGAGTGGCTAGTTAGCACCCTGGGTTATCAGGTGATAGGCGCTTGTGCTATTAATTAATACTTTATTATTTAATATAGTGACCAGTTAGCGCCCTGAGTCATTGGGTGATACGAACTTGTGTTGATAATTAGTACTTTGTTATTTAATAAAGCGACTATTTATAGCACAAGAGCCTGTCACCCGATGACCCTGGGTGCTTACTGGCCTTTCTATTGAATAATAAAATATTAATTAACAGCACAAGCTTCTATCACGTCATGACCGCTGTGCTATTAATAAATAATATATATCGTTTAATAAAGCGACCAGTAAGCGCCCCGGGTCATTGGGTGATAGGCGCTTGCGTTGATAATTTATACTTTATTATTCAATAGAGAGGTTAGTAAGCGCCCTGGGTCATTGGATGATAGGTGCTTGTGTTAGTAATTAATACTTTGTTATTTAACACAGTGGCCAGTTAGCACCCTGGGTCATTGGGTGATAGGCGCTTGTGCTATTAGTTAATACTTTATTATTTAATATAGCGACCAGTAAGCGCCCTGGGTTATCGGGTGATTGGCGCTTGTGCTGTTAATCAATACTCTATTATTAAATATAGCAACCAGTAAGTGCCCTGGGTCATCGGGTGATAGGTGCTTGTGTTATTAATTATTACTTTGTTATTTAACAGAGTGGCCAGTTAGCACCCTGGATCATCGGGTGTTAGGCGCTTGTACTATTAATTAATACTTTATTATTTAATAATGTGACCAATAATATTACGAGAGCCTGTAACCTAATGACGTATGGTGCTAACTTGCCTTTCTATTCAATAATAAAATATTAATTAACAGCACAAGCACCTATTACCTGATGATCGCTGTGCTATTAATTAAAAATATATATCGTTTAATAAAGCGACCAGTAAGCGCCCTATTTTATAGAGAGGTTAGTAAGCGCCCTAGGTCATTGGGTGATAGGCGCTTGTGTTAATAATTAATACTTCGTTATTTAACAGAGTGGCCAGTTGGCACCCTAGGTTATCGGGTGATCGGCGCTTGTGCTGTTAATCAATACTCTATTATTAAATATAGCGACCAGTAAGCGCCCTGGGTCCTCGGGTGTTAGGTGCTTGTGTTAATTATTAATACTTTGTTATTTAATAAAGCGACCATTTATGGCACAAGAGCCTGTCACCTGATGACCCAGGGTGCTTACTGGCCTTTCTATTAAATAAAGAAATATTTATTAACAGCACAAGCACCTATTACCTAATGATCGCTGTGCTATCAATTAAGAATATATATCGTTTAATAAAGCGAACAGAAAGCGCCCTATTCAATAGAGATGTTAGTAAGCGCCCTCGGTCATTGGGTGATAGGCGCTTGTGTTAATAATTCATACTTTGTTATTTAACAGAGTAGCCAGTTAGCACCCTGGGTCATCGGGTAGTCGGCGCTTCTGCTATTAAATAATACTTTACTATTAAATATAGCGACCAGTAAGTGGTCTAAGTAATCGGGTGATAGGCGTTTGTGCTATTAATTGATACTTTGTTATTTAATAAAGCGACCATTTATGGCACAAGAGCCTGTCACCCGATGACCCAGAATGCTTACTGGCTTTTCTATTAAATAATAAAATATTATTTAACAGCACAAGCACCTATTACCTAATAATCGCTGTGCTATTAATTAATAATATATATCGTTTAATAAAGCGACCAGTAAGCGCCCCATCCAATAGAGAGGTTAGTAAGCGCCCTCGGTCATCGGGTGATACGCACTTGTGTTAATACTTAATACTTTGTTATTGAATAAAGCGACTATTTATAGCACAAGAGCCTGTCACCTGATGACCCAGAATGCTTACTGGCCTTTCTATAGAATAATAAAATATCAATTAACAGCACAAGCTTCTATCACCTCATGACCGCTGTGCTATTAATTAATAATATATATCGTTTAATAAAACGACCAGTAAGCGCCCCGGGTCATTAGGTGATAGGCGCTTGCGTTAATAATTTATACTTTATTATTTAATAGAGAGGTTAGTAAGCGCCCTAGGTCATTGGATGATAGGTGCTTGTGTTAGTTATTAATACTTCGTTATTTAACAGAGTGGCCAGTCAGTACCCTGGGTCATTGGGTGATAGGCGCTTGCGTTAATAAATTATACTCTATCATTTAATATAGAGGTTTGTAAGCGCCCTGGGTCATTAGATGATAGGTGCTTGTGCTGTTAATCAATTCTTTATTATTAAATATAGCAACCAGTAAGCACCCTGAGTCATCGGGTAATAGGTGCTTGTGTTAATAATTATTACTTTGTTATTTGACAGAGTGGCCAGTTAGCACCCTGGGTCATCGAGTGATAGGCGCTTGTGCTATTAGTTAGTACTTTATTATTTAATATATACAGTGACCAGTAAGCACCCTGGGTCGTCAGGTAATAGGCGCTTGTGTTAATAATTAATACTTTATTATTTAATAAAGCGACCAGTAAGCACTTCAGGTCATTAAATGATAGGCGCTTGCGTTTATAATTAATACTTTATTATTATATAGAGAGGCCAGTAACCGCCCTGGGTCATCGGGTGATAGGTGCTTGTGTTAATAATTATTACTTTGTTATTTAACAGAGTGGCCAGTTAGCACCCTGGGTTATCAGGTGTTAGGCGCTTGTACTATTAATTAATACTTTATTATTTAATAATGTGACCAATTATAGCACAAGAGACTGTAACCTGATGACGTAAGGTGCTCACTGGCCTTTCTATTAAATAATAAAATATTAAATAACAGCACAAGCACCTATTACCTAATGACCGCTGTGCTATTAATTGAGAATATATATCGTTAAATAAAGCGACCGGTAAGCGCCCTGGGTCATCAGGTGATAGGTGCTTGTGTTAATCATTATTACTTTGTTATTTAACAGAGTGGCCAGTTAGCACCCTGGGTCATCGGGTGTTAGGCGCTTGTACTATTAATTAATACTTTATTATTTAATAATGTGACCAATTATAGCACAAGAGACTGTAACCTGATGACGTAAGGTGCTCACTGGCCTTTCTATTGAATAATAAAATATTAAATAACAGCACAAGCACCTATTACCTGATGATCGCTGTGCTATTAATTAAAAATATATATCGTTTAATAAAGCGACCAGTAAGCGCCCTATTTTATAGAGAGGTCAGTAAGCGCCCTAGGTTATTGGGTGATAGGCGCTTGTGTTAATAATTAATACTCCGTTATTTAACAGAGTGGCTAGTTAGCACCCTGGGTTATCGGGTGATCGGCGCTTGTGCTGTTAATCAATACTCTATTATTAAATATAGCGACCAGTAAGCGCCCTGGGTCAACAGGTGATAGGTGCTTGTGTTAATAATTATTACTTTGTTATTTAACATAGTGGCCAGTTAGCACCCTGGGTCATCGGGTGTTAGGCGCTTGTACTAATAATTATTACTTTACTATTCAATATAGCGACCAGTAAGCGAACTGGGTAATCGGGTAAAAGGCGTTTGTGCTATTAATTGATACTTTGTTATTTAATAAAGCGACCATTTATGGCACAAGAGCCTGTCACCCGATGACCCAGAATGCTTACTGGCTTTTCTATTAAATAAAAAAATATTATTTAACAGCACAAGCTTCTATCACGTTATTACTGCTGTGCTATTAATTAATAATACATATCGTTTAATAAAGCGACCAGTGAGCGTCCCGGGTTTTTAGGTGATAGGCGCTTGCGTTAATCATTTATACTCTATTTTTCAATATAGAGGTTAGTAAGCGCCCTGGGTCATTGGATGAGAGGTGCTTGTGTTAATTATTAATACTTTGTTATTTAACGGAGTGGCCAATTAGCACCCTGGGTCATCGAGTGATAGGCGCTTGTGCTATTAGTTAGTACTTTATTATTGAATATATACAGTGACCTGTAAGCACCCTGGGTCATCGGGTAATAGGCGCTTGTGTTTATAATTAATACTGAATTATTAAATAGAGAGTTCAGTAAGCGCCCTGAGTCATCGGGTAATAGGCGCTTGTGTGAATAATAATTACTTTGTTATTCAACAGAGTGGCCAGTTAGCAACCTGGATCATTGGGTGATCGGCGCTTCTGCTATTAAATAATACTTTACTATTAAATATAGCGACCGGTAAGCGGTCTGGGTCATCGGGTGATGGGCGCTTGTGCTATTAGTTAGTACTTTATTATTTAATATATACAGTGACCAGTAAGCACCCTGGGTCGTCGGGTAATAGGCGCTTGTGTTAATAATTAATATTTTATTATTTAATAAATCGACCAGTAAGCACCCTATTCAATAGAGAGGTTAGTAAGCGCCCTTGGTCATTGGGTAATAGGGGCTTGTGTTAATAATTTATACTTTGTTATTAAACAGAGTGGCTAGTTAGCACCCTGGGTTATCGGGTGATAGGCGCTTGTGCTATTAATTAATACTTTATTACTTAATATAGCGACCAGTTAGCGCCCTGAGTCATCGGGTGATACGAAATTGTGTTAATAATTAGTACTTTGTTATTTAATAAAGCGACTATTTATAGCACAAGAGCCTGTCACCCGATGACCCAGGGTGCTTACTGGCCTTTCTATTGAATAATAAAATATTATTTAACAGCACAAGCTTTTATCACGTAATGACCGCTGTGCCATTAATTAATAATATATATCGTTTAATAAAGCGACCAGTAAGCGCCCCGGGTCATTGGGTGATAGGCGCTTGCGTTAATAATTTATACTTTATTATTTAATAGAGAGGTTAGTCAGCGCCCTGGGTCATTGGATGATAGGTGCTTGTGTTAGTAATTAATACTTTGTTATTTAACAGAGTGGCCAGTTAGCACCCTGGGTCATTGGGTGATAGGCGCTTGTGCTATTAGTTAATACTTTATTATTTATTATAGTGACCAGTAAGCACCCTGGGTTGTCGAGTAATAGGCGCTTGTGTTAATAATTAATACTTTATTATTTAATAATGTGACCAATTATAGCACAAGAGCCTGTAACCTGATGACGTAAGGTGCTTGCTGGCCTTTCTATTAAATAATAAAATACT
This sequence comes from Copidosoma floridanum, assembly GCF_036245765.1. Taxonomy (NCBI): domain Eukaryota; kingdom Metazoa; phylum Arthropoda; class Insecta; order Hymenoptera; family Encyrtidae; genus Copidosoma; species Copidosoma floridanum. Next base: position 25,179,741 of record NW_028321907.1, read on the forward strand.
AATTAACAGCACAAGCACCTATTACCTGATGACCGCTGTGCTATTAATTAAGAATATATATCGTTAAATGAAGCGACCGGTAAGCGCCCTATTTTATAGAGAGGTTAGTAAGTGCCCTAGGTTATTGGGTGATAGGCGCTTGTGGTAATAATTAATACTCCGTTATTTAACAGAGTGGCCAGTTAGCACCCTGGGTTATCGGGTGATCGGCGCTTGTGCTGTTAATCAATACTCTATTATTAAATATAGCGACCAGTAAGCGGCCAGGGTCATCAGGTGATAGGTGCTTGTGTTAATCATTATTACTTTGTTATTTAACAGAGTGGCCAGTTAGCACCCTGGGTCATAGGGTGTTAGGCGCTTGTACTATTAATTAATAATTTATTATTTAATAATGTGACCAATTATAGCACGAGAGCCTGTAACCTGATTACGTAAGGTGCTTACTGGCCTTTCTATTGAATAATAAAATATTAATTAACAGCACAAGCACCTATGACCTGATGATCGCTGTGCTATTAATTAATAATACATATCGTTTAATAAAGCGACCAGTGAGCGCCCCGGGTTTTTGGGTGATAGGCGCTTGCGTTAATCATTTATACTCTATTATTCAATATAAAGGTTAGTAAGCGCCCTGGGTCATTGGATAAGAGATGCTTGTGTTAATAATAATTACTTTGTTATTCAACAGAGCGGCCAGTTAGCAACCTGGATCATCGGGTGATCGGCGCTTATGCTATTAAATAATACTTTACTTTTAAATATAGCGACCGGTAAGCGGTCTGGGTTATCGGGTGATAGGCGCTTGTGTTAATAATAATTACTTTGTTATTTCACAGAATGGCCAGTTAGCACCCTGGGTTATCGGGTAATAGGCGCTTGTGCTATTAATTAATACTTTATTATTTAATATAGCGACCAGTTAGCGCCCTAAGTCATCGGGTAATACGAACTTGTGTTAATAATTAGTACTTTGTTATTTAATAAAGCGACTATTTATAGCACAAGAGCCTGTCACCCGATGACCCAGGGTGCTTACTGGCCTTTCTATTGAATAATAAAATATTAATTAACAGCACAAGCTTCTATCACGTCATGACCGCTGTGCTATTAATTAATAATATATATCGTTCAATAAAGCGACCAGTAAGCGCTCCGGGTCATTGGACGATAGGCGCTTGTGCTATTAGTTAATACTTTATTATTTAATATAGCGTCTAGTAAACGCCCTGGGTTATCGGGTGATTGGCGCTTGTGCTGTTAATCAATTCTCTATTATTAAATATAGCAACCAGTAAGTGCCCTGGGTCATCGGGTGATAGGTGCTTGTGTTAATAATTATAACATTGTTATTTAACAGAGTAGCCAGTTAGCACCCTGGGTCATCAGGTGTTAGGCGCTTGTACTATTAATTAATACTTTATTATTTAATAATGTGATTAATAATATTACGAGAGCCTGTAACCTGATGACGTAAGGTGCTTACTTGCCTTTCTATTAAATAATAAAATATTAATTAACAGCACAAGCTGCTATCACGTTATGACTGCTGTGCTATTAATTATGAATACATATCGTTTAATAAAGCGACCAGTGAGCGCTTCGGGTCATTGGGTGATAGGCGCTTGTGTTAATAATAATTACTTTGTTATTTAACAGAGTGGCCAGTTAGCACCCTGGGTCATCGGGTGATCGGCGCTTCTGCTATGAAATAATACTTTACTATTAAATATAGCAACCGGTAAGCGGTCTGGGTCATCGGCTGATAGGCGTTTGTGCTATTAATTGATACTTTGTTATTTATTAAAGCGACCATTTATGGCACAAGAGCCTGTCACTCGATGACCCAGGTTGCTTACTGGCCATTGTATTAAATAATAAAATATTATTCAACAGCACAAGCTGCTATCACGTTATGACTGCTGTGCTATTAATTAATAATACATATCGTTTAATAATGCGACCAGTGAGCGCCCCGGGTCATTGGGTGATAGGCGCTTGCGTTAATAATTAATACTTTGTTATTTAACGGAGCCGCCAGTTAGCACCCTGGGTCATCGAGTGATAGGCGCTTGTGCTATTAGTTAGTACTTTATTATTTAATATATACAGTGACCAGTGAGCACCCTGGGTCGTCAGGTAATAGGCGCTTGTGTTAATAATTAATACTTTATTATTTTATAAAGCGACCAGTAAGCACTTCAGGTCATTAAATGATAGGCGCTTGCGTTTATAATTAATACTTTATTATTATATAGAGAGGCCAGTAAGCGCCCTGGGTCATCGGGTGATAGGTGCTTGTGTTAATAATTATTACTTTGTTATTTAACAGAGTGGCCAGTTAGCACCCTGGGTCATCGGGTGTTAGGCGCTTGTACTATTAATTAATACTTCATTATTCATTAATATGATCAATAATATTACGAGAGCCTGTAACCTGATGACGTAAGGTGCATACTTGCCTTTCTATTAAATAATAAAATATTAATTAACGGCACAAGCTGCTATCACGTTATGACTGCTGTGCTATTAATTAATAAAACATATCGTTTAATAAAGCGACCAGTGAGCGCCCCGGGTCATTGGGTGATAGGCGCTTGTGCTAATAATAATTACTTTGTTATTTAACAGAGTGGCCAGTTAGCACCCTGGGTCATCGGGTGATAGGCGCTTCTGCTATTAATTAATACTTTACTATTCAATATAGCGGCCAGTAAGCGGTCTGGGTAATCGGGTTATATGCGATTGTGCTATTAATTGATACTTTGTTATTTAAAAAAGCGACCATTTATGGCACAAGAGCCTGTCACCCGATGACCCAGAATGCTTACTGGCTTTTCTATTGAATAAAAAAATATCATTTAACAGCACAAGCTTCTATCACGTTATGACTGCTGTGCTATAAATTTATGATACATATCGTTTAATAAAGCGACCAGTAAGCGCCCCGGGTCATTGGGTGACAGGCGCTTGTGCTATTAGTTAATACTTTATTATTTAATATAGCGACTAGTAAACGCCCTGGGTTATCGGGTGATTGGCGCTTGTGCTGTTATTCAATACTCTATTATTAAATACAGCAACCAGTAAGTGCCCTGGGTCATCGGGTGATAGGTGCTTGTGTTATTAATTATAACATTGTTATTTAACAGAGTAGCCAGTTAGCACCCTGGGTCATCGGGTGTTAGGTGCTTGTACTATTAATTAATACTTTATTATTTAATAATGTGACCAATAATATTACGAGAGCCTGTAACCTGATGACGTAAGGTGCTTACTTGCCTTTCTATTAAATAATAAAATATTAATTAACAGCACAAGCTGCTATCACGTTATGACTGCTGTGCTATTAATTAATAATACATATCGTTTAATAAAGCGACCAGTGAGCGCCCCGGGTCATTGGGTGATAGGCGCTTGTGTTAATAATAATTACTTTGTTATTTAGCAGAGTGGCCAGTTAGCACCCTGGGTCATCGGGTGATTGGCGCTTCTGCTATGAAATAATACTTTACTATTAAATATAGCGACCGGTAAGCGGTCTGGGTCATCGGCTGATAGGCGTTTGTGCTATTAATTGATACTTTGTTATTAATTAAAGCGACCATTTATGGCACAAGAGCCTGTCACTCGATGACCCAGGGTGCTTACTGACTATTATTGTATTAAATAATAAAATATTATTCAACAGCACAAGCTGCTATCACGTTGTGACTGCTGTGCTATTAATTAATAATACATATCGTTTAATAAAGCGACCAGTGAGCGCCCCGGGTCATTGGGTGATAGGCGCTTGCGTTAATAATTTATACTCTATAATTCAATATAGAGGTTAGTAAGCGCTCTGTCTCATTGGATGATAGGTGCTTGAGTTAATAATTAATACTTTGTTATTTAACGGAGCGGCCAGTTAGCACCCTGGGTCATCGAGTGATAGGCGCTTGTGCTATTAGTTAGTACTTTATTATTTAATATATACAGTGACCAGTAAGCGCCCTGGGTCATCGGGTGATAGGTGCTTGTGTTAATAATTATTACTTTGTTATTTAACAGAGTGGCCAGTTAGCACCCTGGGTTATCGGGTGTTAGGCGCTTGTACTATTAATTAATACTTTATTATTTAATAATGTGACCAATTATAGCACAAGAGACTGTAACCTGATGACGTAAGGTGCTCACTGGCCTTTCTATTTAATAATAAAATATTAAATAACAGCACAAGCACCTATTACCTAATGACCGCTGTGCTATTAATTGAGAATATATATCGTTAAATAAAGCGACCGGTAAGCGCCCTGGGTCATCAGGTGATAGGTGCTTGTGTTAATCATTATTACTTTGTTATTTAACAGAGTGGCCAGTTAGCACCCTGGGTCATCGGGTGTTAGGCGCTTTAACTACTAATTAATACATTATTATAAATAAAGTGACCAATTATAGCACAAGAGCCTGTCACCTGATGACCCAGGGTTCTTACTGGCTTTTCTATTAAATGAAAAAACATTAATTAACAGCACAAGCACCTATTACCTAATGATCGCTGTGCTATTAATTAATAATATATATCGTTTGATAAAGCGACCAGTAAGCGCCCTATTCAATAGAGAGGATAGTGAGCGCCCTCGGTCATTGGGTGATAGGCGCTTGTGCTATTAATTAATACTTTATTATTTAATATAGTGACCAGTTAGCACCCTGAGTCATTGGGTGATACGAACTTGTGTTGTTATTAGTACTTTGTTATTTAATAAAGCGACTATTTATAGCACAAGAGCCTGTCACCCGATGACCCTGGGTGCTTACTGGCCTTTCTATTGAATAATAAAATATTAATTAACAGCACAAGCTTCTATCACGTCATGACCACTGTGCTATTAATAAATAATATATATCGTTTAATAAATCGACCAGTAAGCGCCCCGGGTCATTGGGTGATAGGCGCTTGCGTTGATAATTTATACTTTATTATTCAATAGAGAGGTTAGTAAGCGCCCTGGGTCATTGGATGATAGGTGCTTGTGTTAGTAATTAATACTTTGTTATTTAACACAGTGGCCAGTTAGCACCCTGGGTCATTGGGTGATAGGCGCTTGTGCTATTAGTTAATACTTTATTATTTAATATAGCGACCAGTAAGCGCCCTGGGTTATCATGTGATTGGCGCTTGTGCTGTTAATCAATACTCTATTATTAAATATAGCAACCAGTAAGTGCCCTGGGTCATCGGGTGATAGGTGCTTGTGTTATTAATTATTACTTTGTTATTTAACAGAGTGGCCAGTTAGCACCCTGGATCATCGGGTGTTAGGCGCTTGTACTATTAATTAATACTTTATTATTTAATAATGTGACCAATAATATTACGAGAGCCTGTAACCTAATGACGTATGGTGCTAACTTGCCTTTCTATTCAATAATAAAATATTAATTAACAGCACAAGCACCTATTACCTGATGATCGCTGTGCTATTAATTAAAAATATATATCGTTTAATAAAGCGACCAGTAAGCGCCCTATTTTATAGAGAGGTTAGTAAGCGCCCTAGGTCATTGGGTGATAGGCGCTTGTGTTAATAATTAATACTTCGTTATTTAACAGAGTGGCCAGTTGGCACCCTAGGTTATCGGGTGATCGGCGCTTGTGCTGTTAATCAATACTCTATTATTAAATATAGCGACCAGTAAGCGCCCTGGGTCCTCGGGTGTTAGGTGCTTGTGTTAATTATTAATACTTTGTTATTTAATAAAGCGACCATTTATGGCACAAGAGCCTGTCACCTGATGACCCAGGGTGCTTACTGGCCTTTTTATTAAATAAAGAAATATTAATTAACAGCACAAGCACCTATTACCTAATGATCGCTGTGCTATCAATTAAGAATATATATCGTTTAATAAAGCGAACAGAAAGCGCCCTATTCAATAGAGATGTTAGTAAGCGCCCTCGGTCATTGGGTGATAGGCGCTTGTGTTAATAATTCATACTTTGTTATTTAACAGAGTAGCCAGTTAGCACCCTGGGTCATCGGGTAGTCGGCGCTTCTGCTATTAAATAATACTTTACTATTAAATATAGCGACCAGTAAGTGGTCTAAGTAATCGGGTGATAGGCGTTTGTGCTATTAATTGATACTTTGTTATTTAATAAAGCGACCATTTATGGCACAAGAGCCTGTCACCCGATGACCCAGAATGCTTACTGGCTTTTCTATTAAATAATAAAATATTATTTAACAGCACAAGCACCTATAACCTAATAATCGCTGTGCTATTAATTAATAATATATATCGTTTAATAAAGCGACCAGTAAGCGCCCCATCCAATAGAGAGGTTAGTAAGCGCCCTCGGTCATCGGGTGATACGCACTTGTGTTAATACTTAATACTTTGTTATTGAATAAAGCGACTATTTATAGCACAAGAGCCTGTCACCTGATGACCCAGAATGCTTACTGGCCTTTCTATAGAATAATAAAATATCAATTAACAGCACAAGCTTCTATCACCTCATGACCGCTGTGCTATTAATTAATAATATATATCGTTTAATAAAACGACCAGTAAGCGCCCCGGGTCATTAGGTGATAGGCGCTTGCGTTAATAATTTAACTTCATTATTTAATAGAGAGGTTAGTAAGCGCCCTAGGTCATTGGATGATAGGTGCTTGTGTTAGTTATTAATACTTCGTTATTTAACAGAGTGGCCAGTCAGTACCCTGGGTCATTGGGTGATAGGCGCTTGCGTTAATAAATTATACTCTATCATTTAATATAGAGGTTTGTAAGCGCCCTGGGTCATTAGATGATAGGTGCTTGTGCTGTTAATCAATTCTTTATTATTAAATATAGCAACCAGTAAGCACCCTGAGTCATCGGGTAATAGGTGCTTGTGTTAATAATTATTACTTTGTTATTTGACAGAGTGGCCAGTCAGTACCCTGGGTCATTGGGTGATAGGTGCTTGCGTTTATAATTTATACCCTATTATTCAATATAGAGGTTTGTAAGCGCCCTGGGTCATTGAAAGATAGGTGCTTGTGCTGTTAATCAATACTTTATCATTAAATTTAGTAACCAGTAAGCACCCTGGGTCATCGGTCGATAGGTGCTTGTGTCTATAATTATTACATTGTTATTTAATAAAGCGACTTTTTATAGCACAAGAGCCTGTCACCCGATGACCCATGGTGCTTACTGGCCTTTCTATTGAATAATAAAATATTAATTAACAGCACAAGCTTCTATCACGTCATGACTGCTGTGCTATTAATTAATAATATAAATCGTTTGATAAAGCGACCAGTAAGCGCCCTGGGTCATTGGGTGATAGGCGCTTGCGTTAATAATTATTACTTTGTTATTTAACAGAGTGGCAGGTAGCACCTTGGGTCATCGGGTGTTAAGCGCTTGTACTATTAATTAATACTTTATTATATAATAATGTGACCAATTATAGCACGAGAGCCTGTAACCTAATGACGTAAGGTGCTTACTGGCCTTTCTATTAAATAATAAAATATTAATTAACAGCACAAGCACCTGTTACCTGATGATCGCTGTGCTATTAATTAATAATATATATCGTTTAATAAAGCGACCACTAAGCGCCCTATTCAATAGAGAGGTTAGTAAGCGCCTTCAGTCATTAGGTGATAGACGCTTGTGTTAATAATTAATACTTTTTTATTTAACAGAGTGGCCAGTTAGCACTATAGGTCATCGGGTGATAGGCGCTTCTGCTATTAATTAATACTTTACTATTCAATATAGCGACCAGTAAGCGGTCTGGGTAATCGGGTGATAGGCGTTTGTGCTATTGATTGATACTTTGTTATTTAATAAAGCGACCATTTATGGCACAAGAGTCTGTCACCTGATGACCCAGGGTGCTTACTGGCCTTTCTATTAAATAATAAAATATTATTTAACAGCACAAGCTTCTATCACGTTATGACTAGTGTGCTATTTATTAATAATACATATCGTTTAATAAAGCGACCAGTGAGCGCCCCGGGTCATTAGGTGACAGGCGCTTGCGTTAATCATTTATACTCTATTATTCAATATAGAGGTTAGTAAGCGCATTGGGTCATTGGATGATAGGTTCTTGAGTTAGTAATTAATACTTTGTTATTCAACAGAGTGGCCAGTTACACCCTGGGTCATTGGGTGATAGGCGCTTGTGTTAATAATCAATACTTTGTTATTTAACAGAGTAGCCAGTTAGCACCTCGGGTCATCGGGTGATAGGCGCTTCTGCTATTAATTAATACTTTACTATTCAATATAGCGACCAGTAAGCGGTCTGGGTAATCGGGAGATAGGCGTTTGTGCTATTAATGGATACTTTGTTATTTTATAAAGCGATCATTTATGGCACAAGAGTCTGTCACCCGATGACCCAGGGTGCCTACTGGCCTTTCTATCAAATAATAAAATATTATTTAACAGCACAAGCTTTTATCACGTAATGACTGCTGTGCTATTAATTAACAATACATATCGTTTAATAAAGTGACCAGTGAGCGCCCCGGGTCATTGGACGATAGGCGCTTGCGTTAATAATTTATACTTTATTATTCAATAGAGAGGTTAGTAAGCGCCCTGGGTTATTGGATAATAGGTGCTGTGTTAGTAATTAATACTTTGTTATTTAACAGAGTGGCCAGTTAGCACCCTGGGTCATCGGGTGATAGGTGCTTGTGTTAATAATAATTACATTGTTATTCAATAAAGCGACTATTTATAGCACAAGAGCCTGTCACCCGATGACCCAGGGTGCTTACTGGCCTTTCTATTAAATAATAAAATATCAATTAACAGCACAAGCACCTATTACCTGATGATCGCTGTGCTATTAATTAATAATATATATCGTTTAATAAAGCGACCACTAAGCGCCCTATTCAATAGAGAGGTTAGTAAGCGCCCTCAGTCATTGGGTGATAGACGCTTGTGTTAATAATTAATACTTTGTTATTTAACAGAGAGGTTAGTAAGCGCCCTGGGTTATTGGATAATAGGTGCTGTGTTAGTAATTAATACTTTGTTATTTAACAGAGTGGCCAGTAAGCACCCTGGGTCATCGAGTGATAGGCGCTTGTGCTATTAGTTAGTACTTTATTATTAAATATATACAGTGACCAGTAAGCACCTTATGTCATCGGGTAATAGGCGCTTGTGTTAATAATTAATACTTTGATATTTAATAAAGCGACCAGTAAGCACTTTAGGTCATTCGGTGATAGGCGCTTGCGTTTATAATTAATACTTTATTATTAAATAGAGAGGCCAGTAAGCGCCCTGGGTTATCGGGTGTTAGGCGCTTAAACTATTAATTAATACATTTTAATTAATAAAGTGACCAATTATAGCACAAGAGCCTGTCACCTGATGACCCAGGGTGCTTACTGGCCTTTCTATTAAATAAAAAAATATTAATTAACAGCACAAGCACCTATTACCTGATGATCGCTGTGCTATTAATTAATAATATATATCGTTTAATAAAGCGACCACTAAGCGCCCTATTCAATAGAGAGGTTAGTAAGCGCCCTCAGTCATTGGGTGATAGACTTTTGTGTTAATAATTAATACTTTGTTATTTATCAGAGTGGCCAGTTAGCACCCTGAGTCATCGGGTGATAGGCGCTTCTGCTATTAATTAATACTTTACTATTTAATATAGCGACCAGTAAGCGGCCTGGGTAATCGGGTGATAGGCGTTTGTGCTATTTATTGATACTCTGTTATTTAATAAAGCGACCATTTATGGCACAAGAGTCTGTCACCTGATGACCCAGGGTGCTTACTGGCCTTTCTATTAAATAATAAAATAATATTTAACAGCACAAGCTTTTATCACGTTATGACTGCTGTGCTATTAATTAATAATACATATCGTTTAATAAAGCGACCAGGGAGTGCCCCGGGTCATTAGGTGATAGGTGCTTGCGTTAATCATTTATACTCTATTATTCAATATAGAGGTAAGTAAGCGCCCTAGGTCATTGGATGAAAGGTGCTTGTGTTAATAATCAATACTTTGTTATTTAACGGAGTGGCCAGTTAGCACCATGGGTCATCGAGTGATAGGCGCTTGTGCTATTAGTTAGTACTTTATTATTGAATATATACAGTGACCAGTAAGCACCCTGGGTCATCGGGTGTTAGGCGCTTAAACTATTAATTAATACATTTTAATTAATAAAGTGACCAATTATAGCACAAGAGCCTGTCACGTGATGACCCAGGGTGCTTACTGGCTCTTCTATTAAATAAAAAAATATTAATTAACAGCACAAGCACCTATTACCTAATGATTGCTGTGCTATTAATTAATAATATATATCGTTAAATAAAGCGACCAGTAAGCGCCCTTTTCAATAGAGAGGTTAGTAAGCACCCTGGGTTATTGGGTAATAGGCGCTTGTGCTATTAATTAATACTTTATAATTTAATATAGTTACCAGTAAGCGCCCTGAGTTATCGGGTGATACGCACATGTGTTAATAATTAAGTCTTTGTTATTTAATGAATCGACTATTTATAGCACAAGGTCCTGTCACCCTATGACCCAGAGTGCTTACTGGCCTTTCTATTGAATAATAAAATATTAATTAACAGCACAAGCTTCTATCACGTCATGACTGCTGTGCTATTAATTAATAATATATTTCGTTTAATAAAGCGACCAGTAAGCGCCCTGGGTCATTGGGTGATAGGCGCTTTTGTTAGTAATTATTACATTGTTATTTAACAGAGTGGCCAGTTAGCACCCTGGGTCATCGGGTAATAGACGCTTCTGCTATTAATTAATACTTTACTATTTAATATAGCGACCAGTAAGCGCCCTGAGTTATCGGGTGATACGCACATGTGTTAATAATAAATACTTTGTTATTTAATGAATCGACTATTTATAGCACAAGATTCTGTCACCCGATGACCCAGGGTGCTTACTGGCCTTTCTATTGAATAATAAAATATCAATTAACAGCACAAGCTTCTATCACCTTATAACCGCTGTGCTATTAATTGATAATATATTTCGTTTAATAAAGCGACCAGTAAGCGCCCCGGGTCATTGGGTAAAAGGCGCTTGCGTTGATAATTTATACTTTATTATTTAATAAAGAGGTTAGTAAGCGCTCTGGGTCATTGGATGATGGGTGCTTGTGTTAGTAATCAATACTTTGTTATTTAACAGAGAGGCCAGTTAGCACCCTAGGTCATTGGGTGATCGGCGCTTGTGCTTTTAATCAATACTTTATTATTAAATATAGCAACCAGTAAGCGCCCTGGGTCATCGGGTGATAGGCGCTTGCGTTAATAATTTATACTTTATTATTTAATAGAGAGGTTAGTAAGCGCTCTGGGTCATTGGATAAAAGGTGCTTGTGTTAGTAATTAATACTTTGTTATTTCACAGAGTAAATAGTTAGCACCCTGGGTCATCGGGTGTTAGGCGCTTGTACTATTAATTAATACATTATTATTAATAAAATGACCAATTATAGCACAAGAGCATGTCACCTGATGACCCAGGGTGCTTATTGACCTTTCTATTAAATAAAAAAATAATCATTAACAGCACAAGCACCTATTACCTAATAATCGCTGTGCTATTAATTAATAATATATATCGTTTAATAAAGCGAACAGTAAGCGCCCTATTTAAAAGAGAGGTTAGTAAGCGACCTCGGTCATTGGGTGATAGGCGCTTGTGTTAATAATTAATACTTTGTTATTTAACAGAGTGGCCAGTTAGCACCCTGGGTCATCGGGTGATAGGCGCTTTTGTTTTTAGTTAGTACTTTTTAATTAAATATATACAGTGACCAGTAACCACCCTGGGTCAACGGGTAATAGGCGCTTGTGGTAATAATTAATACTTAATTATTTAATAAAGCGACCAGTAAGCGCCCTGGGTCATTAATTGATAGGTGCTTGCGTTTATAATTTATACCCTATTATTCAATATAGAGGTTTGTAAGCGCCCTGAGTCATCGGGTGATAGGCGCTTGTGTTAATAATAATTAATTTGTTATTTAACAGAGTGGCCAGTAAGCACCCTGGGTCATCGGGTGTTAGGCGCTTAAACTATTAATTAATACATTATTATTAATAAAGTGACCAATTATAGCACAAGAGCCTGTCACCTGATGACCCAGGGTGCTTATTGGCCTTTCTATTAAATAAAAAAGTAATCATTAACAGCACAAGCACCTATTACCTAATAATCGCTGTGCTATTAATTAATAATATATATCGTTTAATAAAGCAAACAGTAAGCGCCCTATTTAATAAAGAGGTTAGTAAGCGCCCTCGGTCATTGGGTGATAGGCGCTTGTGTTAATAATTAATACTTTGTTATTTAACAGAGTGGCCAGTTAGCACCCTGGGTCATCGGGTGATAGGCGCTTCTGCTATTAATTAATACTTTACTATTTAATATAGCGACCAGTAAGCGCCCTGAGTTATCGGGTGATACGCACATGTGTTAATAATAAATACTTAGTTATTTAATGAATCGACTATTTATAGCACAAGAACCTGTCACCCGATGACCCAGGGTGCTTACTGGCCTTTCTATTGAATAATAAACTATCAATTAACAGCACAAGCTTCTATCACCTTATAACCGCTGTGCTATTAATTGATAATATATTTCGTTTAATAAAGCGACCAGTAAGCGCCCCGGGTCATTGGGTAAAAGGCGCTTGCGTTGATAATTTATACTTTATTATTTAATAAAGAGGTTAGTAAGCGCTCTGGGTCATTGGATAATGGGTGCTTGTGTTAGTAATCAATACTTTGTTATTTAACAGAGTGGCCAGTTAGCACCCTAGGTCATTGGGTGATCGGCGCATGTGCTGTTAATCAATACTTTATTATTAAATATAGCAACCAGTAAGCGCCCTGGGTCATCGGGTGATAGGCGCTTGCGTTAATAATTTATACTTTATTATTTAATAGAAAGGTAAGTAAGCGCTCTGGGTCATTGGATAATAGGTGCTTGTGTTAGTAATTAATACTTTGTTATTTAACAGAGTGGATAGTTAGCACCCTGGGTCATCGGGTGTTAGGCGCTTGTACTATTAATTAATACATTATTATTAATAAAATGACCAATTATAGCACAAGAGCATGTCACCTGATGACCCAGGGTGCTTATTGACCTTTCTATTAAATAAAAAAATAATCATTAACAGCACAAGCACCTATTACCTAATAATCGCTGTGCTATTAATTAATAATATATATCGTTTAATAAAGCGAACAGTAAGCGCCCTATTTAAAAGGGAGGTTAGTAAGCGACCTCGGTCATTGGGTGATAGGCGCTTGTGTTAATAATTAATACTTTGTTATTTAACAGAGTGGCCAGTTAGCACCCTGGGTCATCGGGTGATAGGCGCTTGTACTATTAATTAATACTTTATTATATAATATTGTGACCAATTATAGCACGAGAGCCTGTAACCTAATGACGTAAGGTGCTTACTAGCCTTTCTATTAAATAATAAAATATTAATTAACAGCACAAGCACCTATTACCTGATGATCGCTGTGCTATTAATTAATAATATATATCGTTTAATAAAGCGACCAGTAAGCGCCCCGGTTCATTGGGTGATAGGCGCTTGCGTTAATAATTATTACTTTGTTATTTATTAGAGTGGCCAGTTAGCACCCTGGGTCATCGGGTGTTAGGCGCTTGTACTATTAATTAATACTTTATTATATAATATTGTGACCAATTATAGCACGAGAGCCTGTAACCTAATGACGTAAGGTGCTTACTAGCCTTTCTATTAAATAATAAAATATTAATTAACAGCACAAGCACCTATTACCTGATGATCGCTGTGCTATTAATCAATAATATATATCGTTTAATAAAGCGACCACTAAGCGCCCTATTAAATAGAGAGGTTAGTAAGCGCCCTCAGTCATTGGGTTATAGACGCTTGTGTTAATAATTAATACTTTGTTATTTAACAAAGTGGCCAGTTAGCACCCTAAGTCATCGGGTGATAGGCGCTTCTGCTATTAATTAATACTTTACTATTCAATATACCGACCAGTAAGCGGTCTGGGTAATCGTTTGTGCTATTGATTGATACTTTGTTATTTAATTAAGCGACCATTTATGGCACAAGAGTCTGTCACCCGATGACCCAGGGTGCTTACTGGCCTTTCTATTAAATAATAAAATATTATTTAACAGCACAAGCTTCTATCACGTTATGACTGCTGTGCTATTAATTAATAATACATATCGTTTGATAAAGCGACCAAAGAGCGCCTCGGTTCTTCAGGTGGTAGGCAATTGCGTTAATCATTTATAGTCTATTATTCAATATAGAGGTTAGTAAGCGCCCTAGGTCATTGGATGAAAGGTGTTTGTGTTAATAATTAATACATTGTTATTTAACGGAGTGGCCAGTTAGCACCCTGGGTCATCGCGTGATAGGCGCTTGTGCTATTAGTTAGTACTTTATTATTGAATATATACAGTGACCAGTAAGCACCCTGGATCATCGGGTGTTAGGCGCTTGTACTATTAATTAATACTTTATTATATAATAATGTGACCAATTATAGCACGAAAGCCTGTAACCTAATGACGTAAGGTGCTTACTGGCCTTTCTATTAAATAATAAAATATTAATTAACAGCACAAGCACCTGTTACCTGATGATCGCTGTGCTATTAATTAATAATATATATCGTTTAATAAAGCGACCACTAAGCGCCTTATTCAATAGAGAGGTTAGTAAGCGCCTTCAGTCATTGGGTGATAGACGCTTGTGTTAATAATTAATACTTTTTTATTTAACAGAGTGGCCAGTTAGCACCCTGGGTCATCGGGTGATATGTGCTTCTGCTATTAATTATTACTTTACTAGTCAATATAGCGACCAGTAAGCGGTCTGGGTAATCGGGTGATAGGCGTTTGTGCTATTAATTAATACTTTGTTATTTGAAAAAGTGACCATTTATGGAAAAAGAGTCTGTCACCCGATGACCCAGGGTGCTTACTGGCCTTTCTATCAAATAATAAAATATTATTTAACAGCACAAGCTTCTATTACGTTATGACTGCTGTGCTATTAATTAATAATACATATCGTTTTATAAAGCGACCAGTGAGCGCCCCGGGTCTTGGGTGATAGGCGCTTGCGTTAATCATTTATACTCTATTATTCAATATAGAGGTTAGTAAGCGCCCAAAGTCATTGGATGAGAGTTGCTTGTGTTCATAATTAATACTTTGTTATTTAACGAAGTGGCTAGTTAGCACCCTGGGTCATCGAGTGATAGGCGCTTGTGCTATTAGTTAGTACTTCATTATTAAATATATACAGTGACCAGTAAGCACCTTATGACATTGGGAAATAGGCGCTTGTGTTAATAATTAATACTTTATTATTTAATTAAGCGACCAGTAAGCACTTTAGGTCATTAGGTGATAGGCGCTTGCGTTTATAATTAATACTTTATTATTAAACAGAGTGGCTAGTTAGCACCCCGGGTTATCAGGTGATAGGCGCTTGTGCTATCAATTAATACTTTATTATTTAATATAGCGACCAGTAAGCGCCCTGAAATATCGGGTGATACGCACATGTGTTAATAATTAATACTTTGTTATTTTATAAATCGACTATTTATAGCACAAGAGCCTGTCACCCGATGACCCAGGGTGCTTACTGGCCTTTCTATTGAATAATAAAATATCAATTAACAGCTTAAGCTTCAATCACCTTATGACCGCTGTGCTATTAATTAATAATATATTTCGTTTGATAAAGCGACCAGTAAGCGCCCCGGGTCATTGGGTAAAAGGCGCTTGCGTTAATAATTTATACTTTATTATTTAATAGAGAGGTTAGTAAGCGCCCTGGGTCATTGGATGATGGGTGCTTGTGTTAGTAATTAATACTTTATTATTAAATAGAGAGTTCAGTAAGCGCCCTGGGTCATCGGGTGATAGGCACTTGTGGTAATAATAATTACTTTGTTATTTAACAGAATGGCCAGTTAGCACCCTGGATCATCGGGTGTTAGGCGCTTAAACTATAAATTAATACATCATAATTAATAAAGTGACCAATAATAGCACAAGAGCCTGTCACCTAATGACCGAGGATGCTTACTGGCCTTTCTATTAAATAAAAAAATATTAATTAACAGCACAAGCACCTATTACCTAATAATCACTGTGCTATTAATTAATAACATATATCGTTTAATAAAGCGACCAGTAAGCGCCCTATTCAATAGAGAGGTTAGTAAGCGCCCTAGGTCATTGGATAAGAGGTGCTTGTGTTAATAATTAATACTTTGTTATTTAACGGAGTGGACAGTTAGCACCCTGGGTCATCGAGTGATAGGCGCTTGTGCTATTAGTTAGTACTTTATTATTAAATATATACAGTGACCAGTAAGCACCCTGGGTCATCGGGTAATAGGCGCTTGTGTTAATAATTAATACTTTATTATTTGATAAAGCGACCAGTAAGCACTTTAGGTCATTGGGTGATAGGAGCTTGCGTTTATAATTAATACTTTATTATTAAATAGAGAGGCCAGTAAGCGCTCTAGGTTATCGGGTGATTGGCGCTTGTGTTAATAATAATTACTTTGTTATTTAACAGAGAGGCCAGTTAGCAATCTGGGTCATCGGTTGTTAGGCGCTTAAACTGTTAATTAATACATTTTAATTAATAAAGTGACCAATTATAGCACAAAAGCCTGTTACCTGATGACCCAGGG
The DNA here is from genome assembly GCF_036245765.1 of Copidosoma floridanum. Taxonomy (NCBI): domain Eukaryota; kingdom Metazoa; phylum Arthropoda; class Insecta; order Hymenoptera; family Encyrtidae; genus Copidosoma; species Copidosoma floridanum. Next base: position 25,196,526 of record NW_028321907.1, read on the forward strand.
TGCTAACTGGCCTTTCTATTAAATAAAAAAATATTAATTAACAGCACAAGCACCTATTACCTAATGATCGCTGTGCTATTAATTAATAATATATATCGTTCAATAAAGCGACCAGTAAGTGCCCTATTCAATAGAGAGGTTAGTAAGGGCCCTCAGTCATTGGGTGATAGGCGCTTGTGTTAATAATTAATACTTTGTTATTTAATATAGCAACCAGTAAGCGCCCTGAGTCATCGGGTGATACGCACATGTGTTTATAATTAATACTTTGTTATTTAATGAATCGACTATTTATAGCACAAGAGCCTGTCACCAGATGACCCAGGGTGCTAACTGGCCTTTCTATTAAATAATAAAATATCAATTAACAGCACAAGCTTCTATTACGTCATGACTGCTGTGCTATTAATTAATAATATATATCGTTCAATAAAGCGACCAGTAAGCGCCCCGGGTCATTGGGTGATAGGCGCTTGCGTTATTAATTTATACTTTATTATTCAATAGCAAGGTTAGTAAGCGCCCTGGGTCATTGGATGATAGGTGCTTGTGTTAGTAATTAAAACTTTATTATTTAACAGAGTGGCCAGTTAGCACCCTAGGTCATTAGGTGATAGGCGCTTGTGCTATTAATTAATACTTTATTATTTAATATAGCGACCAGAAAGCGCCCTGGGTTATTGGGTGATAGGCGCTCGTGCTATTAATCAATAATATATATCGTTTAGTAAAGCGACCAGTAAGCGCCCCGGGTCATTGGGTGATAGGCGCTTGGGTTAATAATTATTACTTTGTTATTTAACACAGTGGCCAGTGAGCGCCCTGGGTTATCGGGTGATCGGCGCTTGTGCTGTTAATCAATACTTTATTATTAAATATAGCAACCAGTAAGTGCCCTGGGTCATCGGGTGATAGGTGCTAGTGTTTATAATTATTACTTTGTTATTTAACACAGTGGCCAGTGAGCGCCCTGGGTTATCGGGTGATCGGCGCTTGTGCTGTTAATCAATACTTTATTATTAAATATAGCAACCAGTAAGTGCCCTGGGTCATCGGGTGATAGGTGCTAGTGTTAATAATTATTACTTTGTTATTTAACACAGTGGCCAGTAAGCGCCCTGGGTCATTGTATGATAGGTGCTTGTGTTAGTAATTAATACTTTGTTATTTAACAGAGTGGCCAGTTAGCACCCTGGGTTATCGGGTGATACGCACTTGTGTTGATAATTAATTCTTTGTTTTTTAATAAAGCGACTATTTATAGCACAAGAGCCTGTCACCCGATGACCCAGGGTCCTTACTGGCCTTTCTATTGAATAATAAAATATTAATTAACAGCACAAGCTTCTATCACCTTATGACCGCTGTGCTATTAATTAATAATATATATCGTTTAATAAAGCGACCAGTAAGCGCCCCGGGTCATTGGGTGATAGGCGCTTGCGTTAATGATTTATACTTTATTATTCAATAGCAAGGTTAGTAAGCGCCCTGGGTCATTGGATGATAGGTGCTTGTGTTAGTAATTATTACTTTGTTATTTAACAAAGTGGCCAGTTAGCACCCTGGGTCATCGGATGATAAGCGCTTCTGCTATTAATTATTACTTTACTATTTTTTATAGCGACCAGTAAGTGCTCAGGGTTATCGAGTGATAGGCGCTCATGCTATTAATTAATAATATATATCGTTTAGTAAAGCGACCAGTAAGCACCCCGGGTCATTGGGTGATAGGCGCTTGCGTTAATAATTTATACTTTATTATTTAATAGCAAGGTTAGTAAGCGCCCTGGGTCATTGGATGATAGGTGCTTGTGTTAGTAAATAATACTTTATTATTAAATAGAAAGTTCAGTAAGCGCCCTGGGTTATCGGGTGATAGGCGCTTGTGGTAATAATAATTACTTTGTTATTTAAGAGAGTGGCCAGTTAGCACCCTGGATCATCTGGTGTTAGGCGCTTAAACTATTAATTAATACATCATTATTATTAAAATGACCAATTATAGCACAAGAGCCTGTCACCTGATGACCGAGGGTGCTTACTGGCCTTTCTATTAAATAAAAAAATGTTAATTAACAGCACAAGCACCTATTACCTAATAATCGCTGTGCTATTAATTAATAACATATATCGTCTAATAAAGCGACCAGTAAGCGCCCTATTCAATAGAGAGGTTAGTAAGCGCCCTCGGTCATTGAGTGATAGGCGCTTGTGTTAATAATTAATACTTTGTTATTTAACAGAGTGGCCAGTAAGCACCCTGGGTTATCGAGTGATAGGCGCTTGTGTTATTTATTAATACTTTATTATTTAATATAGCGACTAGTAAGCGCTCTAAGTCATCGGGTGATACGCAGTTGTGTTGATAATTTATACTTTGTTATTTAATAAAGCGACAATTTATAGCACAAGAGCCTGTCACCCGATAACCCAGGGTGCTCACTGGCCTTTCTATTAAATAATAAAATATTAATTAACAGCACAAGCTTCTATCAGCTCATGACCGCTATGCTATTAATTAATAATATATATTGTTTAATAAAGCGACTAGTAAGTGCCCCGGGTCATTGGGTGATAGGCGCTTGCGTTAATAATTTATACTTTATTATTTAATAGAGAGGTTAGTAAGCGCCCTGGGTCATTGGATGATAGGTGCTTGTGTTAATAATTATTACTTTGTTATTTAACAGAGTGGCCAGTTAGCACCCTGGGTCATCGGGTGTTAGGCGCATGTACTATTAACTAATATTTTATTATTTAATGATGTGACCAATTATAGAACGAGAGCCTGTCCACTAATGACCTAAGGTGCTTACTGGCCTTTCTATTAAATAAAAAAATATTAATTAACAGCACATCTACCTATTACCTAATGATCGCTTTGCTATTAATTAAAAATATATATCGTTTAATAAAGCGACCAGTAAGCGCCCTATTTTATAGAGAGGTTAGTAAGCGCCCTCGGTCATTGGGTGATAGGCGCTTGTGTTAATAATTAATACTTTGTTATTTAACAGAGTGGACAGTAAGCACCCTGGGTCATCGGGTGTTAGGCGCTTAAACTATTAATTAATACATTATTATTAATAAAGTTACCAATTATAGCACAAGAGCCTGTCACCTGATGACCCAGGGTGCTTACTGGCCTTTCTTCTAAATAAAAAAATATTAATTAACAGCACAAGCACCTATTACCTGATGATCGCTTTGCTATTAATTAATAATATATATCGTTTAATAAAGCAAACAGTAAGGGCCCTATTTTATAGAGAGGTTAGTAAGCGCCCTCGGTCATTGGGTGATAGGCGCTTGTGTTAACAATGAATACTTAGTTATTTAACAAAGTGGCCAGTTAGCACCCTGGGTCATTGGGTGATAGGCGCTTGTGTTAATAATTTATTTTTTATTATTCAATAGCAAGGTTAGTAAGCGCCCTGGGTCCTTGAATGATAGGTGCTTGTGTTATTAATTAATTATATATATCGTTTAATAAAGCGACCAGTAAGCGCCCCGGGTCATTGGGTGATAGGCGCTTGCGTTAATAATTTATACTTTATTATTTAATAGCAAGGTTAGTAAGCGCCCTGGGTCATTGGATGATAGGTGCTTGTGTTAGTAATTAATACCTTATTATTAAATAGAGAGTTCAGTAAGCGCCCTGGGTCATCGGGTGATAGGCGCTTGTGGTAATAATAATTACTTTGTTATTTAACAGAGTGGCCAGTAAGCACCCTAGGTCATCGGGTGTTAGGCGCTTTAACTATTAATTAATACATTATTATTAATAAAGTGACCAATTATAGCACAAGAGCCTGTCACCTAATGACCCAGGGTGCTCACAGGCCTTTCTATTGAATAATAAAATATTAATCAACAGCACAAGCTTCTATCACCTCATGACCGCTATGCTATTAATTAATAATATATATCGTTTAATAAAGCGACTAGTAAGTGCCCCGGGTCATTGGGTAGTAGGCGCTTGCGTTAATAATTCATACTTTATTATTCAATAGAGAGGTTAGTGAGCGTTATGGGTCATTGGATGATAGGTGCTTGTGTTAATAATCATTACTTTGTTATTTAACAGAGTGGCCAGTTAGCACCCTGGGTCATCTGGTGGTAGGCGCATGTACTATTAATTAATATTTTATTATTCAATAATGTGACCAATTATAGCACGAGAGCCTGTCACCTGATGACCTAAGGTGCTTACTGGCCTTTCTATTAAATAAAAAAATATTAATTGACAGCACAATTACCTATTACCTGATGATCGCTGTGCTATTAATTAAAAATATATATCGTTTAATAAAGCGACCAGTAAGCGCCCTATTCTATAGAGAGGTTAGTAAGCGCCCTCGATTATTGGGTGATAGGCGCTTGTGTTAATAATTAATACTTTGTTATTTAACAGAGTGGCCAGTCAGCACCCTGGGTTATCGGGTGATAGGCGCTTGTGCTATAAATCAATACTTTATTATTTATTATAGCGACCAGTAAGCGCCCTGGGTCATTGGATAATAGGTGCTTGTGTTAGTAATTAATACTTTGTTATTTAACAAAGTGGCCAGTTAGCACCCTCGGTCATCGGATGATAAGCGCTTTTGCTATTAATTATTACTCTACTATTTATTATAGCGACCAGTAAGTGCTCGTTGTTATTGGGTGATAGGCGCTTGTGCTATTAATTAATAATATATATTGTTTAATAAAGCAACCAGTAAGCGCCCCGGGTCATTGGGTGGTAGGCGCTGGCGTTAATAATTTATACTTTATTATTCAATAGCAAGGTTAGTAAGCGCCCTGGGTCATTAGATGATAGGTGCTTGTGTTAGTAATTAACACTTTGTTATTTAACAGAGTGGCCAGTTAGCACCCTGGGTCATCGGGTGATAGGCGCTTGTGCTATTAATCAATACTTTATTATTTAATATAGCGACCAGTAAGTGCCCTGGGTCATTGGATGATAGGTGCTTGTGTTAGTAATTTATACTTTGTTATTTAACAAAGTGGCCAGTTAGCACCCTGGGTCATTGGGTGATAGGCGCTTGCGTTAATAATTTATTCTTTATTATTCAATAGCAAGGTTAGTAAGCGCCCTGGGTCATTGGATGATAGTTGCTTGTGTTAGTAATCAATACTTTGTTATTTAACAAAGTGGCCAAGTAGCACCCTGGGTCATCGGATGATAAGCGCTTCTGCTATTAATTATTACTCTACTATTTATTATAGCGACCAGTAAGAGCTCGTTGTCATCGGGTGATAGGCGCTTGTGCTATTAAATAATAATATATATTGTTTAATAAAGCAACCAGTAAGCGCCCCAGGTCATTGGGTGGTAGGCGCTAGCGTTAATAATTTATACTTTATTATTCAATAGCAAGGTTATTAAGCGCCCTGGGTCATTGGATGATAGGTGCTTGTGTTAGTAATTAACACTTTGTTATTTAACAGAGTGGCCAGTTAGCACCCTGGGTCATCGGGTGATAGGCGCTTGTGCTATTAGTTGATACTTCATTATTTAATATAGCAACCAGTAAGCGCCCTGGGTTATCAGGTGATTGGCGCTTGTGCTGTTAATCAATACTTGATTATTAAATATAGCAACCAGTAAGTGCCCTGGGTCATTGGTTGATAGGTGCTTGTGTTAATAATTATTACTTTGTTATTTAACAGAGTGGCCAGTTAGCACCCTGAGATATCGGGTGTTAGGCGCTTGTACTATTAATAAATACTTTATTATTTAATAATGTGACCAATTATAGCACGAGAGCCTGTAACCTGATGACGTAAGGTGCTCACTGGCCTTTCTATTAAATAATAAAATATTAATTAACAGCACAACCACCTATTACCTGATAATCGCTGTGCTATTAATTAAGAATATATATCGTTAAATAAAGTGACCAGTAATCGCCCTATTTTATAGAGAGGTTACTATGCGCCCTAGGTCATTGGGTGATAGGCGCTTGTATTAATTATTAATACTCCGTTATTTAACAGAGTGGCCAGTTAGCACCCTGGGTTATAGGGTGATTGGCGCTTGTGCTGTTAATCAATACTCTATCATTATATATAGTGACCAGTAAGCGCCCTGGGTCATTGGGTGATATGCGCTTGCGTTAATAATTTATACTTTATTATTTAATAGAGAGGTTAGTAAGCGCCCTGGGTTATTAGATGATAGGTGCTTGTGTTAGTAATTAATACTTTGTCATTTAACAGAGTGGCCAGTTTGCACCTTAGGTCATTGGGTGATAGGCGCTTGCGTTAATAATTTTTACTTAATTATTCAATAAAGAGGTTTGTGAGCGCCCTGGGTCATTGGATGATAGGTGCTTGTGCTGTTAATCAATACTTTATTATTAAATATAGCAACCAGTAAGCACCCTCGGTCATCGGGTGTTAGGCGCTTGTACTATTTATCAATACTCTATTATTTAATAATGTGACCAATTATAGCACGAGAGCCTGTTACCTGATTACCTAAGGTGCATACTGGCCTTTCTATTAAATAATGAATATTAATTGACAGCACAAGCACCTATTACCTGATGATTGCTGTGCTATGAATTAATAATATATATCGTTAAATAAGGGGATTAGTGAGCGCCCTTTTCAATAGAGATATTAGTAAGCGCCCTTGGTCATCGGGTGATAGGTGCTTGTGTTAATTATTAATACTTTGTTATTCAACAGAGTGGCCAGTTAGCACCCTGGGTTATCGAGTGATAGGCGCTTGTGCTATAATTCAATACTTTACTATTTAATATAGTGACCAGTAAGTGCTTTGGGTCATTGGGTGATAGGCGCTTCTGCTATTAATTAATATTTACTATTTAATATAGCGACCAGTAAGTGCTCTGGGTCATTGGGTGATAGGCGCTTGTGTTAGTAATTAATACTTTGTCATTTAACAGAGTGGCCAGTTAGCACCTTGGGTCATTGGGTGATAGGCGCTTGCGTTAATAATTTTTACTTAATTATTCAATAAAGAGGTTTGTAAGCGGCCTGGGTCATTGGATGATAGGTGCTTGTGTTAATAATTATTACTTTGTTATTTAACAGAGTGGCCAGTTAGCACCCTGGGTTATCGGGTGATCGGCGCTTGTGCTGTTAATCAATACTCTATTATTAAATATAGTGACCAGTAAGCGGCCAGGGTCATCAGGTGATAGGTGCTTGTGTTAATCATTATTACTTTGTTATTTAACAGAGTGGCCAGTTAGCACCCTGGGTCATCGGGTGTTAGGCGCTTGTACTATTAATTAATAATTTATTATTTAATAATGTGACCAATTATAGCACGAGAGCCTGTAACCTGATTACGTAAGGTGCTTACTGGCCTTTCTATTGAATAATAAAATATTAATTAACAGCACAAGCACCTATGACCTGATGATCGCTGTGCTATTAATTAATAATACATATCGTTTAATAAAGCGACCAGTGAGCGCCCCGGGTTTTTGGGTGATAGGCGCTTGCGTTAATCATTTATACTCTATTATTCAATATAAAGGTTAGTAAGCGCCCTGGGTCATTGGATAAGAGATGCTTGTGTTAATAATAATTACTTTGTTATTCAACAGAGCGGCCAGTTAGCAACCTGGATCATCGGGTGATCGGCGCTTATGCTATTAAATAATACTTTACTTTTAAATATAGCGACCGGTAAGCGGTCTGGGTTATCGGGTAATAGTTGCTTGTGTTAATAATAATTACTTTGTTATTTTACAGAGTGGCCAGTTAGCACCCTGGGTTATCGGGTAATTGGCGCTTGTGCTATTAATTAATACTTTATTATTTAATATAGCGACCAGTTAGCGCCCTAAGTCATCGGGTAATACGAACTTGTGTTAATAATTAGTACTTTGTTATTTAATAAAGCGACTATTTATAGCACAAGAGCCTGTCACCCGATGACCCAGGGTGCTTACTGGCCTTTCTATTGAATAATAAAATATTAATTAACAGCACAAGCTTCTATCACGTCATGACCGCTGTGCTATTAATTAATAATATATATCGTTCAATAAAGCGACCAGTAAGCGCTCCGGGTCATTGGACGATAGGCGCTTGTGCTATTAGTTAATACTTTATTATTTAATATAGCGTCTAGTAAACGCCCTGGGTTATCGGGTGATTGGCGCTTGTGCTGTTAATCAATTCTCTATTATTAAATATAGCAACCAGTAAGTGCCCTGGGTCATCGGGTGATAGGTGCTTGTGTTAATAATTATAACATTGTTATTTAACAGAGTAGCCAGTTAGCACCCTGGGTCATCGGGTGTTAGGCGCTTGTACTATTAATTAATACTTTATTATTTAATAATGTGATTAATAATATTACGAGAGCCTGTAACCTGATGACGTAAGGTGCTTACTAGCCTTTCTATTAAATAATAAAATATTAATTAACAGCACAAGCTGCTATCACGTTATGACTGCTGTGCTATTAATTATGAATACATATCGTTTAATAAAGCGACCAGTGAGCGCCCCGGGTCATTGGGTGATAGGCGCTTGTGTTAATAATAATTACTTTGTTATTTAACAGAGTGGCCAGTTAGCACCCTGGGTCATCGGGTGATCGGCGCTTCTGCTATGAAATAATACTTTACTATTAAATATAGCAACCGGTAAGCGGTCTGGGTCATCGGCTGATAGGCGTTTGTGCTATTAATTGATACTTTGTTATTTATTAAAGCGACCATTTATGGCACAAGAGCCTGTCACTCGATGACCCAGGTTGCTTACTGGCCATTGTATTAAATAATAAAATATTATTCAACAGCACAAGCTGCTATCACGTTATGACTGCTGTGCTATTAATTAATAATACATATCGTTTAATAATGCGACCAGTGAGCGCCCCGGGTCATTGGGTGATAGGCGCTTGCGTTAATAATTAATACTTTGTTATTTAACGGAGCCGCCAGTTAGCACCCTGGGTCATCGAGTGATAGGCGCTTGTGCTATTAGTTAGTACTTTATTATTTAATATATACAGTGACCAGTGAGCACCCTGGGTCGTCAGGTAATAGGCGCTTGTGTTAATAATTAATACTTTATTATTTAATAAAGCGACCAGTAAGCACTTCAGGTCATTAAATGATAGGCGCTTGCGTTTATAATTAATACTTTATTATTATATAGAGAGGCCAGTAAGCGCCCTGGGTCATCGGGTGATAGGTGCTTGTGTTAATAATTATTACTTTGTTATTTAACAGAGTGGCCAATTAGCACCCTGGGTCATCGGGTGTTAGGCGCTTGTACTATTAATTAATACTTCATTATTCAATAATATGATCAATAATATTACGAGAGCCTGTAACCTGATGACGTAAGGTGCATACTTGCCTTTCTATTAAATAATAAAATATTAATTAACGGCACAAGCTGCTATCACGTTATGACTGCTGTGCTATTAATTAATAAAACATATCGTTTAATAAAGCGACCAGTGAGCGCCCCGGGTCATTGGGTGATAGGCGCTTGTGCTAATAATAATTACTTTGTTATTTAACAGCGTGGCCAGTTAGCACCCTGGGTCATCGGGTGATAGGCGCTTCTGCTATTAATTAATACTTTACTATTCAATATAGCGGACAGTAAGCGGTCTGGGTAATCAGGTTATATGCGATTGTGCTATTAATTAATACTTTGTTATTTAAAAAAGCGACCATTTATGGCACAAGAGCCTGTCACCCGATGACCCAGAATGCTTACTGGCTTTTCTATTGAATAAAAAAATATCATTTAACAGCACAAGCTTCTATCACGTTATGACTGCTGTGCTATAAATTTATGATACATATCGTTTAATAAAGCGACCAGTAAGCGCCCCGGGTCATTGGGTGACAGGCGCTTGTGCTATTAGTTAATACTTTATTATTTAATATAGCGACTAGTAAACGCCCTGGGTTATCGGGTGATTGGCGCTTGTGCTGTTATTCAATACTCTATTATTAAATATAGCAACCAGTAAGTGCCCTGGGTCATCGGGTGATAGGTGCTTGTGTTAATAATTATAACATTGTTATTTAACAGAGTAGCCAGTTAGCACCCTGGGTCATCGGGTGTTAGGTGCTTGTACTATTAATTAATACTTTATTATTTAATAATGTGACCAATAATATTACGAGAGCCTGTAACCTGATGACGTAAGGTGCTTACTTGCCTTTCTATTAAATAATAAAATATTAATTAACAGCACAAGCTGCTATCACGTTATGACTGCTGTGCTATTAATTAATAATACATATCGTTTAATAAAGCGACCAGTGAGCGCCCCGGGTCATTGGGTGATAGGCGCTTGTGTTAATAATAATTACTTTGTTATTTAACAGAGTGGCCAGTTAGCACCCTGGGTCATCGGGTGATTGGCGCTTCTGCTATGAAATAATACTTTACTATTAAATATAGCGACCGGTAAGCGGTCTGGGTCATCGGCTGATAGGCGTTTGTGCTATTAATTGATACTTTGTTATTAATTAAAGCGACCATTTATGGCACAAGAGCCTGTCACTCGATGACCCAGGGTGCTTACTGACTATTATTGTATTAAATAATAAAATATTATTCAACAGCACAAGCTGCTATCACGTTGTGACTGCTGTGCTATTAATTAATAATACATATCGTTTAATAAAGCGACCAGTGAGCGCCCCGGGTCATTGGGTGATAGGCGCTTGCGTTAATAATTTATACTCTATAATTCAATATAGAGGTTAGTAAGCGCTCTGTCTCATTGGATGATAGGTGCTTGAGTTAATAATTAATACTTTGTTATTTAACGGATCGGCCAGTTAGCACCCTGGGTCATCGAGTGATAGGCGCTTGTGCTATTAGTTAGTACTTTATTATTTAATATATACAGTGACCAGTAAGCACCCTGGGTCGTCAGGTAATAGGCGCTTGTGTTAATAATTAATACTTTATTATTTAATAAAGCGACCAGTAAGCACTTCAGGTCATTAAATGATAGGCGCTTGCGTTTATAATTAATACTTTATTATTATATAGAGAGGCCAGTAAGCGCCCTGGGTCATCGGGTGATAGGTGCTTGTGTTAATAATTATTACTTTGTTATTTAACAGAGTGGCCAGTTAGCACCCTGGGTTATCGGGTGTTAGGCGCTTGTACTATTAATTAATACTTTATTATTTAATAATGTGACCAATTATAGCACAAGAGACTGTAACCTGATGACGTAAGGTGCTCACTGGCCTTTCTATTTAATAATAAAATATTAAATAACAGCACAAGCACCTATTACCTAATGACCGCTGTGCTATTAATTGAGAATATATATCGTTAAATAAAGCGACCGGTAAGCGCCCTGGGTCATCAGGTGATAGGTGCTTGTGTTAATCATTATTACTTTGTTATTTAACAGAGTGGCCAGTTAGCACCCTGGGTCATCGGGTGTTAGGCGCTTTAACTACTAATTAATACATTATTATAAATAAAGTGACCAATTATAGCACAAGAGCCTGTCACCTGATGACCCAGGGTTCTTACTGGCTTTTCTATTAAATGAAAAAACATTAATTAACAGCACAAGCACCTATTACCTAATGATCGCTGTGCTATTAATTAATAATATATATCGTTTGATAAAGCGACCAGTAAGCACCCTATTCAATAGAGAGGATAGTGAGCGCCCTCGGTCATTGGGTGATAGGCGCTTGTGTTAATAATTAATACTTTGATATTAAACAGAGTGGCTAGTTAGCACCCTGGGTTATCAGGTGATAGGCGCTTGTGCTATTAATTAATACTTTATTATTTAATATAGTGACCAGTTAGCGCCCTGAGTCATTGGGTGATACGAACTTGTGTTGATAATTAGTACTTTGTTATTTAATAAAGCGACTATTTATAGCACAAGAGCCTGTCACCCGATGACCCTGGGTGCTTACTGGCCTTTCTATTGAATAATAAAATATTAATTAACAGCACAAGCTTCTATCACGTTATGACCGCTGTGCTATTAATAAATAATATATATCGTTTAATAAAGCGACCAGTAAGCGCCCTATTTTATAGAGAGGTTAGTAAGCGCCCTAGGTCATTGGGTGATAGGCGCTTGTGTTAATAATTAATACTTCGTTATTTAACAGAGTGGCCAGTTGGCACCCTAGGTTATCGGGTGATCGGCGCTTGTGCTGTTAATCAATACTCTATTATTAAATATAGCGACCAGTAAGCGCCCTGGGTCCTCGGGTGTTAGGTGCTTGTGTTAATTATTAATACTTTGTTATTTAATAAAGCGACCATTTATGGCACAAGAGCCTGTCACCTGATGACCCAGGGTGCTTACTGGCCTTTCTATTAAATAAAGAAATATTAATTAACAGCACAAGCACCTATTACCTAATGATCGCTGTGCTATCAATTAAGAATATATATCGTTTAATAATGCGAACAGAAAGCGCCCTATTCAATAGAGATGTTAGTAAGCGCCCTCGGTCATTGGGTGATAGGCGCTTGTGTTAATAATTCATACTTTGTTATTTAACAGAGTAGCCAGTTAGCACCCTGGGTCATCGGGTAGTCGGCGCTTCTGCTATTAAATAATACTTTACTATTAAATATAGCGACCAGTAAGTGGTCTAAGTAATCGGGTGATAGGCGTTTGTGCTATTAATTGATACTTTGTTATTTAATAAAGCGACCATTTATGGCACAAGAGCCTGTCACCCGATGACTCAGAATGCTTACTGGCTTTTCTATTAAATAATAAAATATTATTTAACAGCACAAGCACCTATTACCTAATAATCGCTGTGCTATTAATTAATAATATATATCGTTTAATAAAGCGACCAGTAAGTGCCCCATCCAATAGAGAGGTTAGTAAGCGCCCTCGGTCATCGGGTGATACGCACTTGTGTTAATACTTAATACTTTGTTATTGAATAAAGCGACTATTTATAGCACAAGAGCCTGTCACCTGATGACCCAGAATGCTTACTGGCCTTTCTATAGAATAATAAAATATCAATTAACAGCACAAGCTTCTATCACCTCATGACCGCTGTGCTATTAATTAATAATATATATCGTTTAATAAAACGACCAGTAAGCGCCCCGGGTCATTAGGTGATAGGCGCTTGCGTTAATAATTTATACTTCATTATTTAATAGAGAGGTTAGTAAGCGCCCTAGGTCATTGGATGATAGGTGCTTGTGTTAGTTATTAATACTTCGTTATTTAACAGAGTGGCCAGTCAGTACCCTGGGTCATTGGGTGATAGGCGCTTGCGTTAATAAATTATACTCTATCATTTAATATAGAGGTTTGTAAGCGCCCTGGGTCATTAGATGATAGGTGCTTGTGCTGTTAATCAATTCTTTATTATTAAATATAGCAACCAGTAAGCACCCTGAGTCATCGGGTAATAGGTGCTTGTGTTAATAATTATTACTTTGTTATTTGACAGAGTGGCCAGTCAGTACCCTGGGTCATTGGGTGATAGGTGCTTGCGTTTATAATTTATACCCTATTATTCAATATAGAGGTTTGTAAGCGCCCTGGGTCTTTGAAAGATAGGTGCTTGTGCTGTTAATCAATACTTTATCATTAAATTTAGTAACCAGTAAGCACCCTGGGTCATCGGTCGATAGGTGCTTGTGTCTATAATTATTACATTGTTATTTAATAAAGCGACTTTTTATAGCACAAGAGCCTGTCACCCGATGACCCAGGGTGCTTACTGGCCTTTCTATTGAATAATAAAATATTAATTAACAGCACAAGCTTCTATCACGTCATGACTGCTGTGCTATTAATTAATAATATAAATCGTTTGATAAAGCGACCAGTAAGCGCCCTGGGTCATTGGGTGATAGGCGCTTGCGTTAATAATTATTACTTTGTTATTTAACAGAGTGGCCAGTTAGCACCCTGGGTCATCGGGTGTTAAGCGCTTGTACTATTAATTAATACTTTATTATATAATAATGTGACCAATTATAGCACGAGAGCCTGTAACCTAATGACGTAAGGTGCTTACTGGCCTCTCTATTAAATAATAAAATATTAATTAACAGCACAAGCACCTGTTACCTGATGATCGCTGTGCTATTAATTAATAATATATATCGTTTAATAAAGCGACCACTAAGCGCCCTATTCAATAGAGAGGTTAGTAAGCGCCTTCAGTCATTAGGTGATAGACGCTTGTGTTAATAATTAATACTTTTTTATTTAACAGAGTGGCCAGTTAGCACCATAGGTCATCGGGTGATAGGCGCTTCTGCTATTAATTAATACTTTACTATTCAATATAGCGACCAGTAATCGGTCTGGGTAATCGGGTGATAGGCGTTTGTGCTATTGATTGATACTTTGTTATTTAATAAAGCGACCATTTATGGCACAAGAGTCTGTCACCTGATGACCCAGGGTGCTTACTGGCCTTTCTATTAAATAATAAAATATTATTTAACAGCACAAGCTTCTATCACGTTATGACTAGTGTGCTATTTATTAATAATACATATCGTTTAATAAAGCGACCAGTGAGCGCCCCGGGTCATTAGGTGACAGGCGCTTGCGTTAATCATTTATACTCTATTATTCAATATAGAGGTTAGTAAGCGCATTGGGTCATTGGATGATAGGTTCTTGAGTTAGTAATTAATACTTTGTTATTCAACAGAGTGGCCAGTTACACCCTGGGTCATTGGGTGATAGGCGCTTGTGTTAATAATCAATACTTTGTTATTTAACAGAGTAGCCAGTTAGCACCTCGGGTCATCGGGTGATAGGCGCTTCTGCTATTAATTAATACTTTACTATTTAATATAGCGACCAGTAAGCGGTCTGGGTAATCGGGAGATAGGCGTTTGTGCTATTAATGGATACTTTGTTATTTTATAAAGCGATCATTTATGGCACAAGAGTCTGTCACCCGATGACCCAGGGTGCCTACTGGCCTTTCTATCAAATAATAAAATATTATTTAACAGCACAAGCTTTTATCACGTAATGACTGCTGTGCTATTAATTAACAATACATATCGTTTAATAGAGTGACCAGTGAGCGCCCCGGTTCATTGGACGATAGGCGCTTGCGTTAATAATTTATACTTTATTATTCAATAGAGAGGTTAGTAAGCGCCCTGGGTTATTGGATAATAGGTGCTGTGTTAGTAATTAATACATTGTTATTTAACAGAGTGGCCAGTTAGCACCCTGGGTCATCGGGTGATAGGTGCTTGTGTTAATAATAATTACATTGTTATTCAATAAAGCGACTATTTATAGCACAAGAGCCTGTCACCCGATGACCCAGGGTGCTTACTGGCCTTTCTATTAAATAATAAAATATCAATTAACAGCACAAGCACCTATTACCTGATGATCGCTGTCCTATTAATTAATAATATATATCGTTTAATAAAGCGACCACTAAGCGCCCTATTCAATAGAGAGGTTAGTAAGCGCCCTCAGTCATTGGGTGATAGACGCTTGTGTTAATAATTAATACTTTGTTATTTAACAGAGAGGTTAGTAAGCGCCCTGGGTTATTGGATAATAGGTGCTGTGTTAGTAATTAATACTTTGTTATTTAACAGAGTGGCCAGTAAGCACCCTGGGTCATCGAGTGATAGGCGCTTGTGCTATTAGTTAGTACTTTATTATTAAATATATACAGTGACCAGTAAGCACCTTATGTCATCGGGTAATAGGCGCTTGTGTTAATAATTAATACTTTGATATTTAATAAAGCGACCAGTAAGCACTTTAGGTCATTGGGTGATAGGCGCTTGCGTTTATAATTAATACTTTATTATTAAATAGAGAGGCCAATAAGCGCCCTGGGTTATCGGGTGTTAGGCGCTTAAACTATTAATTAATACATTTTAATTAATAAAGTGACCAATTATAGCACAAGAGCCTGTCACCTGATGACCCAGGGTGCTTACTGGCCTTTCTATTAAATAAAAAAATATTAATTAACAGCACAAGCACCTATTACCTGATGATCGCTGTGCTATTAATTAATAATATATATCGTTTAATAAAGCGACCACTAAGCGCCCTATTCAATAGAGAGGTTAGTAAGCGCCCTCAGTCATTGGGTGATAGACTTTTGTGTTAATAATTAATACTTTGTTATTTATCAGAGTGGCCAGTTAGCACCCTGAGTCATCGGGTGATAGGCGCTTCTGCTATTAATTAATACTTTACTATTTAATATAGCGACCAGTAAGCGGCCTGGGTAATCGGGTGATAGGCGTTTGTGCTATTTATTGATACTCTGTTATTTAATAAAGTGACCATTTATGGCACAAGAGTCTGTCACCTGATGACCCAGGGTGCTTACTGGCCTTTCTATTAAATAATAAAATAATATTTAACAGCACAAGCTTTTATCACGTTATGACTGCTGTGCTATTAATTAATAATACATATCGTTTAATAAAGCGACCAGTGAGTGCCCCGGGTCATTAGGTGATAGGCGCTTGCGTTAATCATTTATACTCTATTATTCAATATAGAGGTAAGTAAGCGCCCTAGGTCATTGGATGAAAGGTGCTTGTGTTAATAATCAATACTTTGTTATTTAACGGAGTGGCCAGTTAGCACCATGGGTCATCGAGTGATAGGCGCTTGTGCTATTAGTTAGTACTTTATTATTGAATATATACAGTGACCAGTAAGCACCCTGGGTCATCGAGTGTTAGGCGCTTAAACTATTAATTAATACATTTTAATTAATAAAGTGACCAATTATAGCACAAGAGCCTGTCACGTGATGACCCAGGGTGCTTACTGGCTCTTCTATTAAATAAAAAAATATTAATTAACAGCACAAGCACCTATTACCTAATGATTGCTGTGCTATTAATTAATAATATATATCGTTAAATAAAGCGACCAGTAAGCGCCCTTTTCAATAGAGAGGTTAGTAAGCACCCTGGGTTATTGGGTAATAGGCGCTTGTGCTATTAATTAATACTTTATAATTTAATATAGTTACCAGTAAGCGCCCTGAGTTATCGGGTGATACGCACATGTGTTAATAATTAAGTCTTTGTTATTTAATGAATCGACTATTTATAGCACAAGGTCCTGTCACCCTATGACCCAGAGTGCTTACTGGCCTTTCTATTGAATAATAAAATATTAATTAACAGCACAAGCTTCTATCACGTCATGACTGCTGTGCTATTAATTAATAATATATTTCGTTTAATAAAGCGACCAGTAAGCGCCCTGGGTCATTGGGTGATAGGCGCTTGTGTTAGTAATTATTACTTTGTTATTTGACAGAGTGGCCAGTCAGTACCCTGGGTCATTGGGTGATAGGTGCTTGCGTTTATAATTTATACCCTATTATTCAATATAGAGGTTTGTAAGCGCCCTGGGTCATTGAAAGATAGGTGCTTGTGCTGTTAATCAATACTTTATCATTAAATTTAGTAACCAGTAAGCACCCTGGGTCATCGGTCGATAGGTGCTTGTGTCTATAATTATTACATTGTTATTTAATAAAGCGACTTTTTATAGCACAAGAGCCTGTCACCCGATGACCCAGGGTGCTTACTGGCCTTTCTATTGAATAATAAAATATTAATTAACAGCACAAGCTTCTATCACGTCATGACTGCTGTGCTATTAATTAATAATATAAATCGTTTGATAAAGCGACCAGTAAGCGCCCTGGGTCATTGGGTGATAGGCGCTTGCGTTAATAATTATTACTTTGTTATTTAACAGAGTGGCCAGTTAGCACCCTGGGTCATCGGGTGTTAAGCGCTTGTACTATTAATTAATACTTTATTATATAATAATGTGACCAATTATAGCACGAGAGCCTGTAACCTAATGACGTAAGGTGCTTACTGGCCTTTCTATTAAATAATAAAATATTAATTAACAGCACAAGCACCTGTTACCTGATGATCGCTGTGCTATTAATTAATAATATATATCGTTTAATAAAGCGACCACTAAGCGCCCTATTCAATAGAGAGGTTAGTAAGCGCCTTCAGTCATTAGGTGATAGACGCTTGTGTTAATAATTAATACTTTTTTATTTAACAGAGTGGCCAGTTAGCACCATAGGTCATCGGGTGATAGGCGCTTCTGCTATTAATTAATACTTTACTATTCAATATAGCGACCAGTAAGCGGTCTGGGTAATCGGGTGATAGGCGTTTGTGCTATTGATTGATACTTTGTTATTTAATAAAGCGACCATTTATGGCACAAGAGTCTGTCACCTGATGACCCAGGGTGCTTACTGGCCTTTCTATTAAATAATAAAATATTATTTAACAGCACAAGCTTCTATCACGTTATGACTAGTGTGCTATTTATTAATAATACATATCGTTTAATAAAGCGACCAGTGAGCGCCCCGGGTCATTAGGTGACAGGCGCTTGCGTTAATCATTTATACTCTATTATTCAATATAGAGGTTAGTAAGCGCATTGGGTCATTGGATGATAGGTTCTTGAGTTAGTAATTAATACTTTGTTATTCAACAGAGTGGCCAGTTACACCCTGGGTCATTGGGTGATAGGCGCTTGTGTTAATAATCAATACTTTGTTATTTAACAGAGTAGCCAGTTAGCACCTCGGGTCATCGGGTGATAGGCGCTTCTGCTATTAATTAATACTTTACTATTCAATGTAGCGACCAGTAAGCGGTCTGGGTAATCGGGAGATAGGCGTTTGTGCTATTAATGGATACTTTGTTATTTTATAAAGCGATCATTTATGGCACAAGAGTCTGTCACCCGATGACCCAGGGTGCCTACTGGCCTTTCTATCAAATAATAAAATATTATTTAACAGCACAAGCTTTTATCACGTAATGACTGCTGTGCTATTAATTAACAATACATATCGTTTAATAAAGTGACCAGTGAGCGCCCCGGGTCATTGGACGATAGGCGCTTGCGTTAATAATTTATACTTTATTATTCAATAGAGAGGTTAGTAAGCGCCCTGGGTTATTGGATAATAGGTGCTGTGTTAGTAATTAATACTTTGTTATTTAACAGAGTGGCCAGTTAGCACCCTGGGTCATCGGGTGATAGGTGCTTGTGTTAATAATAATTACATTGTTATTCAATAAAGCGACTATTTATAGCACAAGAGCCTGTCACCCGATGACCCAGGGTGCTTACTGGCCTTTCTATTAAATAATAAAATATCAATTAACAGCACAAGCACCTATTACCTGATGATCGCTGTGCTATTAATTAATAATATATATCGTTTAATAAAGCGACCACTAAGCGCCCTATTCAATAGAGTGGTTAGTAAGCGCCCTCAGTCATTGGGTGATAGACGCTTGTGTTAATAATTAATACTTTGTTATTTAACAGAGAGGTTAGTAAGCGCCCTGGGTTATTGGATAATAGGTGCTGTGTTAGTAATTAATACTTTGTTATTTAACAGAGTGGCCAGTAAGCACCCAGGGTCATCGAGTGATAGGCGCTTGTGCTATTAGTTAGTACTTTATTATTAAATATATACAGTGACCAGTAAGCACCTTATGTCATCGGGTAATAGGCGCTTGTGTTAATAATTAATACTTTGATATTTAATAAAGCGACCAGTAAGCACTTTAGGTCATTGGGTGATAGGCGCTTGCGTTTATAATTAATACTTTATTATTAAATAGAGAGGCCAGTAAGCGCCCTGGGTTATCGGGTGTTAGGCGCTTAAACTATTAATTAATACATTTTAATTAATAAAGTGACCAATTATAGCACAAGAGCCTGTCACCTGATGACCCAGGGTGCTTACTGGCCTTTCTATTAAATAAAAAAATATTAATTAACAGCACAAGCACCTATTACCTGATGATCGCTGTGCTATTAATTAATAATATATATCGTTTAATAAAGCGACCACTAAGCGCCCTATTCAATAGAGAGGTTAGTAAGCGCCCTCAGTCATTGGGTGATAGACTTTTGTGTTAATAATTAATACTTTGTTATTTATCAGAGTGGCCAGTTAGCACTCTGAGTCATCGGGTGATAGGCGCTTCTGCTATTAATTAATACTTTACTATTTAATATAGCGACCAGTAAGCGGCCTGGGTAATCGGGTGATAGGCGTTTGTGCTATTTATTGATACTCTGTTATTTAATAAAGCGACCATTTATGGCACAAGAGTCTGTCACCTGATGACCCAGGGTGCTTACTGGCCTTTCTATTAAATAATAAAATAATATTTAACAGCACAAGCTTTTATCACGTTATGACTGCTGTGCTATTAATTAATAATACATATCGTTTAATAAAGCGACCAGTGAGTGCCCCGGGTCATTAGGTGATAGGCGCTTGCGTTAATCATTTATACTCTATTATTCAATATAGAGGTAAGTAAGCGCCCTAGGTCATTGGATGAAAGGTGCTTGTGTTAATAATCAATACTTTGTTATTTAACGGAGTGGCCAGTTAGCACCATGGGTCATCGAGTGATAGGCGCTTGTGCTATTAGTTAGTACTTTATTATTGAATATATACAGTGACCAGTAAGCACCCTGGGTCATCGAGTGTTAGGCGCTTAAACTATTAATTAATACATTTTAATTAATAAAGTGACCAATTATAGCACAAGAGCCTGTCACGTGATGACCCAGGGTGCTTACTGGCTCTTCTATTAAATAAAAAAATATTAATTAACAGCACAAGCACCTATTACCTAATGATTGCTGTGCTATTAATTAATAATATATATCGTTAAATAAAGCGACCAGTAAGCGCCCTTTTCAATAGAGAGGTTAGTAAGCACCCTGGGTTATTGGGTAATAGGCGCTTGTGCTATTAATTAATACTTTATAATTTAATATAGTTACCAGTAAGCGCCCTGAGTTATCGGGTGATACGCACATGTGTTAATAATTAAGTCTTTGTTATTTAATGAATCGACTATTTATAGCACAAGGTCCTGTCACCCTATGACCCAGAGTGCTTACTGGCCTTTCTATTGAATAATAAAATATTAATTAACAGCACAAGCTTGTATCACGTCATGACTGCTGTGCTATTAATTAATAATATATTTCGTTTAATAAAGCGACCAGTAAGCGCCCTGGGTCATTGGGTGATAGGCGCTTGTGTTAGTAATTAATACATTGTTATTTAACAGAGTGGCCAGTTAGCACCCTGGGTCATCGGGTAATAGGCGCTTCTGCTATTAATTAATACTTTACTATTTAATATAGCGACCAGTAAGCGCCCTGAGTTATCGGGTGATACGCACATGTGTTAATAATAAATACTTTGTTATTTAATGAATCGACTATTTATAGCACAAGATCCTGTCACCCGATGACCCAGGGTGCTTACTGGCCTTTCTATTGAATAATAAAATATCAATTAACAGCACAAGCTTCTATCACCTTATAACCGCTGTGCTATTAATTGATAATATATTTCGTTTAATAAAGCGACCAGTAAGCGCCCCAGGTCATTGGGTAAAAGGCGCTTGCGTTGATAATTTATACTTTATTATTTAATAAAGAGGTTAGTAAGCGCTCTGGGTCATTGGATGATGGGTGCTTGTGTTAGTAATCAATACTTTGTTATTTAACAGAGAGGCCAGTTAGCACCCTAGGTCATTGGGTGATCGGCGCTTGTGCTTTTAATCAATACTTTATTATTAAATATAGCAACCAGTAAGCGCCCTGGGTCATCGGGTGATAGGCGCTTGCGTTAATAATTTATACTTTATTATTTAATAGAGAGGTTAGTAAGCGCTCTGGGTCATTGGATAATAGGTGCTTGTGTTAGTAATTAATACTTTGTTATTTCACAGAGTAAATAGTTAGCACCCTGGGTCATCGGGTGTTAGGCGCTTGTACTATTAATTAATACATTATTATTAATAAAATGACCAATTATAGCACAAGAGCATGTCACCTGATGACCCAGGGTGCTTATTGACCTTTCTATTAAATAAAAAAATAATCATTAACAGCACAAGCACCTATTACCTAATAATCGCTGTGCTATTAATTAATAATATATATCGTTTAATAAAGCGAACAGTAAGCGCCCTATTTAAAAGAGAGGTTAGTAAGCGACCTCGGTCATTGGGTGATAGGCGCTTGTGTTAATAATTAATACTTTGTTATTTAACAGAGTGGCCAGTTAGCACCCTGGGTCATCGGGTGATAGGCGCTTTTGTTTTTAGTTAGTACTTTTTAATTAAATATATACAGTGAACAGTAACCACCCTGGGTCAACGGGTAATAGGCGCTTGTGGTAATAATTAATACTTAATTATTTAATAAAGCGACCAGTAAGCGCCCTGGGTCATTAAGTGATAGGTGCTTGCGTTTATAATTTATACCCTATTATTCAATATAGAGGTTTGTAAGCGCCCTGAGTCATCGGGTGATAGGCGCTTGTGTTAATAATAATTAATTTGTTATTTAACAGAGTGGCCAGTAAGCACCCTGGGTCATCGGGTGTTAGGCGCTTAAACTATTAATTAATACATTATTATTAATAAAGTGACCAATTATAGCACAAGAGCCTGTCACCTGATGACCCAGGGTGCTTATTGGCCTTTCTATTAAATAAAAAAGTAATCATTAACAGCACAAGCACCTATTACCTAATAATCGCTGTGCTATTAATTAATAATATATATCGTTTAATAAAGCAAACAGTAAGCGCCCTATTTAATAAAGAGGTTAGTAAGCGCCCTCGGTCATTGGGTGATAGGCGCTTGTGTTAATAATTAATACTTTGTTATTTAACAGAGTGGCCAGTTAGCACCCTGGGTCATCGGGTGATAGGCGCTTCTGCTATTAATTAATACTTTACTATTTAATATAGCGACCAGTAAGCGCCCTGAGTTATCGGGTGATACGCACATGTGTTAATAATAAATACTTAGTTATTTAATGAATCGACTATTTATAGCACAAGAACCTGTCACCCGATGACCCAGGGTGCTTACTGGCCTTTCTATTGAATAATAAAATATCAATTAACAGCACAAGCTTCTATCACCTTATAACCGCTGTGCTATTAATTGATAATATATTTCGTTTAATAAAGCGACCAGTAAGCGCCCCGGGTCATTGGGTAAAAGGCGCTTGCGTTGATAATTTATACTTTATTATTTAATAAAGAGGTTAGTAAGCGCTCTGGGTCATTGGATAATGGGTGCTTGTGTTAGTAATCAATACTTTGTTATTTAACAGAGTGGCCAGTTAGCACCCTAGGTCATTGGGTGATCGGCGCTTGTGCTGTTAATCAATACTTTATTATTAAATATAGCAACCAGTAAGCGCCCTGGGTCATCGGGTGATAGGCGCTTGCGTTAATAATTTATACTTTATTATTTAATAGAAAGGTAAGTAAGCGCTCTGGGTCATTGGATAATAGGTGCTTGTGTTAGTAATTAATACTTTGTTATTTAACAGAGTGGATAGTTAGCACCCTGGGTCATCGGGTGTTAGGCGCTTGTACTATTAATTAATACATTATTATTAATAAAATGACCAATTATAGCACAAGAGCATGTCACCTGATGACCCAGGGTGCTTATTGACCTTTCTATTAAATAAAAAAATAATCATTAACAGCACAAGCACCTATTACCTAATAATCGCTGTGCTATTAATTAATAATATATATCGTTTAATAAAGCGAACAGTAAGCGCCCTATTTAAAAGAGAGGTTAGTAAGCGACCTCGGTCATTGGGTGATAGGCGCTTGTGTTAATAATTAATACTTTGTTATTTAACAGAGTGGCCAGTTAGCACCCTGGGTCATCGGGTGATAGGCGCTTGTACTATTAATTAATACTTTATTATATAATATTGTGACCAATTATAGCACGAAAGCCTGTAACCTAATGACGTAAGGTGCTTACTAGCCTTTCTATTAAATAATAAAATATTAATTAACAGCACAAGCACCTATTACCTGATGATCGCTGTGCTATTAATTAATAATATATATCGTTTAATAAAGCGACCAGTAAGCGCCCCGGTTCATTGGGTGATAGGCGCTTGCGTTAATAATTATTACTTTGTTATTTATTAGAGTGGCCAGTTAGCACCCTGGGTCATCGGGTGTTAGGCGCTTGTACTATTAATTAATACTTTATTATATAATATTGTGACCAATTATAGCACGAGAGCCTGTAACCTAATGACGTAAGGTGCTTACTAGCCTTTCTATTAAATAATAAAATATTAATTAACAGCACAAGCACCTATTACCTGATGATCGCTGTGCTATTAATCAATAATATATATCGTTTAATAAAGCGACCACTAAGCGCCCTATTAAATAGAGAGGTTAGTAAGCGCCCTCAGTCATTGGGTTATAGACGCTTGTGTTAATAATTAATACTTTGTTATTTAACAAAGTGGCCAGTTAGCACCCTAAGTCATCGGGTGATAGGCGCTTCTGCTATTAATTAATACTTTACTATTCAATATACCGACCAGTAAGCGGTCTGGGTAATCGTTTGTGCTATTGATTGATACTTTGTTATTTAATTAAGCGACCATTTATGGCACAAGAGTCTGTCACCCGATGACCCAGGGTGCTTACTGGCCTTTCTATTAAATAATAAAATATTATTTAACAGCACAAGCTTCTATCACGTTATGACTGCTGTGCTATTAATTAATAATACATATCGTTTGATAAAGCGACCAAAGAGCGCCTCGGGTCTTCAGGTGGTAGGCAATTGCGTTAATCATTTATAGTCTATTATTCAATATAGAGGTTAGTAAGCGCCCTAGGTCATTGGATGAAAGGTGCTTGTGTTAATAATTAATACATTGTTATTTAACGGAGTGGCCAGTTAGCACCCTGGGTCATCGCGTGATAGGCGCTTGTGCTATTAGTTAGTACTTTATTATTGAATATATACAGTGACCAGTAAGCACCCTGGATCATCGGGTGTTAGGCGCTTGTACTATTAATTAATACTTTATTATATAATAATGTGACCAATTATAGCACGAAAGCCTGTAACCTAATGACGTAAGGTGCTTACTGGCCTTTCTATTAAATAATAAAATATTAATTAACAGCACAAGCACCTGTTACCTGATGATCGCTGTGCTATTAATTAATAATATATATCGTTTAATAAAGCGACCACTAAGCGCCTTACTCAATAGAGAGGTTAGTAAGCGCCTTCAGTCATTGGGTGATAGACGCTTGTGTTAATAATTAATACTTTTTTATTTAACAGAGTGGCCAGTTAGCACCCTGGGTCATCGGGTGATATGTGCTTCTGCTATTAATTATTACTTTACTAGTCAATATAGCGACCAGTAAGCGGTCTGGGTAATCGGGTGATAGGCGTTTGTGCTATTAATTAATACTTTGTTATTTGAAAAAGTGACCATTTATGGAAAAAGAGTCTGTCACCTGATGACCCAGGGTGCTTACTGGCCTTTCTATCAAATAATAAAATATTATTTAACAGCACAAGCTTCTATTACGTTATGACTGCTGTGCTATTAATTAATAATACATATCGTTTTATAAAGCGACCAGTGAGCGCCCCGGGTCTTGGGTGATAGGCGCTTGCGTTAATCATTTATACTCTATTATTCAATATAGAGGTTAGTAAGCGCCCAAGGTCATTGGATGAGAGTTGCTTGTGTTCATAATTAATACTTTGTTATTTAACGAAGTGGCTAGTTAGCACCCTGGGTCATCGAGTGATAGGCGCTTGTGCTATTAGTTAGTACTTCATTATTAAATATATACAGTGACCAGTAAGCACCTTATGACATTGGGAAATAGGCGCTTGTGTTAATAATTAATACTTTATTATTTAATAAAGCGACCAGTAAGCACTTTAGGTCATTAGGTGATAGGCGCTTGCGTTTATAATTAATACTTTATTATTAAACAGAGTGGCTAGTTAGCACCCCGGGTTATCAGGTGATAGGCGCTTGTGCTATCAATTAATACTTTATTATTTAATATAGCGACCAGTAAAAGCCCTGAAATATCGGGTGATACGCACATGTGTTTATAATTAATACTTTGTTATTTTATAAATCGACTATTTATAGCACAAGAGCCTGTCACCCGATGACCCAGGGTGCTTACTGGCCTTTCTATTGAATAATAAAATATCAATTAACAGCTTAAGCTTCAATCACCTTATGACCGCTGTGCTATTAATTAATAATATATTTCGTTTGATAAAGCGACCAGTAAGCGCCCCGGGTCAGTGGGTAAAAGGCGCTTGCGTTAATAATTTATACTTTATTATTTAATAGAGAGGTTAGTAAGCGCCCTGGGTCATTGGATAATGGGTGCTTGTGTTAGTAATTAATACTTTATTATTAAATAGAGAGTTCAGTAAGCGCCCTGGGTCATCGGGTAATAGGCACTTGTGGTAATAATAATTACTTTGTTATTTAACAGAATGGCCAGTTAGCACCCTGGATCATCGGGTGTTAGGCGCTTAAACTATAAATTAATACATCATAATTAATAAAGTGACCAATTATAGCACAAGAGCCTGTCACCTAATGACCGAGGATGCTTACTGGCCTTTCTATTAAATAAAAAAATATTAATTAACAGCACAAGCACCTATTACCTAATAATCACTGTGCTATTAATTAATAACATATATCGTTTAATAAAGCGACCAGTAAGCGCCCTATTCAATAGAGAGGTTAGTAAGCGCCCTAGGTCATTGGATAAGAGGTGCTTGTGTTAATAATTAATACTTTGTTATTTAACGGAGTGGACAGTTAGCACCCTGGGTCATCGAGTGATAGGCGCTTGTGCTATTAGTTAGTACTTTATCATTGAATATATACAGTGACCAGTAAGCACCCTGGGTCATCGGGTAATAGGCGCTTGTGTTAATAATTAATACTTTATTATTTGATAAAGCGACCAGTAAGCACTTTAGGTCATTGGGTGATAGGAGCTTGCGTTTATAATTAATACTTTATTATTAAATAGAGAGGCCAGTAAGCGCTCTAGGTTATCGGGTGATTGGCGCTTGTGTTAATAATAATTACTTTGTTATTTAACAGAGTGGCCAGTTAGCAATCTGGGTCATCGGTTGTTAGGCGCTTAAACTGTTAATTAATACATTTTAATTAATAAAGTGACCAATTATAGCACAAAAGCCTGTTACCTGATGACCCAGGGTGCTAACTGGCCTTTCTATTAAATAAAAAAATATTAATTAACAGCACAAGCACCTATTACCTAATGATCGCTGTGCTATTAATTAATAATATATATCGTTCAATAAAGCGACCAGTAAGTGCCCTATTCAATAGAGAGGTTAGTAAGGGCCCTCAGTCATTGGGTGATAGGCGCTTGTGTTAATAATTAATACTTTGTTATTTAATATAGCAACCAGTAAGCGCCCTGAGTCATCGGGTGATACGCACATGTGTTTATAATTAATACTTTGTTATTTAATGAATCGACTATTTATAGCACAAGAGCCTGTCACCAGATGACCCAGGGTGCTAACTGGCCTTTCTATTAAATAATAAAATATCAATTAACAGCACAAGCTTCTATTACGTCATGACTGCTGTGCTATTAATTAATAATATATATCGTTCAATAAAGCGACCAGTAAGCGCCCCGGGTCATTGGGTGATAGGCGCTTGCGTTATTAATTTATACTTTATTATTCAATAGCAAGGTTAGTAAGCGCCCTGGGTCATTGGATGATAGGTGCTTGTGTTAGTAATTAAAACTTTGTTATTTAACAGAGTGGCCAGTTAGCACCCTAGGTCATTAGGTGATAGGCGCTTGTGCTATTAATTAATACTTTATTATTTAATATAGCGACCAGTAAGCGCCCTGGGTTATTGGGTGATAGGCGCTCGTGCTATTAATCAATAATATATATCGTTTAGTAAAGCGACCAGTAAGCGCCCCGGGTCATTGGGTGATAGGCGCTTGCGTTAATAATTATTACTTTGTTATTTAACACAGTGGCCAGTGAGCGCCCTGGGTTATCGGGTGATCGGCGCTTGTGCTGTTAATCAATACTTTATTATTAAATATAGCAACCAGTAAGTGCTCTGGGTCATCGGGTGATAGGTGCTAGTGTTAATAATTATTACTTTGTTATTTAACACAGTGGCCAGTGAGCGCCCTGGGTTATCGGGTGATCGGCGCTTGTGCTGTTAATCAATACTTTATTATTAAATATAGCAACCAGTAAGTGCCCTGGGTCATCGGGTGATAGGTGCTAGTGTTAATAATTATTACTTTGTTATTTAACACAGTGGCCAGTAAGCGCCCTGGGTCATTGTATGATAGGTGCTTGTGTTAGTAATTAATACTTTGTTATTTAACAGAGTGGCCAGTTAGCACCCTGGGTTATCGGGTGATACGCACTTGTGTTGATAATTAATTCTTTGTTATTTAATAAAGCGACTATTTATAGCACAAGAGCCTGTCACCCGATGACCCAGGGTCCTTACTGGCCTTTCTATTGAATAATAAAATATTAATTAACAGCACAAGCTTCTATCACCTTATGACCGCTGTGCTATTAATTAATAATATATATCGTTTAATAAAGCGACCAGTAAGCGCCCCGGGTCATTGGGTGATAGGCGCTTGCGTTAATAATTTATACTTTATTATTCAATAGCAAGGTTAGTAAGCGCCCTGGGTCATTGGATGATAGGTGCTTGTGTTAGTAATTATTACTTTGTTATTTAACAAAGTGGCCAGTTAGCACCCTGGGTCATCGGATGATAAGCGCTTCTGCTATTAATTATTACTTTACTATTTTTTATAGCGACCAGTAAGTGCTCAGGGTAATCGGGTGATAGGCGCTCGTGCTATTAATTAATAATATATATCGTTTAGTAAAGCGACCAGTAAGCGCCCCGGGTCATTGGGTGATAGGCGCTTGCGTTAATAATTTATACTTTATTATTTAATAGCAAGGTTAGTAAGCGCCCTGGGTCATTGGATGATAGGTGCTTGTGTTAGTAAATAATACTTTATTATTAAATAGAAAGTTCAGTAAGCGCCCTGGGTTATCGGGTGATAGGCGCTTGTGGTAATAATAATTACTTTGTTATTTAAGAGAGTGGCCAGTTAGCACCCTGGATCATCTGGTGTTAGGCGCTTAAACTATTAATTAATACATCATTATTATTAAAATGACCAATTATAGCACAAGAGCCTGTCACCTGATGACCGAGGGTGCTTACTGGCCTTTCTATTAAATAAAAAAATGTAAATTAACAGCACAAGCACCTATTACCTAATAATCGCTGTGCTATTAATTAATAACATATATCGTCTAATAAAGCGACCAGTAAGCGCCCTATTCAATAGAGAGGTTAGTAAGCGCCCTCGGTCATTGAGTGATAGGCGCTTGTGTTAATAATTAATACTTTGTTATTTAACAGAGTGGCCAGTAAGCACCCTGGGTAATCGGGTGATAGGCGCTTGTGTTATTTATTAATACTTTATTATTTAATATAGCGACTAGTAAGCGCTCTAAGTCATCGGGTGATACGCAGTTGTGTTGATAATTTATACTTTGTTATTTAATAAAGCGACAATTTATAGCACAAGAGCCTGTCACCCGATAACCCAGGGTGCTCACTGGCCTTTCTATTAAATAATAAAATATTAATTAACAGCACAAGCTTCTATCAGCTCATGACCGCTATGCTATTAATTAATAATATATATTGTTTAATAAAGCGACTAGTAAGTGCCCCGGGTCATTGGGTGATAGGCGCTTGCGTTAATAATTTATACTTTATTATTTAATAGAGAGGTTAGTAAGCGCCCTGGGTCATTGGATGATAGGTGCTTGTGTTAATAATTATTACTTTGTTATTTAACAGAGTAGCCAGTTAGCACCCTGGGTCATCGGGTGTTAGGCGCATGTACTATTAACTAATATTTTATTATTTAATGATGTGACCAATTATAGAACGAGAGCCTGTCCCCTGATGACCTAAGGTGCTTACTGGCCTTTCTATTAAATAAAAAAATATTAATTAACAGCACATCTACCTATTACCTAATGATCGCTTTGCTATTATTTAAAAATATATATCGTTTAATAAAGCGACCAGTAAGCGCCCTATTTTATAGAGAGGTTAGTAAGCGCCCTCGGTCATTGGGTGATAGGCGCTTGTGTTAATAATTAATACTTTGTTATTTAACAGAGTGTACAGTAAGCACCCTGGGTCATCGGGTGTTAAGCGCTTAAACTATTAATTAATACATTATTATTAATAAAGTTACCAATTATAGCACAAGAGCCTGTCACCTGATGACCCAGGGTGCTTACTGGCCTTTCTTCTAAATAAAAAAATATTAATTAACAGCACAAGCACCTATTACCTGATGATCGCTTTGCTATTAATTAATAATATATATCGTTTAATAAAGCAAACAGTAAGGGCCCTATTTTATAGAGAGGTTAGTAAGCGCCCTCGGTCATTGGGTGATAGGCGCTTGTGTTAACAATGAATACTTAGTTATTTAACAAAGTGGCCAGTTAGCACCCTGGGTCATTGGGTGATAGGCGCTTGTGTTAATAATTTATTTTTTATTATTCAATAGCAAGGTTAGTAAGCGCCCTGGGTCCTTGAATGATAGGTGCTTGTGTTATTAATTAATTATATATATCGTTTAATAAAGCGACCAGTAAGCGCCCCGGGTCATTGGGTGATAGGCGCTTGCGTTAATAATTTATACTTTATTATTTAATAGCAAGGTTAGTAAGCGCCCTGGGTCATTGGATGATAGGTGCTTGTGTTAGTAATTAATACCTTATTATTAAATAGAGAGTTCAGTAAGCGCCCTGGGTCATCGGGTGATAGGCGCTTGTGGTAATAATAATTACTTTGTTATTTAACAGAGTGGCCAGTAAGCACCCTAGGTCATCGGGTGTTAGGCGCTTTAACTATTAATTAATACATTATTATTAATAAAGTGACCAATTATAGCACAAGAGCCTGTCACCTAATGACCCAGGGTGCTCACAGGCCTTTCTATTGAATAATAAAATATTAATCAACAGCACAAGCTTCTATCACCTCATGACCGCTATGCTATTAATTAATAATATATATCGTTTAATAAAGCGACTAGTAAGTGCCCCGGGTCATTGGGTAGTAGGCGCTTGCGTTAATAATTCATACTTTATTATTCAATAGAGAGGTTAGTAAGCGTTATGGGTCATTGGATGATAGGTGCTTGTGTTAATAATCATTACTTTGTTATTTAACAGAGTGGCCAGTTAGCACCCTGGGTCATCTGGTGTTAGGCGCATGTACTATTAATTAATATTTTATTATTTAATAATGTGACCAATTATAGCACGAGAGCCTGTCACCTGATGACCTAAGGTGCTTACTGGCCTTTCTATTAAATAAAAAAATATTAATTAACAGCACAATTACCTATTACCTGATGATCGCTGTGCTATTAATTAAAAATATATATCGTTTAACAAAGCGACCAGTAAGCGCCCTATTCTATAGAGAGGTTAGTAAGCGCCCTCGATTATTGGGTGATAGGCGCTTGTGTTAATAATTAATACTTTGTTATTTAACAGAGTGGCCAGTCAGCACCCTGGGTTATCGGGTGATAGGCGCTTGTGCTATAAATCAATACTTTATTATTTATTATAGCGACCAGTAAGCGCCCTGGGTCATTGGATGATAGGTGCTTGTGTTAGTAATTAATACTTTGTTATTTAACAAAGTGGCCAGTTAGCACCCTCGGTCATCGGATGATAGGCGCTTGTGCTATTAATCAATACTTTATTATTTAATATAGCGACCAGTAAGCGCCCTGGGTCATTGGATGATAGGCGCTGGCGTTAATAATTTATACTTTATTATTCAATAGCAAGGTTAGTAAGCGCCCTGGGTCATTAGATGATAGGTGCTTGTGTTAGTAATTAACACTTTGTTATTTAACAGAGTGGCCAGTTAGCACCCTGGGTCATCGGGTGATAGGCGCTTGTGCTATTAATCAATACTTTATTATTTAATATAGCGACCAGTAAGCGCCCTGGGTCATTGGATGATAGGTGCTTGTGTTAGTAATTAATACTTTGTTATTTAACAAAGTGGCCAGTTAGCACCCTGGGTCATTGGGTGATAGGCGCTTGCGTTAATAATTTATTCTTTATTATTCAATAGCAAGGTTAGTAAGCGCCCTGGGTCATTGGATGATAGTTGCTTGTGTTAGTAATTAATACTTTGTTATTTAACAAAGTGGCCAAGTAGCACCCTGGGTCATCGGATGATAAGCGCTTCTGCTATTAATTATTACTCTACTATTTATTATAGCGACCAGTAAGAGCTCGTTGTCATCGGGTGATAGGCGCTTGTGCTATTAAATAATAATATATATTGTTTAATAAAGCAACCAGTAAGCGCCCCAGGTCATTGGGTGGTAGGCGCTAGCGTTAATAATTTATACTTTATTATTCAATAGCAAGGTTATTAAGCGCCCTGGGTCATTGGATGATAGGTGCTTGTGTTAGTAATTAACACTTTGTTATTTAACAGAGTGGCCAGTTAGCACCCTGGGTCATCGGGTGATAGGCGCTTGTGCTATTAGTTGATACTTCATTATTTAATATAGCAACCAGTAAGCGCCCTGGGTTATCAGGTGATTGGCGCTTGTGCTGTTAATCAATACTTGATTATTAAATATAGCAACCAGTAAGTGCCCTAGGTCATTGGGTGATAGGCGCTTGTATTAATTATTAATACTCCGTTATTTAACAGAGTGGCCAGTTAGCACCCTGGGTTATAGGGTGATTGGCGCTTGTGCTGTTAATCAATACCCTATCATTATATATAGTGACCAGTAAGCGCCCTGGGTCATTGGGTGATATGCGCTTGCGTTAATAATTTATACTTTATTATTTAATAGAGAGGTTAGTAAGCGCCCTGGGTTATTAGATGATAGGTGCTTGTGTTAGTAATTAATACTTTGTCATTTAACAGAGTGGCCAGTTTGCACCTTGGGTCATTGGGTGATAGGCGCTTGCGTTAATAATTTTTATTTAATTATTCAATAAAGAGGTTTGTGAGCGCCCTGGGTCATTGGATGATAGGTGCTTGTGCTGTTAATCAATACTTTATTATTAAATATAGCAACCAGTAAGCACCCTCGGTCATCGGGTGTTAGGCGCTTGTACTATTTATCAATACTCTATTATTTAATAATGTGACCAATTATAGCACGAGAGCCTGTTACCTGATTACCTAAGGTGCATACTGGCCTTTCTATTAAATAATGAATATTAATTGACAGCACAAGCACCTATTACCTGATGATTGCTGTGCTATGAATTAATAATATATATCGTTAAATAAGGGGATTAGTGAGCGCCCTTTTCAATAGAGATATTAGTAAGCGCCCTTGGTCATCGGGTGATAGGTGCTTGTGTTAATTATTAATACTTTGTTATTCAACAGAGTGGCCAGTTAGCACCCTGGGTTATCGGGTGATAGGCGCTTGTGCTATAATTCAATACTTTACTATTTAATATAGTGACCAGTAAGTGCTTTGGGTCATTGGGTGATAGGCGCTTCTGCTATTAATTAATATTTACTATTTAATATAGCGACCAGTAAGTGCTCTGGGTCATTGGGTGATAGGCGCTTGTGTTAGTAATTAATACTTTGTCATTTAACAGAGTGGCCAGTTAGCACCTTGGGTCATTGGGTGATAGGCGCTTGCGTTAATAATTTTTACTTAATTATTCAATAAAGAGGTTTGTAAGCGGCCTGGGTCATTGGATGATAGGTGCTTGTGTTAATAATTATTACTTTGTTATTTAACAGAGTGGCCAGTTAGCACCCTGGGTCATCGGGTGATTGGCGTTTGTGCTATTAATGGATACTTTGTTATTCAATGAAGCGACCATTTATAGCACAAAAGCCTGTCATCCGATGACCCAGGGTGCTTACTGGCCTTTCTATTGAATAATAAAATATTAATTAACAGCACAAGCTTCTATCACGTCATGACTGCTGTGCTATTAAATAATAATATATATCGTTTAATAAAGCGACCATTAAGTGCCCCGGGTCATTGGGTGATAGGCGCTTGCGTTAATAATTTATACTTTATTATTCAATAGCAAGGTTAGTAAGCGCCCTGGGTCATTGGATAGTAGGTGCTTGTGTTAGTAATTAATACTTTGTTATTTAACGGAGTTGCCAGTTAGCAACTTGGGTCCTCGAGTGATAGGCGCTTGTGCTATTAGTTAGTACTTTATTATTAATAAAGTGACCAATTATAGCACAAGAGCCTGTCACCTGATGACTCAGGGTGCTAACTGGCCTTTCTATTAAATAAAAAAATATTAATTAACAGCACAAGCACCTATTACCTAATAATCGCTGTGCTATTAATTAATAATATATATCGTTCAATAAAGCGACTAGTAAGCGCCCTTTTCGATAGAGAGGTTAGTAAGCGCCCTCGGTCATTGGGTAATAGGCGCTTGTGTTAATAATTAATACTCTGTTATTAAACAGAGTGGCTAGTTAGCACCCTGGGTTATCGGAATATAGGTGCTTGTGCTATTAATTAATACCGTATTATTTAATATAGCGACCAGTGAGCGCCCTAGGTCATCGGTCGATAGGTGCTTGTGTAAATCATTGATACTTTGTTATTTAACAGAGTGGCCAGTTAGCACCCTGGGTCATCGGGTGATAGGCGCTTCTGCTATTATTTAATACTTTACTATTTAATATAGCGACCAGTGAGCGGTCTGGGTCATCGGGTGATAGGAGCTTGTGTTAATAATTATTACATTGTTATTTAATAAAATGACTATTTATAGCACAAAAGCCTGTCATTCAATGACCCAGGGTGCTTACTGGCCTTTCTATTGAATAATAAAATAATAATTAACAGCACAAGCTTCTATTACGTCATGACTGCTGTGCTATTAAATAATAATATATATCGTTTAATAAAGCGACCATTAAGTGCCCCGGGTCATTGGGTGATAGGCGCTTGCGTTAATAATTTATACTTTATTATTCAATAGCAAGGTTAGTAAGCGCCCTGGGTCATTGGATAGTAGGTGCTTGTGTTAGTAATTAATACTTTGTTATTTAACAGAGTGGCCAGTTAGCACCCTAGGTCATTGGGTGATAGGCGCTTGTGCTATTAGTTAATACTTTATTATTTAATATAGCGACCAGTAAGCGCCCTGGGTTATCGGGTGATCGGCGCTTGTGCTGTTAATCAATACTTTATTATTAAATATAGCAACCAGTAAGCGTCCTAGGTCATCGGGTGATAGGTGCTAGTGTTAATAATTATTACTTTGTTATTTAACACAGTGGCCAGTAAGCGCCCTGGGTTATCGGATGATCGGCGCTTGTGCTGTTAATCAATACTTTATTATTAAATATAGCAACCAGTGAGCGCCCCGGGTTATTGGGTGATAGGCGCTTGCGTTAATCATTTATACTTTATTATTCAACAGCAAGGTTAGTAAGCGCCCAGGGTCATTGGATGATAGGTGCTTGTGTTAGTAATTAAAACTTCATCATTAAATAGAGAGTTCAGTAAGCACCCTGGATCATCGGGTGTTAGGCGCTTGAACTCATAATTAATACTTCATTATTAATAAAGTGACCAATTACAGCACAAGAGCCTGTCACCTGATGACCCAGGGTGCTTACTGGCCTTTCTATTAAATAAAAAAATATTAATTAACAGCACAAGCACCTATGACCTAATGATCGCTGTGCTATTAATTAATAATATTTATCGTTTAATAAAGCGACTAGTGAGGGCCCTTTTCAATAGAGAGTTTAGTAAGCGCCCTCGGTCATTGGGTAATAGGCGCTTGTGTTAATAATTAATACTCTGTTATTTAACAGAGTGGCCAGTTAGCACCCTGGGTCATCGGGTGATAGGCGCTTCTGCTATTATTTAATACTTTACTATTTAATATAGCGACCAGTGAGCGGTCTGGGTCATTGGGTGATAGGCGCTTGTGTTAATAATTATTTCATTATTATTTAATAAAGCGACTATTTATACCACAAGAGCATGTCACCCAATGACCCAGGGTGCTTACTGGCCTTTCTATTGAATAATAAAATATTAACAGCACAAGCTTCTATCACGTCATGACTGCTGTGCTATTAAATAATAATATATATCGTTTAATAAAGCGACCATTAAGTGCCCCGGGTCATTGGGTGATAGGCGCTTGCGTTAATAATTTATACTTTACTATTCAATAGCAAGGTTAGTAAGCGCCCTGGGTCATTGGATGATAGGTGCTTGTGTTAGTAATTAATTCTTTGTTATTTAACAGAGTGGCCAGTTAGCACCCTAGGTCATTGGGTGATAGGAGCTTGAGCTGATAGTTAATACTTTATTATTTAATATAGCGACCAGTAAGCGCCCTGGGTTATCGGGTGATCGGCGCTTGTGCTGTTAATCAATACTTTATTATTAAATATAGCAACCAGTAAGCGTCCTGGGTCATCGGGTGATAGGTGCTAGTGTTAATAATTATTACTTTGTTATTTAACACAGTGGCCAGTAAGCGCCCTGGGTTATTGGGTGATCGGCGCTTGTGCTGCTAATCAATACTTTATTATTAAATATAGCAACCAGCGAGCCCCCCGGGTTATTGGGTGATAGGCGCTTGCGTTAATCATTTATACTTTATTATTCAATATAAAGGTTAGTAAGCGCCCTAGTTTATTGGATGAGAGGTGCTTGTGTTAGTAATTAATACTTTGTTATTTAACAAAGTGGCCAGTTAGCATTCTGGGTTATCGGGTGATCGGCGCTTGTGCTGTTAATCAATACTTTATTATTAAATATAGCAACCAGTAAGCGTCCTGGGTCATCGGGTGATAGGTGCTAGTGTTAATAATTATTACTTTGTTATTTAACACAGTGGCCAGTAAGCGCCCTGGGTTATCGGGTGATCGGCGCTTGTGCTGCTAATCAATACTTTATTATTAAATATAGCAACCAGCGAGCCCCCCGGGTTATTGGGTGATAGGCGCTTGCGTTGATAATTTATACTTTATTATTCAATAGCAAGGTTAGTAAGCGCCCTAGGTCATTGGATGATAGGTGCTTGTGTTAGTAATTGATACTTTGTTATTTAACAAAGTGGCCAGTTAGCATTCTGGGTCATCGGATGTTAAGCGCTTCTGCTATTAATTATTACTTTACTATTTATTATAGCGACCAGTAAGTGCTCAGGGTTATCGGGTAATGGGCGCTTGTGCTATTAATTAATATTATATATCGTTTAATAAAGCGACCAGTAAGCGCCCCGGG
Organism: Copidosoma floridanum; assembly: GCF_036245765.1. NCBI lineage: Eukaryota > Metazoa > Arthropoda > Insecta > Hymenoptera > Encyrtidae > Copidosoma > Copidosoma floridanum. The sequence continues at coordinate 25,233,842 of NW_028321907.1, forward strand.
TCATTGGGTGATAGGTGCTTGCGTTAATAATTTATACTTTATTATTCAATAGCAAGGTTAGTAAGCGCCCTGGGTCATTGGATGATAGGTGCTTGTGTTAGTAATTAATACTTTATTATTAAATAGAGAGTTCAGTAAGCGCCCTGGGTCATCGGGTGATAGGCGCTTGTGGTAATAATAATTACTTTGTTATTTAACAGAGTGGCCAGTTAGCACCCTGGATCATCGGTTGTTAGGCGCTTAAACTATGAATTAATACATCATTATTATTAAAGTGACCAATTATAGCACAAGAGCCTCTCACCTGATGACCCAGGGTGCTTACTGGCCTTTCTTCTAAATAAAAAAATATTAATTAACAGCACAAGCACCTATTACCTAATGATTGCTGTGCGATTAATTAATAATATATATCGTTTAATAAAGCGACCAGTAAGCGCCCTATTCAATAGAGAGGTTAGTAAGCGCCCTCGGTCATTGGGTGATAGGCGCTTGTGTCAATAATTAATACCCTGTTATTTAACAGAGTGGCCAGTTAGCACCCTGGGTTATCGGGTGATAGGCTTTTGTGCTATTTATTAATACTTTATTATTTAATATAGTGACCAGTAAGCACCCTGAGTTATCGGGTGATACGCACTCGTGTTGATAATTAATACTTTGTTATTCAATAAAATGACTATTTATAGCACAAGAGCCTGTTACCCGATGACCCAGGGTGCTTACTGGCCTTTCTATTGAATAATAAAATATTAATTAACAGCACAAGCTTCTATCACCTCATGACCGCTGTGCTATGAATTAATTATATATATCGTTTAATAAAGCGACTAGTAAGCGCTTCGGGTGATTGGGTGATAGGCGCTTCCGTCAATAATTTATACTTTATTATTCAATAGAGAGGTTAGTAAGCGCCCTGGGTTATTGGACAAAAGGTGCTTGTGTTAGTAATTAATACTTTGTTATTTAACAGAGTGGCCAGTTAGCACCCTGGGTCATTGGGTGATAGGCGCTTGCGTTAATAATTTATACTCTATTATTCAATATAGAGGTTTGTAAGCGCCCTGGGTTATTGGATGATAGGTGCTTGTGTTAATTATTATTACTTTGTTATTTAACAGAGTGGCCAGTTAGCACCCTGGGTCATCAGGTGTTAGGCGCTTGTACTATTAATTAATACTTTATTATTTAATAATGTGACCAAGTATAGCACGAAAGCCTGTCACCTAATGACCTAAGGTGCTTACTGGCCTTTCTATTAAATAAAAAAATATTAATTAACAGCACAAGCACCTATTACCTGATGATCGCTGTTTTATTAATTGAGAATATATATCGTTTAATAAAGCGACCAGTAAGCGCCCTATTTTATAGAGAGAATAGTAAGCGCCCTGGGTCATTGGGTGATAGGTGCTTGTGTTAATAATTAATACTTTGTTATTTAACAGAGTGGCCAGTTAGCACTCTGGGTAATCAAGTGTTAGGCGCTTAAACTAATAATTAATACATTATTATTAATAAGGTAACCAATTATAGCACGAAAGCCTGTCACCTAATGACCTAAGGTGCTTACTGGCCTTTCTATTAAATAAAAAAATATTAATTAACAGCACAAGCACCTATTACCTAATGATCGCTGTGCTATTAATTAATAATATATATCGTTAAATAAAGCGACCAGTAAGCGCCCTATTCGATAGAGAGGTTAGTAAGCGCCCTCGGTCATTGGGTGATAGGCGCTTGTGTTAAGAATCAATACTTTGTTATCTAACAGAGTATTCAGTTAGCACCCTGGGTTATTGGGTAATAGGCGCCTGCGTTAATAATTTATACTCTATTATTTAATATGAAGGTTAGTAAGCGCCCTGGGTCATTGGATGATAGGTGCTTGTGTTAGTAATTATTACTTTGTTATTTAACCAAGTGGCCAGTTAGCACCCTGGGTTATCGGGTGATAGGCGCTTGTGCTATTTATTAATACTTTATTATTTAATATAGCGACTAGTAAGCGCTCTGAGTCATCCGGTAATACGCAGTTGTGTTAATAATTAATACTTTGTTATTTAATAAAACGACAATTTATAGCACAAGAGCCTGTCACCCGATGACCCAGGGTGCTCACAGGCCTTTCTATTGAATAATAAAATATTAATCAACAGCACAAGCTTCTATTACCTCATGACCGCTATGCTATTAATTAATAATATATATCGTTTAATAAAGCGACTAGTAAGTGCCCCGAGTCATTGGGTAGTAGGCGCTTGCGTTAATAATTTATACTTCATTATTCAATAGAGAGGTTAGTAAGCGTTATGGGTCATTGGATGATAGGTGCTTGTGTTAATAATCATTACTTTGTTATTTAACAGAGTGGCCAGTTAGCACCCTGGGTCATCTGGTGTTAGGCGCATGTACTATTAATTAATATTTTATTATTTAATAATGTGCCTAATTATAGCACGAGAGCCTGTCACCTGATGACCTAAGGTGCTTACTGGCCTTTCTATTGAAAAAAAAAATATTAATTAACAGCACAATTACCTATTACCTGATGATCGCTGTGCTATTAATTAAAAATATATATCGTTTAATAAAGCGACCAGTAAGCGCCCTATTCTATAGAGAGGTTAGTAAGCGCCCTCGGTTATTGGGTGATAGGCGCTTGTGTTAATAATTAATACTTTGTTATTTAACAGAGTGGCCAGTCAGCACCCTGGGTTATCGGGTGATAGGCGCTTGTGCTATAAATCAATACTTTATTATTTAATATAGCGACCAGTAAGCGCCCTGGGTCATTGGATGATAGGTGCTTGTGTTAGTAATTAATACTTTGTTATTTAACAAAGTGGCCAGTTAGCACCCTGGGTCATCGGATGATAATCGCTTTTGCTATTAATTATTACTCTACTATTTATTATAGCGACCAGTAAGTGCACGTTGTTATCGGGTGATAGGCGCTTGTGCTATTAATTAATAATATATATTGTTTAATAAAGCAACCAGTAAGCGCCCCGGGTCATTGGGTGGTAGGCGATAGCGTTAATAATTTATACTTTATTATTCAATAGCAAGGTTATTAAGCGCCCTGGGTCATTGGATGATAGGTGCTTGTGTTAGTAATTAACACTTTGTTATTTAACAGAGTGGCCAGTAAGCACCCTGGGTCATCGGATGATAAGCACTTCTGCTATTAATTATTACTCTACTATTTATTATAGCGACCAGTAAGTGCTCGTTGTCATCGGGTGATAGGCGCTTGTGCTATTAATTAGTAATATATATTGTTTAATAAAGCAACCAGTAAGCGCCCCGGGTCATTGGGTGGTAGGCGCTAGCGTTAATAATTTATACTTTATTATTCAATATCAAGGTTATTAAGCGCCCTGGGTCATTGGATGATAGGTGCTTGTGTTAGTAATTAACACTTTGTTATTTAACAGAGTGGCCAGTTAGCACCCTGGGTCATCGGGTGATAGGCGCTTGTGCTATTAGTTGATACTTCATTATTTAATATAGCAACCAGTAAGCGCCCTGGGTTATCGGGTGATTGGCGCTTGTGCTGTTAATCAATACTTTATTATTAAATATAGCAACCAGTAAGTGCCCTGGGTCATTGGGTGATAGGTGCTTGTGTTAATAATTATTACTTTGTTATTTAACAGAGTGGCCAGTTAGCACCCTGGGATATCGGGTGTTAGGCGCTTGTACTATTAATAAATACTTTATTATTTAATAATGTGACCAATTATAGCACGAGAGCCTGTAACCTGATGACGTAAGGTGCTTACTGGCCTTTCTATTAAATAATAAAATATTAATTAACAGCACAACCACCTATTACCTGATAATCGCTGTGCTATTAATTAAGAATATATATCGTTAAATAAAGTGATCAGTAATCGCCCTATTTTATAGAGCGGTTACTAAGCGCCCTAGGTCATTGGGTGATAGGCGCTTGTATTAATTATTAATACTCCGTTATTTAACAGAGTGGCCAGTTAGCACCCTGGGTTATAGGGTGATTGGCGCTTGTGCTGTTAATCAATACTCTATCATTATATATAGTGACCAGTAAGCGCCCTGGGTCATTGGGTGATAGGCGCTTGCGTTAATAATTTATACTTTATTATTTAATAGAGAGGTAAGTAAGCGCCCTGGGTTATTAAATAATAGGTGCTTGTGTTAAAAATTAATACTTTGTCATTTAACAGAGTGGCCAGTTAGCACCTTGGGTCATTGGGTGATAGGCGCTTGCGTTAATAATTTTTACTTAATTATTTAATAAAGAGGTTTGTGAGCGCCCTGGGTCATTGGATGATAGGTGCTTGTGCTGTTAATCAATACTTTATTATTAAATATAGCAACCAGTAAGCACCCTCGGTCATCGGGTGTTAGGCGCTTGTACTATTTATCAATACTCTATTATTTAATAATGTGACCAATTATAGCACGAGAGCCTGTTATCTGATTACCTAAGGTGCATACTGGCCTTTCTATTAAATAATGAATATTAATTGACAGCACAAGCACCTATTACCTGATGATTGCTGTGCTATGAATTAATAATATATATCGTTAAATAAGGGGATTAGTGAGCGCCCTTTTCAATAGAGATATTAGTAAGCGCCCTTGGTCATCGGGTGATAGGTGCTTGTGTTAATTATTAATACTTTGTTATTCAACAGAGTGGCCAGTTAGCACCCTGGGTTATCGGGTAATAGGCGCTTGTGCTATAATTCAATACTTTACTATTTAATATAGCGACCAGTAAGTGCTCTGGGTCATTGGGTGATAGGCGCTTCTGCTATTAATTAATATTTACTATTTAATATAGCGACCAGTAAGTGCTCTGGGTCATTAAGTGATAGGCGCTTGTGTTAGTAATTAATACTTTGTCATTTAACAGAGTGGCCAGTTAGCACCTTGGGTCATTGGGTGATAGGCGCTTGCGTTAATAATTTTTACTTAATTATTCAATAAAGAGGTTTGTAAGCGGCCTGGGTCATTGGATGATAGGTGCTTGTGTTAATAATTATTACTTTGTTATTTAACAGAGTGGCCAGTTAGCACCCTGGGTCATCGGGTGATAGGCGTTTGTGCTATTAATGGATACTTTGTTATTCAATAAAGCGACCATTTATAGCACAAAAGCCTGTCATCCGATGACCCAGGGTGCTTACTGGCCTTTCTATTGAATAATAAAATATTAATTAACAGCACAAGCTTCTATCACGTCATGACTGCTGTGCTATTAAATAATAATATATATCGTTTAATAAAGCGACCATTAAGTGCCCCGGGTCATTGGTTGATAGGCGCTTGCGTTAATAATTTATACTTTATTATTCAATAGCAAGGTTAGTAAGCGCCCTGGGTCATTGGATAGTAGGTGCTTGTGTTAGTAATTAATACTTTGTTATTTAACAGAGTGGCCAGTTAGCACCCTAGGTCATTGGGTGATAGGCGCTTGTGCTATTAGTTAATACTTTATTATTTAATATAGCGACCAGTAAGCGCCCTGGGTTATCGGGTGATCGGCGCTTGTGCTGTTAATCAATACTTTATTATTAAATATAGCGACCAGTAAGCGCCCTAGGTCATTGGGTGATAGGTGCTTGTGTTAATCATTAATACTTTGTTAATTAACAAAGTGGCCAGTTAGCACCCTGGGTCATCGGGTGATAGGCGCTTCTGCTATTAATTATTACTTTACTATTTAATATAGCGACCAGTAAGCGGTCTGGGTCATCGGGTGATAGGCGCTTGTGCTATTAGTTAATACTTTATTATTTAATATAGCGACCAATAAGCGCCCTGGGTTATCGGGTGATCGGCGCTTGTGCTGTTAATCAATACTTTATTATTAAATATAGCGACCAGTAAGCGCCCTAGGTCATTGGGTGATAGGTGCTTGTGTTAATCATTAATACTTTGTTAATTAACAAAGTGGCCAGTTAGCACCCTGGGTCATCGGGTGATAGGCGCTTCTGCTATTAATTAATACTTTACTATTTAATATAGCGACCAGTAAGCGCTCCGGGTCATTGGGTGATAGGCGCTTGCGTTGATAATTTATACTCTATTATTCAATATAGAGGTTAGTAAGCGCCCTGGGTCATTGGATGATAGGTGCTTGTGTTGATAATTAATACTTTGTTATTTAACAGAGTGGCCAGTTAGCACCCTGGGTCATCGGGTGATAGGCGCTTGTGCTATTAGTTGATACTTCATTATTTAATATAGCAACCAGTAAGCGCCCTGGGTTATCGGGTGATTGGCGCTTGTGCTGTTAATCAATACTTTATTATTAAATATAGCAACGAGTAAGTGCCCTGGGTCATTGGGTGATAGGTGCTTGTGTTAATAATTATTACTTTGTTATTTAACAGAGTGGCCAGTTAGCACCCTGGGATATCGGGTGTTAGGCGCTTGTACTATTAATAAATACTTTATTATTTAATAATGTGACCAATTATAGCACGAGAGCCTGTAACCTGATGACGTAAGGTGCATACTGGCCTTTCTATTAAATAATAAAATATTAATTAACAGCACAACCACCTATTACCTGATAATCGCTGTGCTATTAATTAAGAATATATATCGTTAAATAAAGTGACCAGTAATCGCCCTATTTTATAGAGAGGTTAGTAAGCGCCCTCGGTCATTGGGTGATAGGCGCTTGTATTAATAATTAATACTTTGTTATTTAACAGAGTGGCCAGTAAGCAACCTGGGTTATCGGGTGATAGGCGCTTGTGCAATTAATCAATATTTTATTAATAAATATAGCGACCAGTAAGCGCCCTGGGTCATTAAATGATATGTTCTTGTGTTAGTGATCAATACTTTGTTATTTAACAAAGTGGCCTGTTAGCACCCTGGGTCATTGGGTGATAGGCGCTTGCGTTAATAATTTATTCTATATTATTCAATAGCAAGGTTAGTAAGCGCCCTGGGTCATTGGATGATAGGTGCTTGTGTTAGTAGTTAATACTTCGTTATTTAACAAAGTGGCCAGTTAGCACCCTGGGTCATCGGATGATAAGCGCTTCTGCTATTAATTATTACTCTACTATTTATTATAGCGACCAGTAAGTGCTCGTAGTCATCGGGTGATAGGCGCTTGTGCTATTAATTAATACTTTATTATTAAATATAGCAACCAGTAAGTGCCCTGGGTCATTGGGTGATAGGTGCTTGTGTTAATAATTAATACTCTGTTATTTAACAGAGTGGCCAGTTAGCACCCTGGGTCATTGGGTGATAGGCGCTTGCGTTAATAATTTATACTTTATTATTTAATAGCAAGGTTAGTAAGCGCCCTGGGTCATTGGATAATAGGTGCTTGTGTTAGTAATTAATACTTTGTTATTTAACAAAGTGGCCAGTTAGCACCCTGGGTCATCGGGTAATAGGCGCTTGCGTTTATAATTAATACTTTATTATTAAATAGAGAGTTTAGTAAGCGCTTTGGGTTATCGGGTGATAGGCACTTGTGTTAATAATAATTACTTTGTTATTTAACAGAGTGGCCTGTTAGCACCCTGGATCATCTGGTGTTAGGCGCTTCAACTATTAATTAATACATCATTATTAATAAAGTGACCAATTATAGCACAAGAGCCTGTCACCTGATGACCGTGGGTGCTTACTGGCCTTTCTATTAAATAAAAAAATGTTAATCAACAGCACAAGCACCTATTACCTTATAATCGCTGTGCTATTAATTAATAACATATATCATTTAATAAAGCGACCAGTAAGCGCCCTATTCAATAGAGAGGTTAGTTAGCGCCCTCGGTCATTGAGTGATAGGCGCTTGTGTTAATAATTAATACTTTGTTATTTAACAGAGTGGCCAGTTAGCACCCTGAGTTATCGGGTAATTGGCGCTTGTGCTATTTATTAATACTTTATTATTTAATATAGCGACTAGTAAGCGCTCTGAGTCATCGGGTGATACGCAGTTGTGTTAATAATTAATACTTTGTTATTTAATAAAGCGACAATTTATAGCACAAGAGCCTGTCCCCCGATGACCCAGGGTGCTCACTGGCCTTTCTATTGGATAATAAAATATTAATTAACAGCACAAGCTTCTATCACCTCATGTCCGCTATGCTATTAATTAATAATATATATCGTTTCATAAAGCGACTAGTAAGTGCCCCGGGTCATTGGGTAATAGGTGCTTGCGTTAATAATTTATACTTTATTTTTTAATAGAGAGGTTAGTAAGCGCCCTGGGTCATTGGATGATAGGCGCTTGTGTTAATAATTAATACTTTGTTATTTAACAGAGTGGCCAGTAAGCACCCTGGTTCATCGGGTGTTAGGCGCTTAAACTATTAATTAATACATTATTATTATTAAAGTGACCAATTATAGCACAAGAGCCTGTCACCTGATGACCCAGGGTGCTTACTGGCCTTTCTTCTAAATAAAAAAATATTAATTAACAGCACAAGCACCTATTACCTAATGGTCGCTGTGCTATTAATTAATAATATATATCGTTTAATAAAGCGACCAGTAAGCGCCCTATTCGATAGAGAGGTAAGTAAGCGCCCTCAGTCATTGGGTAATAGGCGCTTGTGTAAACAATGAATACTTTGTTATTTAACAGAGTGGCCAGTTAGCACCCTGGGTTATCGGGTTATAGGCGCTTGTGCTATTAATCAATACTTTATTATTAAATATAGCGACCAGTAAGCGCCCTGGGTCATTGAATGATAGGTGCTTGTGTTAGTAATTAATACTTTGTTATTTAACAAAGTGGCCAGTTAGCACCCTGGGTCATTGGGTGATAGGCGCTTGCGTTAATAATTTATTCTATATTATTCAATAGCAAGGTTAGTAAGCGCCCTGAGTCATTGGATGATAGGTGCTTGTGTTAGTAATTAACACTTTGTTATTAAACAGAGTGGCCAGTTGGCACCCTGGGTCATCGGGTGATAGGCGCTTGTGCTATTAGTTAATACTTTATTATTTAATATAGCGACCAGTAAGCACCCTGAAATATCGGGTGATCGGCGCTTGTGCCGTTGAACAATACTTTATTATTAAATATAGCAACCAGTAAGTGCCCTGGGTCATTGGGTGATAGGTGATTGTGTTAATAATTATTACTTTGTTATTTAACATAGTAGCCAGTAAGCACCCTGGGTCATCGGGTGTTAGGCGCTTGTACTATTAATTAATACTTTATTATTTAATGATGTGACCAATTATAGCACGAGAGCCTGTAACCTAATGACGTAAGGTGCTTACTGGCCTTTCTATTAAATAATAAAATATTAATTAACAGCACAACCACCTATTACCTGATGATCGCTGTGCTATTAATTAACAATATATATCGTTAAATAAAGTGACCAGTAAGTGCCCTATTTTATAGAGAGGTTAGTAAGCGCCCTAGGTCATTGGGTGATAGGCGCTTGTGTTAATAATTAATCCTCCGTTATTTAACAGAGTGGCCAGTTAGCACCCTAGGTTATCGGGTGATAGGCGCTTTTGCTATTAATAAATACTTTACTATTCAATATAGCGACCAGTAAGCGGTCTGAGTAATCGGGTGATAGGCGTTTGTGCTATTAATTGATACTTTGTTATTTAATAAAGCGACCATTTATGGCACAAGAGCCTGTCACCCGATAACCCAGTGTGCTTACTGGCCTTTCTATTAAATAATAAAATATTATTTAACAGCACAAGCTTCTATCACGTTATGACTGCTGTGCTATTAATTAATAATACATATCGTTTAATAAAGCGACCAGTGAGCGCCCTGGGTCATTGGGTGATAGGCGCTTGTGTTTATAATTAATACTTTATTATTAAATAGAGAGTTCAGTAAGCACTCTGAGTTATCGGGTGATGGGCGCTTGTGTTAATAATACTCACTTTGTTATTCAACAGAGTGGCCAGCTAGCACCCTGGATCATCAGGTGTTAGGCGCTTAAACTATTAATTAATACATTATTATTGATAAAGTGACCAATTATAGCACAAGAGCCTGTCACCTGATGACCCAGGGTGCTTACTGGCCTTTCCTCTAAATAAAAAAATATTAATTAACAGCACAAGCACCTATTACCTAATGATCGCTGTGCTATTAATTAATAATATATATCGTTTAATAAAGCGACCAGTAAGCGCCCTATTCAATAGAGAGGTTAGTAAGCGCCCTCGGTTATTGGGTGATAGGCGCTTGGGTAAACAATGAATACTTTGTTATTTAACAGAGTGGCCAGTTAGCACCCTGGGTTATCGGGTGATAGGCGCTTGTGCTATTAATTAATAATATATATTGTTTAATAAAGCAACCAGTAAGCGCCCCGGGTATCTGGGTGGTAGGCGCTAGCGTTAATAATGTATACTTTATTATTCAATAGCAAGGTTAGTAAGCGCCCTGGGTCATTGGATGATAGGTGCTTGTGTTAGTAATTAACACTTTGTTATTTAACAGAGTGGCCAGTTGGCACCCTGGGTCAACGGGTGATAGGCGCTTGTGCTATTAGTTGATACTTTATTATTCAATATAGCGACCAGTAAGTTCCCTAAGTCATTGGGTGATAGGTGCTTGTGTTAATAATTATTACTTTGTTATTTAACAGAGTGGCCAGTTAGCACCCTGGATCATCGGGTGTTAGGCGCTTAAACTATTAATTAATACATTATTATTAATAAAGTGACCAATTATAGCTCAAGAGCCTGTCACCTGATGACCCAGGGTGCTTACTGGCCTTTCTTCTAAATAAAAAAATATTAATTAACAGCACAAGCACCTATTACCTAATGATCGCTGTGCTATTAATTAATAATATATATCGTTTAATAAAGCGACCAGTAAGCGCCCTATTCGATAAAAAGGTTAGTAAGCGCCCTCGGTCATTGGGTGATAGGCGCTTGTGTAAACAATAAATACTTTGTTATTTAACAGAGTGGCCAGTTAACACCCTGGGTTATCGGGTGATAGGCGCTTGTGCTATTAATCAATACTTTCTTATCAAATATAGCGACCAGTAAGTGCCCTGGGTCATTGGATGATAGGTGCTTGTGTTAGTAATTAATACTTTGTTATTTAACAAAGTGGCCAGTTAGCACCCTGGGTCATTGGGTGATAGGCGCTTGCGTTAATAATTTATTCTTTAGTATTCAATAGCAAGGTTAGTAAGCGCCCTGGGTCATTGCATGATAGGTGCTTGTGTTAGTAATTAATACTTTGTTATTTAACAAAGTGGCCAGTTAGCACCCTGGGTTATCGGGTGATAGGCGCTTGTGCTATTAATAAATAATATATATCGTTTAATAAAGCAACCAGTAAGCGCCCCGGGTCATTGGGTGGTAGGCGCTAGCGTTAATAATTTATACTTTATTATTCAATAGCTAGGTTAGTAAGCGCCCTGGGTCATTAGATGATAGGTGCTTGTGTTAGTAATTAACACTTTGTTATTTAACAGAGTGGCCAGTTAGCACCCTGGGTCATCAGGTGTTAGGCGCTTGTACTATTAATTAATACTTTATTATTTAATAATGTGACCAAATATAGCACGAGAGCCTGTAACCTAATGACGTAAGGTGCTTACTGGCCTTTCTATTAAATAATGAAATAATCATTAACAGCACAAGCACCTATTACCTGATGATCGCTGTGCTATTAATTGATAATAAATATCGTTTAATAAAGCGACCAGTAAGCGACCTATTTAATAGAGAGGTAAGTAAGCGCCCTCGGTCATTGGGTGATAGGCACTTGTGTTAATAATTAATACTTTGTTATTTAACAGAGTGGCCAGTTAGCACCCTGGGTTATCGGGTGATAGGCGCTTCTGCTATTAATTATTACTTTACTATTTATTATAGCGACCAGTAAGTGCTCGTAGTCATCGGGTGATAGGCGCTTGTGCTATTAATTAATAATATATATCGTTTAATGAAGCAACCAGTAAGCGCCCCGGGTCATTGGGTGGTAGGCGCTAGCGTTAATAATTTATACTTTATTATTCAATAGCAAGGTTAGTAAGCGCCCTGGGTCATCGGGTGATAGGCGCTTCTGCTATTAATTAATACTCTACTATTCAACATAGCGACCAGTAAGCGGTCTGAGTAATCGGGTGATAGGCGTTTGTGCTATTAATTGATACTTTGTTATTTAATAAAGCGACCATTTATGGCACAAGAGCCTGTCAGCCGATGACCCAGTGTGCTTACTGGCCTTTCTATTAAATAATAAAATATTAATTAACAGCACAAGCTTTTATCACGTTATGACTGCTGTGCTATTAATTAATAATACATATTGTTTAATAAAGCGACCAGTGAGCGCCCTGGGTCATTGGGTAATAGGCGCTTGCGTTAATCATTTATACTCTATTATTCAATATAGAGGTAAGTAAGCGCCCTAGGTCATTGGATGAGAGGTGCTTGTGTTAGTAATTAATACTTTGTTATTTAACAAAGTGGCCAGTTAGCACCCTGGGTTATCGGGTGATAGGCACTTCTGCTATTAATTATTACTCTACTATTTATTATAGCGACCAGTAAGTGCTCGTAGTCATCGGGTGATAGGCGCTTGTGCTATTAATTAATAATATATATCGTTTAATAAAGCAACCAGTAAGCGCCCCGGGTCATTGGGTGGTAGGCTATAGCGTTAATAATTTATTCTTTATTATTTAATAGCAAGGTTAGTAAGCGCCCTGGGTCATTGGATGATAGGTGCTTGTGTTAGTAATTAACACTTTGTTATTTAACAGAGTGGCCAGTTAGCACCCTGGGTCATCGAATGATAGGCGCTTGTGCTATTAGTTGATACTTTATTATTTAATATAGCGACCAGTAAGCGCCCTGGGTTATCGGGTGACGGGCGCTTCTGCTATTAATTATTACTCTACTATTTATTATAGCGACCAGTAAGTGCTCGTAGTCATCGGGTGATAGGCGCTTGCGATATTAATTAATAATATATATCGTCTAATAAAGCAACCAGCAGGCGCCCCGGGTTATTGGGTGGTAGGTGCTAGCGTTAATAATTTATACTTTATTATTCAATAGCAAGGTTAGTGAGCGCCCTGGGTCATTGGATGATAGGTGCTTGTGTTAGTAATTAACACTTTGTTATTTAACAGAGTGGCCAGTTAGCACCCTGGGTTATCGGGTGTTAGGCGCTTGTACTATTAATTAATACTTTATTATTTAATATAGCGACCAGTAAGCACCCTAGGTTATCGGGTGATCGGCGCTTGTGCTGTTAATCAATACTTTATTATTAAATAAAGCAACCAGTAAGCGCCCTGGGTCATTGGGTGGTAGGTGCTAGCGTTAATAATTTATACTTTATTATTCAATAGCAAGGTTAGTGAGCGCCCTGGGTCATTGGATGATAGGTGCTTGTGTTAGTAATTAACACTTTGTTATTTAACAGAGTGGCCAGTTAGCACTCTGGGTTATCGGGTGTTAGGCGCTTGTACTAATAATTAATACTTTATTATTTAATAATGTGACCAATTATAGCACGAGGGCCTGTAACCTAATGACGTAAGGTGCTTACTGGCCTTTCTATTAAATAATAAAATAATGATTAACAGCACAAGCACCTATTACCTGATGATCGCTGTGCTATTAATTAAGAATATATATCGTTAAATAAAGTGACCAGTAAGCGCCCTATTTTATAGTGAGGTTAGTAAGCGCCCTAGGTCATTGGGTGATAGGCGCTTGTGTTAATAATTAATCCTCCGTTATTTAACAAAGTGGCCAGTTAGCACCCTGGGTTATCGGGTAATTGGCGCTTGTGCTGTTAATTAATACTCTATTATTATATATAGCGACCAGTAAGCGCCCTGGGTCATCGGGTGATAGGTGCTTGTATTAATAATTATTACTTCGTTATTTAACAGAGTGGCCAGTTAGCACCCTGGGTCATCAGGTGTTAGGCGCTTGTACTATTAATTAATACTTTATTATTTGATAATGTGACCAATTATAGCACGAGAGCCTGTAACCTAATGACGTAAGGTGCTTACTGGCCTTTCTATTAAATAATAAAATAATCATTAACAGCACAAGCACCTATTACCTGATGATCGCTGTGCTATTAATTAATAATATATATCGTTTAATAAAGCGACCAGGAAGCGACCTATTTAATAGAGAGGTTAGTAAGCGCCCTTGGTCATTGGGTGATAGGCTTTTGTGTTAATAATTAATACTTTGTTATTTAACAGAGTGGCCAGTTAGCACCCTGGGTTATCGGGTAATAGGCGCTTGTGCTATTAATTGATACTTTATTATTTAATATAGCAACCAGTAGGCGCCCTGAGTCATCGGGTGATACGCACTTGTGTCGATAATTATTACTTTGTTATTGAATAAAGCGACTATTTATAGCACAAGAGCCTGTCACCCGATGACCCAGGGTGCTTACTGGCCTTTCTATTGAATAATACAATATTAATTAACAGCACAAGCTTCTATCACCTCATGACCGCTGTGCTATTAATTAATAATATATATCGTTTAATAAAGCGACTAGTAAGCGCCCCGAGTCATTGGGTGATAGGCGCTTGCGTTAATAATTTATACTTTATTATTTAATATAGAGGTTAGTAAGCGCCCTGGATTATTGGATGATAGGTGCTTGTGTTAGTAATTAATACTTTGTTATTTAACAGAGTGAACGGTTAGCACCCTGGGTCATTGGGTGATAGGCGCTTGCGTTAATAATTTTTACTCTATTATTCAATATAGAGGTTTGTAAGCGCCCTGGGTCATTGGATGATAGGTGCTTGTGTTAATAATTATTACTTTGTTATTTAACAGAGTGGCCAGTTAGCACCCTGGGTCATCGGGAATTAGGCGCTTGTACTATTAATCATTACTTTATTATTTAATAATGTTACCAATTATAGCACGAGAGCCTGTCACCTAATGACCTAAGGTGCTTACTGGCCTTTCTATTAAATAAAAAATTATTAATTAACAGCACAAGCACCTATTACCTAATGATCGCTGTGCTATTAATTAATAATATATATCGTTAAATAAAGTGACCAGTAAGTGCCCTATTTGATAGAGAGGTTAGTAAGCGCCCTCGGTCATTGGGTAATAGGCGCTTGTGTTAACAATTAATACTTTGTTATTTAACAGAGTATCCAGTTAGCACCCTGGGTCATCGGATGATAGGCGCTTCTGCTGTAAATTATTACTTTACTATTTAATATAGCGACCAGTAAGTGCCCTGGGTCATCGGGTGATAGGCGTTTGTGCTATTAATTAGTAATATATATCGTTTAATAAAGCGACTAGTAAGTGCTACAGGTCATCGGGTGATAGGTGCTTGTGTTAATTATTAATACTTTGTTATTCAACAGATTGGCCTGTTAGCACCATGGGTTATCGGGTGATAGGCGCTTGTGCTATTAATCAATACTTTATTATTAAATATAGCGACCAGGAAGCGCCCTAGGTCATCGGGTGATAGGTGCTTGTGTTAATAATTAATACTTTGTTATTTACCAAAGTGGCCAGTTAGCACCCTGGGTCATCGGATGATAGGCACTTCTGCTATTAATTATTACTTTACTATTTAATATAGCGACCAGTAAGTGCTCTGGGTCATCGGGTGATAGGCGCTTGTACTATTAATTAATACTTTATTGTTTAATAAAGCGACCATTTATGGCACAAGAGCCTGTCACCCGATGACCCAGGGTGCTTACTGGCCTTTCTATTAAATAAAAAAATATTAATTAACAGCACAAGCACCTATTACCTAATGATCGCTGTGCTATTAATTAATAATATATATCGTTTAATAAAGCGACCAGTACGCGCCCTTCTTAATAGAGAGGTTAGTAAGCGCCCTCGGTCATTGGGTGATAGGCGCTTGTGTTAATAATTAATAATTTGTTATTTAACAGAGTGGCCAGTTAGCACCCTGGGTTATCAGGTAATAGGCGCTTATGCTATTAATCAATACTTTATTTTTAAAAACAGCGACCAGTAAGCGCCCTGGGTCATTGGGTGATAGGTGCTTGTGTTAATAATTATAACTTTATTATTTAATATAGCGACCAGTAAGCGCCCTGAGTAATTGGGTGATAGGTGCTTGTGTTAATCATTAATACTTTGTTATTTAACAAAGTGGCCAGTTAGCAACCTGGGTCATCGGGTGATAAACGCTTCTGCTATTAATTAATACTTTACTATTTAATATAGCGACCAGTAAGCGGTCTGGGTCATCGGGTGATAGGCGTTTGTGCTATGAATGGATACTTTGTTATTTAATAAAGCGACCATTTATGGCACAAGAGCCTGTCACTTGATAACCCAAGGTGCTTACTGGCCTTTCTATTTAATAAAAAAATATTAATTAACAGCACAAGCACCTATTATCTAATGATCGCTGTGCTATTAATTAATAATATATATCGTTCAATAAAGCGACTAGAAAGCGCCCTTTTTAATAGAGAGGTAAGTGAGCGCCGTCGGTCATTGGGTGATAGGCGCTTGTATTAGTAATTAACACTTTGTTATTTAACAGAGTGGCCAGTTAGCACCCTGGGTCATCAGGTGTTAGGCGCTTGTACTATTAATTAATACTTTATTATTTAATAATGTGACCAAATATAGCACGAGAGCCTGTAACCTAATGACGTAAGGTGCTTACTGGCCTTTCTATTAAATAATGAAATAATCATTAACAGCACAAGCACCTATTACCTGATGATCGCTGTGCTATTAATTGATAATAAATATCGTTTAATAAAGCGACCAGTAAGCGACCTATTTAATAGAGAGGTAAGTAAGCGCCCTCGGTCATTGGGTGATAGTCACTTGTGTTAATAATTAATACTTTGTTATTTAACAGAGTGGCCAGTTAGCACCCTGGGTTATCGGGTGATAGGCGATTCTGCTATTAATTATTACTTTACTATTTATTATAGCGACCAGTAAGTGCTCGTAGTCATCGGGTGATAGGCGCTTGTGCTATTAATTAATAATATATATCGTTTAATGAAGCAACCAGTAAGCGCCCCGGGTCATTGGGTGGTAGGCGCTAGCGTTAATAATTTATACTTTATTATTCAATAGCAAGGTTAGTAAGCGCCCTGGGTCATCGGGTGATAGGCGCTTCTGCTATTAATTAATACTCTACTATTCAACATAGCGACCAGTAAGCGGTCTGAGTAATCGGGTGATAGGCGTTTGTGCTATTAATTGATACTTTGTTATTTAATAAAGCGACCATTTATGGCACAAGAGCCTGTCAGCCGATGACCCAGTGTGCTTACTGGCCTTTCTATTAAATAATAAAATATTAATTAACAGCACAAGCTTTTATCACGTTATGACTGCTGTGCTATTAATTAATAATACATATTGTTTAATAAAGCGACCAGTGAGCGCCCTGGGTCATTGGGTAATAGGCGCTTGCGTTAATCATTTATACTCTATTATTCAATATAGAGGTAAGTAAGCGCCCTAGGTCATTGGATGAGAGGTGCTTGTGTTAGTAATTAATACTTTGTTATTTAACAAAGTGGCCAGTTAGCACCCTGGGTTATCGGGTGATAGGCGCTTCTGCTATTAATTATTACTCTACTATTTATTATAGCGACCAGTAAGTGCTCGTAGTCATCGGGTGATAGGCGCTTGCGATATTAATTAATAATATATATCGTCTAATAAAGCAACCAGCAGGTGCCCCGGGTTATTGGGTGGTAGGTGCTAGCGTTAATAATTTATACTTTATTATTCAATAGCAAGGTTAGTGAGCGCCCTGGGTCATTGGATGATAGGTGCTTGTGTTAGTAATTAACACTTTGTTATTTAACAGAGTGGCCAGTTAGCACCCTGGGTTATCGGGTGTTAGGCGCTTGTACTATTAATTAATACTTTATTATTTGATAATGTGACCAATTATAGCACGAGAGCCTGTAACCTAATGACGTAAGGTGCTTACTGGCCTTTCTATTAAATAATAAAATAATCATTAACAGCACAAGCACCTATTACCTGATGATCGCTGTGCTATTAATTAATAATATATATCGTTTAATAAAGCGACCAGGAAGCGACCTATTTAATAGAGAGGTTAGTAAGCGCCCTTGGTCATTGGGTGATAGGCTTTTGTGTTAATAATTAATACTTTGTTATTTAACAGAGTGGCCAGTTAGCACCCTGGGTTATCGGGTAATAGGCGCTTGTGCTATTAATTGATACTTTATTATTTAATATAGCAACCAGTAGGCACCCTGAGTCATCGGGTGATACGCACTTGTGTCGATAATTATTACTTTGTTATTGAATAAAGCGACTATTTATAGCACAAGAGCCTGTCACCCGATGACCCAGGGTGCTTACTGGCCTTTCTATTGAATAATACAATATTAATTAACAGCACAAGCTTCTATCACCTCATGACCGCTGTGCTATTAATTAATAATATATATCGTTTAATAAAGCGACTAGTAAGCGCCCCGAGTCATTGGGTGATAGGCGCTTGCGTTAATAATTTATACTTTATTATTTAATATAGAGGTTAGTAAGCGCCCTGGATTATTGGATGATAGGTGCTTGTGTTAGTAATTAATACTTTGTTATTTAACAGAGTAGCCGGTTAGCACCCTGGGTCATTGGGTGATAGGCACTTCTGCTATTAATTATTACTTTACTATTTGATATAGCGACCAGTAAGTGCTCTGGGTCATCGGGTGATAGGCGTTTGTGCTATTAATTAGTAATATATATCGTTCAATAAAGCGACCAGTAAGAGCTACAGGTCATCGGGTAATAGGTGCTTGTGTTAATAATTATAACTTTATTATTTAATATAGCGACTAGTAAGCGCCCTGAGTAATTGGGTGATAGGTGCTTGTGTTAATCATTAATACTTTGTTATTTAACAAAGTGGCCAGTTAGCAACCTGGGTCATCGGGTGATAAACGCTTCTGCTATTAATTAATACTTTACTATTTAATATAGCGACCAGTAAGCAATCTGGGTCATCGGATGATAGGCGTTTGTGCTATGAATGGATACTTTGTTATTTAATAAAGCGACCATTTATGGCACAAGAGCCTGTCACTTGATAACCCAAGGTGCTTACTGGCCTTTCTATTAAATAAAAAAATATTAATTATTAGCACAAGCACCTATTATCTAATAATCGCTGTGCTATTAATTAATGATATATATCGTTCAATAAAGCGACTAGAAAGCGCCCTTTTTAATAGAGGGGTAAGTGAGCGCCCTCGGTCATTGGGTGATAGGCGCTTGTGTTAATAATTAATACTTTTTTATTAAACAGAGTGGCTAGTTAGCACCCTGGGTTATCGGAATATAGGCGCTTGTGCTATTAATTAATACCGTATTATTTAATATAGCGACCAGTGAGCGCCCTAGGTCATCGGGTGATAGGTGCTTGTGTTAATCATTAATACTTTGTTATTTAACAGAGTAGCCAGTTAGCACCCTGGGTCATCGGGTGATAGGCGCTTGTGTTAATAATTAATACTTTCTTATTCAATAACGCGACCAGTAAGGACTCCAGGTCATTCGGTTATAGGCGCTTGCGTTTATAATAAATACTTTATTATTAAATAGACAGGCCAGTAAGCGCTCTTGGTCTTTGGGTGATAGGCGCTTGTGTTAATAATAATTACTTTGTTATTTAACAGAGTGGCCAGTAAGCACCCTGGGTCATCGGGTGTTAGGCGCTTAAACTATTAATTAATACATTATTATTAATAAAGTGACCAATTATAGCACAAGAGCCTGTCACCTGATGATTCAGGGTGCTTACTGGCTATTCTATTAATGAAAAAATATTAATTAACAGCACAAGCACCTATTACCTAATGATCGCTGTGCTATTAATTAATAATATATATCGTTCAATAAAGCGGTTAGTAAGCGCCCTTTTTAATAAAGAGGTTAGTAAGCGCCCTCGGTCATTGGGTGATAGGCGCTTGTGTTAATAATTAATACTTTGTTATTTAACAGAGTGGCTAGTTAGCACCCTGGGTTATCGGGTAATAAGCGCTTGTGCTCATAATTGATACCGTATTATTTAATATAGCCACCAGTAAGCGCCCTGGGTCATCGGGTGATAGGTGCTTGTGTTAATCATTAATACTTTGTTATTAAACAGAGTTGCCAGTTAGCACCCTGGGTCATCGGGTGATAGGCGCTTCTGCTATTAATTAATACTTTACTATTTAATATAGCGACCAGTGAGCGGTCTGAGTCATCGGGAGATAGGCGCTTGTGTTAACAATTAATACTTTGTTATTTAACAGAGTGGCCAGTGAGCACCCTGGGTCATCGAGTGTTAGGCGCTTGTACTATTAATTAATACTTTATTGTTTAATAAAGCGACCATTTATGGCACAAGAGCCTGTCACCCGATGACCCAGGGTGCTTACTGGCCTTTCTATTAAATAAAAAAATATTAATTAACAGCACAAGCACCTATTACCTAATGATCGCTGTGCTATTAATTAATAATATATATCGTTTAATAAAGCGACCAGTACGCGCCCTTCTTAATAGAGAGGTTAGTAAGCGCCCTCGGTCATTGGGTGATAGGCGCTTGTGTTAATAATTAATATTTTGTTATTTAACAGAGTGGCCAGTTAGCACCCTGGGTTATCAGGTAATAGGCGCTTATGCTATTAATCAATACTTTATTTTTAAAAACAGCGACCAGTAAGCGCCCTGGGTCATTGGGTGATAGGTGCTTGTGTTAATAATTATAACTTTATTATTTAATATAGCGACCAGTAAGCGCCCTGAGTAATTGGGTGATAGGTGCTTGTGTTAATCATTAATACTTTGTTATTTAACAAAGTGGCCAGTTAGCAACCTGGGTCATCGGGTGATAAACGCTTCTGCTATTAATTAATACTTTACTATTTGATATAGCGACCAGTAAGCGGTCTGGGTCATCGGGTGATAGGCGTTTGTGCTATAAATGGATACTTTGTTATTTAATAAAGCGACCATTTATGGCACAAGAGCCTGTCACTTGATAACCCAAGGTGCTTACTGGCCTTTCTATTTAATAAAAAAATATTAATTAACAGCACAAGCACCTATTATCTAATGATCGCTGTGCTATTAATTAATAATATATATCGTTCAATAAAGCGACTAGAAAGCGCCCTTTTTAATAGAGAGGTAAGTGAGCGCCGTCGGTCATTGGGTGATAGGCGCTTGTGTTAGTAATTAACACTTTGTTATTTAACAGAGTGGCCAGTTAGCACCCTGGGTCATCAGGTGTTAGGCGCTTGTACTATTAATTAATACTTTATTATTTAATAATGTGACCAAATATAGCACGAGAGCCTGTAACCTAATGACGTAAGGTGCTTACTGGCCTTTCTATTAAATAATGAAATAATCATTAACAGCACAAGCACCTATTACCTGATGATCGCTGTGCTATTAATTGATAATAAATATCGTTTAGTAAAGCGACCAGTAAGCGACCTATTTAATAGAGAGGTAAGTAAGCGCCCTCGGTCATTGGGTGATAGGCACTTGTGTTAATAATTAATACTTTGTTATTTAACAGAGTGGCCAGTTAGCACCCTGGGTTATCGGGTGATAGGCGCTTCTGCTATTAATTATTACTTTACTATTTATTATAGCGACCAGTAAGTGCTCGTAGTCATCGGGTGATAGGCGCTTGTGCTATTAATTAATAATATATATCGTTTAATGAAGCAACCAGTAAGCGCCCCGGGTCATTGGGTGGTAGGCGCTAGCGTTAATAATTTATACTTTATTATTCAATAGCAAGGTTAGTAAGCGCCCTGGGTCATCGGGTGATAGGCGCTTCTGCTATTAATTAATACTCTACTATTCAACATAGCGACCAGTAAGCGGTCTGAGTAATCGGGTGATAGGCGTTTGTGCTATTAATTGATACTTTGTTATTTAATAAAGCGACCATTTATGGCACAAGAGCCTGTCAGCCGATGACCCAGTGTGCTTACTGGCCTTTCTATTAAATAATAAAATATTAATTAACAGCACAAGCTTTTATCACGTTATGACTGCTGTGCTATTAATTAATAATACATATTGTTTAATAAAGCGACCAGTGAGCGCCCTGGGTCATTGGGTAATAGGCGCTTGCGTTAATCATTTATACTCTATTATTCAATATAGAGGTAAGTAAGCGCCCTAGGTCATTGGATGAGAGGTGCTTGTGTTAGTAATTAATACTTTGTTATTTAACAAAGTGGCCAGTTAGCACCCTGGGTTATCGGGTGATAGGCACTTCTGCTATTAATTATTACTCTACTATTTATTATAGCGACCAGTAAGTGCTCGTAGTCATCGGGTGATAGGCGCTTGTGCTATTAATTAATAATATATATCGTTTAATAAAGCAACCAGTAAGCGCCCCGGGTCATTGGGTGGTAGGCTATAGCGTTAATAATTTATTCTTTATTATTTAATAGCAAGGTTAGTAAGCGCCCTGGGTCATTGGATGATAGGTGCTTGTGTTAGTAATTAACACTTTGTTATTTAACAGAGTGGCCAGTTAGCACCCTGGGTCATCGAATGATAGGCGCTTGTGCTATTAGTTGATACTTTATTATTTAATATAGCGACCAGTAAGCGCCCTGGGTTATCGGGTGATAGGCGCTTCTGCTATTAATTATTACTCTACTATTTATTATAGCGACCAGTAAGTGCTCGTAGTCATCGGGTGATAGGCGCTTGCGATATTAATTAATAATATATATCGTCTAATAAAGCAACCAGCAGGTGCCCCGGGTTATTGGGTGGTAGGTGCTAGCGTTAATAATTTATACTTTATTATTCAATAGCAAGGTTAGTGAGCGCCCTGGGTCATTGGATGATAGGTGCTTGTGTTAGTAATTAACACTTTGTTATTTAACAGAGTGGCCAGTTAGCACCCTGGGTTATCGGGTGTTAGGCGCTTGTACTATTAATTAATACTTTATTATTTAATATAGCGACCAGTAAGCACCCTAGGTTATCGGGTGATCGGCGCTTGTGCTGTTAATCAATACTTTATTATTAAATAAAGCAACCAGTAAGCGCCCTGGGTCATTGGGTGGTAGGTGCTAGCGTTAATAATTTATACTTTATTATTCAATAGCAAGGTTAGTGAGCGCCCTGGGTCATTGGATGATAGGTGCTTGTGTTAGTAATTAACACTTTGTTATTTAACAGAGTGGCCAGTTAGCACTTTGGGTTATCGGGTGTTAGGCGCTTGTACTAATAATTAATACTTTATTATTTAATAATGTGACCAATTATAGCACGAGGGCCTGTAACCTAATGACGTAAGGTGCTTACTGGCCTTTCTATTAAATAATAAAATAATCATTAACAGCACAAGCACCTATTACCTGATGATCGCTGTGCTATTAATTAAGAATATATATCGTTAAATAAAGTGACCAGTAAGCGCCCTATTTTATAGTGAGGTTAGTAAGCGCCCTTGGTCATTGGGTGATAGGCTTTTGTGTTAATAATTAATACTTTGTTATTTAACAGAGTGGCCAGTTAGCACCCTGGGTTATCGGGTAATAGGCGCTTGTGCTATTAATTGATACTTTATTATTTAATATAGCAACCAGTAGGCGCCCTGAGTCATCGGGTGATACGCACTTGTGTCGATAATTATTACTTTGTTATTGAATAAAGCGACTATTTATAGCACAAGAGCCTGTCACCCGATGACCCAGGGTGCTTACTGGCCTTTCTATTGAATAATACAATATTAATTAACAGCACAAGCTTCTATCACCTCATGACCGCTGTGCTATTAATTAATAATATATATCGTTTAATAAAGCGACTAGTAAGCGCCCCGAGTCATTGGGTGATAGGCGCTTGCGTTAATAATTTATACTTTATTATTTAATATAGAGGTTAGTAAGCGCCCTGGATTATTGGATGATAGGTGCTTGTGTTAGTAATTAATACTTTGTTATTTAACAGAGTGGCCGGTTAGCACCCTGGGTCATTGGGTAATAGGCGCTTGCGTTAATAATTTTTACTCTATTATTCAATATAGAGGTTTGTAAGCGCCCTGGGTCATTGGATGATAGGTGCTTGTGTTAATAATTATTACTTTGTTATTTAACAGAGTGGCCAGTTAGCACCCTGGGTCATCGGGAATTAGGCGCTTGTACTATTAATTAATACTTTATTATTTAATAATGTTACCAATTATAGCACGAGAGCCTGTCACCCGATGACCCAGGGTGCTTACTGGCCTTTCTATTAAATAAAAAAATATTAATTAACAGCTCAAGCACCTATTACCTAATGATCGCTGTGCTATTAATTAATAATATATATCGTTAAATAAAGTGACCAGTAAGTGCCCTATTTGATAGAGAGGTTAGTAAGCGCCCTCGGTCATTGGGTAATAGGCGCTTGTGTTAACAATTAATACTTTGTTAATTAACAGAGTATCCAGTTAGCACCCTGGGTCATCGGATGATAGGCGCTTCTGCTGTAAATTATTACTTTACTATTTAATATAGCGACCAGTAAGTGCCCTGGGTCATCGGGTGATAGGCGTTTGTGCTATTAATTAGTAATATATATCGTTTAATAAAGCGACTAGTAAGTGCTACAGGTCATCGGGTGATAGGTGCTTGTGTTAATTATTAATACTTTGTTATTCAACAGATTGGCCTGTTAGCACCATGGGTTATCGGGTGATAGGCGCTTGTGCTATTAATCAATACTTTATTATTAAATATAGCGACCAGGAAGCGCCCTAGGTCATCGGGTGATAGGTGCTTGTGTTAATAATTAATACTTTGTTATTTACCAAAGTGGCCAGTTAGCACCCTGGGTCATCGGATGATAGGCACTTCTGCTATTAATTATTACTTTACTATTTGATATAGCGACCAGTAAGTGCTCTGGGTCATCGGGTGATAGGCGTTTGTGCTATTAATTAGTAATATATATCGTTCAATAAAGCGACCAGTAAGAGCTACAGGTCATCGGGTAATAGGTGCTTGTGTTAATAATTATAACTTTATTATTTAATATAGCGACTAGTAAGCGCCCTGAGTAATTGGGTGATAGGTGCTTGTGTTAATCATTAATACTTCGTTATTTAACAAAGTGGCCAGTTAGCAACCTGGGTCATCGGGTGATAAACGCTTCTGCTATTAATTAATACTTTACTATTTAATATAGCGACCAGTAAGCGGTCTGGGTCATCGGATGATAGGCGTTTGTGCTATGAATGGATACTTTGTTATTTAATAAAGCGACCATTTATGGCACAAGAGCCTGTCACTTGATAACCCAAGGTGCTTACTGGCCTTTCTATTAAATAAAAAAATATTAATTATTAGCACAAGCACCTATTATCTAATGATCGCTGTGCTATTAATAAATGATATATATCGTTCAATAAAGCGACTAGAAAGCGCCCTTTTTAATAGAGGGGTAAGTGAGCGCCCTCGGTCATTGGGTGATAGGCGCTTGTGTTAATAATTAATACTTTTTTATTAAACAGAGTGGCTAGTTAGCACCCTGGGTTATCGGAATATAGGCGCTTGTGCTATTAATTAATACCGTATTATTTAATATAGCGACCAGTGAGCGCCCTAGGTCATCGGGTGATAGGTGCTTGTGTTAATCATTAATACTTTGTTATTTAACAGAGTAGCCAGTTAGCACCCTGGGTCATCGGGTGATAGGCGCTTGTGTTAATAATTAATACTTTCTTATTCAATAACGCGACCAGTAAGGACTCCAGGTCATTCGGTTATAGGCGCTTGCGTTTATAATAAATACTTTATTATTAAATAGACAGGCCAGTAAGCGCTCTTGGTCTTTGGGTGATAGGCGCTTGTGTTAATAATAATTACTTTGTTATTTAACAGAGTGGCCAGTAAGCACCCTGGGTCATCGGGTGTTAGGCGCTTAAACTATTAATTAATACATTATTATTAATAAAGTGACCAATTATAGCACAAGAGCCTGTCACCTGATGATTCAGGGTGCTTACTGGCTATTCTATTAATGAAAAAATATTAATTAACAGCACAAGCACCTATTACCTAAT
Source organism: Copidosoma floridanum (assembly GCF_036245765.1). Classification (NCBI taxonomy): domain Eukaryota; kingdom Metazoa; phylum Arthropoda; class Insecta; order Hymenoptera; family Encyrtidae; genus Copidosoma; species Copidosoma floridanum. The sequence continues at coordinate 25,259,937 of NW_028321907.1, forward strand.
GATCGCTGTGCTATTAATTAATAATATATATCGTTCAATAAAGCGGTTAGTAAGCGCCCTTTTTAATAAAGAGGTTAGTAAGCGCCCTCGGTCATTGGGTGATAGGCGCTTGTGTTAATAATTAATACTTTGTTATTTAACAGAGTGGCTAGTTAGCACCCTGGGTTATCGGGTAATAAGCGCTTGTGCTCATAATTGATACCGTATTATTTAATATAGCCACCAGTAAGCGCCCTGGGTCATCGGGTGATAGGTGCTTGTGTTAATCATTAATACTTTGTTATTAAACAGAGTTGCCAGTTAGCACCCTGGGTCATCGGGTGATAGGCGCTTCTGCTATTAATTAATACTTTACTATTTAATATAGCGACCAGTGAGCGGTCTGAGTCATCGGGTGATAGGCGCTTGTGTTAACAATTAATACTTTGTTATTTAACAGAGTGGCCAGTGAGCACCCTGGGTCATCGAGTGTTAGGCGCTTGTACTATTAATTAATACTTTATTGTTTAATAAAGCGACCATTTATGGCACAAGAGCCTGTCACCCGATGACCCAGGGTGCTTACTGGCCTTTCTATTAAATAAAAAAATATTAATTAACAGCACAAGCACCTATTACCTAATGATCGCTGTGCTATTAATTAATAATATATATCGTTTAATAAAGCGACCAGTACGCGCCCTTCTTAATAGAGAGGTTAGTAAGCGCCCTCGGTCATTGGGTGATAGGCGCTTGTATTAATAATTAATATTTTGTTATTTAACAGAGTGGCCAGTTAGCAACTTGGGTCATCGGGTGATAAACGCTTCTGCTATTAATTAATACTTTACTATTTAATATAGCGACCAGTAAGCGGTCTGGGTCATCGGGTGATAGGCGTTTGTGCTATGAATGGATACTTTGTTATTTAATAAAGCGACCATTTATGGCACAAGAGCCTGTCACTTGATAACCCAAGGTGCTTACTGGCCTTTCTATTTAATAAAAAAATATTAATTAACAGCACAAGCACCTATTATCTAATGATCGCTGTGCTATTAATTAATAATATATATCGTTCAATAAAGCGACTAGAAAGCGCCCTTTTTAATAGAGAGGTAAGTGAGCGCCGTCGGTCATTGGGTGATAGGCGCTTGTGTTAATAATTAATACTTTTTTATTAAACAGAGTGGCTAGTTAGCACCCTGGGTTATCGGAATATAGGCGCTTGTGCTATTAATTAATACCGTATTATTTAATATAGCGACCAGTGAGCGCCCTAGGTCATCGGGTGATAGGTGCTTGTGTTAATCATTAATACTTTGTTATTCAACAGAGTAGCCAGTTAGCACCCTGGGTCATCGGGTGATAGGCACTTGTGTTAATAATTAATACTTTCTTATTCAATAACGCGACCAGTAAGGACTCCAGGTCATTCGGTGATAGGCGCTTGCGTTTATAATTAATACTTTATTATTAAATAGACAGCCCAGGAAGCGCCCTTGGTCATCGGGTGATAGGCGCTTGTGTTAATAATAATTACTTTGTTATTTAACAGAGTGGCCTGTAAGCACCCTGGGTCATCGGGTGTTAGGCGCTTAAACTATTAATTAATACATTATTATTAATAAAGTGACCAATTATAGCACAAGAGCCTGTCACCTGATGACCCAGGGTGCTTACTGGCTTTTCTATTAATAAAAAAATATTAATTAACAGCACAAGCACCTATTATCTAATGATCGCTGTGCTATTAATTAATAATATATATCGTTCAATAAAGCGGTTAGTAAGCGCCCTTTTTAATAAAGAGGTTAGTAAGCTGCCTCGGTCATTGGGTGATAGGCGCTTGTGTTAATAATAAATACTTTGTGATTTAACAGAGTGGCTAGTTAGCACCCTGGGTTATCGGGTGATAGGCGCTTGTGCTCATAATTGATACCGTATTATTTAATATAGCGACCAGTAAGTGCCCTGGGTCATTGGGTGATAGGTGCTTGTGTTAATCATTAATACTTTGTTATTTAACAGAGTGGCCAGTTAGCACCCTGGGTCATCGGGTGATAGGCGCTTCTGCTATTAATTAATACTTTACTATTTAATATAGCGACCAGTGAGCGGTCTGAGTCATCGGGTGATAGGCGCTTGTGTTAACAATTAATACTTTGTTATTTAACAGAGTGGCCAGTTAGCACCCTGGGTCATCGAGTGTTAGGCGCTTGTACTATTAATTAATACTTTATTATTTAATAAAGCGACCATTTATGGCACAAGAGCCTGTCACCCGATGACCCAGGGTGCTTACTGGCCTTTCTATTAAATAAAAAAATATTAATTAACAGCACAAGCACCTATTACCTAATGATCGCTGTGCTATCAATTAATAATATATATCGTTCAATAAAGCGGTTAGTAAGCGCCCTTTTTAATAAAGAGGTTAGTAAGCGCCCTCGGTCATTGGGTGATAGGCGCTTGTGTTAATAATTATAACTTTATTATTTAATATAGCGACCAGTAAGCGCCCTGAGTAATTGGGTGATAGGTGCTTGTGTTAATCATTAATACTTTGTTATTTAACAAAGTGGCCAGTTAGCAACTTGGGTCATCGGGTGATAAACGCTTCTGCTATTAATTAATACTTTACTATTTAATATAGCGACCAGTAAGCGGTCTGGGTCATCGGGTGATAGGCGTTTGTGCTATGAATGGATACTTTGTTATTTAATAAAGCGACCATTTATGGCACAAGAGCCTGTCACTTGATAACCCAAGGTGCTTACTGGCCTTTCTATTTAATAAAAAAATATTAATTAACAGCACAAGCACCTATTATCTAATGATCGCTGTGCTATTAATTAATAATATATATCGTTCAATAAAGCGACTAGAAAGCGCCCTTTTTAATAGAGAGGTAAGTGAGCGCCGTCGGTCATTGGGTGATAGGCGCTTGTGTTAATAATTAATACTTTTTTATTAAACAGAGTGGCTAGTTAGCACCCTGGGTTATCGGAATATAGGCGCTTGTGCTATTAATTAATACCGTATTATTTAATATAGCGACCAGTGAGCGCCCTAGGTCATCGGGTGATAGGTGCTTGTGTTAATCATTAATACTTTGTTATTTAACAGAGTAGCCAGTTAGCACCCTGGGTCATCGGGTGATAGGCACTTGTGTTAATAATTAATACTTTCTTATTCAATAACGCGACCAGTAAGGACTCCAGGTCATTCGGTGATAGGCGCTTGCGTTTATAATTAATACTTTATTATTAAATAGACAGCCCAGGAAGCGCCCTTGGTCATCGGGTGATAGGCGCTTGTGTTAATAATAATTACTTTGTTATTTAACAGAGTGGCCTGTAAGCACCCTGGGTCATCGGGTGTTAGGCGCTTAAACTATTAATTAATACATTATTATTAATAAAGTGACCAATTATAGCACAAGAGCCTGTCACCTGATGACCCAGGGTGCTTACTGGCTTTTCTATTAATAAAAAAATATTAATTAACAGCACAAGCACCTATTATCTAATGATCGCTGTGCTATTAATTAATAATATATATCGTTCAATAAAGCGGTTAGTAAGCGCCCTTTTTAATAAAGAGGTTAGTAAGCTGCCTCGGTCATTGGGTGATAGGCGCTTGTGTTAATAATAAATACTTTGTGATTTAACAGAGTGGCTAGTTAGCACCCTGGGTTATCGGGTGATAGGCGCTTGTGCTCATAATTGATACCGTATTATTTAATATAGCGACCAGTAAGTGCCCTGGGTCATTGGGTGATAGGTGCTTGTGTTAATCATTAATACTTTGTTATTTAACAGAGTGGCCAGTTAGCACCCTGGGTCATCGGGTGATAGGCGCTTCTGCTATTAATTAATACTTTACTATTTAATATAGCGACCAGTGAGCGGTCTGAGTCATCGGGTGATAGGCGCTTGTGTTAACAATTAATACTTTGTTATTTAACAGAGTGGCCAGTTAGCACCCTGGGTCATCGAGTGTTAGGCGCTTGTACTATTAATTAATACTTTATTATTTAATAAAGCGACCATTTATGGCACAAGAGCCTGTCACCCGATGACCCAGGGTGCTTACTGGCCTTTCTATTAAATAAAAAAATATTAATTAACAGCACAAGCACCTATTACCTAATGATCGCTGTGCTATCAATTAATAATATATATCGTTCAATAAAGCGGTTAGTAAGCGCCCTTTTTAATAAAGAGGTTAGTAAGCGCCCTCGGTCATTGGGTGATAGGCGCTTGTGTTAATAATTAATACTTTGTTATTTAAAAAAGTGGCTAGTTAGCACCCTGGGTTATCAGGTGATAGGCGCTTGTGCTCATAATTGATACCGTATTATTTAATATAGCGACCAGTAAGTGCTCTGGGTCATCGGGTGATAGGCGCTTGTGCTATTATTTAGTAATATATATCGTTTATTAAAGCGACCAGTAAGCGCTACAGGTCATCGGGTAATATGTGCTTGTGTCAATAATTATAACTTTATTATTAAATATAGCGACCAGTCAGCGCCCTGGGTTATCGGGTGATAGGTGCTTGTGTTAATAATTATTACTTTGTTATTTAACATAGTGGCTAGTTAGCACCCTGGGTCATCGAGTGTTAGGCGCTTGTACTATTAATTAATAATTTATTATTTCATAATGTGACCAATTATAGCACGAGAGCCTGTAACCTGATGACGTAAGGTGCTTACTCGCCTTTCTATTAGATAATAAAATATTAATTAACAGCACAAGCACCTATTACCTAATGATCGCTGTGCTATTAATTAATAATATATATCGTTTAATAAAGCAACCAGTAAGCGCCCTATTCGATAGAGAGGTTAGTAAGCGCCCTCGGTTATTGGGTGATAGGCGCTTGTGTAAACAATAAATACTTTGTTATTTAACAGAGTGGCCAGTTAGCACCCTGGGTTATCGGGTGATAGGCGCTATTGCTATTAATCAATACTTTCTTATCAAATATAGCGACCAGTAAGTGCCCTGGGTCATTGGATATAGGTGCTTGTGTTAGTAATAAATACTTTGTTATTTAACAAAGTGGCCAGTTAGCACCCTGGGTCATTGGGTGATAGGCGCTTGCGTTAATTATTTATTCTTTATTATTTAATAGCAAGGTTAGTAAGCGCCCTGGGTCGTTGCATGATAGGTGCTTGTGTTAGTAATTAATACTTTGTTATTTAACAAAGTGGCCAGTTAGCAACCTGGGTTATCGGGTGATAGGTGCTTCTGCTATCAATTATTACTCTACTATTTATTATAGCGACCAGTAAGTGCTCGTAGTCATCGGGTGATAGGCGCTTGTGCTATCAATAAATAATATATATCGTTTAATAAAGCAACCAGTAAGCGCCCCGGGTCATTGGGTGGTAGGCGCTAGCGTTAATAATTTATACTTTATTATTCAATAGCAAGGTTAGTAAGCGCCCTGGGTCATTGGATGATAGGTGCTTGTGTTAGTAATTAACACTTTGTTATTTAACAGAGTGGCCAGTTAGCACCCTGGGTCATCAGGTGTTAGGCGCTTGTACTATTAATTAATACTTTATTATTTAATAATGTGACTAATTATAGCACGAGAGCCTGTAACCTAATGACGTAAGGTGCTTACTGGCCTTTCTATTAAATAATAAAATAATCATTAACATCACAAGCACCTATTACCTGATGATCGCTATGCTATTAATTAATAATATATATCAATTAATAAAGCGACCAGTAAGCGACCTATTCAATAGAGAGGTTAGTAAGCGCCCTCGGTCATTGGGTGATAGGCACTTGTGTTAATAATTAATACTTTGTTATTTAACAGAGTGGCCAGTTAGCACCCTGGGTTATCGGGTGATAGGCGCTTCTACTATTAATTATTACTCTACTATTTATTATAGCGACCAGTAAGTGCTCGTAGTCATCGGGTAATAGGCGCTTGTGCTATTAATTAATAATATATATCGTTTAATAAAGCAACCAGTAAGCGCCTTGGGTCATTGGGTGGTAGGCGCTAGCGTTAATAATTTATACTTTATTATTCAATAGCAAGGTTAGTAAGCGCCCTGGGTCATCGGGTGATAGGCGCTTCTGCTATTAATTAATACTTTACTATTCAATATCGCGACCAGTAAGCGGTCTGAGTAATCGGGTGATAGGCGTTTGTGCTATTAATTGATACTTTGTTATTTAATAAAGCGATCATTTATGGCACAAGAGCCTGTCAGCCGATGACCCAGTGTGCTTACTGGCCTTTCTATTAAATAATAAAATATTATTTAACAGCACAAGCTTCTATCACGTTATGACTGCTGTGCTATTAATTAATAATACATATTGTTTAATAAAGCGACCAGTGAGCGCCCTGGGTCAGTGGGTGATAGGCGCTTGCGTTAATCATTTATACTCTATTATTCAATATAGAGGTAAGTAAGCGCCCTAGGTCATTGGATGAGAGGTGCTTGTGTTAATAATTAATACTTTGTTATTTAACGGAGTGGCCAGTTAGCACCCTGGGTCATCGGGTAATAGGCGCTCGCGTTTATAATTAATACTTTATTATTAAATAGAGAGTTCAGTAAGCGCTCTGGGTTATCGGGTGATAGGCGCTTGTGTTAATAATAATTACTTTGTTATTTAACAGAGTGGCCAGTTAGCACCCTGGGTCATCGGGTGATAGGCGCTTGTGCTATTAGTTGATACTTTATTATTTAATATAGCGACCAGTAAGCGCCCTAGGTTATCGGGTGATCGGCGCTTGTGCTGTTAATCAATACTTTATTATTAAATATAGCAACCAGTAAGTGCCCTGGGTCATTGGGTGATAGGTGATTGTGTTAATAATTATTACTTTGTTATTTAACAGAGTGGCCAGTTAGCACCCTGGGTCATCGGGTGTTAGGCGCTTGTGCTGTTAATCAATACTCTATTATTATATATAGCGACCAGTAAGTGCCCTGGGTCATCGGGTGATAGGTGCTTGTATTAATAATTATTACTTCGTTATTTAACAGAGTGGCCAGTTAGCACCCTGGGTCATCAGGTGTTAGGCGCTTGTACTATTAATTAATACTTTATTATTTAATAATGTGACCAATTATAGCACGAGAGCCTGTAACCTAATGACGTAAGGTGCTTACTGGCCTTTCTATTAAATAATCAAAAAATAATCATTAACAGCACAAGCACCTATTACCTGATGATCGCTGTGCTATTAATTAAGAATATATATCGTTAAATAAAGTGACCAGTAAGCGCCCTATTTTATAGAGAGGTTAGTAAGCGCCCTAGGTCATTGGGTGATAGGCGCTTGTGTTAATAATTAATCCTCCGTTATTTAACAGAGTGGCCAGTTAGCACCCTGGGTTATCGGGTGATTGGCGCTTGTGCTGTTAATCAATACTCTATTATTATATATAGCGACCAGTAAGTGCCCTGGGTCATCGGGTGATAGGTGCTTGTATTAATAATTATTACTTCGTTATTTAACAGAGTGGCCAGTTAGCACCCTGGGTCATCAGGTGTTAGGCGCTTGTACTATTAATTAATACTTTATTATTTAATAATGTGACCAATTATAGCACGAGAGCCTGTAACCTAATGACGTAAGGTGCTTACTGGCCTTTCTATTAAATAATAAAATAATCATTAACAGCACAAGCACCTATCACCTGATGATCGCTGTGCTATTAATTAATAATATATAATGTTTAATAAAGCGACCAGGAAGCGACCTATTCAATAGAGAGGTTAGTAAGCGCCTTTCGTCATTGGGTGATAGGCTTTTGTGTTAATAATTAATACTTTGTTATTTAACAGAGTTGCCAGTTAGCACCCTGGGTCATCGGGTGATAGGCGCTTCTGCTATTAATTAATACTTTACTATTCAATATAGCGACAAGTAAGCGGTCTGAGTAATCGGGTGATAGGCGTTTGTGCTATGAATGGATACTTTGTTATTTAATAAAGCGACCATTTATGGCACAACAGCCTGTCACCTGATAACCCAAGGTGCTTACTGGCCTTTCTATTAAATAAAAAAATATTAATTAACAGCACAAGCACCTATTATCTAATGATCGCTGTGCTATTAATTAATGATATATATCGTTCAATAAAGCGACTAGAAAGCGCCCTTTTTAATAGAGAGGTAAGTGAGCGCCCTCGGTCATTGGGTGATAGGCGCTTGTGTTAATAATTAATACTTTTTTATTAAACAGAGTGGCTAGTTAGCACCCTGGGTTATCGGAATATAGGCGCTTGTGCTATTAATTAATACCGTATTATTTAATATAGCGACCAGTAAGCGCCCTAGGTCATCGGGTGATAGGTGCTTGTGTTAATCATTAATACTTTGTTATTTAACAGAGTGGCCAGTTAGCACCCTGGGTCATCGGGTGATAGGCGCTTCAACTAATAATTAATACTTTACTATTTAATGTAGCGACCAGTGAGCGGTCTGGGTCATCGGGTGATAGGCACTTGTGTTAATAATTAATACTTTCTTATTCAATAACACGACCAGTAAGCACTCCAGGTCATTCGGTGATAGGCGCTTGCGTTTATAATTAATACTTTATTATTAAATAGACCGGCCAGTAAGCGCCCTGGGTCATCGGGTGATAGGTGCTTGTGTTAATCATTAATACTTTGTTATTTAACAGAGTGGCCAGTTAGCACCCTGGGTCATCGGGTGATAGGCGCTTCTGCTATTAATTAATACTTTACTATTTAATATAGCGACCAGTGAGCGGTCTGAGTCATCGGGTGATAGGCGCTTGTGTTAACAATTAATACTTTGTTATTTAACAGAGTGGCCAGTTAGCACCCTGGGTCATCGAGTGTTAGGCGCTTGTACTATTAATTATTACTTTATTGTTTAATAAAACGACCATTTATGTCACAAGAGCCTGTCACCCGTGGACCCAGGGTGCTTACTGGCCTTTCTATTAAATAAAAAAATATTAATTAACAGCACAAGCACCTATTAACTAATGATCGCTGTGCTATTAATTAATAATATATATCGTTTAATAAAGCGACCAGTAAGCGCCCTTTTCAATAGAGAGGTTAGTAAGCGCCCTCGGTCATTGGGTGATAGGCGCTTGTGTTAATAATTAATATTTTGTTATTTAACAGAGTGGCCAGTTGGCACCCTGGGTTATAAGGTGATAGGCGCTTTTGCTATTTATCAATACTTTATTTTTAAAAACAGCGACCAGTAAGCGCCCTGGGTCATTGGGTGATAGGTGCTTGTGTTAATAATTAATACTTTGTTATATAACAAAGTGGCTAGTTAGCATCCTTGGTCATCGGATGATAGGCGCTTCTGCTATTAATTATTACTATACTATTTAATATAGCGACCAGTAAGTGCTCTGGGTCATCGGGTGATAGGCGCTTGTGCTATTATTTAGTAATATATATCGTTTATTAAAGCGACCAGTAAGCGCTACTGGTCATCAGGTAATATGTGCTTGTGTCAATAATTATAACTTTATTATTAAATATAGCGACCAGTCAGCGCCCTCGGTCATTGGGTGATAGGCGCTTGTGTTAATAATTAATACTTTGTTATTTACCAAAGTGGCCAGTTAGCACCCTGGGTCATCGGATGATAGGCGCTTCTGCTATTAATTATTACTTTACTATTTAATATAGCGACCAGTAAGTGCTCTGGGTCATCAGGTGATAGGCGTTTGTGCTATTAATTAGTAATATATATCGTTTAATAAAGCGACCAGTAAGAGCTACAGGTCATCGGGTAATAGGTGCTTGTGTTAATAATTATAACTTTATTATTTAATATAGCGACCAGTAAGCGCCCTGAGTAATTGGGTGATAGGTGCTTGTGTTAATCATCAATACTTTGTTATATAACAAAGTGGCTAGTTAGCATCCTTGGTCATCGGATGATAGGCGCTTCTGCTATTAATTATTACTAAACTATTTAATATAGCGACCAGTAAGTGCTCTGGGTCATCGGGTGATAGGCGCTTGTGCTATTATTTAGTAATATATATCGTTTATTAAAGTGACCAGTAAGCGCTACTGGTCATCGGGTAATATGTGCTTGTGTCAATAATTATAACTTTATTATTAAATATAGCGACCAGTCAGCGCCCTGGGTTATCGGGTGATAGGTGCTTGTGTTAATAATTATTACTTTGTTATTTAACAGAGTGGCTAGTTAGCACCCTGGGTCATCGAGTGTTAGGCGCTTGTACTATTAATTAATAATTTATTATTTTATAATGTGACCAATTATAGCACGAGAGCCTGTAACCTGATGACGTAAGGTGCTTACTCGCCTTTCTATTAAATAATAAAATATTAATTTACAACACAAGCACTTATTACCTAATGATCGCTGTGCTATTAATTAATAATATATATCGTTTAATAAAGCGACCAGTAAGCGCCCTATTCAATAGAGAGGTTAGTGAGCGCACTAGGTCATTGGGTGATAGGCGCTTGTGTTAATAATTAATACTTTGTTATTAAACAGAGTGGCTAGTTAGCACCCTGGGTTATCGGGTGATAGGCGCTTGTGCTATTGATTACTACTTTATTATTTAATATAGCGACCAGTAAGCGCCCTGAGTCATCGGGTGATACGCACTTGTGTTAATAATTAATACTTTGTTATTTAATAAAGCGTCTTTTTATAGCACAAGAGCCTGTCACCCGATGACCCAGGGTGCTTACTGGCCTTACACGTGAATAATAAAATATTGATTAACAGCACAAGCACCTATTACCTGATGATCGCTGTGCTATTAATTAAGAATATATATCGTTAAATAAAGCGACCAGTAAGCGCCCTATTTTATAAAGAGGTTAGTAAGCGCCCTAGTTCATTGGGTGATAGGCGCTTGTGTTAATAATTAATACTCTGTTATTTAACAGAGTGGCCAGCTAGCACCCTGGGTTATCGGGTGATCGGCGCTTGTGCTGTTAATCAATACTCTATTATTAAATATAGCGACCAGTAAGCGCCCTGGGTCATTAGGTGATAGGTGCTTGTGTTAATAATTATTACTTTGTTATTCAACAGAGTGGCCAGTTAGCATCCTGGGTCATCGGGTATTAGGCGCTTGTACTATTAATTAATACTTTATTATTTAATAATGTAACCAATTATAGCACGAGAGCCTGTAACCTAATGACGTAAGGTGCTTACTGGCCTTTCTATTAAATAATAAAATATTAATTAACAGCACAAGCACCTATTACCTGATGATCGCTGTGCTATTAATTAATAATATATATCGTTTAATAAAGCGACCAGTAAGCGCCCTATTTTATAAAGAGGTTAGTAAGCGCCCTAGTTCATTGGGTGATAGGCGCTTGTGTTAATAATTAATACTCTGTTATTTAACAGAGTGGCCAGCTAGCACCCTGGGTCATCGGATGATAGGCGCTTCTGCTATTAATTATTACTTTACTATTTAATATAGCGACCAGTAAGTGCTCTGGGTCATCAGGTGATAGGCGTTTGTGCTATTAATTAGTAATATATATCGTTTTATAAAGCGACCAGTAAGAGCTACAGGTCATCGGGTAATAGGTGCTTGTGTTAATAATTATAACTTTATTATTTAATATAGCGACCAGTAAGCGCCCTGAGTAATTGGGTGATAGGTGCTTGTGTTAATCATTAATACTTTGTTATTTAACAAAGTGGCCAGTTAGCACCCTGGGTCATCGGGTGATAAACGCTTCTGCTATTAATTAATACTTTACTATTTAATATAGCGACCAGTAAGCGGTCTGGGTCATCGGGTGATAGGCGTTTGTGCTATGAATGGATACTTTGTTATTTAATAAAGCGACCATTTATGGCACAAGAGCCTGTCACTTGATAACCCAAGGTGCTTACTGGCCTTTCTATTAAATAAAAAAATATTAATTAACAGCACAAGCACCTATTATCTAATGATCGCTGTGCTATTAATTAATGATATATATCGTTCAATAAAGCGACTAGAAAGCGCCCTTTTTAATAGAGAGGTAAGTGAGCGCCCTCGGTCATTGGGTGATAGGCGCTTGTGTTAATAATTAATACTTTTTTATTAAACAGAGTGGCTAGTTAGCACCCTGGGTTATCGGAATATAGGCGCTTGTGCTATTAATTAATACCGTATTATTTAATATAGCGACCAGTGAGCGCCCTAGATCATCGGGTGATAGGTGCTTGTGTTAATCATTAATACTTTGTTATTTAACAGAGTGGCCAGTTAGCACCCTGGGTCATCGGGTGATAGGCGCTTCAACTATTAATTAATACTTTACTATTTAATGTAGCGACCAGTGAGCGGTCTGGGTCATCGGGTGATAGGCACTTGTGTTAATAATTAATACTTTCTTATTCAATAACGCGACCAGTAAGCACTCCAGGTCATTCGGTGATAGGCGCTTGCGTTTATAATTAATACTTTATTATTAAATAGACAGGCCAGTAAGCGCCCTTGGTCATCGGGTGATAGGCGCTTGTGTTAATAATAATTACTTTGTTATTTAACAGAGTAGCCAGTAAGCACCCTGGGTCATCGGGTGTTAGGCGCTTAAACTATTAATTAATACATTATTATTAATAAAGTGACCAATTAAAGCACAAGAGCCTGTCACCTGATGACCCAGAATGCTTACTGGCTTTTCTATTAAATAAAAAAATATTAATTAACAGCACAAGCACCTATTACCTAATGATCGCTGTGCTATTAATTAATAATATATATCGTTCTATAAAGCGGTTAGCTAGCGCCCTTTTCAATAAAGAGGTTAGTAAGCGCCCTCGGTCATTGGATGATAGGTGCTTGTGTTAATAATTATTACTTTGTTATTTAACAGAGTGGCCAGTAAGCACCCTGGGTCATCGGGTGTTAGGCGCTTAAACTATTAATTATTACATTATTATTAATAAAGTGACAAATTATAGCACAAGAGCCTGTCACCTGATGACTTAGGGTGCTTACTGGCCTTTCTATTAAATAAAAAAATATTAATAAAGCACAACCACCTATTACCTAATGATTGCTGAGCTATTAATTAATAATATATATCGTTTAATAAAGCGACCAGTAAGCGCCCTATTTAATAGAGAGGTTAGTAAGAGCCCTCAGTTATTGGGTGATAAGCGCTTGTGTTAATGATTAATACTTTGTTATTAATTAGAGTGGCTAGTTAGCACCCTAGGTTATCAAGTGATAGGCGCTTGTGCTATTAATTAATACTTTATTATTTAATATAGTGACCAGTAAGCGCCCTAAGTCATCGGGTGATACGCACTTGTGTTGATAATTAATACTTTGATATTAAATAAAGCGACTATTAATAGCACAAGAGCCTGTCACCTGATGACCCAGGGTGCTTACTGGCCTTTCTATTGAATAATAAAATATCAATTAACAGCACAAGCTTCTATCACCTCATGACCGCTGTGCTATTTATTAATAATATATATCGTTTAATAAAGCGACCAGTAAGCGCCCAGGGTCATTGGGTGATAGGCACTTGCGTTAATAATTTATACTTTATTATTCAATAGAGAGGTGAGTAAGCGCCCTGGGTTATTAGATGATAGGTGCTTGTGTTAGTAATTAATACTCTGTTATTTAACATAGTGGCTAGTTAGCACTCTGGGTCATCGGGTGTTAGGCGTTTAAACTATTAATTAATACATTATTATTTATAAAGTGACCAATTATAGCACAAGAGCCTATCACCTGATGACCCAGGGTAATTAATGGCCTTTCTATTTAATAAATAATATTAATTAACAGCACAAGCACCTATGACCTAATAATCGCTGTGCCATTTATTAATAATGTATATCGTTTAATAAAGTGACCAGTAAGCGCCCTATTTGATAGAGAGGTTAGTAAGCGCCCTCGGTCATTGGGTGATAAGCGCTTGTGTTAATGATTATTACTTTGTTATTGAATAGAGTGGCTAGTTAGCACCCTAGGTTATCAAGTGATAGGCGCTTGTGCTATTAATTAATACTTTTTTATTTAATATAGCGACCAGTTAGCGCCCTGAGTCATCGGGTGATACGCACTTGTGTTGATAATTAATACTTTGTTATTAAATAAAGCGACTATTTATAGCACAAGAGCCTGTCACTTGATGACCCAGGCTGCTTACTGGCTTTTCTATTAAATAAAAAATATTAATTAACAGCACAAGCACCTATGACCTAATGATCGCTGTGCTATTGATTAATAATGTATATTGTTTAATAAAGCGACCAGTAAGCGCCCTTTTTGATAGAGAGGTTAGTAAGCGCCCTCGGTCATTGGGTAAAAGGTGCTTGTGTTAATAATTATAACTTTATTATTAAATATAGCGACCAGTAAGCACCCTGGGTCATTAGATGATAGGTGCTTGTGTTAATAATTAATACTTTGTTATTTACGGAGTGGCCAGTTAGCACCTTGGGTCATCGAGTGATAGGCGCTTGTGCTATTAGTAAGTACTTTATTATTTAATGTATACGGTGACTAGTAAGCACCCTGGTTCATCGGGTAATAGGCGCTTGTGTTAATAATTAATACTTTTTCATTTAATAAAGCGACCAGTAAGCACTCCAGGTCTTTGCGTGATAGGCGCTTGCGTTTATAATTAATACTTTATTATCAAATAAAGAGGCCAGTAAGCGCCCTGGGTCATCGGGTGATAGGCGCTTGTGTTATTAATAATTACTTTGTTATTTAACAGAGTGGCCAGTAAGCACCCTGAGTCATCAAGTGTTAGGTGCTTAAACTATTAATTATTACATAATTATTAATAAAGTGACCAATAATAGCACAAGAGCCTGTCACCTGATGACTCAGGGTGCTTACTGGCCTTTCTATTAAATAAAAAAATATTAATTAACAGCACAACCACCTATGACCTAATGATCGATGAGCTATTAATTAATTATATATATCCTTCAATAAAGCGACTAGTAAGTGCCCTAATCAATAAAGAGGTTAGTAAGCGCCCTCGGTCATTGAGTGATAGGCGCTTGTGTTAATATTTAATACTTTGTTATTAAACAGAGTGGCTAGATAGCACCCTGGGTTATCGGGTGATAGGCGCTTGTGCTATTAATTAATACCTCATTATTTAATACAGCGACCAGTGATCGCCCTGAGTCATCGGGTGATACGCACTTGTGTTAATAATTAATACTTTGTTATTTAATAAAGCGACTATTTGTAGCACCAGAGCCTGTCACCCGATGACCCAGAGTGCTTACTGGCCTTTCTATTAAATAAAAAAATATTAATTAACAGCACAAGCACCTATTACCTAATGATCGCTGTGCTATTTATCAATAATATATATCGTTTAATAAAGCGACCAGTAAGCTCCCTATTCGATAGAGAGATTAGTAAGCACCCTCGGTCATTGGGTAATAGGCGATTGTGTTAACAATTAATACTTTGTTATTTAACAGAGTGACCAGTTAGCACCCTGGGTTATCGGTCGATAGGCGCTTGTGCTATTAATCAATACTTCATTATTGAATATAGCGACCAGTAAGCGCCCTGGGTCATCATGTGATAGGTGCTTGTGTTAGTAATTGATACTTTGTTATTTAACAGAGTGGCCAGTTAGCACCCTGGGTTATTGGGTGATAGGCGCTTGCGTTAATAATGTATACTCTATTATTTAATATAAAGGTTAGTAAGCGCTCCGGATTATTGGATGATAGGTGCTTGTGTTAGTAATAATTACTTTGTTATTTAACAGAGTGGCCAGTTAGCACCCTGGGTCATCGGGTGTTAGGCGCTTGTACTATTAATTAATACTTTATTAATTAATAATGTGACCAATTATAGCACGAGAGCCTGTCACCTGATGACCTAAGGTGCTTACTGGCCTCTTTATGGAATAATGGAATATTAATTAACATCACAAGCACCTATTACCTGATGATTGCTGTGCTATTAATCAAGAATATATATCGTTTAATAAAGCGACCAATAAGCGCCCTATTCGATAGAGAGGTTAGTAAGCGCCCTCGGTCATTGGGTGATAGGCGCTTGTGTTAACAATTAATACTTTGTTATTTAAAAGAGTGGCTAGTTAGCACCCTGGGTTATCGAATGATAGGCGCTTGTGCTATTAATTAATACTTTATTATTTAATATAGCGACCAGTAAGCGACCTGAGTGATCGGGTGATACAAACTTGTGTTAATAATTAATACTTTGTTATTTAATAAAGCGACTATTTATAGCACAAGAGCCTGTCACCCGATGACCCTGGGTGCTTACTGGCATTTCTATTGAATAATAAAATATTAATCAACAGCACAAGCTTCTATTACGTTATGACCGCTGTGCTATTAATTAATTATATATATCGTTCAATAAAGTGACCAGTAAGCGCCCCGTGTCATTGGGTGATAGGTGCTTGCGTTAATAATTTATACTTTATTATTCAATAGAGAGGTTAGTAAGCGTTCTGGGTCATTAAATGATTGGTGCTTGTGTTAGTAATTATTACTACGTTATTTAACAGAGTGGCCAGTTAGCACCCTGAGTCATTAGGTGATAAACGCTTGTGCTATTAGTTAATACTTTATTATTTAATATAGCGACCAGTAAGCGCCCTGGGTTATCGGGTGATCGGCGCTTGTGCTGTTAATTAATACTTTATTATTAAATATAGCAACCAGTAAGCGCCCTGGGTCATCGGGTGATAGGTGCTTGTGCTGTTAATCAATACTCTATTATTAAATATAGCGACCAGTAAGCGGTCTGGGTCATCGGGTGTTAGGCACTTGTACTATTAATTAATACTTTATTATTCAATAATGTGACCAATTATAGCACGTGAGCCTGTAACCTGATGACGTAAGGTGCTTTCTGGCCTTTCTATTAAATAATAAAATATTAATTGACAGCACAAGCACCTATTACCCGATGATCGCTGTGCTATTGATTAATAATATATATCGTTTAATAAAGCGACCAGTAAGCGCCCTATTTAATAGAGAGATTAGTAAGCGCCCTTGGTCATTGGGTGATAGGCGCTTGTGTTAATAATTAATACTTTGTTATTAATCAGAGTGGCTAAATAGCACCCTGGATAATCGGGTGTTAGGCGCATGTACTATTAATTAATACTTTATTATTTAATAATGTGACAAATTATAGCACGTGAGCCTGTAACCTAATGACGTAAGGTGCTTACTGGCCTTTCTATTGAATAATAAAATATTAATTAACAGCACAAGCACCTATTACCTAATGATCGCTGTGCTATTTATTAATAATATATATCGTTTAATAAAGCGACCAGTAAGCGCCCTATTCGATAGAGAGGTTAGTAAGCGCCCTTGGTCATTAGGTGATAGGCGCTTGTGTTAATAATTAATACTTTGTTATTCAACAAAGTGGCCAGTTAGCACCCTTGGTCATTGGGTGATAGGCGCTTGTGTTAATAATTAATACTTTGTTATTAATCAGAGTGGCTAAATAGCACCCTGGATAATCGGGTGTTAGGCGCATGTACTATTAATTAATACTTTATTATTTAATAATGTGACAAATTATAGCACGAGAGCCTGTAACCTGAGGACGTAAGGTGCTTACTCGCCTTTTTATTAAATAATAAAATATTAATTAACAACACAAGCACCTATTACCTGTTGATCGCTGTGCTATTAATTAATAATATATATCGTTTAATAAAGCGACCAGTAAGCGCCCTATTCAATAGGAAGGTTAGTAAGCGCCCCAGGTCATTGGGTGATAGGCGCTTGCGTTAACAGTTTATACTCTATTATTCAATATAGAGGTTAGTAAGCGCTCTTAAACATTGGATGATAGGTGCTTGTGTTAGTAATAATTACTTTGTTATTCAACAGAGTGGCCAGTTAGCACCCTGGGTCATTGGGTGATAGGTGCTCGTGTTAATAATTATTACATTGTTATTTAATAAAGCGACTATTTATAGCACAAGAGCCTGTTACCCGATTACCTAGGGTGCTTACTGGCCTTTCTATTGAATAATAAAATATTAATTGACAGCACAAGCTTCTATTACGTCATGACCGCTGTGCTATGAATTGATAATATATATCGTTGAATAAAGCGACTAGTAAGCGCCCCGGGTCATTGGGTGATAGGCGCTTGCGTTAATAATTCATACTTTATAATTTAATAGAAAGATGAGTAAGCGCCCTGGGTCATTGGATGATAGGTGCTTGTGTTAGTAATTAATACTTTGTTATTTAACAGAGTGGCCAGTAAGCACCCTGGGTCATTAGGTGATAAGCGCTTGTGCTGTTAGTTAATACTTTATTATTTAATATAGAGACCAGTAAGCGCCCTGTGTTATCGGGTGATCGGCGCTTGTGCTGTTTATCAATACTTTATTATTAAATATAGCAACCAGTAAGCGCCCTAGGTCATCGGGTGATAGGTGCTTGTGCTGTTAATCAATACTCTATTATTAAATATAGCGACCAGTAAGCGCCCTGGGTCATTGGGTGATAGGTGCTTGTGTTAATAATTAATACTCCGTTATTCAACAGAGTGGCCAGTTAGCACCCTGGGTCATCGAGTGATACGCACTTGTGTTAATAATTAATACTTTGTTATTTAATGAAGCGACTATTTATTGCACAAGAGCCTGTCACCCGATGACCCAGGGTGCATACTGGCCTTACTATCAAATAATTAAGAATCAATTAACAGCACAAGCTTCTATCACTTCATGACTGCTGTGCTATTAATTAATATTATATATCGTTTAATAAAGCGACCAGTAAGCGCCCCGAGTCATTGGGTGATAGGCGCTTGCGTTAATAATTTATACTCTATTATTCAATATAGAGGTTAGTAAGCCCTCTATATTATTGGGTGATAGGCGCTTTCGTTCACAATTTATACTTTATTATTCAATAGAGAGGTTAGTAAGCGCCCTGGGTCATTGGATGATAGGTGCTTGTGTTCATAATTAATACTTTGTTATTTAATAAAGTGACTATTTATTGCACAAGAGCCTGTCACCCGATGACCCAGGGTGCTTACTGGCCTTACTATTGAATAATCAAATATTAATTAACAGCACAAGCTTCTATCACCTCATGACCGCTGTGCTATTTATTAATAATATATATCGTTTAATAAAGCGACCAGTAAGCGCCCCGGGTCATTGGGTGATAGGCGCTTGCGTTAATAATTTATACTCTATTATTCAGTATAGAGGTTAGTAAGCGCTCTGGATCATTGGATGATGGGTGCTTGTGTTAGTAATAATTACTTTGTTATTTAACATAGTGGCCAGTTAGCACCCTGGGTCATTGGGTGATAGGCGCTTGCGTTAATAATTTATACTTTATTATTTAATATAGAGGTTTGTAAGCATCCTGGGTCATCGGGTGATAGGTGCTTGTGTTAATAATTAATACTTTGTTATTTAATAAAGCGACTATTTATAGCACAAGAGCCTGTCACCCGATGACCCTGGGTGCTTACTGGCATTTCTATTGAATAATAAAATATTAATCAACAGCACAAGCTTCTATTACGTTATGACCGCTGTGCTATTAATTAATTATATATATCGTTTAATAAAGTGACCAGTAAGCGCCCCGTGTCATTGGGTGATAGGTGCTTGCGTTAATAATTTATACTTTATTATTCAATAGAGAGGTTAGTAAGCGACCTGGGTCATTGGATAATAGGTGCTTGTGTCAGTAATTAATATTTTGTTATTCAACAGAGTGGCCAGTTAGCACCCTGAATCATTGGGTGATAGGCGCTTGTGCTGTTAGTTAATACTTTTTTATTTAATATAGCGACCAGTAAGCGCCCTTGGTTATCGGGTGGTCGGCGCTTGCGCTGTTAATCAATACTTTATTATTAAATATAGCAACCAGTAAGCGCCCTGGGTCATCGGGTGATAGGTGCTTGTGCTGTTAATCAATACTCTATTATTAAATATAGCGACCAGTAAGCGGTCTGGGTCATCGGGTGTTAGGCACTTGTACTATTAATTAATACTTTATTATTTAATAATGTGACCGATTATAGCACGTGAGCCTGTAACCTGATGACGTAAGGTGCTTACTGGCCTTTCTATTAAATAATAAAATATTAATTGACAGCACAAGCACCTATTACCCGATGATCGCTGTGCTATTGATTAATAATATATATCGTTTAATAAAGCGACCAGTAAGCGCCCTATTTAATAGAGAGGTTAGTAAGCGCCCTTGGTCATTGGGTGATAGGCGCTTGTGTTAATAATTAATACTTTGTTATTAATCAGAGTGGCTAGTTAGCACCCTGGGTCATCGGGTGTTAGGCGATTGTACTATCAATTAATACTTTATTATTTAATAATGTGACCAATTAGAGCACGTGAGCCTGTAACCTAATGACGTAAGGTGCTTACTGGCCTTTCTATTAAATAATAAAATATTAATTAACAGCACAAGCACCTATTACCTAATGATCGCTGTGCTATTTATTAATAATATATATCGTTTAATAAAGCGACCAGTAAGCACCCTATTCGATAGAGAGGTTAGTAAGCGCCCTCGGTCATTAGGTGATAGGCGCTTGTGTTAATAATTAATACTTTGTTATTTAACAAAGTGGCCAGTTAGCACCCTGGGTCATCGGATGATAGGCACTTCTGCTATTAATTATTACTATACTATTTGATTTAGCGACCAGTAAGCGCCCTGGGTCATCGGGTGATAGGTACTTGTGTTAATAATTAATACTTAGTTATTTAACAAAGTGGCCAGTTAACACCCTGGGTCATCGGATGATAGGCGCTTCTGCTATTAATTATTACTATACTCTTTAATATAGCGACCAGTAAGCGGTCTGGGTCATCGGGTGATAGGCGTTCGTGCTATTAATTGATACTTTGTTATTTAATGAAGCGACCATTTATGGCACAAGAGCCTGTCACCTGATGACCCAGGGTGCTTACTGGCCTTTCTATTAAATAAAAAAATATTAATTAACAGCACAAGCACCTATTACCTAATGATCGCTGTGCTATTAATTAATAATATATATCGTTTTATAAAGCGACCAGTAAGCGCCCTATTCAATGGAGAGGTTAGTAAGCGCCCTCGGTCATTGGGTAAGAGGCGCTTGTGTTAATAATTAATACTTTGTTATTAAACAGAGTGGCTAGTTAGCACCGTGGATTATCGAATGATAGGCGCTTGTGCTATTAATTAATACTTTATTATTAAATATAGCGACCAGTAAGCGACCTGAGTGATCGTGTGATACAAACTTGTGTTAATAATTAATACTTTGTTATTTAATAAAGCGACTATTTATAGCACAAGAGCCTGTCACCCGATGACCCTGGGTGCTTACTGGCATTTCTATTGAATAATAAAATATTAATCAACAGCACAAGCTTCTATTACGTAATGACCGCTGTGCTATTAATTAATTATATATATCGTTCAATAAAGTGACCAGTAAGCGCCCCGTGTCATTGGGTGATAGGTGCTTGCGTTAATAATTTATACTTTATTATTCAATAGAGAGGTTAGTAAGCGTTCTGGGTCATTAAATGATCGGTGCTTGTGTTAGTAATTATTACTACGTTATTTAACAGAGTGGCCAGTTAGCACCCAGAGTCATTAGGTGATAAACGCTTGTGCTATTAGTTAATACTTTATTATTTAATATAGCGACCAGTAAGCCCTCTGGGTTATCGGGTGATCGGCGCTTGTGCTGTTAATCAATACTTTATTATTAAATATAGCAACCAGTAAGCGCCCTGGGTCATCGGGTGATAGGTTCTTGTGTTAATAATTATTACTTTGTTATTTAACAAAGTGGCCAGTTAGCTCCCTGGGCCATTAGGCGTTAGGCGCTTGCGTTAGTAATTTATACTCTATTATTCAATATAAAGGTTAGTGAGCGCTCTGGATTATTGGATGATAGGTGCTTGTGTTAGTAATAATTACTTTGTTATTTAACAGAGTGGCAAGTTAGCACCCTGGGTCATTGGGTGATAGGCGCATCTGCTATTAATTAATACTTTACTATTTAATAAAGCGACCAGTAAGCAGTCTGGGTAATCGGGTGATAGGCGTTTGTGCTATTAATTATTACTATACTATTTGATTTAGCGACCAGTAAGCGCCCTGGGTCATCGGGTGATAGGCGCTTGTGTTAATAATTAATACTTCGTTATTTAACAATGTGGCCAGTTAGCACCCTGGGTCATCGGATGATAGGCGCTTCTGCTATTAATTATTACTATACTATTTAATATAGCGACCAGTAAGCGGTCTGGGTCATCGGGTGATAGGCGTTCGTGCTATTAATTGATACTTTGTTATTTAATAAAGCGACCATTTATGGCACAAGAGCCTGTCACCTGATGACCCAGGGTGCTTAATGGCCTTTCCATTAAATAAAAAAATATTAATTAACAGCACAAGCACCTATTACCTAATGATCGCTGTGCTATTAATGAATAATATATATCGTTTAATAAAGCGACCATTAAGCGCCCTATTCAATAGAGAGGTTTGTAAGCGCCCTCGGTCATTGGGTAAGAGGCGCTTGTGTTAATAATTAATACTTTGTTATTAAACAGAGTGGCTAGTTAGCACCCTAGGTTATCAAATGCTAGGCGCTTGTGCTATTAATTAATACTTTATTATTCAATATAGCGACCAGTAAGCGACCTGAGTGATCGGGTGATACGAACTTGTGTTAATAATTAATACTTTGTTATTTAATAAAGCGACTATTTATAGCACAAGAGCCTGTCACCCGATGACCCAGGATGCTTACTGGCCTTTCTATTGAATAATAAAATATTAATCAACAGCACAAGCTTCTATTACGTAATGACCGCTGTGCTATTAATTAATTATATATATCGTTTAATATAGCAACCAGTAAGCGCCCTAGGTCATCGGGTGATAGGTGCTTGTGTTAATAATTATTACTTTGTTATTTAACAAAGTGGCCAGTTAGCACCCTGGGTCATTGGGTGTTAGGCGCTTGCGTTAATAATTTATATTCTATTATTCAATTTAAAGGTTAGTCAGCGCTCTGGATTATTGGATGATAGGTGCTTGTGTTAGTAATAATTACTTTGTTATTTAACAGAGTGGCCAGTTAGCACCCTGGGTCATTGGGTGATAGGCGCTTGCGTTAATAATTTATACTCTATTATTCAATATAGAAGTTTGTAAGCATCCTGGGTCATCGGGTGATAGAAGCTTTTGCTATTAATTAATACTTTACTATTTAATATAGCGACCTGTAAGCGGTCTAAGTCATCGGGTGATAGGCGCTTGTGTTAATAATTAATACTTTGTTATTTAACAGAGTGGCCAGTTAGCACCCTGGGTCATTGAGTGTTAGGCGCTTGTACTATTAATTAATACTTTATCATTTAATAAAGCGACCATTTGTAGCACAAGAGCCTGTCACCTGATGACCTAGGGTGCTTACTGGCCGTTCCATTAAATAAAAAAATATTAAATAACAGCACAAGCACCTATTACCTTATGATTGCTGTGCTATTAATTAATAATATATATCGTTTAATAAAGCGACCAGTAAGCGCCCTATTCGATAGAAAGGTTAGTAAGCGCCCTTGGTCATTGGGTGATAGGCGCTTGTGTTAACAATTAATACTTTGTTATTTCACAAAGTGGCATGTTAGCACCCTTGGTCATCGGGTGATAGGCGCTTCTGCTGTTAATTAATACTTTACTATTTAATATAGCGACCAGTAAGTGCCTTGGGTCATCGTACGATAGGTGCTTGTGTTAATCGTTAATACTTTGTTATTTAACAGAGTGGCCAGTTAGCACCCTGTTTCATCGGGTGATAGAAGCTTCTGCTATTAATTAATACTTTACTATTTAATATAGCGACCTGTAAGCGGTCTGGGTCATCGGGTGATAGGCGCTTGTGTTAATAATTAATACTTTGTTATTTAACAGAGTGGCCAGTTAGCACCCTGGGTCATTGAGTGTTAGGCGCTTGTACTATTAATTAATACTTTATCATTTAATAAAGCGACCATTTGTAGCACAAGAGCCTGTCACCTGATGACCTAGGGTGCTTACTGGCCTTTCCATTAAATAAAAAAATATTAAATAACAGCACAAGCACCTATTACCTTATGATTGCTGTGCTATTAATTAATAATATATATCGTTTAATAAAGCGACCAGTAAGCGCCCTATTCAATAGAGACGTTAGTAAGCGCCCTCGGTCATTGGGTAAGAGGCGCTTGTGTTAATAATTAATACTTTGTTATTAAACAGAGTGGCTAGTTAGCACCCTGGGTTATCGAATGATAGGCGCTTGTGCTATTAATTAATACTTTATTATTTAATATAGCGACCAGTAAGCGACCTGAGTGATCGGGTGATACAAACTTGTGTTAATAATTAATACTTTGTTATTTAATAAAGCGACTATTTATAGCACAAGAGCCTGTCACCCGATGACCCTGGGTGCTTACTGGCATTTCTATTGAATAATAAAATATTAATCAACACCACAAGCTTCTATTACGTAATGACCGCTGTGCTATTAATTAATTATATATATCGTTCAATAAAGTGACCAGTTAGCGCCCCGTGTCATTGGGTGATAGGTGCTTGCGTTAATAATTTATACTTTATTATTCAATAGAGAGGTTAGTAAGCGTTCTGGGTCATTTAATGATCGGTGCTTGTGTTAGTAATTATTACTACGTTATTTAACAGAGTGGCCAGTTAGCACCCTCAGTCATTAGGTGATAAACGCTTGTGCTATCAGTTAATACTTTATTATTTAATATAGCGACCAGTAAGCGCCCTGGGTTATCGGGTGATCGGCGCTTGTGCTGTTAATCTATACTTTATTATTAAATATAGCAACCAGTAAGCGCCCTGGGTCATCGGGTGATAGGTGATTGTGTTAATATTTATTACTTTGTTATTTAACAAAGTGGCCAGTTAGCACCCTGGGTCATTGGGTGTTAGGCGCTTGCTGTAATAATTTATACTCTATTATTCAATATAAAGGTTAGTGAGCGCTCTGGATTATTGGATGATAGGTGCTTGTGTTAGTAATAATTACTTTGTTATTTAACAGAGTGGCCAGTTAGCACCCTGGGTCATTGAGTGATAGGCGCTTGCGTTAATAATTTATACTTTATTATTCAATATAGAAGTTTGTAAGCATCCTGGGTCATCGGGTTATAGGTGCTCGTGTTAATAATTATTACATTGTTATTTAATAAAGCGACTATTTATAGCACAAGAGCCTGTCACTCGATGACCCAGGGTCCTTACAGCCCTTTCTATTGAATAATAAAATAATAATTAACAGCACAAGCTTCTAACACGTCATGACCGCTGTGCTATTAATTGATAATATATATCGTTTAATAAAGCGACCAGTAAGCGCCCTATTCAATAGAGAGGTAAGTCAGTGCCCTCGGTCATTGGGTGATAGGCGCTTGTGTTAATAATTAATACTTTGTTATTTAACAGAGTGGCCAGTTAGCACCCTGGGTCATTGGGTGATAGGCGCATCTGCTATTAATTAATACTTTACTATTTAATAAAGCGACCAGTAAGCAGTCTGGGTAATCGGGTGATAGGCGTTTGTGCTATTAATTATTACTATACTATTTGATTTAGCGACCAGTAAGCGCCCTGGGTTATCGGGTGATAGGCGCTTGTGTTAATAATTAATACTTTGTTATTTAACAATGTAGCCAGTTAGCACCCTGGTTCATCGGATGATAGGCGCTTCTGCTATTAATTATTACTATACTATTTGATTTAGCGACCAGTAAGCGCCCTGCGTCATCGGGTGATAGGCGTTCGTGCTTTTAATTATTACTATACTATTTAATATAGCGACCAGTAAGTGCCTTGGGTCATCGTACGATAGGTGCTTGTGTTAATCGTTAATACTTTGTTATTTAACAGAGTGGCCAGTTAGCACCCTGTTTCATCGGGTGATAGAAGCTTTTGCTATTAATTAATACTTTACTATTTAATATAGCGACCTGTAAGCGGTCTAAGTCATCGGGTGATAGGCGCTTGTGTTAATAATTAATACTTTGTTATTTAACAGAGTGGCCAGTTAGCACCCTGGGTCATTGAGTGTTAGGCGCTTGTACTATTAATTAATACTTTATCATTTAATAAAGCGACCATTTGTAGCACAAGAGCCTGTCACCTGATGACCTAGGGTGCTTACTGGCCGTTCCATTAAATAAAAAAATATTAAATAACAGCACAAGCACCTATTACCTTATGATTGCTGTGCTATTAATTAATAATATATATCGTTTAATAAAGCGACCAGTAAGCGCCCTATTCGATAGAAAGGTTAGTAAGCGCCCTTGGTCATTGGGTGATAGGCGCTTGTGTTAACAATTAATACTTTGTTATTTCACAAAGTGGCATGTTAGCACCCTTGGTCATCGGGTGATAGGCGCTTCTGCTGTTAATTAATACTTTACTATTTAATATAGCGACCAGTAAGTGCCTTGGGTCATCGTACGATAGGTGCTTTTGTTAATCGTTAATACTTTGTTATTTAACAGAGTGGCCAGTTAGCACCCTGTTTCATCGGGTGATAGAAGCTTCTGCTATTAATTAATACTTTACTATTTAATATAGCGACCTGTGAGCGGTCTGGGTCATCGGGTGATAGGCGCTTGTGTTAATAATTAATACTTTGTTATTTAACAGAGTGGCCAGTTAGCACCCTGGGTCATTGAGTGTTAGGCGCTTGTACTATTAATTAATACTTTATCATTTAATAAAGCGACCATTTGTAGCACAAGAGCCTGTCACCTGATGACCTAGGGTGCTTACTGGCCTTTCCATTAAATAAAAAAATATTAAATAACAGCACAAGCACCTATTACCTTATGATTGCTGTGCTATTAATTAATAATATATATCGTTTAATAAAGCGACCAGTAAGCGCCCTATTCAATAGAGACGTTAGTAAGCGCCCTCGGTCATTGGGTAAGAGGCGCTTGTGTTAATAATTAATACTTTGTTATTAAACAGAGTGGCTAGTTAGCACCCTGGGTTATCGAATGATAGGCGCTTGTGCTATTAATTAATACTTTATTATTTAATATAGCGACCAGTAAGCGACCTGAGTGATCGGGTGATACAAACTTGTGTTAATAATTAATACTTTGTTATTTAATAAAGCGACTATTTATAGCACAAGAGCCTGTCACCCGATGACCCTGGGTGCTTACTGGCATTTCTATTGAATAATAAAATATTAATCAACACCACAAGCTTCTATTACGTAATGACCGCTGTGCTATTAATTAATTATATATATCGTTCAATAAAGTGACCAGTTAGCGCCCCGTGTCATTGGGTGATAGGTGCTTGCGTTAATAATTTATACTTTATTATTCAATAGAGAGGTTAGTAAGCGTTCTGGGTCATTTAATGATCGGTGCTTGTGTTAGTAATTATTACTACGTTATTTAACAGAGTGGCCAGTTAGCACCCTCAGTCATTAGGTGATAAACGCTTGTGCTATCAGTTAATACTTTATTATTTAATATAGCGACCAGTAAGCGCCCTGGGTTATCGGGTGATCGGCGCTTGTGCTGTTAATCAATACTTTATTATTAAATATAGCAACCAGTAAGCGCCCTGGGTCATCGGGTGATAGGTGATTGTGTTAATAATTATTACTTTGTTATTTAACAAAGTGGCCAGTTAGCACCCTGGGTCATTGGGTGTTAGGCGCTTGCTGTAATAATTTATACTCTATTATTCAATATAAAGGTTAGTGAGCGCTCTGGATTATTGGATGATAGGTGCTTGTGTTAGTAAGAATTACTTTGTTATTTAACAGAGTGGCCAGTTAGCACCCTGGGTCATTGAGTGATAGGCGCTTGCGTTAATAATTTATACTTTATTATTCAATATAGAAGTTTGTAAGCATCCTGGGTCATCGGGTTATAGGTGCTCGTGTTAATAATTATTACATTGTTATTTAATAAAGCGACTATTTATAGCACAAGAGCCTGTCACTCGATGACCCAGGGTCCTTACAGCCCTTTCTATTGAATAATAAAATAATAATTAACAGCACAAGCTTCTAACACGTCATGACCGCTGTGCTATTAATTGATAATATATATCGTTTAATAAAGCGACCAGTAAGCGCCCTATTCAATAGAGAGGTAAGTCAGTGCCCTCGGTCATTGGGTGATAGGCGCTTGTGTTAATAATTAATACTTTGTTATTTAACAGAGTGGCCAGTTAGCACCCTGGGTCATTGGGTGATAGGCGCATCTGCTATTAATAAATACTTTACTATTTAATAAAGCGACCAGTAAGCAGTCTGGGTAATCGGGTGATAGGCGTTTGTGCTATTAATTATTACTATACTATTTGATTTAGCGACCAGTAAGCGCCCTGGGTTATCGGGTGATAGGCGCTTGTGTTAATAATTAATACTTTGTTATTTAACAATGTAGCCAGTTAGCACCCTGGTTCATCGGATGATAGGCGCTTCTGCTATTAATTATTACTATACTATTTGATTTAGCGACCAGTAAGCGCCCTGCGTCATCGGGTGATAGGCGTTCGTGCTATTAATTGATACTTTGTTATTTGATAAAGCGATTATTTATGGCACGAGAGCCTGTCACTAGATGACCCAGGGTACTTACTGGTCTTTCTATTGAATAATAAAATATTATTCAACAGCACAAGCTTCTATCACGTTATGACTGCTGTGCTATTAATAAATAATACATATCGTTTAATAAAGCGACCAGTAAGCGCCCCGGGTCATTGGGTGATAGGCGCTTGCGTTAATCATTTATACTCTATTATTTAATATAGAGGTTAGTAGCGCCGTGGGTCATTGGATGAGAGGTGCTTGGTTTAATAATTAAAACTTTGTTATTTTACAGAGTGGCCAGTTAGCACCCTTGGTCATCGGGTGATAGGCGCTTCTGCTGTTACTTAATACTTTACTATTTAATATAGCGACCATTAAGTGCCCTATTCAATAGAGAGGTAAGTAAGCGCCCTTGGTCGTTGGGTGATAGGCGCTTGTGTTAATGATTATTACTTTGTTATTAATTAGAGTGGCTAGTTAGCACCCTGGGTTATCGGGTAATAGGCGCTTGTGCTATTAATAAATACTTAATTATTTAATATAGCGACCAGTAAGCGCCCTGAGTCATCGGGTAATACGCACTTGTGTTAATAATTAATACTTTGTTATTCAATAAAGCGACTATTTATGGCACAAGAGCCTGTCACCCGATGACCTAGGGTGCTTACTGGCCTTTCTATTAAATAATAAAATATCTATTAACAGCACAAGCTTCTATTACCTTATGACCGCTGAACTATTAATTAATGATATATATCGTTGAATAAAGCAACCAGTAAGCGCCCCGGGTTATTGGGTGATAGGCGCTTGCGGTCATAATTTATACTTTATTATTCAATAAAGAGGTTAGTAAGCGCCCTAGGTCATTGGATGATAGGTGCTTGTGTTAGTAATTAATACTTTGTTATTTAACAGAGTGGCCAGTTAGCACCCTTGGTCATCGGATGATAGGCGCTTCTGCTGTTACTTAATACTTTACTATTTAATATAGCGACCAGTAAGTGCCCTGGGTCATCGTACGATAGGTGCTTGTGTTAATCGTTAATACTTTGTTATTTAACAGAGTGGCCAGTTAGCACCTTGTTTTATCGGGTGATAGAAGCTTCTGCTATTAATTAATACTTTACTATTTAATATAGCGACCAGTAAGCGGTCTGGGTTATCGGGTGTTAGGTGCTTGTGTTAATAATTAATACTTTGTTATTTAACAGAGTAGCCAGTTAGCACCCTGGGTCATTGAGTGTTAGGCGCTTGTACTATTAATTAATACTTTATCATTTAATAAAGCGACCATTTGTAGCACAAGAGCCTGTCACCTGATGACCTAGGGTGCTTACTGGCCTTTCCATTAAATAAAAAAATATTAAATAACAGCACAAGCACCTATTACCTTATGATTGCTGTGCTATTAATTAATAATATATATCGTTTAATAAAGCGACCAGTAAGCGCCCTATTCGATAGAAAGGTTAGTAAGCGCCCTTGGTCATTGGATGATAGGCACTTGTGTTAACAATTAATACTTTGTTATTTAACAGAGTGGCATGTTAGCACCCTTGGTCATCGGGTGATAGGCGCTTCTGCTGTTAATTAATACTTTACTATTTAATATAGCGACCAGTAAGTGCCTTGGGTCATCGTACGATAGGTGCTTGTGTTAATCGTTAATACTTTGTTATTTAACAGAGTGGCCAGTTAGCACCCTGTTTCATCGGGTGATAGAAGCTTCTGCTATTAATTAATACTTTACTATTTAATATAGCGACCTGTAAGAGGTCTAAGTCATCGGGTGATAGGCGCTTGTGTTAATAATTAATACTTTGTTATTTAACAGAGTGGCCAGTTAGCACCCTGGGTCATTGAGTGTTAGGCGCTTGTACTATTAATTAATAATTTATCATTTAATAAAGCGACCATTTGTAGCACAAGAGCCTGTCACCTGATGACCTAGGGTGCTTACTGGCCTTTCCATTAAATAAAAAAATATTAAATAACAGCACAAGCACCTATTTCCTTATGATTGCTGTGCTATTAATTAATAATATATATCGTTTGATAAAGCGACCAGTAAGCGCCCTATTCGATAGAAAGGTTAGTAAGCGCCCTTGGTCATTGGGTGATAGGCGCTTGTGTTAACAATTAATACTTTGTTATTTCACAAAGTGGCATGTTAGCACCCTTGGTCATCGGGTGATAGGCGCTTCTGCTGTTAATTAATACTTTACTATTTAATATAGCGACCAGTAAGTGCCTTGGGTCATCGTACGATAGGTGCTTGTGTTAATCGTTAATACTTTGTTATTTAACAGAGTGGCCAGTTAGCACCCTGTTTCATTGGGTGATAGAAGCTTCTGCTATTAATTAATACTTTACTATTTAATATAGCGACCTGTAAGCGGTCTGGGTCATCGGGTGATAGGCGCTTGTGTTAATAATTAATACTTTGTTATTTAACAGAGTGGCCAGTAAGCACCCTGGGTCATTGAGTGTTAGGCGCTTGTACTATTAATTAATACTTTATCATTTAATAAAGCGACCATTTGTAGCACAAGAGCCTGTCACCTGATGACCTAGGGTGCTTACTGGCCTTTCCATTAAATAAAAAAATATAAAATAACAGCACAAGCACCTATTACCTTATGATTGCTGTGCTATTAATTAATAATATATATCGTTTAATAAAGCGACCAGTAAGCGCCCTATTCAATAGAGACGTTAGTAAGCGCCCTCGGTCATTGGGTAAGAGGCGCTTGTGTTAATAATTAATACTTTGTTATTAAGCAGAGTGGCTAGTTAGCACCCTGGGTTATCGAATGATAGGCGCTTGTGCTATTAATTAATACTTTATTATTTAATATAGCGACCAGTAAGCGACCTGAGTGATCGGGTGATACAAACTTGTGTTAATAATTAATACTTTGTTATTTAATAAAGCGACTATTTATAGCACAAGAGCCTGTCACCCGATGACCCTGGGTGCTTACTGGCATTTCTATTGAATAATAAAATATTAATCAACACCACAAGCTTCTATTACGTAATGACCGCTGTGCTATTAATTAATTATATATATCGTTCAATAAAGTGACCAGTTAGCGCCCCGTGTCATTGGGTGATAGGTGCTTGCGTTAATAATTTATACTTTATTATTCAATAGAGAGGTTAGTAAGCGTTCTGGGTCATTTAATGATCGGTGCTTGTGTTAGTAATTATTACTACGTTATTTAACAGAGTGGCCAGTTAGCACCCTCAGTCATTAGGTGATAAACGCTTGTGCTATCAGTTAATACTTTATTATTTAATATAGCGACCAGTAAGCGCCCTGGGTTATCGGGTGATCGGCGCTTGTGCTGTTAATCAATACTTTATTATTAAATATAGCAACCAGTAAGCGCCCTGGGTCATCGGGTGATAGGTGCTTGTGTTAATAATTATTACTTTGTTATTTAACAAAGTGGCCAGTTAGCACCCTGGGTCATTGGGTGTTAGGCGCTTGCTGTAATAATTTATACTCTATTATTCAATATAAAGGTTAGTGAGCGCTCTGGATTATTGGATGATAGGTGCTTGTGTTAGTAATAATTACTTTGTTATTTAACAGAGTGGCCAGTTAGCACCCTGGGTCATTGAGTGATAGGCGCATCTGCTATTAATTAATACTTTACTATTTAATAAAGCGACCAGTAAGCAGTCTGGGTAATCGGGTGATAGGCGTTTGTGCTATTAATTATTACTATACTATTTGATTTAGCGACCAGTAAGCGCCCTGGGTTATCGGGTGATAGGCGCTTGTGTTAATAATTAATACTTTGTTATTCAACAATGTAGCCAGTTAGCACCCTGGTTCATCGGATGATAGGCGCTTCTGCTATTAATTAATACTTTACTATTTAATAAAGCGACCAGTAAGCAGTCTGGGTAATCGGGTGATAGGCGTTTGTGCTATTAATTATTACTATACTATTTGATTTAGCGACCAGTAAGCGCCCTGGGTTATCGGGTGATAGGCGCTTGTGTTAATAATTAATACTTTGTTATTTAACAGAGTGGCCAGTTAGCACCCTGGGTCATTGGGTGATAGGCGCATCTGCTATTAATTAATACTTTACTATTTAATAAAGCGACCAGTAAGCAGTCTGGGTAATCGGGTGATAGGCGTTTGTGCTATTAATTATTACTATACTATTTGATTTAGCGACCAGTAAGCGCCCTGGGTTATCGGGTGATAGGCGCTTGTGTTAATAATTAATACTTTGTTATTTAACAATGTAGCCAGTTAGCACCCTGGTTCATCGGATGATAGGCGCTTCTGCTATTAATTATTACTATACTATTTAATTTAGCGACCAGTAAGCACCCTGCGTCATCGGGTGATAGGCGTTCGTGCTATTAATTATTACTATACTATTTAATATAGCGACCAGTAAGCGGTCTGGGTCATCGTGTGATAGGCGTTCGTGCTATTAATTGATACTTTGTTATTTAATAAAGCGACCATTTATGGCACAAGAGCCTGTCACCTGATGACCCAGGGTGCTTAATGGCCTTTCCATTAAATAAAAAAATATTAATTAACAGCACAAGCACCTATTACCTAATGATCGCTGTGCTATTAATGAATAATATATATCGTTTAATAAAGCGACCATTAAGCGCCCTATTCAATAGAAAGGTTTGTAAGCGCCCTCGGTCATTAGGTAAGAGGCGCTTGTGTTAATAATTAATACTTTGTTATTAAACAGAGTGGCTAGTTAGCACCCTAGGTTATCGAATGATAGGCGCTTGTGCTATTAATTAATACTTTATTATTTAATATAGTGACCAGTAAGCGACCTGAGTGATCGGGTGATACGAACTTGTGTTAATAATTAATACTTTGTTATTTAATAAAGCGACTATTTATAGCACAAGAGCCTGTCGTCCGATGACCCAGGGTGCTTACTGGCCTTTCTATTGAATAATAAAATATTAATCAACAGCACAAGCTTCTATTACGTAATGACCGCTGTGCTATTAATTAATTATATATATCGTTCAATATAGTGACCAGTAAGCGCCCCGTGTCATTGGGTGATAGGCGCTTACGTTGATAATTTATACTTTATTATTCAATAGAGAGAATAGTAAGCGCCCTGGGTCATTAAATGATAGATGCTTGTGTTAGTAATTAATACTTTGTTATTTAACAGAGTGGCCAGTTAGCACCCTGGGTCATTAGTGAGAAACGCTTGTGCTATTAGTTAATACTTTATTATTTAATATAGCGACCAGTAAGCGCCCTGGGTTATCAGGTGATCGGCGCTTGTGCTGTTAATCAATACTTTATTATTAAATATAGCAACCAGTAAGCGCCCTGGGTCATCGGGTGATAGGTGCTTGTGTCAATAATTA
Source organism: Copidosoma floridanum (assembly GCF_036245765.1). Lineage (NCBI taxonomy): Eukaryota > Metazoa > Arthropoda > Insecta > Hymenoptera > Encyrtidae > Copidosoma > Copidosoma floridanum. The sequence goes on from NW_028321907.1 coordinate 25,293,970, forward strand.
TTACTTTGTTTTTTAACAAAGTGGCCAGTTAGCAACCTGGGTCATTGGGTGTTAGGCGCTTGCGTTAATAATTTATATTCTATTATTCAATATAAAGGTTAGTAAGCGCTCTGGATTATTGGATGATAGGTGCTTGTGTTAGTAATAATTACTTTGTTATTTAACAGAGTGGTCAGTTAGCATTCTGGGTCATTGGGTGATAGGCGCTTGCGTTAATAATTTATACTCTATTATTCAATATAGAAGTTTGTAAGCATCCTGGGTCATCGGGTTATAGGTGCTCGTGTTAATAATTATTACATTGTTATTTAATAAAGCGACTATTTATAGCACAAGAGCCTGTCACCCGATGACCCAGGGGGCTTACAGGCCTTTCTATTAAATAATAAAATAATAATTAACAGCACAAGTTTCTAACACGTCATGACCGCTGTGCTATTAATTGATAATATATATCGTTTAATAAAGCGACCAGTAAGTGCCCTATTTAATAGAGAGGTAAGTCAGCGCCCTCGGTCATTGGGTAATAGGCGCTTGTGTTAATAATTAATACTTTGTTATTGAACAGAGTGGCCAGTTAGCCCCCTGGATCATCGGGTGATAGGCGCCTCTGCTATTAATTAATACTTTACTATTTAATGGAGCGACCAGTAAGCAGTCTGGGTAATCGGGTGATAGGCGTTTGTGCTATTAATTGATACTTTGTTATTTGATAAAGCGATTATTTATGGCACGAGAGCCTGTCACTAGATGACCCAGGGTGCTTACTGGTCTTTCTATTGAATAATAAAATATTATTCAACAGCACAAGATTCTATCACGTTATGACTGCTGTGCTATTAATAAATAATACATATCGTTTAATAAAGCGACCAGTGAGCGCCCCGGGTCATTGGGTGATAGGCGCTTGCGTTAATCATTTATACTCTATTATTTAATATAGAGGTTAGTAGCGCCGTGGGTCATTGGATGAGAGGTGCTTGGTTTAATAATTAAAACTTTGTTATTTAACAGAGTGGCCAGTTAGCACCCTTGGTCATCGGGTGATAGGCGCTTCTGCTGTTACTTAATACTTTACTATTTAATATAGCGACCATTAAGTGCCCTATTCAATAGAGAGGTAAGTAAGCGCCCTTGGTCGTTGGGTGATAGGCGCTTGTGTTAATAATTATTACTTTGTTATTAATTAGAGTGGCTAGTTAGCACCCTGGGTTATCGGGTAATAGGCGCTTGTGCTATTAATAAATACTTAATTATTTAATATAGCGACCAGTAAGCGCCCTGAGTCATCGGGTAATACGCACTTGTGTTAATAATTAATACTTTGTTATTCAATAAAGCGACTATTTATGGCACAAGAGCCTGTCACCCGATGACCTAGGGTGCGTACTGGCCTTTCTATTAAATAATAAAATATCTATTAACAGCACAAGCTTCTATTACCTTATGACCGCTGAACTATTAATTAATGATATATATCGTTGAATAAAGCAACCAGTAAGCGCCCCGGGTTATTGGGTGGTAGGCGCTTGCGGTCATAGTTTATACTTTATTATTCAATAAAGAGGTTAGTAAGCGCCCTAGGTCATTGGATGATAGGCGCTTGTGTTAACAATTAATACTTTGTTATTTAACAGAGTGGCATGTTAGCACCCTTGGTCATCGGGTGATAGGCGCTTCTGCTGTTAATTAATACTTTACTATTTAATATAGCGACCAGTAAGTGCCTTGGGTCATCGTACGATAGGTGCTTGTGTTAGTAATTAATACTTTGTTATTTAACAGAGTGGCCAGTTAGCACCCTTGGTCATTGGATGATAGGCGCTTGTGTTAACAATTAATACTTTGTTATTTAACAGAGTGGCATGTTAGCACCCTTGGTCATCGGGTGATAGGCGCTTCTGCTGTTAATTAATACTTTACTATTTAATATAGCGACCAGTAAGTGCCTTGGGTCATCGTACGATAGGTGCTTGTGTTAATCGTTAATACTTTGTTATTTAACAGAGTGGCCAGTTAGCACCCTGTTTCATCGGGTGATAGAAGCTTCTGCTATTAATTAATACTTTACTATTTAATATAGCGACCTGTAAGCGGTCTAAGTCATCGGGTGATAGGCGCTTGTGTTAATAATTAATACTTTGTTATTTAACAGAGTGGCCAGTTAGCACCCTGGGTCATTGAGTGTTAGGCGCTTGTACTATTAATTAATACTTTATCATTTAATAAAGCGACCATTTGTAGCACAAGAGCCTGTCACCTGATGACCTAGGGTGCTTACTGGCCTTTCCATTAAATAAAAAAATATAAAATAACAGCACAAGCACCTATTACCTTATGATTGCTGTGCTATTAATTAATAATATATATCGTTAAATAAAGCGACCAGTAAGCGCCCTATTCGATAGAAAGGTTAGTAAGCGCCCTTGGTCATTGGGTGATAGGCGCTTGTGTTAACAATTAATACTTTGTTATTTCACAAAGTGGCATGTTAGCACCCTTGGTCATCGGGTGATAGGCGCTTCTGCTGTTAATTAATACTTTACTATTTAATATAGCGACCAGTAAGTGCCTTGGGTCATCGTACGATAGGTGCTTGTGTTAATCGTTAATACTTTGTTATTTAACAGAGTGGCCAGTAAGCAGTCTGGGTAATCGGGTGATAGGCGTTTGTGCTATTAATTATTACTATACTATTTGATTTAGCGACCAGTAAGCGCCCTGGGTCATTGGGTGATACAAACTTGTGTTAATAATTAATACTTTGTTATTTAATAAAGCGACTATTTATAGCACAAGAGCCTGTCACCCGATGACCCTGGGTGCTTACTGGCATTTCTATTGAATAATAAAATAATTATCAACACCACAAGCTTCTATTACGTAATGACCGCTGTGCTATTAATTAATTATATATATCGTTCAATAAGGTGACCAGTTAGCGCTCCGTGTCATTGGGTGATAGGTGCTTGCGTTAATAATTTATACTTTATTATTCAATAGAGAGGTTAGTAAGCGTTCTGGGTCATTTAATGATCGGTGCTTGTGTTAGTAATTATTACTACGTTATTTAACAGAGTGGCCAGTTAGCACCCTCAGTCATTAGGTGATAAACGCTTGTGCTATCAGTTAATACTTTATTATTTAATATAGCGACCAGTAAGCGCCCTGGGTTATCGGGTGATCGGCGCTTGTGCTGTTAATCAATACTTTATTATTAAATATAGCAACCAGTAAGCGCCCTGGGTCATCGGGTGATAGGTGCTTGTGTTAATAATTATTACTTTGTTATTTAACAAAGTGGCCAGTTAGCACCCTGGGTCATTGGGTGTTAGGCGCTTGCTGTAATAATTTATACTCTATTATTCAATATAAAGGTTAGTGAGCGCTCTGGATTATTGGATGATAGGTGCTTGTGTTAGTAATAATTACTTTGTTATTTAACAGAGTGGCCAGTTAGCACCCTGGGTCATTGAGTGATAGGCGCTTGCGTTAATAATTTATACTTTATTATTCAATATAGAAGTTTGTAAGCATCCTGGGTCATCGGGTTATAGGTGCTCGTGTTAATAATTATTACATTGTTATTTAATAAAGCGACTATTTATAGCACAAGAGCCTGTCACTCGATGACCCAGGGTCCTTACAGCCCTTTCTATTGAATAATAAAATAATAATTAACAGCACAAGCTTCTAACACGTCATGACCGCTGTGCTATTAATTGATAATATATATCGTTTAATAAAGCGACCAGTAAGCGCCCTATTCAATAGAGAGGTAAGTCAGTGCCCTCGGTCATTGGGTGATAGGCGCTTGTGTTAATAATTAATACTTTGTTATTTAACAGAGTGGCCAGTTAGCACCCTGGGTCATTGGGTGATAGGCGCATCTGCTATTAATTAATACTTTACTATTTAATAAAGCGACCAGTAAGCAGTCTGGGTAATCGGGTGATAGGCGTTTGTGCTATTAATTATTACTATACTATTTGATTTAGCGACCAGTAAGCGCCCTGGGTTATCGGGTGATAGGCGCTTGTGTTAATAATTAATACTTTGTTATTTAACAATGTAGCCAGTTAGCACCCTGGTTCATCGGATGATAGGCGCTTCTGCTATTAATTATTACTATACTATTTGATTTAGCGACCAGTAAGCGCCCTGCGTCATCGGGTGATAGGCGTTCGTGCTATTAATTATTACTATACTATTTAATATAGCGACCAGTAAGCGGTCTGGGTCATCGGGTGGTAGGCGTTCGTGCTATTAATTGATACTTTGTTATTTAATAAAGCGACCATTTATGGCACAAGAGCCTGTCACCTGATGACCCAGGGTGCTTAATGGCCTTTCCATTAAATAAAAAAATATTAATTAACAGCACAAGCACCTATTACCTAATGATCGCTGTGCTATTAATGAATAATATATATCGTTTAATAAAGCGACCATTAAGCGCCCTATTCAATAGAAAGGTTTGTAAGCGCCCTCGGTCATTGGGTAAGAGGCGCTTGTGTTAATAATTAATACTTTGTTATTAAACAGAGTGGCTAGTTAGCACCCTAGGTTATCGAATGATAGGCGCTTGTGCTATTAATTAATACTTTATTATTTAATATAGCGACCAGTAAGTGACCTGAGTGATCGGGTGATACGAACTTGTGTTAATAATTAATACTTTGTTATTTAATAAAGCGACTATTTATAGCACAAGAGCCTGTCACCCGATGACCCAGGGTGCTTACTGGCCTTTCTATTGAATAATAAAATATTAATCAACAGCACAAGCTTCTATTACGTAATGACCGCTGTGCTATTAATTAATTATATATATCGTTCAATATAGTGACCAGTAAGCGCCCCGTGTCATTGGGTGATAGGCGCTTACGTTGATAATTTATACTTTATTATTCAATAGAGAGAATAGTAAGCGCCCTGGGTCATTAAATGATAGGTGCTTGTGTTAGTAATTATTACTTTGTTATTTAACAGAGTGGACAGTTAGCACCCTGGGTCATTAGGTGAGAAACGCTTGTGCTATTAGTTAATACTTTATTATTTAATATAGCGACCAGTAAGCGCCCTGGGTTATCAGGTGATCGGCGCTTGTGCTGTTAATCAATACTTTATTATTAAATATAGCAACCAGTAAGCGCCCTGGGTCATCGGGTGATAGGTGCTTGTGTTAATAATTATTACTTTGTTATTTAACAAAGTGGCCAGTTAGCAACCTGGGTCATTGGGTGTTAGGCGCTTGCGTTTATAATTTATATTCTATTATTCAATATAAAGGTTAGTAAGCGCTCTGGATTATTGGATGATAGGTGCTTGTGTTAGTAATAATTACTTTGTTATTGAACAGAGTGGCCAGTTAGCCCCCTGGATCATCGGGTGATAGGCGCATCTGCTATTAATTAATACTTTACTATTTAATGGAGCGACCAGTAAGCAGTCTGGGTAATCGGGTGATAGGCGTTTGTGCTATTAATTGATACTTTGTTATTTGATAAAGCGATTATTTATGGCACGAGAGCCTGTCACTAGATGACCCAGGGTGCTTACTGGTCTTTCTATTGAATAATAAAATATTATTTAACAGCACAAGCTTCTATCACGTTATGACTGCTGTGCTATTAATAAATAATACATATCGTTTAATAAAGCGACCAGTGAGCGCCCCGGGTCATTGGGTGATAGGCGCTTGCGTTAATCATTTATACTCTATTATTTAATATAGAGGTTAGTAGCGCCGTGGGTCATTGGATGAGAGGTGCTTGGTTTAATAATTGAAACTTTGTTATTTAACAGAGTGGCCAGTTAGCACCCTTGGTCATCGGGTGATAGGCGCTTCTGCTGTTACTTAATACTTTACTATTTAATATAGCGACCATTAAGTGCCCTATTCAATAGAGAGGTAAGTAAGCGCCCTTGGTCGTTGGGTGATAGGCGCTTGTGTTAATAATTATTACTTTGTTATTAATTAGAGTGGCTAGTTAGCACCCTGGGTTATCGGGTAATAGGCGCTTGTGCTATTAATAAATACTTAATTATTTAATATAGCGACCAGTAAGCGCCCTGAGTCATCGGGTAATACGCACTTGTGTTAATAATTAATACTTTGTTATTCAATAAAGCGACTATTTATGGCACAAGAGCCTGTCACCCGATGACCTAGGGTGCTTACTGGCCTTTCTATTAAATAATAAAATATCTATTAACAGCACAAGCTTCTATTACCTCATGACCGCTGAACTATTAATTAATGATATACATCGTCGAATAAAGCAACCAGTAAGCGCCCCGGGTTATTGGGTGATAGGCGCTTGCGGTCATTATTTATACTTTATTATTCAATAAAGAGGTTAGTAAGCGCCCTAGGTCATTGGATGATAGGTGCTTGTGTTAGTAATTAATACTTTGTTATTTAACAGAGTGGCCAGTTAGCACCCTTGGTCATCGGATGATAGGCGCTTCTGCTGTTACTTAATACTTTACTATTTAATATAGCGACCAGTAAGCGGTCTGGGTCATCGGGTGATAGGCGCTTGTGTTAATAATTAATACTTTGTTATTTAACAGAGTGGCCAGTTAGCACCCTGGGTCATCGAGTGTTAGGTGCTTGTACTATTAATTAATACTTTATCATTTAATAAAGCGACCATTTGTAGCACAAGAGCCTGTCACCTGATGACCTAGGGTGCTTACTGGCCTTTCCATTAAATAAAAAAATATTAATTAACAGCACAAGCACCTATTATCTTATGATCGCTGTGCTATTAATTAATAATATATATCGTTTAATAAAGCGACCAGTAAGCGCCCTATTCGATAGAAAGGTTAGTAAGCGCCCTTGGTCATTGGGTGATAGGCGCTTGTGTTAACAATTAATACTTTGTTATTTAACAAAGTGGCCAGTTAGCACCCTGGGTTATCGGGTGATAGGCGCTTGTGCTATTAATCAATACTTTATTTTTAAATATAGTGACCAGTAAGCGCCCTGGGTCATCGGGTGATAGGTGCCTGTGTTAATCATTAATACTTTGTTATTTAACAGAGTGGCCAGTTAGCAACTGTTCACGAGGGAAGGGGTTTTATGCTGCTCCCAATCCAGTTCAGTCGTGTAGAGGTGGAAGTGGTTTACGGCGGAAAATAAATATAACGCAAATGTGCAATAAAAATATTTACAATATATTTACAGTGCTTAAATTATGAAAATGTGCTCAAGTGAAGGCAAGCGGAGAGAAGCTTTTTCTGCCGCCGTGGCGCGCTAACTGACATACTATGCTCGCAGAGCAATATTTATAGAGACAAAAGTTAAAGTAGAAATTCTAGTACATTGATAAATAAAGGTACAAGAGTAAAGGTAAAACGGTCATCTGGGCATTGCAAATGTACGCGATGATAAAGGCGTATGATCGGAAAATTACTTCAACTTTAATACAAGAATAACAAACGTGACGCAATTAGAATTTAGAAAAGGTTTGTCGGCAAATATTCAGGTACAAAACTGAACATACCGCCCGCCATACTACGGTTCGGGGTAAACGGAGTATTAACAATTAGCACTGCACTTATGTAAAACAAACTTATAGTCTGTATTTTGAAAATGTCAATAATGTAATGGACCGGAAAGCGTCCAGCCGAATATGGTGCGCTGGGCCATGGGTGTCCCAGGTAGTCCGATGCGTAAGCCCTCTTGAAGAACTCGTGGAAGCACATCAGCTCCTAGCAGCAACTCGATTTCCGTCAGATCGGCTCGAAAGTCGTCTGCAAGCTCCAAACCCTGTAGATACTTCCAGTCGCCTGGAAGCTTGAAGTTTCCTGACCTGTAGCTGGATATGAGCGAGAGCACTAGAGCTTCGCACGTGAGCTTCCCGTTGCTAACCATGGAGGCGAGAGTAAGGTAAGTTTTTCCATGAACTCGCGGAGTCTTGATGCCACCGATGCCAATGACCTCCATGCTGGCCTCTTCATATTCCTGGCGAAGTTTACTTAGCAGGCTCTTTGCAACAAAGGATCGCTGAGAGCAGTTGTCGAGCATGGCACGAGCGATGAGTGTGCGTCCGTCCGGGCCTTGAATTCGGACGAGCGCAGTAGGCAACAGCGTAGTGTTTGAAGAGTCTGGCGATGCCATCCAATGACAGGATACGCGACTCCCTTTCGTGAGTGTAGCAGGCCATGCAGAAGATGCAAGATGCACTGTAGTGGCAGGATTCTCGTGCAGCAGCGTATGGTGATGCCCGTTGCAAGTTAGGCATCGTTTGCTTGATTTGCAGCTTGCGAGTTTGTGAGCACCAAGGCAATTATAGCACATGTTCTTGGCCTCAACAAACTGTTTGCGTTCATGTGGCGATTTTGCTTTGAAATCGGCACAGCGTAGTATGAAATGCTCACCTTCCCAAAAGCGGCATTTCTCCGTAAAGGCGGCATATGCGTGCAAAGTAGAAGACGCCGTCTTGTCCTTCTTCCGTGTTGCCTTCTCTGTAGAAGACGCGACGATCTCGAGCATCGAGATGCGTTGTTCAATAAAACGCACGAGCGTTTCAAGTGCAGGAGGCTCGTGGGTACTGCTGAGCGATGACTCCCATTCTCGGAAAGTTCGAGCGTCGAGTTTCCGAGCTGTAACAGCGACCACCAAGTCATCCCACTGGTCCGTCGGACGCTTAAGCTGTTTAAGTGCAGCCAAGGCATTTACAGTGCCACTGAGCAATGCCTTGAGTTCGAGCGGCGATTCGTTGCTTACAGCCGGCGCGGCTAGCAAATCGCGAGTTAGCGCGGCAACCAAGCGCCGCTTGTTTGCATAATGATCCTCCAACCTTTTCCATGCAGCCTCGAAGTTGGCGTCGATTACCTGGATCGTCCTCAACAATTCAGCCGCCTCGCCTTGCACATGCGTCTTGAGGTGCTGAAGCTTCTCGACGTTGGAAAGTCGAGAATCGTTGACTATGATCGCAGAGAACAGATCCTTAAACTCGAGCCAGTCGTTGAAATGTCCGGAAAATGTGGGCACAGCAATGGACGGCAGGTTGCGAGAGTTAGCTGGTGGAACAGGAGCTGGGTCTGATGCGGGCGATGCAGGAAGTTTTCCGAGCTGTTCAGCCAAATTAGCTGCCGAATCGAGGTAAGCTTCTTCGGCGATTTCGTAGCTGTTTTCATCGAAATAGCCGATGTCCTTAGTATCGTCTGGAGCAATGTTGAGAATCCTGAGATGAGTGTCCTTGAAGTCATCCCAGTTTATTCGTAGTTGCTGTATACGGCTCTCGATGATTGCACGAGTCAACTTATCCTTGCCGCGCTTCTTGAGGTTTTCGTAAGCATTGCTAATGCTTTTGTACAACTCCTGTTGACGCTTAAGTGAAATTTTGAGTTCCTTGACGTCTGCCATGACGCAGTCGATGTCGCGATGAAGTGCTTGATAATAGGGCTGAGTGTTGGCAGCTAACGACCGCCCGCCTTGGCAAATTCAAGCACGGAGAGCATGCACATACTCTGATTCCTTAAATGACTCACTACTGCAGCTTCGCGAGAGCGCGTTCACCTACACGGCATCAAATGGTCAAGGCAAAATTCAAGGCTTCACTGAGCACTAGCACATATCCGCTCCTGCACTGACCGTCGGTCCCAGGAACCACGCTCTGCTACCAAAATTGTTCACGAGGGAAGGGGTTTTATGCTGCTCCCAATCCAGTTCAGTCGTGTAGAGGTGGAAAAGGTTTACGGCGGAAAATAAATATAACGCAAATGTGCAATAAAAATATTTACAATATATTTACAGTGCTTAAATTATGAAAATGTGCTCAAGTGAAGGCAAGCGGAGAGAAGCTTTCTCTGCCGCCGTGGCGCGCTAACTGACATACTATGCTCACAGAGCAATATTTATAGAGAAAAAAGTTAAAGTAGAAATTCTAGTACATTGATAAATAAAGGTACAAGAGTAAAGGTAAAACGGTCTCCTGGGCATTGCAAATGTACGCAATGATAAAGGCGTATGATCGGAAAATTACTTCAACTTTAATACAAGAATAACAAACGTGACGCAATTTGAATTTAGAAAAGGTTTGTAGGCAAATATTCAGGTACAAAACTGAACGAATACTTTACTATTTAATATAGCAACCAGTAAGCGGTCAGGGTCATCGGATGATAGGCGTTTGTGCTATAAATTGTAACTTTGTTATTTAATAAAGCGACCATTTATGGCACAAGAGCCTGTCACCCGATGACCCAGGGTGCTTACTGGCCTTTCTCTTAAATAATAAAATATTATTTAACAGCACAAGCTTCTATCACGTTATGACTGCTGTCCTATTAATTAATAATACATATCGTTTAATAAAGCGACCAGTGAGCGCCCCGGGTAATTGGGTGATAGGCAATTGCGTTAATAATTTATACTCTATTATTTAATAAAGAGGTTAGTAAGCGCCCTGGGTCATTGGATGATAGGTGCTTGTGTTAATAATTAATACTTTGTTATTTAACGGAGTGGCCAGTTAGCAGCTTGGGTCATTGAGTAATAGGCGCTTGTGCTATTAGTTAGTACTTTATTATTTAATATATACAGTGACCAGTAAGCACTCCATGTCATCGAGTAATAGGCGCTTGTGTTAATAATTAATACTTTTTTATTTAATAGAGCGACCAGTAAGCACTCCAGGGCATTGGGTGATAGGCGCTTGCGTTCATAATTAATACTTCATTATTAAATAGAGAGGCCAGTAAACGCCCTGGGTCATCGGGTGATAGGCGCTCGTTTTAATAATAATTACTTTGTTATTTAACAGAGTGGCCAGTTAGCACCCTGGATCATCGGGTGTTAGGCGCTTAAACTATTGATTAATACATCATTATCAATTAAGTGACCAATTGTAGCACGAGAGCCTGTCACCCGATGACCCAGGGTGCTTACTGGCCTTTCTATTGAATAATAAAATATTAATTAACAGCACAAGCTTCTATCACGTCATGACCGCTGTGCTATTAATTGATAATATATATCGTTTAATAAAGCAACCAGTAAGCGCCCCGGGTCATCGGGTGATAGGTGCTTGTGTTAATAATTATTACTTTGTTATTTAACAGAGTGGCCAGTTAGCACCCTGGGTCATCGGGTGTCAGGCGCTTGCGTTAATAATTTATACTCTATTATTCAATATAGAGGTTTGTAAGAATCCTGGGTCATCGGGTTATAGGTGATTGTGTTCATAATTTTTACATTGTTATTTAATAAAGCGACTATTTATAGCACAAGAGCCTGTCACCCGATGACCCAGGGTGCTTACTGGCCTTTCTATTGAATAATAAAATATTAATTAACAGCACAAGCTTCTATCACGTCATGACCGCTGTGCTATTTATTGATAATATATATCGTAAAATAAAGTGACTAGTAAGCGCCTTGGGTCATTGGGTGATAGGCGCTTGCGTTAATAATTTATACTTTATTATTCAATAGAGAGGTTAGTAAGCGCCCTGGGTGATTGAATGATAGGTGCTTGTGCTGTTAATCAATACTTTATTATTAGATGTAGCAACCAGTAAGCGCCCTCGGTCATCGGGTAAGAGGTGCTTGTGCTGTTAATCAAAACTCTATTATTAAATATAGCGACCAGTAAGCGCCCTGGGTCATCGGGTGATAGGTGCTTGTGTTAATAATTAATACTCCGTTATTTAACACAGTGGCCAGTTAGCACCCTGGGTTATCAAGTGATCGGCGCTTGTGCTATTAATTAGTAATATATATCGTTTAATAAAGCGACCAGTAAGCGCTACAGGTCATCGGGTAATTGTTGCTTGTGTTAATAATTAATACTCCGTTATTTAACAGAGTGGCCAGTTAGCACCCTGGGTTATCAGGTGATCGGCGCTTGTGCTAAAAATTAATAATATATATCGTTTAATAAAGCGAACAGTAAGCACCCTATTCAATAGAGAGGTAAGTAAGCGCCCTCGGTCATTGGGTGATAGGCGCTTGTGTTAGTAATTAATACTTTGTTATTAATTAGAGTGGCTAGTTAGCACCCTGGGTTATCGGGTAATAGGCGCTTGTGTTAATAATTAATACTTTGTTATTTAATAAAGCGACTATTAATGGCACAAGAGCCTGTCACCCGATGACCCAGGGTGCTTACTGGCCTTTCAATTAAATAATAAAATATTAATTAACAGCACAAGCTTTTATTACCTCATGACCGCTGTGCTATTAATTAATGATATATATCGTTTAATAAAGCAACCAGTAAGCGCCCCGGGTCATTGGGTGATAAGCGCTTGCGGTCATAATTTATACTTTATTATTGAATAGAGAGGTTAGTAAGCGCCCTAGGTCATTGGATGATAGGTGCTTGTGTTAGTAATTAATACTTTGTTATCTAACAGAGTGGCCAGTTAGCATCCTGGGTCATTAGGTAATAGGCGCTTGCGGTTATAATTTATACTTCATTATTTAATATAGAGGTTTGTAAGCGCCCTGGGTCATTAGATGATAGGTGCTTGTGCTGTTAATCAATTCTTTATTATTAAATATAGCAACCAGTAAGCACCCTGGGTCATCGGGTGATAGGTGCTTGTGTTAATAATTATTACTTTGTTATTTAAAAGAGTGGCCAGTTAGCACCCTAGGTCATCGGGTGTTAGGTGCTTGTACTCATAATTAATACTTTATTATTTAATAATGTGACCAATTATAGCACGAGAGCCTGTAACCTGATGACGTAAGGTGCTTACTGGCCTTTCTATTAAATAATAAAATATTAATTAACAGCACAAGCACCTATTACCTGATGATCGCTGTGCTATTAATTAATAATATATATCGTTTAATAAAGCGACCAGTAAGCGCCCTATTCAATAGAGAGGTTAGTAAGCGCCCTCGGTCATTGGGTGATAGGAGCTTGTGTTAATAACTAATACTTTGTTATTTAACATAGTGGCCAGTTAGCACCCTGGGTCATCGCGTGATAGGCGCTTCTGCTATTAATTAATACTTTACTATTTAATATAGCGACCAGTAAGCGCCCTGGGTCATCGGACGATAGGTGCTTGTGTTAATCGTTAACACTTTGTTATTTAACAGAGTGGCCAGTTAGCACCCTGTTTCATCGGGGGTTAGGTGCTTGCGTTAATAATTTATACTCTATTATTCAATATAGAGGTTTGTAAGCATCCTGGGTCATCGGGTTATAGGTGCTTGCGTTAATAATTTATACTCTATTATTCAATATAGAGGTTTAGAAGCATCCTGGGTCATCGGGTTATAGGTGCTTGTGTTCATAATTATTACATTGTTATTTAATAAAGCGTTTATTTATAGCACAAGAGCCTGTCAGCCGATGACCCAGGGTGCTTACTGGCCTTTCTATCGAATAATAAAATAATTATTAACAGCACAAGCTTCTATCAAGTCATGACCGCTGTGCTATTAATTGATAATATATATCGTTTAATAAAGTGACCAGTAAGCGCCTTAATCATTGGGTGATAGGCGCTTGCGTTAATAATTTATACTTTATTATTCAATAGAGAGGTTAGTAAGCGCCCTAAATCATTGGATGATAGGTGCTTGTGTTTGTAATTAATACTTTGTTATTTAACAGAGTGGCCAGTTAGCACCCTGGGTCATTGGTTGATAGGAGCTTGTGCTGTTAGTTGATACTTTATTATTTAATATAGCGACCAGTAAGCACCCTATTCAATAGAGAGGTAAGTAAGCGCCCTCGGTCATTGGGTGATAGGCGCTTGTGTTAATAATTAATACTTTGTTATTAATTAGAGTGGCTAGTTAGCACCCTGGGTTATCGGGTAATAGGCGCTTGTGTTAATAATTAATACTTTGTTATTTAATAAAGCGACTATTTATGGCACAAGAGCCTGTCACCCGATGACCCAGGGTGCTTACTGGCCTTTCAATTAAATAATAAAATATTAATTAACAGCACAAGCTTCTATTACCTCATGACCGCTGTGCTATTAATTAATGATATATATCGTTTAATAAAGCAACCAGTAAGCGCCCCGGGTCATTGGGTGATAAGCGCTTGCGGTCATAATTTATACTTTATTATTGAATAGAGAGGTTAGTAAGCGCCCTAGGTCATTGGATGATAGGTGCTTGTGTTAGTAATTGATACTTTGTTATTTAACAGAGTGGCCAGTTAGCATCCTGGGTCATTAGGTAATAGGCGCTTGCGGTTATAATTTATACTTCATTATTTAATATAGAGGTTTGTAAGCGCCCTGGGTCATTAGATGATAGGTGCTTGTGCTGTTAATCAATTCTTTATCATTAAATATAGCAACCAGTAAGCACCCTGGGTCATCGGGTGATAGGTGCTTGTGTTAATAATTATTACTTTGTTATTTAACAGAGTGGCCAGTTAGCACCCTAGGTCATCGGGTGTTAGGTGCTTGTACTCATAATTAATACTTTATTATTTAATAATGTGACCAATTATAGCACGAGAGCCTGTAACCTGATGACGTAAGGTGCTTACTGGCCTTTCTATTGAATAATAAAATATTAATTAACAGCACAAGCACCTATTACCTGATGATCGCTGTGCTATTAATTAATAATATATATCGTTTAATAAAGCGACCAGTAAGCGCCCTATTCAATAGAGAGGTTAGTAAGCGCCCTTGGTCATTGGGTGATAGGAGCTTGTGTTAATAACTAATACTTTGTTATTTAACATAGTGGCCAGTTAGCACCCTGGGTCATCGCGTGATAGGCGCTTCTGCTATTAATTAATACTTTACTATTTAATATAGCGACCAGTAAGCGCCCTGGGTTATCGGACGATAGGTGCTTGTGTTAATCGTTAACACTTTGTTATTTAACAGAGTGGCCAGTTAGCACCCTGTTCCATCGGGGGTTAGTTGCTTGCGTTAATAATTTATACTCTATTATTCAATATAGAGGTTTGTAAGCATCCTAGGTCATCGGGTTATAGGTGCTTGCGTTAATAATTTATACTCTATTATTCAATATAGAGGTTTAGAAGCATCCTGGGTCATCGGGTTATAGGTGCTTGTGTTCATAATTATTACATTGTTATTTAATAAAGCGTTTATTTATAGCACAAGAGCCTGTCAGCCGATGACCCAGGGTGCTTACTGGCCTTTCTATCGATTAATAAAATAATTATTAACAGCACAAGCTTCTATCACGTCATGACCGCTGTGCTATTAATTGATAATATATATCGTTTAATAAAGTGACCAGTAAGCGCCTTAATCATTGGGTGATAGGCGCTTGCGTTAATAATTTATACTTTATTATTCAATAGAGAGGTTAGTAAGCGCCCTGGGTCATTGGATGATAGGTGCTTGTGTTAGTAATTAATACTTTGTTATTTAACAGAGTGGCCAGTTAGCACCCTGGGTCATTGGTTGATAGGAGCTTGTGCTGTTAGATGATACTTTATTATTTAATATAGCGACCAGTAAGCGATCTAGGTATTTAGGTGATAGGCGTTTGTGCTATTAATTGATACTTTGTTATTTAATAAAGCGACCATTTATGGCACAAGAGCCTGCCACCCGATGACCCAGGGTGCTTACTGGCCTTTCTATTAAATAATAAAATATTATTTAACAGCACAAGCTTCTATCCCGTTATGACTGCTGTGCTATTAATTAATAATACATATTGTTTAATAAAGCGACCAGTGAGCGCCCCGGGTCATTGGGTGACGGCGCTTGCGTTAATCATCCATACTTTATTATTCAATATAGAGGTTAGTAGCGCCCTGTGTCATTGGATGAGAGGTGCTTGTGTTAATAATTAATACTTTGTTATTTAATGAAGTGGCCAGTTAGCACCCAGGGTCATCGAGTGATAGGCGTTTGTGCTATTAGTTAGTACTTTATTATTGAATATATACAGTGACCAGTAAGCACCCTGGGTCATCGGGTAATAGGCACTTGTGTTCATAATTAATTCTTTATTATTAAATAGAGAGTTTAGTAGGCGCCCTGGGTCATCGGGTGATAGGCGCTTGTGGTAATAATAATTACTTTGTTATTTAACAGAGTGGCCAGTTAGCGAACTGGATCATCGGGTGTTAGGCGCTTGTGCTATTAATTACTAATATATATCGTTTAATTAAGCGACCAGTAAGCGCTACAGGTCATCGGGTAATAGGTGCTTGTGTTAATAATTATAACTTTATTATTAAATATAGCGACTAGTTAGCACCCTGGGTCATCGGGTGATAGGCGCTTTTGCTATTTATTAATACTTTACTATTTAATATAGCGTCTAGTAAGCGGTCTGGGTCATTGGGTGATAGGCGTTTGTGCTATAAATTGTAACTTTGTTATTTAATAAAGTGACCATTTATGGCACAAGAGCCTGTCACCCGATTACCCAGGGTGCTTACTGGCCTTTCTTTTAAATAATAAAATATTATTAAACAGCACAAGCTTCTATCACGTTATGACTGCTGTGCTATTAATTAATAATACATATTGTTTAATAAAGCGACCAGTGAGCGCCCTGGGTCTTTGGGTGATAGGCGCTTGTGCTATTAGTTAATACTTTATTATTTATTATAGCGACTTGTAAGCGCCCTGGGTTATCGGGTGATCGGCGCTTGTGCTGTTAATCAATACTTTATTATTAAATATAGCAACCAGTAAGCGCCCTGGGTCATCGGGTGATAGATGCTTGTGTTAATAATTATTACTTATTTATTTGACAGAGTGGCCAGTTAGCACCCTGGGTCATAGGGTGTTAGGCGCTTGCGTTGATAATTTACACTCTATTATTCAATATAGAGGTTAGTAAGCGCTCTGGATCATTGGATGATAGGTGCTTGTGTCAGTAATAATTACTTTGTTATTTAACAGAGTGGCCAGTTAGCACTCTGGGTCATTGGGTGATAGGCGCTTGCTTTAATAATTTATACTCTATCATTCAATATAGAGGTTTGTAAGCATCCTGGGTCATCGGGTTATAGGTGCTTGTGTTCATAATTATTACATTGTTATTTAATAAAGCGTTTATTAATAGCACAAGAGCCTGTCACCCGATGACCCAGGGTGCTTACTGGCCCTTCTATCAAATAATAAAATAATTATTCACAGCACAAGCTTCTATCACGTCATGACCGCTGTGCTATTAATTGATAATATATATCGTTTAATAAAGTGACCAGTAAGCGCCTAAGGTCATTGGGTGATAGGCGCTTGCGTTAATAATTTATACTTTATTATTCAATAGAGAGGTTAGTAAGCGCCCTGGGTCATTGGATGATAGGTGCTTGTGTTAGTAATTAATACTTTGTTATTTAACAGAGTGGCCAGTTAGCACCCTAGGTCATCGGGTTATAGGTGCTTGTGCTATTAGTTAGTACTTTATTATTGAATATATACAGTGACCAGTAAGCACCCTGGGTCATCGGGTGATAGGTGCTTGTGTTAATAATTAATACTCCGTTATTTAACAGAGTGGCCAGTAAGCGCCCTATGTTATCGGGTGATCGGCGCTTGTGCTGTTAATCAATACTTTATTATCAAATATAGCAACCAGTAAGCGCCCTGGGTCATCGGGTGATAGGTGCTTGTGCTGTTAATCAATACTCTATTATTAAATATAGCGACCAGTAAGCGCCCTGGGTCATCGGGTGATAAGCACTTCTGCTATTAATCAATACTTTACTATTTAATATAGCGACCAGTAAGCGGTCTAGGTATTTAGGTGATAGGCTATTGTGCTATTAATTGATACTTTGTTATTTAATAAAGCGACCATTTATGGCACAAGAGCCTGTCAACCGATGACCCAGGGTGCTTACTGGCCTTTCTATTAAATAATAAAATATTATTTAACAGCACAAGCTTCTATCACGTTATGACTGCTGTGCTATTAATTAATAATACATATTGTTTAATAAAGCGACCAGTGAGCGCCCCGGGTCATTGGGTGACGGCGCTTGCGTTAATCATGCATACTCTATTATTCAATATAGAGGTTAGTAGCGCCCTGAGTCATTGGATGAGAGGTGCTTGTGTTAATAATTAATACTTTGTTCTTTAATGGAGTGGCCAGTTAGCACCCTGGGTCATCGAGTGATAGGCGTTTGTGCTATTAGTTAGTACTTTATTATTGAATATATACAGTGACCAGTAAGCACCCTGGGTCATCGGGTAATAGGCACTTGTGTTTATAATTAATTCTTTATTATTAAATAAAGAGTTTAGTAAGCGCCCTGGGTCATCGGGTGATAGGCGCTTGTGTTAATAATAATTACTTTATTATTTAACAGAGTGGCCAGTTAGCACCCTGGATCATCGGGTGTTAGGCGCTTAAACTATTAATTAATACATCATTATCAATAAAGTGACCAATTATAGCACAAGAGCCTGTCACCTGATGACGTAAGGTGCTTACTGGCCTTTCTATTAAATAATAAAATATTAATTCACAGCACAAGCACCTATTACCTGATGATCGCTGTGCTATTAATAAATAATTTATATTGTTTAATTAAGCGACTAGTAAGCGCTCTATTTAATAGAGAGAGTAGTAAGCGCCCCGGGTCATTGGGTGATAGGCGCTTGCGTTAATAATTTATACTTTATTATTTAATAGAGAGGTTAGTTAGCACCCTGGGTCATCGGGTGATAGGCGCTTCTGCTACTAATTAATACTTTACTATTTAATATAGCGCCCAGTAAGCGGTCTAGGTAATCGGGTGAAAGGCGTTTGTGCTCTTGATTGATACTTTGTTATTTAACGGAGTGGCCAGTTAGCACCCTGGGTCATTAGGTAATAGGCGCTTGCGTTAATAATTTATACTCTATTATTCACTATAGAGGTTTGTAAGCGCCCTGGGTCATTGGATGATAGGTGCTTGTGCTGTTAATCAATTCTTTATCATTAAATATAGCAACCAATAAGCACCCTGGGTCATCGGGTGATAGGTGCTTGTGTTAATAATTATTACTTTGTTATTTAACAGAGTGGCCAGTTAGCACCCTGGGTTATCGGGTGTTAGGCGCTCGTACTATTAATAATTACTTTATTATTTAATAATGTGACCAATTATAGCACGAGAGCCTGTAACCTGATGACGTTACGTGCTTACTGGCCTTTCTTTTAAATAATAAAATATTATTTAACAGCACAAGCTTCTATCACGTTATGACTGCTGTGCTATTAATTAATAATACATATCGTTTAATAAAGCGACCAGTGAGCGCCCCGGGTCATTGGGTGTTAGGCGCCTGCGTTAATCATTTATACTCTATTATTCAATATAGAGGTTAGAAAGCGCCCTGAGTCACTGGATGAGAGGTTGTTGTGTTTATAATTAATACTTTGTTATTAATGGAGTGGCCAGTTAGCACCCTGGGTAATTGAGTGATAGGCGCTTGTGCTATTAGTTAGAACTTGATTATTGAATATATACAGTGACCAGTAAGCATCCTGGGTCATCGGGTAATAGGCGCTTGTGTTTATAATTAGTACTTTATTATTAAATAGAGAGTTCAGTAAGCGCCCTGGGTCATTGGGTGATAGGCGCTTGTGTTATTAATAATTACTTTGTTATTTAACAGAGTGGCCAGTTAGCTTCCTAGAACATCGGGTGTTAGGCGCTTAGACAATTAATTAATACACCATTATCAATAAAGTGACCAATTATAGCACAAGAGCCTGTCACCTGATGACCCAGGGTGCTTACTGGCCTTTCTATTAAATAGAAAAATATTAATTAACAGCACAAGCACCTATTACCTAATTATTGCTGTGCTATTAATTAATAATATATATCGTTTAATAAAGCGACCAGTAAGCGCCCTATTCAATATAGAGGTTTGTAAGCGCCCTGGGTCATTGAATGATAGGTGCTGATGCTGTTAATCAATTTTTTATTATTAAATATAGCAACCAGTTAGCACCTTGGGTCATCGGGTAATAGGTGCTTGTGTTAATAATTATTACTCTGTTATTTAACAGAGTGGCCAGTTAGCACCCTGGGTCATCGTGTGTTAGGCGCTTGTACTATTGATTAATACTTTATTATTTAATAATGTGACCAACCATAGCACGGGAGCCTGTCACCTGATGCCCTAAGGTGCTTACTGGCCTTTCTATATTTAATAAAAAAATATTAATTAACAGCACAAGCACCTATTACCTTATGATCGCTGTGCTATTAATTAAGAATATATATGGTTTAATAAAGCGACCAGTAAGCGCCCTATTTTATAGAGAGGTTAGTAAGCGCCCTCGGTCATTGGGTGATAGGCGCTTGTGTTAATAGTTAATACTTTGTTATTTAACAGAGTGGCCAGTGAGCACCCTGGGTCATCGGGTGATAGGCGCTTGTGTTTATAATTAATACTTTATTATTAAATAGAAAGTTTAGTAAGCGCCCTTGGTCATCGGGTGATAGGCGCTTGTGTTAATAATAATTACTTTGTTATTCAACAGAGTGGCAAGTTAGCACCCTGGGTATTTGGGTGATAGGTGCTTGCGTTAATAATTTATACTCTATTATTTAATATAGAGGTTTGTAAGCGCCCTGGGTCATTGGATGATAGGTGCTTGTGCTGTTAATCAATTCTTTATTATTAAATATAGCAATTAGTAAGCACCCTAGGTCATCGGGTGATAGGTGCTTGTGTTAATAATTATTACTTTGTTATTTAACAGAGTGGCCAGTTAGCACCCTGGGTCATCAGGTAATAGGCGCTTGCGTTAATCATTTATACTCTATTATTTAATATAGAGGTTAGTAAGCGCCCTAGGTCATCGGGTGATAGGTGCTTGTGTTAATAATTATTACTTTGTTATTTAATGGAGTGGCCATTTAGCACCCTGGGTCATCGAGTGAAATGCGCTTGCGTTAATACTTTATACTTTATTATTCAATATAGTGGATTGTAAGCGCCCTATGTCATTGGATGATAGGTGCTCGTGCTGTTAATCAATCCTTTATTATTGAATATAGCATTCAGTAAGCACCCTGGGTCATCGGGTGATAGGTGCTTGTGTTTATAATTAATACTTTATTATTAAATAGAAAGTTCAGTAAGCGCCCTTGGTCATCGGGTGATAGGCGCTTGTGTTAATAATAATTACTTTGTTATTCAACAGAGTGGCCAGTTAGCACCCTGGATAATCAGGTGTTAGGCGCTTAAACTATTAATTAATACATCATTATCAATAAAGTGACCAATTATAGCACAAGAGCCTGTCACCCGATGACCCAGGGTGCTTACTGGCCTTTCTATTAAATAAAAAAATATTAATTAACAGCACAAGCACCTATTACCTGATGATCGCTGTGCTAGTAATTAAGAATATATATCGTTTAATAAAGCGACCAGTAAGCGCCCCGAGTCATTGGGTGATAGGCGCTTGTGTTAATAATTTATACTTTATTATTCAATAGAGAGGTTAGTAAGCGCCCTGGGTCATTGAATGATAGGTGCTTGTGTTAGTAATTAATACTTTGTTATTTAACAGGGTGGCCAGTTCGCACCCTGGGTCATCAAGTGTTAGGCGCTTGTACTATTAATTAATAGTTTATTATTTAATAATGTGACCAATTATAGCACGGAAGCCTGTCACCTGATGACCTAAGGTGCTTACTGGCCTTTCTATTAAATAAAAAAATATTAATTAACAGCACAAGCACCTATTACCTGATGATCGCTGTGCTATTAATTAAGATTATATATAGTTTAATAAAGCGACTAGTAAGCACCCTATTTTATAGAGAGGTTAGTAAGCGCCCTCAGTCATTGGGTGATAGACGCTTGTGTTAATAATTAATACTTTGTTATTTAACAGAGTGGCCAGTTAGCACCCTGGGTCATTGGGTGATAGGCGCTTGCGTTAATAATTTATACTCTATTATTTAATATAGAAGGTTGTAAGTGCCCTGGGTCATTGGATAATAGGTGCTTGTGCTGTTAATTAATTCTTTATTATTAAATATAGCAATTAGTAAGCACCCTGGGTCATCGAGTGATAAGTGCTTGTGTTAATAATTATTACTTTGTTATTTAACAGAGTGGCCAGTTAGCACCCTGGGTCATCAGGTGATAGGCGCTTGCGTTAATCATTTATACTCTATTATTCAATATAGAGGTTAGTAAGCGCCCTGGGTCGTTGGATGAGAGGTGCTTGTGTTAATAATTAATACTTTGTTATTAAATGGAGTAGCCAGTTAGCACCCTAAGTCATCGAGTGATAGGCGCTTGTGTTTATAATTAATACTTTATTATTAAATAGAAAGTTTAGTAAGCGCCCTTGGTCATCGGGTGATAGGCGCTTGTGTTAATAAAAATTACTTTGTTATTCAACAGAGTGGCAAGTTTGCACCCTGAGTCATTGGGTGATAGGCGCTTGCGTTAATCATTTATACTCTATTATTCAATATAGAGGTTAGTATGCGCCCTGGGTCATTTGATGAGAGGTGCTTGTGTTAATAATTAATACTTTGTTATTAAATGGAGTGGCCAGTTAGCACCCTAAGTCATCGAGTGATAGGCGCTTGTGCTATTAGTTAGTACTTTATTATTGAATATATACAGTGACCAGTTAGCACCCTGGGTCATCGGGTAATAGGCGCTTGTGTTTATAATTGATACTTTATTATTAAATAGAAAGTTCAGTAAGCGCTCTTGGTCATTGGGTGATAGGCGCTTGTGGTAATAATAATTACTTTGGTATTCAACAGAGTGGCCAGTTTGCACCCTGGATCATCGGGTGTTAGGCGCTTAAACTATTAATTAATACATCATTATTAATAAAGTGACCAATTATAGCACAAGAGCCTGTCACCTGATGACCCAGGGTGCTTACTGGCCTTTCTATTAACTAAAAAAATATAAATTAACAGCACAAGCACCTATTACCTAATAGCCGCTGTGCTATCAATTAATAATATATATCGTTCAATAAAGCGACCAGTAAGCACCCTATTCAATAGAGAGGTTAGTAAGCGCCCTCGGTCATTGGGTGATAGGCGCTTGTGTTAATAATTAATACTTTGTTATTAATAAGAGTGGCTAGTTAGCACCCTAGGTTATCGGGTGATAGGCGCTTGTGCTATTAATTATTACTTTATTATTTAATAAAGCGACCAGTAAGCGCCCTGAGTCATCGGGTGATTCGCACTTGTGTTAATAATTAATACTTCGTTATTTAATAAAGCGACTATTTATAGCACAAGAGCCTGTCACCCGATGACCCAGGATGCTTACTGGCCTTTCTATTAAATAAAAAAATATTAATTACCAGCACAAGCACCTATTACATGATGATCGCTGTGCTAGTAATTAAGAATATATATCGTTTAATAAAGCAACCAGTAAGCGCCCCGAGTCATTGGGTGATAGGCGCTTGTGTTAATAATTTATACTTTATTTTTCAATAGAGAGGTTAGTAAGCGCCCTGGGTCATTGAATGATAGGTGCTTGTGTTAGTAATCAATACTTTGTTATTTAACAGAGTGGCCAGTTCGCACCCTGGGTATTTATGTGATAGGCGCTTGCGTTAATAATTTATACTCTATTATTCAATAAAGAGGTTTGTAAGCGCCCTGGGTCATTGGATAATAGGTGCTTGTGCTCGTAACTAATTCTTTATTATTAAATATAGATACCAGTAAGCACCCTGGGTCATTGAATGATAGGTGCTTGTGTTAGTAATAATTACTTTGTTATTTAACAGAGTGGCCAGTTAGCACCCTGGGTCATTGGGTGATAGGCGCTTGCGTTAATAATTTATACTCTATTATTTAATATAGTGGTTTGTAAGCGCCCTGGGTCATTGGATGATAGGTGCTTGTGCTGTTAATCAATTCTTTATTATTAAATATAGCAATTAGTAAGCTCCCTGGGTCTTAGGGTGATAGGTGCTTGTGTTAATAATTATTACTTTGTTATTTAACAGAGTGGCCAGTTAGCACCCTGGGTCATCAGGTGATAGGCGCTTGCGTTAATCATTTATACTCTATTATTCAATATAGAGGTTAGTAAGCGCCCTGGGTCATTGGATGAAAGGTGCTTGTTTTAATAATTAATACTTTGTTATTTAATGGAGTGGCCATCTAGCACCCTGGGTCATCGAGTGAAATGCGCTTGCGTTAATACTTTATACTTTATTATTTAATATAAAGGATTGTAAGCGCCCTATGTCATTGGATGTTAGGTGCTCGTGCTGTTAATCAATCCTTTATTATTAAATATAGTAACCAGTAAGCACCCTGGGTCATGGGGTGATAGGTGCTTGTGTTAATAATTATTACTTCGTTATTAAATAGAGTGGCTAGTTAGCACCCTAAGTCATCGAGTGATAGGCGCTTGTGCTATTAGTTAGTACTTTATTATTGAATATATACAGTGACCAGTAAGCACCCTGGGTCATCGGGTAATAGTTGCTTGTGTTTATAATTAATACTTTATTATTAAATAGAAAGTTCAGTAAGTGCCCTTGGTCATCGGGTGATAGGCGCTTGTGTTAATAATAATTACTTTGTCATTCAACAGAGTGGCCAGTTAGCACCCTGGATCATCGGGTGTTAGGCGCTTGAACTATTAATTAATACATCATTATCAATAAATTGACCAATTATAGCACAAGAGCCTGTCACCTAATGACCCAGGGTGCTTACTGGCCTTTCTATTAACTAAAAAAATATTAATTAACAGCACAAGCACCTATTACCTAATAGCCGCTGTGCTATTAATTAATAATATATATCGTTTAATAAAGCGACCAGTAAGCGCCCTATTTAATAGAGAAGTTAGTAAGCGCCCTCGGTCATTGGGTGATAGGCGCTTGTGTTAATAATGAATACTTTGTTATTAATTAGAGTGGCTAGTTAGCACCCTAGGTAATTGGGTGATAGGCGCTTGTGCTATTAATTAATACTTTATTATTCAATAAAGCGACCAGTAAGCGCCCTGAGTCATCGGGTGATTCGCACTTGTGTTAATAATTAATACTACGTTATTTAATAAAGCGACTATTTATAGCACAAGAGCCTGTTACCCGATGACCCAGGGTGCTTACTGGCCTTTTTTTTAAATAATAAAATATTAATTAACAGCACAAGCTTCTATCACCTCATGACCGCTTTGCTATTAATTAATAATCTATATCGTTTAATAAAGTGACCAGTAAGCGCCCCGGGTCACTGGGGAATAGGCGCTTGCGTTAATAATTTATACTTTATTATTTAATAGAGAGGTTAGTAAGCGCCTTCGGTCATTGGGTAATAGGCGCTTGCGTAAATAATTAATACTTTGTTATTAATTAGAGTGGCTAGTTAGCACCCTGGGTTATCGGGTGATAGGCGCTTGTGCTATAAATAAATACTTTATTATTAAATATAGCGAACAGTAAGCACCCTAAGTCATCGGGTGATACGCACTTGTAATAATAATTAATACTTTGTTATTTAATAAAGCGACTATTTATAGCACAAGAGCCTGTCACCCGTTGTCCAAGGGAGCTTACTGGCCTTTCTATTAAATAATAAAATATTAATTAACAGCACAAGCTTCTATCACCTCATGACCGCTTTGCTATTAATTAATAATCTATATCGTTTAATAAAGTGACCAGTAAGCGCCCCGGGTCATTGGGTGATAGGCGCTTGCGTTAATAATTTATACTTTATTATTTAAAAGAGAGGTTAGTAAGCGCCCTGGGTCATTGGATGATAGGTGCTTGTGTTAGTAATTAATACTTTGTTATTTAACAGACTGGCCAGTTAGCACCCTGGGTTATTGGGTGATAGGCGCTTGTGCTATTAATCAATACTTTATTTTTAAATATAGCGACCAGTAAACACTCCAGGGCATTAGGTGATAGGCGCTTGCGTTGATAATTAATACTTTATTATTAAATAGAGAGGCCAGTAAGCGCCCTGCGTCTTCGCGTGATAGGCGCTTGTGTTAATTATTAATACTTTGTTATTTAATAAAGCGACTATTTATAGCACAAGAGCCTGTCACCTGATGACCCAGGGTGCTTACTGGCCTTTCTATTAAATAATAAAATATCAAATTACAGCACAAGCTTCTATCGTCTCATGACCGCTGTGCTATTAATTAATAGTCTATATCGTTTCATAAAGTGACCAGTAAGCGCCCTGGGTCATTGGGGAATAGGCGCTTGCGTTAATAATTTATACTGCATTATTTAATAGAGAGGTAGGTAAGCGCCCTCGGTCATTTGGTGATAGGCGCTTGCGTAAATAATTAATACTTTGTTATTAATAAGAGTGGCTAGTTAGCACCCTGGGTTATCGGTTGATAGGCGCTTGTGCTATTAATTAATACTTTATTATTTAATATAGCGACCAGTAAGCGCCCTGAGTTATCGGGTGATACGCACTTGTGTTAATAATTAACACTCTGTTATTTAATAAAGCGACTATTTATAGCACAAGAGCCTGTCACCCGATGACCCAGATTGCTTACTGGCCTTTCTATTGAATAATAAAATATTAATTAACAGCACAAGCTTCTATCACCTCATGACCGCTGTGCTATTAATTAAGAATATATATCGTTTTATAAAGCGACAAGTAAGCGCCCTCTTCAATAGAAAGGTTAGTAAGCGCCCTCGGTCTTTAGGTGATAGGCGCTTGTGTTAATAATGAATACTTTGTTATTTAACAGAGTGGCCAGTTAGCACCCTGGGTCATTGGGTGATAGACGCTTGCGTTAATAATTTATACTCTTTTATTCAATATAGAGGTTTGTAAGCGCCCTGGGTCATAGGATAATAGGTGCTTGTGTTAATAATTAATACTTTGTTATTTAATGAAGTGGCCATTTAGCACTCTGGGTCATCGAGTGAAAGGCGCTTGCATTAATAATTTATACTCTATTATTTAATTTAGAGGATTGTAAGCGCCCTGGGTCATTGGATAATAGGTGCTCGTGCTGTTAATCAATTCTTTATTATTAAATATAGCAACCAGTAAGCACCCTGGGTCATCGGGTGATAGGTGCTTGTGTTAATAATTATTACATTGTTATTCAACAGAGTGGCCAGTTAGCACCCTCGGTCATCGGGTGTTAGGCGCTGGTACTATTAATTAATACTTTATTATTTAATAATGTGACCGATTATAGCACGGGAGCCTGTCACCTGATGACCTAAGGTACTTACTGGCCTTTCTATTAAATAAAAAAATATTAATTAACAGCACAAGCACCTATTACCTGATGGCCGCTGTGCTATTAATTAAGAATATATATGGTTTAATAAAGCGACCAGTAAGCGCCCTATTTCATAGAGAGGTTAGTAAGCGCCCTCGGTCATTGGGTGATAGGCACTTGTGTTAATAATTAATACTTTGTTATTTAACAGAGTGGCCAGTTAGCACCCTGGGTCATCGGGTGTTAGGCGCTTAAACTATTAATTAATACATTATTTTTAATGAAGTGGACAATTATAGCACAAGATCCTGTCACCTGATGACTTAGGGTGCTTACTGGACTTTCTATTAGAAAGAAAAAATAATAATTAACAGCACAAGCACCTATCACCTAATGATCGCTGTGCTATTAATTAATAATATATATCGTTTAATAAAGTGACCAGTAAGCGCCCTATTCGATAGAGAGGTTAGTAAGCGCCCTTGGTCATTGGGTGATAGGCGCTTGTGTTAACAATTAATACTTTGTTATTTAACAGAGTGGCCAGTTAGCACCCTGGGTAATTGGGTAATAGGCGCTTGCGTTAATAATTTATACTCTATTATTCAAAATAGAGGTTAGTAAGCGCCCGGGGTCATTGGATGGTAGGTGCTTGTGCTGTTAATTAATACTTTATTATTAAATATAGCAACTAGTAAGCAACCTGGGTCATTGGGTGATAGGTGCTTGTGTTAACAATTATTACTTTGTTATTTAACAGAGTGGCCAGTTAGCATCCTGGGTCATCAGGTGTTATGCGCTTGTACTATTAATAAATACTTTATTATTTAATAATGTGACCAATTATAGCACGAGAGCCTGTCACCTGATGACCTAAGGTGCTTACTGGCCTTTCTCTTAAATAATGAACTAATAATTAACAGCGGAAGCACCTATTACCTGATGATCGCTGTGCTATTAATTAAGAATATATATCGTTTAATAAAGCGACAAGTAAGCGCCCTCTTCAATAGAAAGGTTAGTAAGCGCCCTCGGTCTTTGGGTGATAGGCGCTTGTGTTAATAATTAATACTTTGTTATTTAACAGAGTGGCCAGTTAGCACCCTGGGTCATCAGGTAATAGGCGCTTGTGTTAATAATTAATACTTTTTTATTTAATAAATCGACCAGTAAGCACTCCAGGGCATTGGGTGATAGGCGCTTGCGTTGATAATTAATACTTTATTATTAAATAGAGAGGCCAGTAAGCGCCCTGCGTCATCGGGTGATAGGCGCTTGTGTTAATTATTAATACTTTGTTATTTAATAAAGCGACTATTTATAGCACAAGAGCCTGTCACCTGATGACCCAGGGTTCTTACTGGCCTTTCTATTAGATAATAAAATATCAAATTACAGCACAAGCTTCTATCGTCTCATGACCGCTGTGCTATTAATTAATAGTCTATATCGTTTTATAAAGTGACCAGTAAGCGCCCTGGGTCATTGGGGAATAGGCGCTTGCGTAAATAATTAATACTTTGTTATTAATAAGAGTGGCTAGTTAGCACCCTGGGTTATCGGTTGATAGGCGCTTGTGCTATTAATTAATACTTTATTATTTAATATAGCGACCAGTAAGCGCCCTGGGTTATCGGGTGATACGCACTTGTGTTAATAATTAATACTCTGTTATTCAATAAAGCGACTATTTATAGCACAAGAGCCTGTCACCCGATGACTTTGGGTGCTTACTGGCCTTTCTATTAGAAAGAAAAAATAATAATTAACAGCACAAGCACTTATTACCTAATAATCGCTGTGCTATTAATTAATAATATATATCGTTTAATAAAGCGACCAGTAAGCGCCCTATTCGATAGAGAGGTTAGTAAGCGCCCTTGGTCATTGGGTGATAGGTGCTTGTGTTAACAATTAATACTTTGTTATTAAACAGAGTGGCCAGTTAGCACCCTGAGTTATTGGGTGATAGGCACTTGTGCTATTAATCAATACTTTATTTTTAAATATAGCGACCAGTAAGCGCCCTGGGTCATCGAGTAATAGGTGCTTGTGTTAATCATTATAACTTTATTATTAAATATAGAGACCAGTAAGCGCCCTGGGTTATCGGGTGAAAGGTGCTTGTGTTAATAATTAATACTTTGTTATTTAACAGAGTGGCCAGTTAGCACCCTGGGTCATCGGGTGATAGGCACTTCTGCTATTAATTAATACTTTACTATTTAATATAGCGACCAGTAAGCGGTCTAAGTCATCAGGTTATAGGCGGTGTGCTATAAATTGATACTTTGTTATTTAATAAAGCGACCATTTATGGCACAAGAGCCTGTCACCCGATGACTTAGGGTGCTTACTGGCCTTTCTCTTAAATAATAAAATATTATTTAACAGCACAAGCTTCTATCACGTTATGACTGCTGTGCTATTAATTAATAATACATATCGTTTAATAAAGCGACCAGTGAGCGCCCCGGGTCATTGGGTGATAGGCGCTTGCGTTGATAATTTATACTCTATTATTTAATATAGAGGTTAGTAAGCGCCCTGGGTCATTGGATGATAGGTGCTTGTGTTAGTAATTAATACTTTGTTATTTAACAGAGTGGCCAGTTAGCACCCTGGGTCATTGGGTGATAGGCGCTTGTGCTATTAGTTAGTACTTTATTATTTAATATATACAGTGACCAGTAAGCACCCTGGGTCATGGGGTAATATGTGCTTGTG
The DNA here is from genome assembly GCF_036245765.1 of Copidosoma floridanum. Classification (NCBI taxonomy): domain Eukaryota; kingdom Metazoa; phylum Arthropoda; class Insecta; order Hymenoptera; family Encyrtidae; genus Copidosoma; species Copidosoma floridanum. The sequence continues at coordinate 25,323,835 of NW_028321907.1, forward strand.
TTAATAATTAATACTTTTTATTTAATAAAGCGACCAGTAAGCACTCCAGGGCATTAGGTGATAGGCGCTTGCGTTGATAATTAATACTTTATTATTAAATAGAGAGGCCAGTAAGCGCCCTGCATCATCGGGTTGAAGGCGCTTGTGTTAATAATCAATACTTTGTTGGTAAACAGAGTGGCTAGTTAGCACCCTGGGTTATCGGGTAATACGCACTTGTAATAATAATTATTACTTTGTTATTTAATAAAGCGACTATTTATAGCACAAGAGCCTGTCACCCGATGACCCAGGGTGCTTACTGTCTTTTTTTTTAAATAATGAAATATCAATTAACAGCACAAGCTTCTATCACCTCATGACCGCTGTGCTATTAATTAATAATATATATTGTTTAATAAAGCGACCAAAAAGCGCCCCGGGTCATTGGGTGATAGGCGCTTGCGTTAATAATTAATACTTTATTATTAAATAGAGAGGCCAGTAAGCGCTCTGGGTCATCAAGTGATAGGCACTTGTGTTAATAATAATTACTTTGTTATTTAACAGAGTAGCCAGTAAGCAACCTGAGTCATTGAATGTTAGGCGCTTGCATTAATAATTTATACTCTATTATTCAATATAGAGGTTTGTTAGCGCTCTGAGTCATTGAATGATAGGTGCTTGTGCTGTTAATCAATTCTTTATTATTGAATATAGCAACCAGTAAGCACTCCAGGGCATTGGGTGATAGGCGCTTGCGTTGATAATTAATACTTTATTATTAAATAGAGAGGCCAGTAAGCGCCCTGGGTCATCGGGTGATAGGCGCTTGTGTTAATAATAATTACTTTGTTTTTTAACAGAGTGACCAGTAAGCACCCTCAGTCATCGGGTGTTAGGAGCTTAAACTAGTAATTAATACATTATTATTAATAAAGTGACCAATTATAGCACAAGAGCCTGTCACCTGATGACCCAGGGTGCTTACTGGCCTTTCTATTAAATAATAAAATATCAATTAACAGCACAAGCTTCTATCACCTCATGACCGCTGTGCTATTAATTAATTATCTATATCGTTTACTAAAGTGACCAGTAAGCGCCCCGTGTCATTGGGGTATAGGCGCTTGCGTTAATAATTTATACTTTGTTATTTAATAGAGAGGTTAGTAAGCGCCCTCGGTCATTGGATGATAGGTGCTTGTGTTAGTAATCAATACTTTGTTATTTAACAGAGTGGCCAGTTAGCACCCTGGGTCATTGGGTAATAGGCGCTTCCGTTAATAATTTATACTCTATTATTCAAAATAGGGGTTAGTAAGCGCCCTGGGTCATTGGATGGTAGGTGCTTGTGCTGTTAATCAATTCTTTATTATTAAATAAAGCAACCTGTAAGCCTTCCAGGGCATTGGGTAATAGGCGCTTGCGTTGATAATTAATACTTTATTATTAAATAGAGAGGCCAGTAAGCGCCCTGGGTCATCGGGTGATAGGCGCTTGTGTTAATAATAATTACTTTGTTTTTTAACAGAGTGGCCAGTAAGCACCCTCAGTCATCGGGTGTTAGGAGCTTAAACTAGTAATTAATACATTATTATTAATAAAGTGACCAATTATAGCACAAGAGCCTGTTACCTAATGACCCAGAATGCTTACTGGCCTTTCTATTAAATAAAAAAATATTAAATAACAGCACAAGCACCTATTACCTAATGATCGCTGTGCTATTAATTAATAATATATATCGTCCAATAAAGCAACTAGTAAGCGCCCTATTTAATAGAAAGGTTAGTAAGCGCCCTCAGTCATAGGGTGAGAGGTGCTTGTGTTAATAATTAATACTTTGTTATTAAACAGAGTGGCTTGTTAGCACCCTGAGTTATCTTGTATTAAGCGCTTGTGCTATTAATTAATACCTCATTATTTAATATAGCGACTAGTAAGCGCCCTAAGTCATCGGGTGATACGAACATGTGTTAATAATTAATACTTTGTTATTTAATAAAGCTACTATTTATAGCACAAGAGCCAGTCACCTGATGACTAGGGTGCTTACTGGCCTTTCTATTAAATAATAAAATATCAATAATTCAGCACAAGCTTCTATCACCTCATGACCGCTGTGCTATTAATTAATAATCTATATCGTTTAATGAAGTGACCTGTAAGCGCCCCAGGTCATTGGGAAATAGGCGCTTGCGTTAATAATTTATACTTTATTATTTAATAGAGAGGTTAGTAAGCGCCCTTGGTCATTTGATGATAGGTGCTTGTGTTAGTTATCAATACTTTGTTTTCTTAACAAAGTAGCCAGTTAGCACCCTGGGTCATTGGGTGATAGGCGCTAGCGTTAATAATTTATACTCTATTATTAAATATAGCGATCAGTAAGCGCCCTCGGTCATTGGGTGATAGGCGCTTGTGCTGTTTATCAATTCTTTATTATTAAATATAGCAACCAGTAAGCACCCTGGGTCATCGGGTGATAGATGCTTGTGTTAATGATTATTACTTTGTTATTTAACAGAGTGGCCAGTTAGCACCCTGGAACATTGGGATATAGGCGCTTGCGTTAATAATTTATACTCTATTATTCAATATAGAGGTTTGTAAGCGCCCTAGGTCATTGGATGATAGGTGCTTGTACTGTTAATCAATTCTTTATTATTAAATATAGCAACTAGTAAGCACTCTGGGTCATCGGGTGATAGGTGCTTGTGTTAATAATTATTACTTTGTTATTTAACAGAGTGGCCAGTTAGCACCTTGGGTCATTGGGTGTTAGGCGCCTGCGTTAATCATTTATACTCTATTATTCAATATAGAGGTTAGAAAGCGCCCTGAGTCACTGGATGAGAGGTTGTTGTGTTTATAATTAATACTTTGTTATTAATGGAGTGGCCAGTTAGCACCCTGGGTAATTGAGTGATAGGCGCTTGTGCTATTAGTTAGAACTTGATTATTGAATATATACAGTGACCAGTAAGCATCCTGGGTCATCGGGTAATAGGCGCTTGTGTTTATAATTAGTACTTTATTATTAAATAGAGAGTTCAGTAAGCGCCCTGGGTCATTGGGTGATAGGCGCTTGTGTTATTAATAATTACTTTGTTATTTAACAGAGTGGCCAGTTAGCTTCCTAGAACATCGGGTGTTAGGCGCTTAAACAATTAATTAATACACCATTATCAATAAAGTGACCAATTATAGCACAAGAGCCTGTCACCTGATGACCCAGGGTGCTTACTGGCCTTTCTATTAAATAGAAAAATATTAATTAACAGCACAAGCACCTATTACCTAATAATCGCTGTGCTATTAATTAATAATATATATCGTTTAATAAAGCGACCAGTAAGCGCCCTATTCAATATAGAGGTTTGTAAGCGCCCTGGGTCATTGAATGATAGGTGCTGATGCTGTTAATCAATTTTTTATTATTAAATATAGCAACCAGTTAGCACCTTGGGTCATCGGGTAATAGGTGCTTGTTTTAATAATTATTACTCTGTTATTTAACAGAGTGGCCAGTTAGCACCCTGGGTCATCGTGTGTTAGGCGCTTGTACTATTGATTAATACTTTATTATTTAATAATGTGACCAACTATAGCACGGGAGCCTGTCACCTGATGCCCTAAGGTGCTTACTGGCCTTTCTATTTAATAAAAAAATATTAATTAACAGCACAAGCACCTATTACCTTATGATCGCTGTGCTATTAATTAAGAATATATATGGTTTAATAAAGCGACCAGTAAGCGCCCTATTTTATAGAGAGGTTAGTAAGCGCCCTCGGTCATTGGGTGATAGGCGCTTGTGTTAATAGTTAATACTTTGTTATTTAACAGAGTGGCCAGTGAGCACCCTGGGTCATCGGGTGATAGGCGCTTGTGTTTATAATTAATACTTTATTATTAAATAGAAAGTTTAGTAAGCGCCCTTGGTCATCGGGTGATAGGCGCTTGTGTTAATAATAATTACTTTGTTATTCAACAGAGTGGCAAGTTAGCACCCTGGGTATTTGGGTGATAGGTGCTTGCGTTAATAATTTATACTCTATTATTTAATATAGAGGTTTGTAAGCGCCCTGGGTCATTGGATGATAGGTGCTTGTGCTGTTAATCAATTCTTTATTATTAAATATAGCAATTAGTAAGCACCCTAGGTCATCGGGTGATAGGTGCTTGTGTTAATAATTATTACTTTGTTATTTAACAGAGTGGCCAGTTAGCACCCTGGGTCATCAGGTAATAGGCGCTTGCGTTAATCATTTATACTCTATTATTCAATATAGAGGTTAGTAAGCGCCCTAGGTCATCGGGTGATAGGTGCTTGTGTTAATAATTATTACTTTGTTATTTAATGGAGTGGCCATTTAGCACCCTGGGTCATCGAGTGAAATGCGCTTGCGTTAATACTTTATACTTTATTATTCAATATAGTGGATTGTAAGCGCCCTATGTCATTAGATGATAGGTGCTCGTGCTGTTAATCAATCCTTTATTATTGAATATAGCATTCAGTAAGCACCCTGGGTCATCGGGTGATAGGTGCTTGTGATTATAATTAATACTTTATTATTAAATAGAAAGTTCAGTAAGCGCCCTTGGTCATCGGGTGATAGGCGCTTGTGTTAATAATAATTACTTTGTTATTCAACAGAGTGGCCAGTTAGCACCCTGGATCATCGGGTGTTAGGCGCTTAAACTATTAATTAATACATCATTATCAATAAAGTGACCAATTATAGCACAAAAGCCTGTCACCCGATGACCCAGGGTGCTTACTGGCCTTTCTATTAAATAAAAAAATATTAATTAACAGCACAAGCACCTATTACCTGATGATCGCTGTGCTAGTAATTAAGAATATATATCGTTTAATAAAGCGACCAGTAAGCGCCCCGAGTCATTGGGTGATAGGCGCTTGCGTTAATCATTTATACTCTATTATTCAATATAGAGGTTAGTAAGCGCCCTGGGTCGTTGGATGAGAGGTGCTTGTGTTAATAATTAATACTTTGTTATTAAATGGAGTGGCCAGTTAGCACCCTAAGTCATCGAGTGATAGGCGCTTGTGTTTATAATTAATACTTTATTATTAAATAGAAAGTTTAGTAAGCGCCCTTGGTCATCGGGTGATAGGCGCTTGTGTTAATAAAAATTACTTTGTTATTCAACAGAGTGGCAAGTTCGCACCCTGAGTCATTGGGTGATAGGCGCTTGCGTTAATCATTTATACTCTATTATTCAATATAGAGGTTAGTATGCGCCCTGGGTCATTTGATGAGAGGTGCTTGTGTTAATAATTAATACTTTGTTATTAAATGGAGTGGCCAGTTAGCACCCTAAGTCATCGAGTGATAGGCGCTTGTGCTATTAGTTAGTACTTTATTATTGAATATATACAGTGACCAGTTAGCACCCTGGGTCATCGGGTAATAGGCGCTTGTGTTTATAATTGATACTTTATTATTAAATAGAAAGTTCAGTAAGCGCTCTTGGTCATCGGGTGATAGGCGCTTGTGGTAATAATAATTACTTTGGTATTCAACAGAGTGGCCAGTTTGCACCCTGGATCATCGGGTGTTAGGCGCTTAAACTATTAATTAATACATCATTATTAATAAAGTGACCAATTATAGCACAAGAGCCTGTCACCTGATGACCCAGGGTGCTTACTGGCCTTTCTATTAACTAAAAAAATATAAATTAACAGCACAAGCACCTATTACCTAATAGCCGCTGTGCTATCAATTAATAATATATATCGTTCAATAAAGCGACCAGTAAGCACCCTATTCAATAGAGAGGTTAGTAAGCGCCCTCGGTCATTGGGTGATAGGCGCTTGTGTTAATAATTAATACTTTGTTATTAATAAGAGTGGCTAGTTAGCACCCTAGGTTATCGGGTGATAGGCGCTTGTGCTATTAATTATTACTTTATTATTTAATAAAGCGACCAGTAAGCGCCCTGAGTCATCGGGTGATTCGCACTTGTGTTAATAATTAATACTTCGTTATTTAATAAAGCGACTATTTATAGCACAAGAGCCTGTCACCCGATGACCCAGGATGCTTACTGGCCTTTCTATTAAATAAAAAAATATTAATTACCAGCACAAGCACCTATTACATGATGATCGCTGTGCTAGTAATTAAGAATATATATCGTTTAATAAAGCAACCAGTAAGCGCCCCGAGTCATTGGGTGATAGGCGCTTGTGTTAATAATTTATACTTTATTTTTCAATAGAGAGGTTAGTAAGCGCCCTGGGTCATCGAATGATAGGTGCTTGTGTTAGTAATCAATACTTTGTTATTTAACAGAGTGGCCAGTTCGCACCCTGGGTATTTATGTGATAGGCGCTTGCGTTAATAATTTATACTCTATTATTCAATAAAGAGGTTTGTAAGCGCCCTGGGTCATTGGATAATAGGTGCTTGTGCTCGTAACTAATTCTTTATTATTAAATATAGATACCAGTAAGCACCCTGGGTCATTGAATGATAGGTGCTTGTGTTAGTAATAATTACTTTGTTATTTAACAGAGTGGCCAGTTAGCACCCTGGGTCATTGGGTGATAGGCGCTTGCGTTAATAATTTATACTCTATTATTTAATATAGTGGTTTGTAAGCGCCCTGGGTCATTGGATGATAGGTGCTTGTGCTGTTAATCAATTCTTTATTATTAAATATAGCAATTAGTAAGCTCCCTGGGTCTTAGGGTGATAGGTGCTTGTGTTAATAATTATTACTTTGTTATTTAACAGAGTGGCCAGTTAGCACCCTGGGTCATCAGGTGATAGGCGCTTGCGTTAATCATTTATACTCTATTATTCAATATAGAGGTTAGTAAGCGCCCTGGGTCATTGGATGAAAGGTGCTTGTGTTAATAATTAATACTTTGTTATTTAATGGAGTGGCCATCTAGCACCCTGGGTCATCGAGTGAAATGCGCTTGCGTTAATACTTTATACTTTATTATTTAATATAAAGGATTGTAAGCGCCCTATATCATTGGATGTTAGGTGCTCGTGCTGTTAATCAATCCTTTATTATTAAATATAGTAACCAGTAAGCACCCTGGGTCATGGGGTGATAGGTGCTTGTGTTAATAATTATTACTTCGTTATTAAATAGAGTGGCTAGTTAGCACCCTAAGTCATCGAGTGATAGGCGCTTGTGCTATTAGTTAGTACTTTATTATTGAATATATACAGTGACCAGTAAGCACCCTGGGTCATCGGGTAATAGTTGCTTGTGTTTATAATTAATACTTTATTATTAAATAGAAAGTTCAGTAAGTGCCCTTGGTCATCGGGTGATAGGCGCTTGTGTTAATAATAATTACTTTGTCATTCAACAGAGTGGCCAGTTAGCACCCTGGATCATCGGGTGTTAGGCGCTTGAACTATTAATTAATACATCATTATCAATAAATTGACCAATTATAGCACAAGAGCCTGTCACCTAATGACCCAGGGTGCTTACTGGCCTTTCTATTAACTAAAAAAATATTAATTAACAGCACAAGCACCTATTACCTGATGGCCGCTGTGCTATTAATTAAGAATATATATGGTTTAATAAAGCGACCAGTAAGCGCCCTATTTCATAGAGGGGTTAGTAAGCGCCCTCGGTCATTGGGTGATAGGCACTTGTGTTAATAATTAATACTTTGTTATTTAACAGAGTGGCCAGTTAGCACCCTGGGTCATCGGGTGTTAGGCGCTCAAACTATTAATTAATACATTATTTTTAATGAAGTGGACAATTATAGCACAAGATCCTGTCACCTGATGACTTAGGGTGCTTACTGGACTTTCTATTAGAAAGAAAAAATAATAATTAACAGCACAAGCACCTATTACCTAATGATCGCTGTGCTATTAATTAATAATATATATCGTTTAATAAAGCGACCAGTAAGCGCCCTATTCGATAGAGAGGTTAGTAAGCGCCCTTGGTCATTGGGTGATAGGCGCTTGTGTTAACAATTAGTACTTTGTTATTTAACAGAGTGGCCAGTTAGCACCCTGGGTAATTGGGTAATAGGCGCTTGCGTTAATAATTTATACTCTATTATTCAAAATAGAGGTTAGTAAGCGCCCTGGGTCATTGGATGGTAGGTGCTTGTGCTGTTAATCAATACTTTATTATTAAATATAGCAACTAGTAAGCAACCTGGGTCATTGGGTGATAGGTGCTTGTGTTAACATATTATTACTTTGTTATTTAACAGAGTGGCCAGTTAGCATCCTGGGTCATTAGGTGTTATGCGCTTGTACTATTAATAAATACTTTATTATTTAATAATGTGACCAATTATAGCACGAGAGCCTGTCACCTGATGACCTAAGGTGCTTACTGGCCTTTCTATTTAATAAAAAAATATTAATTAACAGCACAAGCACCTATTACCTTATGATCGCTGTGCTATTAATCAAGAATATATATGGTTTAATAAAGCGACCAGTAAGCGCCCTATTTTATAGAGAGGTTAGTAAGCGCCCTCGGTCATTGGGTGATAGGCGCTTGTGTTAATAGTTAATACTTTGTTATTTAACAGAGTGGCCAGTGAGCACCCTGGGTCATCGGGTGATAGGCGCTTGTGTTTATAATTAATACTTTATTATTAAATAGAAAGTTTAGTAAGCGCCCTTGGTCATCGGGTGATAGGCGCTTGTGTTAATAAAAATTACTTTGTTATTCAACAGAGTGGCAAGTTCGCACCCTGAGTCATTGGGTGATAGGCGCTTGCGTTAATCATTTATACTCTATTATTCAATATAGAGGTTAGTATGCGCCCTGGGTCATTTGATGAGAGGTGCTTGTGTTAATAATTAATACTTTGTTATTAAATGGAGTGGCCAGTTAGCACCCTAAGTCATCGAGTGATAGGCGCTTGTGCTATTAGTTAGTACTTTATTATTGAATATATACAGTGACCAGTTAGCACCCTGGGTCATCGGGTAATAGGCGCTTGTGTTTATAATTGATACTTTATTATTAAATAGAAAGTTCAGTAAGCGCTCTTGGTCATCGGGTGATAGGCGCTTGTGGTAATAATAATTACTTTGGTATTCAACAGAGTGGCCAGTTTGCACCCTGGATCATCGGGTGTTAGGCGCTTAAACTATTAATTAATACATCATTATTAATAAAGTGACCAATTATAGCACAAGAGCCTGTCACCTGATGACCCAGGATGCTTACTGGCCTTTCTATTAACTAAAAAAATATAAATTAACAGCACAAGCACCTATTACCTAATAGCCGCTGTGCTATCAATTAATAATATATATCGTTCAATAAAGCGACCAGTAAGCACCCTATTTAATAGAGAGGTTAGTAAGCGCCCTCGGTCATTGGGTGATAGGCGCTTGTGTTAATAATTAATACTTTGTTATTAATAAGAGTGGCTAGTTAGCACCCTAGGTTATCGGGTGATAGGCGCTTGTGCTATTAATTATTACTTTATTATTTAATAAAGCGACCAGTAAGCGCCCTGAGTCATCGGGTGATTCGCACTTGTGTTAATAATTAATACTTCGTTATTTAATAAAGCGACTATTTATAGCACAAGAGCCTGTCACCCGATGACCCAGGATGCTTACTGGCCTTTCTATTAAATAAAAAAATATTAATTACCAGCACAAGCACCTATTACATGATGATCGCTGTGCTAGTAATTAAGAATATATATCGTTTAATAAAGCAACCAGTAAGCGCCCCGAGTCATTGGGTGATAGGCGCTTGTGTTAATAATTTATACTTTATTTTTCAATAGAGAGGTTAGTAAGCGCCCTGGGTCATTGAATGATAGGTGCTTGTGTTAGTAATTAATACTTTGTTATTTAACAGAGTGGCCAGTTCGCACCCTGGGTATTTATGTGATAGGCGCTTGCGTTAATAATTTATACTCTATTATTCAATAAAGAGGTTTGTAAGCGCCCTGGGTCATTGGATAATAGGTGCTTGTGCTCGTAACTAATTCTTTATTATTAAATATAGATAACAGTAAGCACCCTGGGTCATTGAATGATAGGTGCTTGTGTTAGTAATAATTACTTTGTTATTTAACAGAGTGGCCAGTTAGCACCCTGGGTCATTGGGTGATAGGCGCTTGCGTTAATAATTTATACTCTATTATTTAATATAGTGGTTTGTAAGCGCCCTGGGTCATTGGATGATAGGTGCTTGTGCTGTTAATCAATTCTTTATTATTAAATATAGCAATTAGTAAGCTCCCTGGGTCTTAGGGTGATAGGTGCTTGTGTTAATAATTATTACTTTGTTATTTAACAGAGTGGCCAGTTAGCACCCTGGGTCATCAGGTGATAGGCGCTTGCGTTAATCATTTATACTCTATTATTCAATATAGAGGTTAGTAAGCGCCCTGGGTCATTGGATGAAAGGTGCTTGTGTTAATAATTAATACTTTGTTATTTAATGGAGTGGCCATCTAGCACCCTGGGTCATCGAGTGAAATGCGCTTGCGTTAATACTTTATACTTTATTATTTAATATAAAGGATTGTAAGCGCCCTATATCATTAGATGTTAGGTGCTCGTGCTGTTAATCAATCCTTTATTATTAAATATAGTAACCAGTAAGCACCCTGGGTCATGGGGTGATAGGTGCTTGTGTTAATAATTATTACTTCGTTATTAAATAGAGTGGCTAGTTAGCACCCTAAGTCATCGAGTGATAGGCGCTTGTGCTATTAGTTAGTACTTTATTATTGAATATATACAGTGACCAGTAAGCACCCTGGGTCATCGGGTAATAGTTGCTTGTGTTTATAATTAATACTTTATTATTAAATAGAAAGTTCAGTAAGTGCCCTTGGTCATTGGGTGATAGGCGCTTGTGTTAATAATAATTACTTTGTCATTCAACAGAGTGGCCAGTTAGCACCCTGGATCATCGGGTGTTAGGCGCTTGAACTATTAATTAATACATCATTATCAATAAATTGACCAATTATAGCACAAGAGCCTGTCACCTAATGACCCAGGGTGCTTACTGGCCTTTCTATTAACTAAAAAAATATTAATTAACAGCACAAGCACCTATTACCTAATAGCCGCTGTGCTATTAATTAATAATATATATCGTTTAATAAAGTGACCAGTAAGCGCCCCGGGTCACTGGGGAATAGGCGCTTGCGTTAATAATTTATACTTTATTATTTAATAGAGAGGTTAGTAAGCGCCCTTGGTCATTGGGTAATAGGCGCTTGCGTTAATAATTTATACTTTATTATTTAATAGAGAGGTTAGTAAGCGCCCTTGGTCATTGGGTAATAGGCGCTTGTGTTAATAATGAATACTTTGTTATTAATTAGAGTGGCTAGTTAGCACCCTAGGTAATTGGGTGATAGGCGCTTGTGCTATTAATTAATACTTTATTATTCAATAAAGCGACCAGTAAGCGCCCTGAGTCATCGGGTGATTCGCACTTGTGTTAATAATTAATACTACGTTATTTAATAAAGCGACTATTTATAGCACAAGAGCCTGTTACCCGATGACCCAGGGTGCTTACTGGCCTTTTTTTTAAATAATAAAATATTAATTAACAGCACAAGCTTCTATCACCTCATGACCGCTTTGCTATTAATTAATAATCTATATCGTTTAATAAAGTGACCAGTAAGCGCCCCGGGTCACTGGGGAATAGGCGCTTGCGTTAATAATTTATACTTTATTATTTAATAGAGAGGTTAGTAAGCGCCCTTGGTCATTGGGTAATAGGCGCTTGCGTAAATAATTAATACTTTGTTATTAATTAGAGTGGCTAGTTAGCACCCTGGGTTATCGGGTGATAGGCGCTTGTGCTATAAATAAATACTTTATTATTAAATATAGCGAACAGTAAGCACCCTAAGTCATCGGGTGATACGCACTTGTAATAATAATTAATACTTTGTTATTTAATAAAGCGACTATTTATAGCACAAGAGCCTGTCACCCGATGTCCAAGGGAGCTTACTGGCCTTTCTATTAAATAATAAAATATTAATTAACAGCACAAGCTTCTATCACCTCATGACCGCTTTGCTATTAATTAATAATCTATATCGTTTAATAAAGTGACCAGTAAGCGCCCCGGGTCATTGGGTGATAGGCGCTTGCGTTAATAATTTATACTTTATTATTTAAAAGAGAGGTTAGTAAGCGCCCTGGGTCATTGGATGATAGGTGCTTGTGTTAGTAATTAATACTTTGTTATTTAACAGACTGGCCAGTTAGCACCCTGGGTTATTGGGTGATAGGCGCTTGTGTTAATAATTAATACTTTTTTATTCAATAAATCGACCAGTAAACACTCCAGGGCATTAGGTGATAGGCGCTTGCGTTGATAATTAATACTTTATTATTAAATAGAGAGGCCAGTAAGCGCCCTGCGTCTTCGCGTGATAGGCGCTTGTGTTAATTATTAATACTTTGTTATTTAATAAAGCGACTATTTATAGCACAAGAGCCTGTCACCTGATGACCCAGGGTGCTTACTGGCCTTTCTATTAAATAATAAAATATCAAATTACAGCACAAGCTTCTATCGTCTCATGACCGCTGTGCTATTAATTAATAGTCTATATCGTTTCATAAAGTGACCAGTAAGCGCCCTGGGTCATTGGGGAATAGGCGCTTGCGTTAAAAATTTATACTTTATTATTTAATAGAGAGGTAGGTAAGCGCCCTCGGTCATTTGGTGATAGGCGCTTGCGTAAATAATTAATACTTTGTTATTAATAAGAGTGGCTAGTTAGCACCCTGGGTTATCGGTTGATAGGCGCTTGTGCTATTAATTAATACTTTATTATTTAATATAGCGACCAGTAAGCGCCCTGAGTTATCGGGTGATACGCACTTGTGTTAATAATTAACACTCTGTTATTTAATAAAGCGACTATTTATAGCACAAGAGCCTGTCACCCGATGACCCAGATTGCTTACTGGCCTTTCTATTGAATAATAAAATATTAATTAACAGCACAAGCTTCTATCACCTCATGACCGCTGTGCTATTAATTAAGAATATATATCGTTTAATAAAGCGACAAGTAAGCGCCCTCTTCAATAGAAAGGTTAGTAAGCGCCCTCGGTCTTTAGGTGATAGGCGCTTGTGTTAATAATGAATACTTTGTTATTTAACAGAGTGGCCAGTTAGCACCCTGGGTCATTGGGTGATAGACGCTTGCGTTAATAATTTATACTCTTTTATTCAATATAGAGGTTTGTAAGCGCCCTGGGTCATAGGATAATAGGTGCTTGTGTTAATAATTAATACTTTGTTATTTAATGAAGTGGCCAATTAGCACCCTGGGTCATCGAGTGAAAGGCGCTTGCATTAATAATTTATACTCTATTATTTAATTTAGAGGATTGTGAGCGCCCTGGGTCATTGGATAATAGGTGCTCGTGCTGTTAATCAATTCTTTATTATTAAATATAGCAACCAGTAAGCACCCTGGGTCATCGGGTGATAGGTGCTTGTGTTAATAATTATTACGTTGTTATTCAACAGAGTGGCCAGTTAGCACCCTGGGTCATCGGGTGTTAGGCGCTGGTACTATTAATTAATACTTTATTATTTAATAATGTGACCAATTATAGCACGGGAGCCTGTCACCTGATGACCTAAGGTACTTACTGGCCTTTCTATTAAATAAAAAAATATTAATTAACAGCACAAGCACCTATTACCTGATGGCCGCTGTGCTATTAATTAACAATATATATGGTTTAATAAAGCGACTAGTAAGCGCCCTATTTCATAGAGAGGTTAGTAAGCGCCCTCGGTCATTGGGTGATAGGCACTTGTGTTAATAATTAATACTTTGTTATTTAACAGAGTGGCCAGTTAGCACCCTGGGTCATCGGGTGTTAGGCGCTCAAACTATTAATTAATACATTATTTTTAATGAAGTGGACAATTATAGCACAAGATCCTGTCACCTGATGACTTAGGGTGCTTACTGGACTTTCTATTAGAAAGAAAAAATAATAATTAACAGCACAAGCACCTATTACCTAATGATCGCTGTGCTATTAATTAATAATATATATCGTTTAATAAAGCGACCAGTAAGCGCCCTATTCGATAGAGAGGTTAGTAAGCGCCCTTGGTCATTGGGTGATAGGCGCTTGTGTTAACAATTAATACTTTGTTATTTAACAGAGTGGCCAGTTAGCACCCTGGGTAATTGGGTAATAGGCGCTTGCGTTAATAATTTATACTCTATTATTCAAAATAGAGGTTAGTAAGCGCCCTGGGTCATTGGATGGTAGGTGCTTGTGCTGTTAATCAATACTTTATTATTAAATATAGCAACTAGTAAGCAACCTGGGTCATTGGGTGATAGGTGCTTGTGTTAACAATTATTACTTTGTTATTTAACAGAGTGGCCAGTTAGCATCCTGGGTCATCAGGTGTTATGCGCTTGTACTATTAATAAATACTTTATTATTTAATAATGTGACCAATTATAGCACGAGAGCCTGTCACCTGATGACCTAAAGTGCTTACTGGCCTTTCTCTTAAATAATGAAATAATAATTAACAGCGGAAGCACCTATTACCTGATGATCGCTGTGCTATTAATTAAGAATATATATCGTTTAATAAAGCGACAAGTAAGCGCCCTCTTCAATAGAAAGGTTAGTAAGCGCCCTCGGTCTTTGGGTGATAGGCGCTTGTGTTAATAATTAATACTTTGTTATTTAACAGAGTGGCCAGTTAGCACCCTGGGTCATCAGGTAATAGGCGCTTGTGTTAATAATTAATACTTTTTTATTTAATAAATCGACCAGTAAGCACTCCAGGGCATTGGGTGATAGGCGCTTGCGTTGATAATTAATACTTTATTATTAAATAGAGAGGCCAGTAAGCGCCCTGCGTCATCGGGTGATAGGCGCTTGTGTTAATTATTAATACTTTGTTATTTAATAAAGCGACTATTTATAGCACAAGAGCCTGTCACCTGATGACCCAGGGTGCTTACTGGCCTTTCTATTAGATAATAAAATATCAAATTACAGCACAAGCTTCTATCGTCTCATGACCGCTGTGCTATTAATTAATAGTCTATATCGTTTTATAAAGTGACCAGTAAGCGCCCTGGGTCATTGGGGAATAGGCGCTTGCGTAAATAATTAATACTTTGTTATTAATAAGAGTGGCTAGTTAGCACCCTGGGTTTTCGGTTGATAGGCGCTTGTGCTATTAATTAATACTTTATTATTTAATATAGCGACCAGTAAGCGCCCTGAGTTATCGGGTGATACGCACTTGTGTTAATAATTAATACTCTGTTATTTAATAAAGCGACTATTTATAGCACAAGAGCCTGTCACCCGATGACCCAGGGTGCTTACTGGCCTTTCTATTGAATAATAAAATATTAATTAACAGCACAAGCTTCTATCACCTCATGACCGCTGTGCTATTAATTAAGAATATATATCGTTTAATAAAGCGACAAGTAAGCGCCCTCTTCAATAGAAAGGTTAGTAAGCGCCCTCGGTCTTTAGGTGATAGGCGCTTGTGTTAATAATGAATACTTTGTTATTTAACAGAGTGGCCAGTTAGCACCCTGAGTCATTAGGTGATAGACGCTTGCGTTAATAAATTATACTCTATTATTCAATATACAGGTTTGTAAGCGCCCTGGGTCATTGGATAATAGGTGCTCGTGCTGTTAATCAATTCTTTATTATTAAATATAGCAACCAGTAAGCACCCTGGGTCATCGGGTGATAGGTGCTTGTGTTAATAATTATTACGTTGTTATTTAACAGAGTGGCCAGTTAGCACCCTGGGTCATCGGGTGTTAGGCGCTGGTACTATTAATTAATACTTTATTATTTAATAATGTGACCAATTATAGCACGGGAGCCTGTCACCTGATGACCTAAGGTGCTTACTGGCCTTTCTATTAAATAAAAAAATATTAATTAACAGCACAAGCACCTATTACCTGATGGCCGCTGTGCTATTAAATAAGAATATATATAGTTTAATAAAGCGACCAGTAAGCGCCCTATTTCATAGAGAGGTAAGTAAGCGCCCTCGGTCATTGGGTGATAGGCACTTGTGTTTATAATTAATACTTTGTTATTTAACGGAGTGGCCAGTTAGCACCCTGGGTCATCGGGTGTTAGGCGCTCAAACTATTAATTAATACATTATTTTTAATAAAGTGGACAATTATAGCACAAGATCCTGTCACCTGATGACTTTGGGTGCTTACTGGCCTTTCTATTAGAAAGAAAAAATAATAATTAACAGCACAAGCACTTATTACCTAATGATCGCTGTGCTATTAATTAATAATATATATCGTTTAATAAAGCGACCAGTAAGCGCCCTATTCGATAGAGAGGTTAGTAAGCGCCCTTGGTCATTGGGTGATAGGTGCTTGTGTTAACAATTAATACTTTGTTATTAAACAGAGTGGCCAGTTAGCACCCTGAGTTATTGGGTGATAGGCGCTTGTGCTATTAATCAATACTTTATTTTTAAATATAGCGACCAGTAAGCGCCCTGGGTCATCGAGTAATAGGTGCTTGTGTTAATAATTATAACTTTATTATTAAATATAGAGACCAGTAAGCGCCCTGGGTCATCGGGTGAAAGGTGCTTGTGTTAATCATTAATACTTTGTTATTTAACAGAGTGGCCAGTTAGCACCCTGGGTCATCGGGTGATAGGCACTTCTGCTATTAATTAATACTTTACTATTTAATATAGCGACCAGTAAGCGGTCTAAGTCATCAGGTTATAGGCGGTGTGCTATAAATTGATACTTTGTTATTTAATAAAGCGACCATTTATGGCACAAGAGCCTGTCACCCGATGACTTAGGGTGCTTACTGGCCTTTCTCTTAAATAATGAAATATTATTTAACAGCACAAGCTTCTATCACGTTATGACTGCTGTGCTATTAATTAATAATACATATCGTTTAATAAAGCGACCAGTGAGCGCCCCGGGTCATTGGGTGATAGGCGCTTGCGTTGATAATTTATACTCTATTATTTAATATAGAGGTTAGTAAGCGCCCTGGGTAATTGGATGATAGGTGCTTGTGTTAGTAATTAATACTTTGTTATTTAACAGAGTGGCCAGTTAGCACCCTGGGTCATTGGGTGATAGGCGCTTGTGCTATTAGTTAAAACTTTATTATTTAATATATACAGTGACCAGTAAGCACCCTGGGTCATGGGGTAATAGGTGCTTGTGTTAATAATTAATACTTTTTATTTAATAAAGCGACCAGTAAGCACTCCAGGGCATTAGGTGATAGGCGCTTGCGTTGATAATTAATACTTTATTATTAAATAGAGAGGCCAGTAAGCGCCCTGCATCATCGGGTTGAAGGCGCTTGTGTTAATAATTAATACTTTGTTGGTAAACAGAGTGGCTAGTTAGCACCCTGGGTTATCGGGTAATACGCACTTGTAATAATAATTATTACTTTGTTATTTAATAAAGCGACTATTTATAGCACAAGAGCCTGTCACCCGATGACCCAGGGTGCTTACTGTCTTTTTTTTTAAATAATGAAATATCAATTAACAGCACAAGCTTCTATCACCTCATGACCGCTGTGCTATTAATTAATAATATATATTGTTTAATAAAGCGACCAAAAAGCGCCCCGGGTCATTGGGTGATAGGCGCTTGCGTTAATAATTAATACTTTATTATTAAATAGAGAGGCCAGTAAGCGCTCTGGGTCATCAAGTGATAGGCACTTGTGTTAATAATAATTACTTTGTTATTTAACAGAGTAGCCAGTAAGCAACCTGAGTCATTGAATGTTAGGCGCTTGCATTAATAATTTATACTCTATTATTCAATATAGAGGTTTGTTAGCGCCCTGAGTCATTGAATGATAGGTGCTTGTGCTGTTAATCAATTCTTTATTATTGAATATAGCAACCAGTAAGCACTCCAGGGCATTGGGTGATAGGCGCTTGCGTTGATAATTAATACTTTATTATTAAATAGAGAGGCCAGTAAGCGCCCTGGGTCATCGGGTGAAAGGCGCTTGTGTTAATAATAATTACTTTGTTTTTTAACAGAGTGACCAGTAAGCACCCTCAGTCATCGGGTGTTAGGAGCTTAAACTAGTAATTAATACATTATTATTAATAAAGTGACCAATTATAGCACAAGAGCCTGTCACCTGATGACCCAGGGTGCTTACTGGCCTTTCTATTAAATAATAAAATATCAATTAACAGCACAAGCTTTTATTACCTCATGACCGCTGTGCTATTAATTAATTATCTATATCGTTTACTAAAGTGACCAGTAAGCGCCCCGTGTCATTGGGGTATAGGCGCTTGCGTTAATAATTTATACTTTGTTATTTAATAGAGAGGTTAGTAAGCGCCCTCGGTCATTGGATGATAGGTGCTTGTGTTAGTAATCAATACTTTGTTATTTAACAGAGTGGCCAGTTAGCACCCTGGGTCATTGGGTAATAGGCGCTTCCGTTAATAATTTATACTCTATTATTCAAAATAGAGGTTAGTAAGCGCCCTGGGTCATTGGATGGTAGGTGCTTGTGCTGTTAATCAATTCTTTATTATTAAATAAAGTAACCTGTAAGCCTTCCAGGGCATTGGGTAATAGGCGCTTGCGTTGATAATTAATACTTTATTATTAAATAGAGAGGCCAGTAAGCGCCCTGGGTCATCGGGTGATAGCCGCTTGTGTTAATAATAATTACTTTGTTTTTTAACAGAGTGGCCAGTAAGCACCCTCAGTCATCGGTTGTTAGGAGCTTAAACTAGTAATTAATACATTATTATTAATAAAGTGACCAATTATAGCACAAGAGCCTGTTACCTAATGACCCAGAATGCTTACTGGCCTTTCTATTAAATAAAAAAATATTAAATAACAGCACAAGCACCTATTACCTAATGATCGCTGTGCTATTAATTAATAATATACATCGTCCAATAAAGCAACTAGTAAGCGCCCTATTTAATAGAAAGGTTAGTAAGCGCCCTCAGTCATAGGGTGAGAGGTGCTTGTGTTAATAATTAATACTTTGTTATTAAACAGAGTGGCTTGTTAGCACCCTGAGTTATCTTGTATTAAGCGCTTGTGCTATTAATTAATACCTCATTATTTAATATAGCGACCAGTAAGCGCCCTAAGTCATCGGGTGATACGAACATGTGTTAATAATTAATACTTTGTTATTTAATAAAGCTACTATTTATAGCACAAGAGCCAGTCACCTGATGACTAGGGTGCTTACTGGCCTTTCTATTAAATAATAAAATATCAATATTTTAGCACAAGCTTCTATCACCTCATGACCGCTGTGCTATTAATTAATAATCTATATCGTTTAATGAAGTGACCTGTAAGCGCCCCAGGTCATTGGGGAATAGGCGCTTGCGTTAATAATTTATACTTTATTATTTAATAGAGAGGTTAGTAAGCGCCCTTGGTCATTTGATGATAGGTGCTTGTGTTAGTTATCAATACTTTGTTTTCTTAACAAAGTAGCCAGTTAGCACCCTGGGTCATTGGGTGATAGGCGCTAGCGTTAATAATTTATACTCTATTATTAAATATAGCGATCAGTAAGCGCCCTCGGTCATTGGGTGATAGGCGCTTGTGCTGTTTATCAATTCTTTATTATTAAATATAGCAACCAGTAAGCACCCTGGGTCATCGGGTGATAGATGCTTGTGTTAATGATTATTACTTTGTTATTTAACAGAGTGGCCAGTTAGCACCCTGGAACATTGGGATATAGGCGCTTGCGTTAATAATTTATACTCTATTATTCAATATAGAGGTTTGTAAGCGCCCTAGGTCATTGGATGATAGGTGCTTGTACTGTTCATCAATTCTTTATTATTAAATATAGCAACTAGTAAGCACTCTGGGTCATCGGGTGATAGGTGCTTGTGTTAATAATTATTACTTTGTTATTTAACAGAGTGGCCAGTTAGCACCTTGGGTCATTGGGTGTTAGGCGCTTGTACTATTAATAAATACTTTATTATTTAATAATGTAACCATTTATGGCACAAGAGCCTGTCACCCGATGACCCTTGCTTACTGGCCTTTCTATTAAATAAAAAAATATTAATTAACAGCACAAGCACCTATTACCTGATGATCGCTGTGCTAGTAATTAAGAATATATATGGTTTAATAAAGCAACCAGTAAGCGCCCTATTTTATAGAGAGGTTAGTAAGCGCCCTCGGTCATTGGGTGAAAGGCGCTTGTGTTAATAATTAATACTTTGTTATTTAACAAAGTGGCCAGTTAGCACCCTGGGTCATCGGGTAATAGGCGCTTCTACTATTAATTAATACTTTACTATTTAATATAGCGACCAGTAAGCGGTCTAGGTAATCGGGTGATAGGCGTTTGTGCTATTAATTGATACTTTGTTATTTAATAAAGCGACCATTTATGGCACAAGAGCCTGTCACCTGATTCCCAGGATGCTTACTGGCCTTTCTATTAAATAATAAAATATTATTTAACAGCACAAGCTTCTATCACGTTATGACTGCTGTGCTATTATTTAATAATACATATCGTTTAATAAAGCGACCAGTGAGCGCCCCGGGTCATTGGATGATAGGAGCTTGCGTTAATCATTTATACTCTATTATTTAATATAGAGGTTAGTAAGTGCCCTGGGTCATTGGATGAGAGGTGCTTGTGTTAATAATTAATACTTTGTTATTCAATGAAGTGGCCAGTTAGCACCCTGGGTCATCGAGTGATAGGCGCTTGTGCTATTAGTTAGTACTTTATTATTGAATATATACAGTGACCAGTAAGCACCCTGGGTTTATCGGGTAATAGGCTCTTAAACTATTAATTAATACATCATTATCAATAAAGCGACTATTTATAAAACAAGAGCCTGTCACCCGATGACCGAGGGTGCTTACTGGCCTTTCTATTGAATAATGAAAAATCAATTAACAGCACAAGCTTCTATCTCCCATGACCGCTGTGCTATTAATTAATAATATATATCGTTTAATAAAACGATCAGTAAGCGCCCCGGGTCATTGGGTGATAAGCGCTTGCGTTAATAATTTATACTTTATCATTCAATAGAGAGGTTAGTAAGCGCCCTGGGTTATTGGATGATAGGTGCTTGTGTTAGTAATAAATACTTTGTTATTTAACAGAGTGGCCAGTTAGCACCCTGGGTCATTGGGTTATAGGCGCTTCCGTTAATAATTTATACTCTATTATTCAATATAGAGGTTTGTAAGCGCCCTAGGTCATTGGATGATAGGTGCTTGTAATGTTAATCAATTCTTTATTATTAAATATAGCAACTAGTAAGCACTCTGGGTCATCGGGTGATAGGTGCTTGTGTTAATAATTATTACTTTGTTATTTAACAGAGTGGCCAGTTAGATCCTTGGGTCATTGGGTGTTAGGCGCTTGTACTAATAATTAATACTTTATTATTTAATAATGTGACCAATTATAGCACGGAAGCCTGTCACCTGATGACCTAAGGTGCTTACTGGCCTTTCTATTGAATAAAAAAATTATTAATTAACAGCCTAAGCACCTATTACCTGATGATCGCTGTGCTATTAATTAAGAATATATATGGTTTAATAAAGCGACCAGTAAGCGCCCTATTTTATGGAGAGGCAAGTAAGCGCCCTCGGTCATTAGGGAATAGGCGCTTGTGTTAAAAATTAATACTTTGTTATTCAACAGAGTGGCCAGTTAGCTTCCTGAGTTATCGGGTGATAGGCGCTTGTGCTATTAATCAATACTTTATTTTTAAATATAGCGACCAGTAAGCGCCCTGGGTTATCGGGTGATAGATGCTTCTGCTATTATTAATACTTCACTATTTATTATAGCGACCAGTACGTGCTCGGGGTCATCGGGTGATAGGCGCTTGTGCTAATAATTAGTAATATATATTGTTTAATAAAGCGACCAGTAAGCGCTACAGGTCATCGGGTAATAGGTGCTTGTGTTAATAATTATAACTCTATTATTAAATATAGCGACCAGTAAGCGCCCTGGGTCATCGGGTGATGGGTGCTTGTGTTAATTATTTATACTTTGTTATTTAACAGAGTGGCCAGTTAGCACCCTGGGTCATCGGGTGATAGGCGCTTGCGTTGATAATTTATACTCTATTATTTAATAAAGAGGTTAGTCAGCGCCCTGGGTCATTGGATGATAGGTGCTTGTGTTAATAATTAATACTTTGTTATTTAACGGAGTGGCCAGTTAGCACACCTTGGGTCATCGAGTGATAGGCGCTTGTGCTATTAGTTAGTACTTTATTATTTAATATATACAGTGACCAGTAAGCACCCTGGGTCATTGGGTAATAGGCGCTTGTGTTAATAATTAATACTTTTTTATTTAATAAAGCGACCAGTAAGCACCCCAGGGCATTAGTTGATGGGCGCTTGCGTTGATAATTAATACTTTATTATTAAATAGAGAGGCCATTAAGCGCCCTGGGTCATCATGTGATGGAGCTTGTGTTAATAATAATTAATTCGTTATTCAACAGAGTGGCCAGTAAGCACCCTGGGTTATTGGGTGTTAGGCGCTGGTACTATTAATTAATACTTTATTATTTAATATAGCGACCAGTAAGCGCCCTGAGTTATCGGGTGATACGCACTTGTGTTAATAATTAACACTCTGTTATTTAATAAAGCGACTATTTATAGCACAAGAGCCTGTCACCCGATGACCCAGATTGCTTACTGGCCTTTCTATTGAATAATAAAATATTAATTAACAGCACAAGCTTCTATCACCTCATGACCGCTGTGCTATTAATTAAGAATATATATCGTTTAATAAAGCGACAAGTAAGCGCCCTCTTCAATAGAAAGGTTAGTAAGCGCCCTCGGTCTTTAGGTGATAGGCGCTTGTGTTAATAATGAATACTTTGTTATTTAACAGAGTGGCCAGTTAGCACCCTGGGTCATTGGGTGATAGACGCTTGCGTTAATAATTTATACTCTTTTATTCAATATAGAGGTTTGTAAGCGCCCTGGGTCATAGGATAATAGGTGCTTGTGTTAATAATTAATACTTTGTTATTTAATGAAGTGGCCATTTAGCACCCTGGGTCATCGAGTGAAAGGCGCTTGCATTAATAATTTATACTCTATTATTTAATTTAGAGGATTGTAAGCGCCCTGGGTCATTGGATAATAGGTCCTCGTGCTGTTAATTAATTCTTTATTATTAAATATAGCAACCAGTAAGCACCCTGGGTCATCGTTAGATAGGTGCTTGTGTTAATAATTATTACGTTGTTATTCAACAGAGTGGCCAGTTAGCACCCTGGGTCATCGGGTGTTAGGCGCTGGTACTATTAATTAATACTTTATTATTTAATAATGTGACCAATTATAGCACGGGAGCCTGTCACCTGATGACCTAAGGTGCTTACTGGCCTTTCTATTAAATAAAAAAATATTAATTAACAGCACAAGCACCTATTACCTGATGGCCGCTGTGCTATTAATTAAGAATATATATGGTTTAATAAAGCGACCAGTAAGCGCCCTATTTCATAGAGAGGTTAGTAAGCGCCCTCGGTCATTGGGTGATAGGCACTTGTGTTAATAATTAATACTTTGTTATTTAACAGAGTGGCCAGTTAGCACCCTGGGTCATCGGGTGTTAGGCGCTCAAACTATTAATTAATACATTATTTTTAATAAAGTGGACAATTATAGCACAAGATCCTGTCACCTGATGACTTAGGGTGCTTACTGGCCTTTCTATTAGAAAGAAAAAATAATAATTAACAGCACAAGCACTTATTACCTAATGATCGCTGTGCTATTAATTAATAACATATATCGTTTAATAAAGCGACCAGTAAGCGCCCTATTCGATAGAGAGGTTAGTGAGCGCCCTTGGTCATTGGGTGATAGGCGCTTGTGTTAACAATTAATACTTTGTTATTAAACAGAGTGGCCAGTTAGCACCCTGAGTTATTGGGTGATAGGCGCTTGTGCTATTAATCAATACTTTATTTTTAAATATAGCGACCAGTAAGCGCCCTGGGTCATCGGGTGATAGGTGCTTGTGTTAATAATTAATACTTTGTTATTTAACAAAGAAGCCAGTAAGCACCCTGGGTCATCGGATGATAGGCGCTTCTGCTATCATTATTACTTTACTATTTATTATAGCGACCAGTACGTGCTCGGGGTCAGCGGGTGATAGGATCTTGTGCTAATAATTAGTTATATATATCGTTTAATAGAGCGACCAGTAAGCGCTACAGGTCATCGAGTAATAGGTGCTTGTGTTAATAATTATAACTTTATTATTAAATATAGAGACCAGTAAGCGCCCTGGGTCATCGGGTGAAAGGTGCTTGTGTTAATCATTAATACTTTGTTATTTAACAGAGTGGCCAGTTAGCACCCTGGGTCATTGGGTGATAGGCGCTTGTGCTATTAGTTAGTACTTTATTATTTAATATATACAGTGACTAGTAAGCACCCTGGGTCATGGGGTAATAGGCGCTTGTGTTAATAATTAATACTTTTTATTTAATAAAGCGACCAGTAAGCACTCCAGGGCATTAGGTGATAGGCGCTTGCGTTGATAATTAATACTTTATTATTAAATAGAGAGGCCAGTAAGCGCCCTGCGTCAACGGGTTAAAGGCGCTTGTGTTAATAATTAATACTTTGTTGGTAAACAGAGTGGCTAGTTAGCACCCTGGGTTATCGGGTGATAAGCGCTTGTGCTATTAATTAATACTTTATTATTAAATATAGCGACCAGTAAGCACCCTGAGTCATCGGGTGATACGGACTTGTAATAATAATTAATACTTTGTTATTTAATAAAGCGACTATTTATAGCACAAGAGCCTGTCACCCGATGACCCAGGGTGCTTACTGGCTTTTTTTTTAAATAATGAAATATCAATTAACAGCACAAGCTTCTATCACCTCATGACCGCTGTGCTATTGATTAATAATCTATATCGTTTAATGAAGTGACCAGTAAGCGCCCCAGGTCACTGGGGAATAGGCGCTTGCGTTATTAATTTATACTTTATAATTTGATAGAGAGGTTAGTAAGCGCCCTCGGTCATTGGGTGATAGGCGCTTGCGAAAATAATTAATACTTTGTTATTAATTAGAGTGGCTAGTTAGCACCCTGGGTTATCGGGTGTTAGGCGCTCAAACTATTAATTAATACATTATTATTAATAAAGTGGACAATTATAGCACAAGATCCTGTCACCTAATAACTCAGGGTGCTTACTGGACTTTCTATTAGAAAGAAAAAATAATAATTAACAGCACAAGCACCTATTACCTAATGATCGCTGTGCTATTAATTAATAATATATATCGTTTAATAAAGCGACCAGTAAGCGCCCTATTCGATAGAGAGGTTAGTAAGCGCCCTTGGTCATTGGGTGATAGGCGCTTGTGTTAACAATTAATACTTTGTTATTTAACAGAGTGGCCAGTTAGCACCCTGGGTAATTGGGTAATAGGCGCTTGCGTTAATAATTTATACTCTATTATTCAAAATAGAGGTTAGTAAGCGCCCTGGGTCATTGGATGGTAGGTGCTTGTGCTGTTAATCAATACTTTATTATTAAATATAGCAACTAGTAAGCAACCTGGGTCATTGGGTGATAGGTGCTTGTGTTAACAATTATTACTTTGTTATTTAACAGAGTGGCCAGTTAGCATCCTGGGTCATCAGGTGTTATGCGCTTGTACTATTAATAAATACTTTATTATTTAATAATGTGACCAATTATAGCACGAGAGCCTGTCACCTGATGACCTAAGGTGCTTACTGGCCTTTCTCTTAAATAATGAAATAATAATTAACAGCGGAAGCACCTATTACCTGATGATCGCTGTGCTATTAATTAAGAATATATATCGTTTAATAAAGCGACAAGTAAGCGCCCTCTTCAATAGAAAGGTTAGTAAGCGCCCTCGGTCTTTGGGTGATAGGCGCTTGTGTTAATAATTAATACTTTGTTATTTAACAGAGTGGCCAGTTAGCACCCTGGGTCATCAGGTAATAGGCGCTTGTGTTAATAATTAATACTTTTTTATTTAATAAATCGACCAGTAAGCACTCCAGGGCATTGGGTGATAGGCGCTTGCGTTGATAATTAATACTTTATTATTAAATAGAGAGGCCAGTAAGCGCCCTGCGTCATCGGGTGATAGGCGCTTGTGTTAATTATTAATACTTTGTTATTTAATAAAGCGACTATTTATAGCACAAGAGCCTGTCACCTGATGACCCAGGGTGCTTACTGGCCTTTCTATTAGATAATAAAATATCAAATTACAGCACAAGCTTCTATCGTCTCATGACCGCTGTGCTATTAATTAATAGTCTATATCGTTTTATAAAGTGACCAGTAAGCGCCCTGGGTCATTGGGGAATAGGCGCTTGCGTAAATAATTAATACTTTGTTATTAATAAGAGTGGCTAGTTAGCACCCTGGGTTATCGGTTGATAGGCGCTTGTGCTATTAATTAATACTTTATTATTTAATATAGCGACCAGTAAGCGCCCTGAGTTATCGGGTGATACGCACTTGTGTTAATAATTAATACTCTGTTATTTAATAAAGCGACTATTTATAGCACAAGAGCCTGTCACCCGATGACCCAGGGTGCTTACTGGCCTTTCTATTGAATAAAAAAATATTAATTAACAGCACAAGCACCTATTACCTGATGGCCGCTGTGCTATTAAATAAGAATATATATGGTTTAATAAAGCGACCAGTAAGCGCCCTATTTCATAGAGAGGTTAGTAAGCGCCCTCGGTCATTGGGTGATAGGCACTTGTGTTTATAATTAATACTTTGTTATTTAACGGAGTGGCCAGTTAGCACCCTGGGTCATCGGGTGTTAGGCGCTCAAACTATTAATTAATACATTATTTTTAATAAAGTGGACAATTATAGCACAAGATCCTGTCACCTGATGACTTTGGGTGCTTACTGGCCTTTCTATTAGAAAGAAAAAATAATAATTAACAGCACAAGCACTTATTACCTAATGATCGCTGTGCTATTAATTAATAATATATATCGTTTAATAAAGCGACCAGTAAGCGCCCTATTCGATAGAGAGGTTAGTAAGCGCCCTTGGTCATTGGGTGATAGGTGCTTGTGTTAACAATTAATACTTTGTTATTAAACAGAGTGGCCAGTTAGCACCCTGAGTTATTGGGTGATAGGCGCTTGTGCTATTAATCAATACTTTATTTTTAAATATAGCGACCAGTAAGCGCCCTGGGTCATCGAGTAATAGGTGCTTGTGTTAATAATTATAACTTTATTATTAAATATAGAGACCAGTAAGCGCCCTGGGTCATCGGGTGAAAGGTGCTTGTGTTAATCATTAATACTTTGTTATTTAACAGAGTGGCCAGTTAGCACCCTGGGTCATCGGGTGATAGGCACTTCTGCTATTAATTAATACTTTACTATTTAATATAGCGACCAGTAAGCGGTCTAAGTCATCAGGTTATAGGCGGTGTGCTATAAATTGATACTTTGTTATTTAATAAAGCGACCATTTATGGCAAAAGAGCCTGTCACCCGATGACTTAGGGTGCTTACTGGCCTTTCTCTTAAATAATGAAATATTATTTAACAGCACAAGCTTCTATCACGTTATGACTGCTGTGCTATTAATTAATAATACATATCGTTTAATAAAGCGACCAGTGAGCGCCCCGGGTCATTGGGTGATAGGCGCTTGCGTTGATAATTTATACTCTATTATTTAATATAGAGGTTAGTAAGCGCCCTGGGTCATTGGATGATAGGTGCTTGTGTTAGTAATTAATACTTTGTTATTTAACAGAGTGGCCAGTAAGCACTCTAGGGCATTAGGTGATAGGCGCTTGCGTTGATAATTAATACTTTATTATTAAATAGAGAGGCCAGTAAGCGCCCTGCATCATCGGGTTGAAGGCGCTTGTGTTAATAATTAATACTTTGTTGGTAAACAGAGTGGCTAGTTAGCACCCTGGGTTATCGGGTAATACGCACTTGTAATAATAATTATTACTTTGTTATTTAATAAAGCGACTATTTATAGCACAAGAGCCTGTCACCCGATGACCCAGGGTGCTTACTGTCTTTTTTTTTAAATAATGAAATATCAATTAACAGCACAAGCTTCTATCACCTCATGACCGCTGTGCTATTAATTAATAATATATATTGTTTAATAAAGCGACCAAAAAGCGCCCCGGGTCATTGGGTGATAGGCGCTTGCGTTAATAATTAATACTTTATTATTAAATAGAGAGGCCAGTAAGCGCTCTGGGTCATCAAGTGATAGGCACTTGTGTTAATAATAATTACTTTGTTATTTAACAGAGTAGCCAGTAAGCAACCTGAGTCATTGAATGTTAGGCGCTTGCATTAATAATTTATACTCTATTATTCAATATAGAGGTTTGTTAGCGCCCTGAGTCATTGAATGATAGGTGCTTGTGCTGTTAATCAATTCTTTATTATTGAATATAGCAACCAGTAAGCACTCCAGGGCATTGGGTGATAGGCGCTTGCGTTGATAATTAATACTTTATTATTAAATAGAGAGGCCAGTAAGCGCCCTGGGTCATCGGGTGATAGGCGCTTGTGTTAATAATAATTACTTTGTTTTTTAACAGAGTGACCAGTAAGCACCCTCAGTCATCGGGTGTTAGGAGCTTAAACTAGTAATTAATACATTATTATTAATAAAGTGACCAATTATAGCACAAGAGCCTGTCACCTGATGACCCAGGGTGCTTACTGGCCTTTCTATTAAATAATAAAATATCAATTAACAGCACAAGCTTCTATCACCTCATGACCGCTGTGCTATTAATTAATTATCTATATCGTTTACTAAAGTGACCAGTAAGCGCCCCGTGTCATTGGGGTATAGGCGCTTGCGTTAATAATTTATACTTTGTTATTTAATAGAGAGGTTTGTAAGCGCCCTCGGTCATTGGATGAAAGGTGCTTGTGTTAGTAATCAATACTTTGTTATTTAACAGAGTGGCCAGTTAGCACCCTGGGTCATTGGGTAATAGGCGCTTCCGTTAATAATTTATACTCTATTATTCAAAATAGAGGTTAGTAAGCGCCCTGGGTCATTGGATGGTAGGTGCTTGTGCTGTTAATCAATTCTTTATTATTAAATAAAGCAACCTGTAAGCCTTCCAGGGCATTGGGTAATAGGCGCTTGCGTTGATAATTAATACTTTATTATTAAATAGAGAGGCCAGTAAGCGCCCTGGGTCATCGGGTGATAGGCGCTTGTGTTAATAATAATTACTTTGTTTTTTAACAGAGTGGCCAGTAAGCACCCTCAGTCATCGGGTGTTAGGAGCTTAAACTAGTAATTAATACATTATTATTAATAAAGTGACCAATTATAGCACAAGAGCCTGTTACCTGATGACCCAGAATGCTTACTGGCCTTTCTATTAAATAAAAAAATATTAAATAACAGCACAAGCACCTATTACCTAATGATCGCTGTGCTATTAATTAATAATATATATCGTCCAATAAAGCAACTAGTAAGCGCCCTATTTAATAGAAAGGTTAGTAAGCGCCCTCAGTCATAGGGTGAGAGGTGCTTGTGTTAATAATTAATACTTTGTTATTAAACAGAGTGGCTAGTTAGCACCCTGAGTTATCTTGTATTAAGCGCTTGTGCTATTAATTAATACCTCATTATTTAATATAGCGACCAGTAAGCGCCCTAAGTCATCGGGTGATACGAACATGTGTTAATAATTAATACTTTGTTATTTAATAAAGCTACTATTTATAGCACAAGAGCCAGTCACCTGATGACTAGGGTGCTTACTGGCCTTTCTATTAAATAATAAAATATCAATTAACAGCACAAGCTTCTATCACCTCATGACCGCTGTGCTATTAATTAATAATCTATATCGTTTAATGAAGTGACCTGTAAGCGCCCCAGGTCATTGGGGAATAGGCGCTTGCGTTAATAATTTATACTTTATTATTTAATAGAGAGGTTAGTAAGCGCCCTTGGTCATTTGATGATAGGTGCTTGTGTTAGTTATCAATACTTTGTTTTCTTAACAAAGTAGCCAGTTAGCACCCTGGGTCATTGGGTGATAGGCGCTAGCGTTAATAATTTATACTCTATTATTAAATATAGCGATCAGTAAGCGCCCTCGGTCATTGGGTGATAGGCGCTTGTGCTGTTTATCAATTCTTTATTATTAAATATAGCAACCAGTAAGCACCCTGGGTCATCGGGTGATAGATGCTTGTGTTAATGATTATTACTTTGTTATTTAACAGAGTGGCCAGTTAGCACCCTGGAACATTGGGATATAGGCGCTTGCGTTAATAATTTATACTCTATTATTCAATATAGAGGTTTGTAAGCGCCCTAGGTCATTGGATGATAGGTGCTTGTACTGTTAATCAATTCTTTATTATTAAATATAGCAACTAGTAAGCACTCTGGGTCATCGGGTGATAGGTGCTTGTGTTAATAATTATTACTTCGTTATTTAACAGAGTGGCCAGTTAGCACCTTGGGTCATTGGGTGTTAGGCGCTTGTACTATTAATAAATACTTTATTATTTAATAATGTAACCATTTATGGCACAAGAGCCTGTCACCCGATGACCCTTGCTTACTGGCCTTTCTATTAAATAAAAAAATATTAATTAACAGCACAAGCACCTATTACCTGATGATCGCTGTGCTAGTAATTAAGAATATATATGGTTTAATAAAGCAACCAGTAAGCGCCCTATTTTATAGAGAGGTTAGTAAGCGCCCTCGGTCATTGGGTGAAAGGCGCTTGTGTTAATAATTAATACTTTGTTATTTAACAAAGTGGCCAGTTAGCACCCTGGGTCATCGGGTAATAGGCGCTTCTACTATTAATTAATACTTTACTATTTAATATAGCGACCAGTAAGCGGTCTAGGTAATCGGGTGATAGGCGTTTGTGCTATTAATTGATACTTTGTTATTTAATAAAGCGACCATTTATGGCACAAGAGCCTGTCACCTGATTCCCAGGATGCTTACTGGCCTTTCTATTAAATAATAAAATATTATTTAACAGCACAAGCTTCTATCACGTTATGACTGCTGTGCTATTATTTAATAATACATATCGTTTAATAAAGCGACCAGTGAGCGCCCCGGGTCATTGGATGATAGGAGCTTGCGTTAATCATTTATACTCTATTATTTAATATAGAGGTTAGTAAGTGCCCTGGGTCATTGGATGAGAGGTGCTTGTGTTAATAATTAATACTTTGTTATTCAATGAAGTGGCCAGTTAGCACCCTGGGTCATCGAGTGATAGGCGCTTGTGCTATTAGTTAGTACTTTATTATTGAATATATACAGTGACCAGTAAGCACCCTGGGTTTATCGGGTAATAGGCTCTTAAACTATTAATTAATACATCATTATCAATAAAGCGACTATTTATAAAACAAGAGCCTGTCACCCGATGACCGGGGGTGCTTACTGGCCTTTCTATTGAATAATGAAAAATCAATTAACAGCACAAGCTTCTATCTCCCATGACCGCTGTGCTATTAATTAATAATATATATCGTTTAATAAAACGATCAGTAAGCGCCCCGGGTCATTGGGTGATAAGCGCTTGCGTTAATAATTTATACTTTATCATTCAATAGAGAGGTTAGTAAGCGACCTGGGTCATTGGATGGTAGGTGCTTGTGCTGTTAATCAATTCTTTATTATTAAATAAAGCAACCTGTAAGCCTTCCAGGGCATTGGGTAATAGGCGCTTGCGTTGATAATTAATACTTTATTATTAAATAAAGAGGCCAGTAAGCGCCCTGGGTCATCGGGTGATGGCGCTTGTGTTAATAATAATTACTTTGTTTTTTAACAGAGTGGCCAGTAAGCACCCTCAGTCATCGGGTGTTAGGAGCTTAAACTAGTAATTAATACATTATTATTAATAAAGTGACCAATTATAGCACAAGAGCCTGTTACCTGATGACCCAGAATGCTTACTGGCCTTTCTATTAAATAAAAAAATATTAAATAACAGCACAAGCACCTATTACCTAATGATCGCTGTGCTATTAATTAATAATATATATCGTCCAATAAAGCAACTAGTAAGCGCCCTATTTAATAGAAAGGTTAGTAAGCGCCCTCAGTCATAGGGTGAGAGGTGCTTGTGTTAATAATTAATACTTTGTTATTAAACAAAGTGGCTAGTTAGCACCCTGAGTTATCTTGTATTAAGCGCTTGTGCTATTAATTAATACCTCATTATTTAATATAGCGACCAGTAAGCGCCCTAAGTCATCGGGTGATACGAACATGTGTTAATAATTAATACTTTGTTATTTAATAAAGCTACTATTTATAGCACAAGAGCCAGTCACCTGATGACTAGGGTGCTTACTGGCCTTTCTATTAAATAATAAAATATCAATAATTCAGCACAAGCTTCTATCACCTCATGACCGCTGTGCTATTAATTAATAATCTATATCGTTTAATGAAGTGACCTGTAAGCGCCCCAGGTCATTGGGGAATAGGCGCTTGCGTTAATAATTTATACTTTATTATTTAATAGAGAGGTTAGTAAGCGCCCTTGGTCATTTGATGATAGGTGCTTGTGTTAGTTATCAATACTTTGTTTTCTTAACAAAGTAGCCAGTTAGCACCCTGGGTCATTGGGTGATAGGCGCTAGCGTTAATAATTTATACTCTATTATTAAATATAGCGATCAGTAAGCGCCCTCGGTCATTGGGTGATAGGCGCTTGTGCTGTTTATCAATTCTTTATTATTAAATATAGCAACCAGTAAGCACCCTGGGTCATCGGGTGATAGATGCTTGTGTTAATGATTATTACTTTGTTATTTAACAGAGTGGCCAGTTAGCACCCTGGAACATTGGGATATAGGCGCTTGCGTTAATAATTTATACTCTATTATTCAATATAGAGGTTTGTAAGCGCCCTAGGTCATTGGATGATAGGTGCTTGTACTGTTAATCAATTCTTTATTATTAAATATAGCAACTAGTAAGCACTCTGGGTCATCGGGTGATAGGTGCTTGTGTTAATAATTATTACTTTGTTATTTAACAGAGTGGCCAGTTAGCACCTTGGGTCATTGGGTGTTAGGCGCTTGTACTATTAATAAATACTTTATTATTTAATAATGTAACCATTTATGGCACAAGAGCCTGTCACCCGATGACCCTTGCTTACTGGCCTTTCTATTAAATAAAAAAATATTAATTAACAGCACAAGCACCTATTACCTGATGATCGCTGTGCTAGTAATTAAGAATATATATGGTTTAATAAAGCAACCAGTAAGCGCCCTATTTTATAGAGAGGTTAGTAAGCGCCCTCGGTCATTGGGTGAAAGGCGCTTGTGTTAATAATTAATACTTTGTTATTTAACAAAGTGGCCAGTTAGCACCCTGGGTCATCGGGTAATAGGCGCTTCTACTATTAATTAATACTTTACTATTTAATATAGCGACCAGTAAGCGGTCTAGGTAATCGGGTGATAGGCGTTTGTGCTATTAATTGATACTTTGTTATTTAATAAAGCGACCATTTATGGCACAAGAGCCTGTCACCTGATTCCCAGGATGCTTACTGGCCTTTCTATTAAATAATAAAATATTATTTAACAGCACAAGCTTCTATCACGTTATGACTGCTGTGCTATTATTTAATAATACATATCGTTTAATAAAGCGACCAGTGAGCGCCCCGGGTCATTGGATGATAGGAGCTTGCGTTAATCATTTATACTCTATTATTTAATATAGAGGTTAGTAAGTGCCCTGGGTCATTGGATGAGAGGTGCTTGTGTTAATAATTAATACTTTGTTATTCAATGAAGTGGCCAGTTAGCACCCTGGGTCATCGAGTGATAGGCGCTTGTGCTATTAGTTAGTACTTTATTATTGAATATATACAGTGACCAGTAAGCACCCTGGGTTTATCGGGTAATAGGCTCTTAAACTATTAATTAATACATCATTATCAATAAAGCGACTATTTATAAAACAAGAGCCTGTCACCCGATGACCGAGGGTGCTTACTGGCCTTTCTATTGAATAATAAAAAATCAATTAACAGCACAAGCTTCTATCTCCCATGACCGCTGTGCTATTAATTAATAATATATATCGTTTAATAAAACGATCAGTAAGCGCCCCGGGTCATTGGGTGATAAGCGCTTGCGTTAATAATTTATACTTTATCATTCAATAGAGAGGTTAGTAAGCGCCCTGGGTCATTGGATGATAGGTGCTTGTGTTAGTAATAAATTCTTTGTTATTTAACAGAGTGGCCAGTTAGCACCCTGGGTCATTGGGTTATAGGCGCTTGCGTTATTAATTTATACTCTATTATTCAATATAGAGGTTTGTAAGCGCCCTAGGTCATTGGATGATAGGTGCTTGTAATGTTAATCAATTCTTTATTATTAAATATAGCAACTAGTAAGCACTCTGGGTCATCGGGTGATAGGTGCTTGTGTTAATAATTAATACTTTATTATTTAATAATGTGACCAATTATAGCACGGAAGCCTGTCACCTGATGACCTAAGGTGCTTACTGGCCTTTCTATTGAATAAAAAAATATTAATTAACAGCCTAAGCACCTATTACCTGATGATCGCTGTGCTATTAATTAAGAATATATATGGTTTAATAAAGCGACCAGTAAGCGCCCTATTTTATGGAGAGGCAAGTAAGCGCCCTCGGTCATTAGGGAATAGGCGCTTGTGTTAAAAATTAATACTTTGTTATTCAACAGAGTGGCCAGTTAGCTTCCTGAGTTATAGGGGTGATAGGCGCTTGTGCTATTAATCAATACTTTATTTTTAAATATAGCGACCAGTAAGCGCCCTGGGTCATCGTGTGATAGATGCTTCTGCTATTATTAATACTTCACTATTTATTATAGCGACCAGTACGTGCTCGGGGTCATCGGGTGATAGGCGCTTGTGCTAATAATTAGTAATATATATTGTTTAATAAAGCGACCAGTAAGCGCTACAGGTCATCGGGTAATAGGTGCTTGTGTTAATAATTATAACTCTATTATTAAATATAGCGACCAGTAAGCGCCCTGGGTCATCGGGTGATGGGTGCTTGTGTTAATTATTTATACTTTGTTATTTAACAGAGTGGCCAGTTAGCACCCTGGGTCATCGGGTGATAGGCGCTTGCGTTGATAATTTATACTCTATTATTCAATAAAGAGGTTAGTCAGCGCCCTGGGTCATTGGATGATAGGTGCTTGTGTTAATAATTAATACTTTGTTATTTAACGGAGTGGCCAGTTAGCACACCTTGGGTTATCGAGTGATAGGCGCTTGTGCTATTAGTTAGTACTTTATTATTTAATATATACAGTGACCAGTAAGCACCCTGGGTCATCGGGTAATAGGCGCTTGTGTTAATAATTAATACTTTTTTATTTAATAAAGCGACCAGTAAGCACCCCAGGGCATTAGTTGATGGGCGCTTGCGTTGATAATTAATACTTTATTATTAAATAGAGAGGCCATTAAGCGCCCTGGGTCATCATGTGATGGAGCTTGTGTTAATAATAATAAATTTGTTATTTAACAGAGTGGCCAGTAAGCACCCTGGGTTATTGGGTGTTAGGCGCTTAAACTATTACTTAATACATTATTATTAATAAAGTGACCAATTATAGCACAAAAGCCTGTTACCTAATGACCCAAAATGCTTACTGGCCTTCCTATTAAATAAAAAAATATTAATTAACAGCACAAGTACCTGTTACCTAATGATCGCTGTAATAATAATTAATAATATATATCGTTTAATAAGGCGACTAGTAAGCGCCCTATTCAATAGAGAGGTTAGTAAGCGCCCTGGGTCATTGGATGATAGGTGCTTGTGTTAGTAATTAATACTTTGTCATTTAACCGAGTGGCCAGTAAGCACCCTGGGTCATTGGGTGATAGGCGCTTGCGTTATTAATTTATACTCTATTATTCAATATAGAGGTTTGTAAGCGCCCTGGGTCATTGGATGATAGGTGCTTGTGCTGTTTATCAATTCTTTATTATTAAATATAGCAACCAGTAAGCACCCTGGGTCATCATGTGGTAGGTGCTTGTGTTAATAATTATGACTTTGTTATTTAACAGAGTGGCCAGTTAGCACCCTGGGTCATCGAGTGTTAGGCGCTTGTACTATTAATTAATACTTTATTATTTAATAATGTGACCAATTATAGCTCGGGAGCCTGTCGACTAATGACTTTAGGTGCTCACTGGCCTTTCTATTAAATAAAAAAATATTAATTAACATTACAAGCACCTATTACCTGATAATCGCTGTGCTATTAATTAAGATTATATATAGTTTAATAAAGTGACCAGTAAGCGCCCTATTTAATAGAGAGATTAGTAAGCGCCCTCGGTCATTGGGTGATAGGCGCTTGTGTTAATAATTATTACTTTGTTATTTAACAGAGTTGCCAGTTAGCACCCTGGGTCATTGGGTGATAGGCGCTTGCGTTAATAATTTATACTCTATTATTTAATATAGAGGTTTGTAAGCGCCCTGGGTCATTGGATGAGAGGTGCTTGTGTTAAAAATTAATAATTTGTTATTTTATGGAGTGGCCATTTAGCACCCTGGGTCATCGAGTGTAAAGGCGCTTGCGTTAATCATTTATACTCTATTATTTAATATAGAGGTTAGTAAGCGCCCTCGGTCATTGGGTGATAGGCGCTTGCGTTAATAATTTATACTCTTTTATTCAATATAGAGGTTTGTAAGCGCCCTGGGTCATTGGATGATAGGTGCTTGTGCTGTTTATCAATTCTTTATTATTAAATATAGCAACCAGTAAGAACCCTGGGTCATCATGTGGTAGGTGCTTGTGTTAATAATTATGACTTTGTTATTTAACAGAGTGGCCAGTTAGCACCCTGGGTCATCGAGTGTTAGGCGCTTGTACTATTAATTAATACTTTATTATTTAATAATGTGACCAATTATAGCTCGGGAGCCTGTCGACTAATGACTTTAGGTGCTCACTGGCCTTTCTATTAATTAAAAAAATATTAATTAACATTACAAGCACCTATTACCTGATAATCGCTGTGCTATTAATTAAGATTATATATAGTTTAATAAAGTGACCAGTAAGCGCCCTATTTAATAGAGAGATTAGTAAGCGCCCTCGGTCATTGGGTGATAGGCGCTTGTGTTAATAATTAATACTTTGTTATTTAACAGAGTTGCCAGTTAGCACCCTGGGTCATTGGGTGATAGGCGCTTGCGTTAATAATTTATACTCTATTATTTAATATAGAGGTTTGTAAGCGCCCTGGGTCATTGGATGAGAGGTGCTTGTGTTAAAAATTAATAATTTGTTATTTTATGGAGTGGCCATTTAGCACCCTGGGTCATCGAGTGTAAAGGCGCTTGCGTTAATCATTTATACTCTATTATTTAATATAGAGGTTAGTAAGCGCCCTCGGTCATTGGGTGATAGGCGCTTGTGTTAATAATAAATACTTTGTTATTTAACAGAGTGGCCAGTTAGCACCCTGGGTTATCGGGTGTTAGGCGCTCAAACTATTAATTAATACATTATTATTAATAAAGTGGACAATGATAGCACAAAAGCCTGTCACCTGATGACCCAGGGTGCTTACTGGCCTTTCTATTAGAAAAAAAAAAAAAATAATTAACAGCACAAGCACCTACTACCTAATGATCGCTGTGCTATCAATTAATAATATATATCGTTTAATAAAGCGACCAGTAAGCGCCCTATTCGATAGAGAGGTTAGTAAGCGCCCTTGGTCATTGGGTGATAGGCGCTTGTGTTAACAATTAATACTTTGTTATTTAACAGAGTGGCTAGTTAGCACCCTGGGTCATCGGGTGATAGGCGCTTGCGTTGATAATTTATACTCTATTATTCAATAAAGAGGTTAGTAAGCGCCCTGGGTCATTGGATGATAGGTGCTTGTGTTAATAATTAATACTTTGTTATTTAACGGAGTGGCCAGTTAGCACACCTTGGGTCATCGAGTGATAGGCGCTTGTGCTATTAGTTAGTACTTTATTATTTAATACATACAGTGACCAGTAAGCACCCTGGGTCATCGGGTAATAGGCGCTTGTGTTAATAATTAATACTTTTTTATTTAATAAAGCGACCAGTAAGCAATCCAGGGCATTGGTTGATGGGTGCTTGCGTTGATAATTAATACTTTATTATTAAATAGAGAGGCCATTAAGCGCCCTGAGTCATCATGTGATGGGCGCTTGTGTTGATAATAATTAATTTGTTATTTAACAGAGTGGCCAGTAAGCACCCTGGGTTATCGGGTGATAGGCGCTTGCGTTAATAATTTATACTCTATTATTCAATATAGAGGTTTGTAAGCGCCCTGGGTCATTGAATGATAGGTGCTTGTGCTGTTAATCAATTCTTTATTATTAAATATAGCAACCAGTAAGCACTCCAGGGCATTGGGTGATAGGCGCTTGCGTTGATAATTAATACTTTATTATTGAATAGAAAGGCCAGTAAGCGCCCTGGGTCATTAGGTGATAGGCGCTTGTGTTAATAATAATTACTTTGTTATTCAACAGAGTAGCCA
The DNA here is from genome assembly GCF_036245765.1 of Copidosoma floridanum. NCBI lineage: Eukaryota > Metazoa > Arthropoda > Insecta > Hymenoptera > Encyrtidae > Copidosoma > Copidosoma floridanum. Next base: position 25,362,560 of record NW_028321907.1, read on the forward strand.
GTAAGCAACCTGGGTCAATAAGTGTTAGGCGCTCAAACTATTAATTAATACATTATTATTAATAAAGTGATCAATTATAGCACAAGAGCCTGTTACCTGATGACCCAAAATGCTTACTGGCCTTTCTGTTAAATAAAAAAATATTAATTAACAGCACAAGCACCTATTACCTAATGATCGCTGTGCTATTAATTAATAATATATATCGTTTAATAAAGTGACCAGTAAGCGCCCCGGGTCATTGGGGAATAGGCGCTTGCGTTAATAATTTATACTTTATTATTTAATAGAGAGGTTAGTAAGCGCCCTCGGTCATTGGATAATAGGTGCTTGTGTTAGTAATTAATAATTTGTTATTTAACAGAGTGGCCAGTTAGCACCCTGGGTCATTGGGTAATAGGCGCTTGCGTTAATAATTTATACTCTATTATTCAAAATAGAGGATAGTCAGCGCCCTGGGTCATTGGATGGTAGGTGCTTGTGCTGTTAATCAATACTTTATTATTAAATATAGCAAGCAGTAAGCAACCTGGGTCATCTGGTGATAGGTGCTTGTGTTAATAATTATTACTTTGTTATTTAACAGAGTGGCCAGTTAGCATCCTGGGTCATCAGGTGTTATGCGCTTGTACTATTAATTAATACTTTATTATTTGATAATGTAACCAATTATAGCACGAGAGCCTGTCACCTGATGACCTAAGGTGCTTACTGGCTTTTCTCTTAAATAATGAAATATTAATTAACAGCACAAGCACCTACGACCTGATGATCGCTGTGCTATTAATTAAGAATATATATCGTTGAATAAAGCGACAAGTAAGCGCCCTCTTTAATAGAAAGGTTAGTAAGCGCCCTCGGTCTTCGGGTGATAGGCGCTTGTGTTAATATTTAATACTTTGTTATTTAACAGGGTGACCAGTTAGCACCCTGGGTCATCGGGTAATAGGCGCTTGTGTTAATAATTAATACTTTTTTATTTAATAAAGCGACCAGTAAGCATTTTAGGGCATTGGGTGATAGGCGCTTGCGTTGATAATTAATACTTTATTATAAAATAGAGAGGCCAGTAAGCGCCCTGCGTCATCGGGTGATAGGCGCTTAAACTATTAATTAATACATTATTATTAATAATGTGACCAATTATAGCACAAGAGCCTATCACCTGATGACCCAGGGTGCTTACTGGCCTTTTTATTAAATAAAAAAATTTTAATTAACAGCACAACCACCTATCACCTCATGACCGCTGTGCTATTAATTAATAATCTATATCGTTTAATAAAGTGACCAGTAAGCGCCCTGGGTCATTGGGGAATAGGCGCTTGTGTTAATAATAATTACTTTGTTATTTAAGAGAGTAGCCAGTAAGCAACCTGGGTCATTAATTGTTAGGCGCTCAAACTATTAATTAATACATTATTATTAATAAAGTGACCAATTATAGCACAAGAGCCTGTTACCTGATGACCCAAAATGCTTACTGGCCTTTCTATTGAATAAAAAAATATTAATTAACAGCACAAGCACCTATTACCTAATGATCGCTGTTCTATTAATTAATAATATATATCGTTCAATAAAGCGACTAGTAAGCGCCCTATTCAATAGAAAGGTTAGAAAACGCCCTCAGTCATTGGGTAATAGGCGCTTGTGTTAATAATTAATACTTTGTTATTAAACAGAGTGGCTTGTTAGCACCCTCAGTCATCGGGTGATACGCACATGTGTTAATAATTAATACTTTGTTATTTAATAAAGCGACTATTTATAGCACAAGAGCCTGTCACCTGATGACCCAGGGTGCTTACTGGCCTTTCTATTAAATAATAAAATATCAATTAACATCACAAGCTTCTATCACCTCATGACCGCTGTGCTATTCATTAATAATCTATATCGTTTAATAAAGTGACCAGTAAGCGCCCCGAGTCAATGGGGAATAGGCGCTTGCGTTAATAATTTATACTCTATTATTTAATAGAGAGGTTAGTAAGCGCCCTCGGTCATTGGATGATAGGTGCTTGTGTTAGTACTCAATACTTTGTTATTTAACAAAGTGGCCAGTTAGCACCCTGGGTCATTGGGTAATAGGCACTTGCGTTAATAGTTTATACTCTATTATTCAAAATAGAGGTTAGTAAGCGCCCTGGGTCATTGGTTGGTAGGTGCTTGTGCTGTTAATCAATACTTTATTATTAAATATAGCAACCAGTAAGCACCCTTGGTCATTGGGTGATAGGTGCTTGTGTTAATAATTATTACTTTGTTATTTAACAGAGTGGCCAGTTAGCATCCTGAGCCATCGGGTGTTATGCGCTTGTACTATAATTTAATACTTTATTATCTAATAATGTGACTAATTATAGCACGAGAGCCTGTCACCTGATGACCTAAGGTGCTTACTGGCCTTTCTATTAAATAATGAAATATTAATTAACAGTACAAGCACGTATTACCTGATGATCGCTGTGCTATTAATTAAGAATATATATCGTTTGATAAAGCGACCAGTAAGCGCCCTTTTCAATAGAAAGGTTAGCAAGCGCCCTCGGTCTTTGGGTGATAGGCGCTTGTGTTAATAATTAATACTTTGTTATTTAACAGAGTGGCCAGTTAGCACCCAGGGTTATCGGGTCATAGGCGCTTGTGCTATTAATCAATACTTTATTATTAAATATAGCGACCAGTAAGCGCCCTGGGTCATCGGGTGATAGGTGCTTGTGTTAATAATTAATACTTTGTTATTTAACGAAGTGGCCAGTTAGCACCCTGGGTCATCGGATGATAGGCGCTTCTGCTATTAATTATTACTTTACTATTTAATATAGTGACCAGTAAGTGCTCTGGGTCATCGGGTGATAGGCGCTTGTGCTATTAATTAGTAATATATATCGTTTAATTGAGCGACCAGTAAGCGCTACAGGTCATCGGGTAATAGGTGCTTGTGTTAATAATTATAACTTTATTATTAAATATACCGACCAGTTAGCGCCCTGGGTCATCAGGTGATAGGTGCTTGTGCTATTATTTAATACTTTATTATTAAATATAGCGACCAGTAAGCGCCCTGGGTCATCGGGTGATAGGTGCTTGTGTTAATAATTAATACTTTGTTATTTAACAAAGTGGCCAGTTAGCACCCTGGGTCATCGGATGATAGGCTCTTTTGCTATTAATTATTACTTTACTATTTAATATAGCGACCAGTAAGTGCTCTGGGTCATCGGGCGATAGGCGCTTGTGCTATTTATTAGTAATATATATCGTTTAATAAAGCGACAAGTAAGCGCTACAGGTCATCGGGTAATAGGTGCTTGTGTTAAAAATTATAACTTTATTATTAAATATAGCGGTCAGTAAGCGCCCTCGGTCATTGGGTTATGGGCGCTTGTGTTAACAATTAATACTTCTTATTTAACAGAGTGGCCAGTTAGCACCCTGGGTTATCGGGTGATAGGCGCTTCTGCTATTAATTATTACTTTACTATTTAATATAGCGACCAAAAAGCACCCTGGGTCATCGGGTGATAGATGCTTGTGTTAATCATTAATACTTTGTTATTTAACAGAGTGGCCAGTTAGCACCCTGGGTTATCGGGTAATAGGAGCTTGTGCTATTAATCAATACTTCATTATTTATTATAGCGACCAGTAAGCGGTCTGGGTCATCGGTTGATAGGCGTTTGTGCTATTAATTGATACTTTGTTATTTAATAAAGCGACTATTCATGGCACAATAGGCGTTTGTGCTATTAATTGATACTTTGTTATTTAATAAAGCGACCATTTATGGCCTAAGAGCCTGTTACCCGATGACCCAGGGTGCTTACTGGCCTTCATCTTAGATGATAAAATATTATTTAACAGCACAAGCTTCTATTACGTTATGACTGCTGTGCTATTAATTAATAATACATATCGTTAAATAAAGCGACCAGTGAGCCTCCCGGGTCATTGGGTGATAGGCGCTTGCGTTGATAATTTATACTCTATTATTCAATATAGTGGTTAGTAAGCGCCCTGGGTCATTGGATTAAAGGTGCTTGTCTTAATCATTAATACTTTGTTATTTAACAGAGTGGCCAGTTAGCACCCTTGGTTATCGGGTGATAGGCGCTCCTGCTATTAATTAATACTTTACTATTTAATATAGCAACCAGTAAGCGCCCCGGGTCATTGGGTGATAGGCGCTTGCGTTAATAATTTATACTTTATTATTCAATAGAAAGGTTAGTAAGCGCCCTGGGTCATTGGATGATAAGTGCTTGCGTTAATAATTTATACTCTATTATTTAATATAGAAGTTTGTAAGCGCCCTGGGTCATTGGATGATAGGTGCTTCTGTTAATAATTATTACTTTGTTATTTAACAGAGTGGCCAGTTAGCACTCTGGGTCATCAGGTGTTAGGCGCTCGTACTATTAATTAATACTTTATTATTTAATAATGTGACTAATTATAGCACGAAAGCCTGTCACCTGATGACCTAAGGTGCTTACTGGCCTTTCTATTAAATAAAAAAATATTAATCAACAGCACAAGCACCTATTACCTGATGATCGCTGTGCTATTAATTAGAAATATATATCGTTTAATAAAGCGACCAGTAAGCAACCTATTTCATAGAGAGGTTAGTAAGCGCCCTCGGTCTTTGGGTGATAGGCGCTTGTGTTAATAATTAATACTTTGTTATTTAACAGAGTGGCCAGTTAGCACCCTGGGGCATCGGGTGTTAGTCGCTTAAACTATTAATTAATACATTATTATTAATAAAGTGACCAATTATAGCACAAAAGCCTGTCACCTGATGACACAGGGTGCTTACTGGCCTTTTTATTAAATAAAAAAATTTTAATTAACAGCACAAGCACCTATTACCTAATGATTGCTGTGCTATTTATTAATATAATATATCGTTGAATAAAGCGACCAGTAAGCGCCCTATTCGATAGAGAGGTTAGTAAGCGCTCTCGGTCATTGGGTGATAGGCGCTTGTGTTAACAATTAATACTTCTCATTTAACAGAGTGGCCAGTTAGCACCCTGGGTTATCGGGTGATAGGCGCTTGTGCTATTAATCAATACTTTATTATTAAATATAGCGACCAGTAAGCGCCCTGGGTCATTGGTTGATAGGTGCTTGTGTTAATCATTAATACTTTGTTATTTAACAGAGTGGCCAGTTAGCACCCTGGGTTATCGGGTGATAGGCGCTTGTGCTATTAATCAATACTTTATTATTTAATATAGCGACCAGCAAGCGGTCTGGGTCATCGGTTGATAGGCGTTTGTGCTATTAATTGATACTTTGTTATTTAATAAAGCGACTATTCATGGCACAATAGGCGTTTGTGCTATTAATTGATACTTTGTTATTTAATAAAGCGACCATTTATGGCCTAAGAGCCTGTTACCCGATAACCCAGGGTGCTTACTGGCCTTTCTCTTAAATAATAAAATATTATTTAACAGCACAAGCTTCTATTACGTTATGACTGCTGTGCTATTAATTAATAATACATATCGTTTAATAAAGCGACCAGTGAGCACCCTGGGTCATTGGGTGATAGGCGCTTGCGTTGATAATTTATACTCTATTATTCAATATAGTGGTTAGTAAGCGCCCTGGGTCATTGGATTAAAGGTGCTTGTCTTAATCATTAATACTTTGTTATTTAACAGAGTGGCCAGTTAGCACCCTTGGTTATCGGGTGATAGGCGCTCCTGCTATTAATTAATACTTTACTATTTAATGTAGCAACCAGTAAGCGCCCCGGGTCATTGGGTGATAGGCGCTTGCGTTAATAATTTATACTTTATTATTCAATAGAAAGGTCAGTAAGCGCCCTGGGTCATTGGATGATAAGTGCTTGCGTTAATAATTTATACTCTATTATTTAATATAGAAGTTTGTAAGCGCCCTGGGTCATTGGATGATAGGTGCTTCTGTTAATAATTATTACTTTGTTATTTAACAGAGTGGCCAGTTAGCACCCTGGGTCATCAGGTGTTAGGCGCTCGTACTATTAATTAATACTTTATTATTTAATAATGTGACTAATTATAGCACGAAAGCCTGTCACCTGATGACCTAAGGTGCTTACTGGCCTTTCTATTAAATAAAAAAATATTAATCAACAGCACAAGCACCTATTACCTGATGATCGCTGTGCTATTAATTAGAAATATATATCGTTTAAAAAAGCGACCAGTAAGCAACCTATTTCATAGAGAGGTTAGTAAGCGCCCTCGGTCTTTGGGTAATAGGCGCTTGTGTTAATAATTAATACTTTGTTATTTAACAGAGTGGCCAGTTAGCACCCTAGGTCATCGGGTGTTAGGCGCTTAAACTATTAATTAATACATTATTATTAATAAAGTGACCAATTATAGCACAAGAGCCTATCACCTGATGACCCAGGGTGCTTACTGGCCTTTTTATTAAATAAAAAAATTTTAATTAACAGCACAAGCACCTATTACCGAATGATTGCTGTGCTATTTCTTAATATAATATATCGTTGAATAAAGCGACCAGTAAGCGCCCTATTCGATAGAGAAGTTAGTAAGCGCCCTCGGTCATTGGGTAATAGGCGCTTGTGTTAACAATTAATACTTCTCATTTTACAGAGTGGCCAGTTAGCACCCTGGGTTATCGGGTGATAGGCGCTTGTGCTATTAATCAATACTTTATTATTAAATATAGCGACCAGTAAGCGCCCTGGGTCATTAGTTGATAGGTGCTTGTGTTAATCATTAATACTTTGTTATTTAACAGAGTGGCCAGGTAGCATCCTGGGTTATCGGGTGATAGGCGCTTGTGCTATTAATCAATACTTTATTATTTAATATAGCGACCAGTAAGCGGTCTGGTTCATCGGTTGATAGGCGTTTGTGCTATTAATTGATACTTTGTTATTTAATAAAGCGACTATTCATGGCACAATAGGCGTTTGTGCTATTAATTGATACTTTGTTATTTAATAAAGCGACCATTTAATGCCTATATGGCCTAAGAGCCTGTTACCCGCTAACCTAGGGTGCTTACTGGCCTTTCTCTTAAATAATAAAATATTGTTTAACAGCACAAGCTTCTATTACGTTATGACTGCTGTGCTATCAATTAATAATACATATCGTTAAATAAAGCGACCAGTAAGCACCCCGGGTCATTGGGTGATAGGCGCTTGCGTTGATAATTTATACTCTATTATTCAATATAGTGGTTAGTAAGCGCCCTGGGTCATTGGATAAAAGGTGCTTGTGTTAATCATTAAAACTTTGTTATTTAACAGAGTGGCCAGTTAGCACCCTTGGTTATCGGGTGATAGGCGCTCCTGCTATTAATTAATACTTTACTATTTAATATAGCAACCAGTAAGCGCCCCGGGTCATTGGGTAATAGGCGCTAGCGTTAATAATTTATACTTTATTATTCAATAGAAAGGTTAGTAAGCGCCCTGGGTCATTAGATGATAGGTGCTTGCGTTAATAATTTATACTCTATTATTTAATATAGAAGTTTGTAAGCGCCCCGTGTTATTGGGCGATAGGCGCTTGCGTTGATAATTTATACTCTATTATTCAATATAGAGGTTAGTAAGCGCCTTAGGTCATTGGATGATAGGTGCTTGTGTTAATAATTAATACTTTGTTATTAAACGGAGTGGCCAGTTAGCACCCTGGCTCATCGAGTGATAGGCGCTTGTGCTATTAGTTAGTACTTTATTATTTAATCTATACAGTGACCAGTAAGCACCCTGGGTCATCGGGTAATGGGCGCTTGTGTTAATAGTTAATACTTTTTTATTTAATAAAGCGACCAGTAAGCACTTCAGGTTATTGGGTGATAGGCGCTTGCGTTTATAATTAATACTTTATTATTAAATAGAGAGGCCAGTAAGCGCCCTGGGTCATCGGGTGATAGGCACTTGTGTTAATAATAATTACTTTGTTATTTAACAAAGTGGCCAGTAAGCACTCTGGGTCATCGAGTGTTAGGCGCTTAAACTATTAATTAATACATTATTATTAATAAAGTGACCAATTATAGCACAAAAGCCTGTCACTTGATGACCCAGGGTGCTTACTGGCCTTTCTATTAGATAAAAAAATTTTAATTAACAGCACAAGCACCTATTACCTAATGATCGCTGTGCTATTAATTAATAATATATATCGTTCAATAAAGCGACTAGTAAGCGCCCTATTCAATAGAAAGGTTATTATAGTGTTAATAATTAATACTTTGTTATTTAACGAAGTTGCCAGTTAGCACCCTGGGTCATCGGATGATAGGCGCTTCTGCTATTAATTATTACTTTACTATTTAATATAGCGACCAGTAAGTGCTTTGGGTCAACGGGTGATAGGCGCTTGTGCTATTAATTAGTAATATATATCGTTTAATAAAGCGACCAGTAAGCGCTACAGGTCATCGGGTAATAGGTGCTTGTGTTAATAATTATAACTTTATTATTAAATATAGCGATCAGTAAGCGCCCTCGGTCATTGGGTGATAGGCGCTTGTGTTAACAATTAATACTTCTTATTTAACAGAGTGGCCAGTTACCGGACTGGGTCATTGGGTGATAGGCGCTTCTGCTATTAATTAATACTTTACTATTTAATATAGCGACCAGTAAGCACCCTGGGTCATCGCGTGATAGGCGCTTCTGCTATTAATTAATACTTTACTATTTAATATAGCGACCAGTAAGCGGTATGGTTCATCGGTTGATAGGCGTTTGTGCTAATCATTGATACTTCGTTATTTAATAAAGCGACCATTTATGCCACAATAGGCGTTTGTGCTATTAATTGATACTTTGTTATTTAATAAAGCGACCATTTATGGCCTAAGAGCCTGTTACCAGATGACCCAGGGTGCTTACTGGCCTTTCTCTTAAATAATAAAATATTATTCAACAGCACAAGCTTCTATCACGTTATGACTGCTTTGCTATTAATTAATAATACATATCGTTTAATAAAGCGACCAGTGAGCGCCCCGAGTCATTGGGTGATAGGTGCTTGCGTTGATAATTTATACTCTATTATTCAATATAGAGGTTAGTAAGCAACCTGGGTCATTGGATGATAGGTGCTTGTGTTAATCATTAATACTTTGTTATTTAACAGAGTGGCCAGTTAGCACCCTGGGTTATCGGGTAATAGGCGCTCTTGCTATTAATTAATACTTTACTATTTAATATAGCGACTAGTAAGCGGTCTGGGTCATCGGTTGATAGGTGCTTCTGTTAATAATTATTACTTTGTTATTTAACAGAGTGGCCAGTTAGCACCCTGGGTCATTGGGTGATAGGCGCTTGCGTTAATAATTTATACTCTATCATTCAATATAGAGGTTTGTAAGCGCCCTGGGTCATTGGTTGATAGGTGCTTTTGTTAATAATTATTACTTTGTTATTTAACAGAGAGGCCAGTTAGCACCCTGGGTCATCGGGTGTTAGGCGCTTGTTCTATTAATTAATACTTTATTAATTAATAATGTGACCAATTATAGCACCGAAGCCTGTCACCTGATGACCTAAGGTGCTTACTGGCCTTTCTATTAAATAAAAAAATATTAACTAACAGCACAAGCACCTATAACCTAATGATCGCTGTGCTATTAATTAGGAATATATATCGTTTAATAAAGCGACCAGTAAGCGACCTATTTCATAGAGAGGTAAGTAAGCGCCCTTGGTCATTGGGTGATAGGCACTTGTGTTAATAATTAATACTTTGTTATTTAACAGAGTGGCCAGTTAGCACCCTGAGTCATCGGATGTTAGGAGCTTTAACTTTCAATTAATACATTACTATTAATAAAGTGACCAATTATAGCACAAGAGCCTGTCACCTGATGACCCAAGGTGCTTACTGGCCTTTCTATTGAATAAAAAAGTATTAACTAACAGCACAAGCACCTATAACCTAATGATCGCTGTGCTATTAATTAATAATATATATCGTTTAATAAAGCGACCAGTAAGCGCCCTATTTGATAAAGAGGTTAGTAAGCGCCCTTGGTCATTGGGTAATAGGTGCTTGTGTTAATAATTGATACTTTGTTATTTAACAGAGTTGCCAGTTAGCACCCTGGGTTATTAGGTGATCGGCGCTTGTGCTGTTAATCAATACTTTATGATTAAATATAGCGACCAGTAAGCGCCCTGGGTCATCGGGTGATAGGTGCTTGTGTTAATAATAATTACTTTGTTATTTAACAGAGTGGCCAGTAAGCACTCTGGGTCATCGAGTGTTAGGCGCTTAAAATATTAATTAATACATTATTATTAATAAAGTGACCAATTATAGCACAAAAGCCTGTCACTTGATGACCCAGGGTGCTTACTGGCCTTTTTATTGAGTAATAAAATATTAATTAACTTTACAAGCTTCTATCACCTCATGACTGCTGTGCTATTAATTAATAATCTATACCGTTTAATAAAGTGACCAGTAAGCATCCTGGGTCATTGGGTAATAGGCGCTTGCGTTGATAATTCATACTTTATTATTCAATAGAGAGATAAGTAAGCGCCCTGGGTCATTGGAAGATTGGTGCTTGTGTTAGTAACCAATACTTTGTTATTTAACAGAGTGGCCAGTTAGCATTCTGGGTCATTGGGTGATAGGCGCTTGCGTTGATAATTTATACTCTATTATTTTATGTAGAGGTTAGTAAGCGCCCTGGGTCATTGAATGATAGGTGCTCGTGCTGTTATTCAATACTTTATTATTAAATATAGCAACCAGTAAGCACCCTGGGTCATCGGGTGATAGGTGCTTGTGTTAATAATTATTACTTTGTTATTTAACAGAGTGGCCAGTTAGCACCCTGGGTCATCGAGTGTTAGGCGCTTGTACTATTAATTAATACTTTGCTATTCAATATAGCGACCAGTAAGCGGTCTGGGTCATCGGGTGATAGGTGCTTGTTTTAATAATTAATACTTTGTTATTTAACGCAGTGGTCAGTTAGCACCCTGGGTCATCGGGTGTTAGGCGCTTAAACTATTAATTTATACATTATTATTAATAAAGTAACCAATTATAGCACAAGAGCCTATTACCTGATGACCCAAAATGCTTACTGGCCTTTCTATTAAATAAAAAAATATCAATTAACAGCACAAGCTTCTATCACCTCATGACCGCTGTGCTATTAATTAATGATATATATCGTTTAATAAAGCGACCAGTAAGCGCCCTGGGTCATTGGGTGATAGGCGCTTGCGTTAATAATTTATACTTTGTTATTTAATAGAGAGGTTAGTAAGTGCCTTAGGTCATTGGATAATAGATGCTTGTTTTAGTAACTAATACTTTGTTATTTAACAGAGTGGCCAGTTAGCACCCTGGGTCATTGGGTAATAGGCGCTTGCGTTAATAATTTATACTCTATTATTAAATATAGAGGTTTGTAAGCATCCTGGGTCATTGGATGATAGGTGCTTCTGTTAATAATTATTACTTTGTTATTCAACAGAGTGGCCAGTTAGCACCCTGGGTCATCGGGTGTTAGGCGCTTGTACTATTAATTAATACTTTATTATTCAATAATGTGACCAATTATAGCACGAAAGCCTGTCAACTGATGACCTAAGGTGCTTACTGGCCTTTCTATTAAATAAAAAAATATTAATCAACAGCACAAGCACCTATTACCTGATGATCGCTGTGCTATTAATTAGGAATATATATCGTTTAATAAAGCGACCAGTAAGCGACCTTTTTTATAGAGAGGTTAGTAAGCGCCCTTGGTCATTGGGTGATAGGCGCTTGCGTTGATAATTTATACTCTATTATTTAATATAGAGAATAGTAAGCGCCTTAGGTCATTGGATAATAGGTGCTTGTGTTAATAATTAATACTTTGTTATTTAACGGAGTGGCCAGTTAGCACACTGGGTCATCGAGTGATAGGCGCTTGTGCTATTAGTTAGTACTTTATTATTTAATCTATACAGTGACCAGTAAGATCCCTGGGTCATCGGGTAATGGGCGCTTGTGTTAATAATTAATACTTTTTTATTTAATAAAGCGACCAGTAAGCACTTCAGGTCATTGGGTGATAGGCGCTTAAACTATTAATTAATACATTATTATTAATAAAGTGACCAATTATAGCACAAAAGCCTGTCACTTGATGACCCAGGGTGCTTACTGGCCTTTCTATTAGATAAAAAAATTTAAATTAACAGCACAAGAGCCTTTTACCTAATGATCGCTGTGCTATTAATTAATAATATATATCGTTTAATTAAGCGACTAGTAAGCGCCCTATTTAATAGAGAGGTTAGTAAGCACCCTCGGTCATTGAGTGATAGGCGCTTGTGTTAATAATTAATACTTTGTTATTAAACAGAGTGGCTAGTTAGCACCCTGAGTCATCGGGTGATACGCACTTGTGTTAATAAATAATACTTTGTTACTTAATAAAGCGACTATTTATAGCACAAAAGCCTGTCACCCGATGACCCAGGGTGCTTACTGGCCTTTCTATTGAGTAATAAAATATTAATTAACAGCACAAGCTTCTATCACCTCATGACTGCTGTGCTATTAATTAATAATCTATATCGTTTAATAAAGTGACCAGTAAGCATCCTGGGTCATTGGGTAATAGGCGCTTGCGTTGATAACTCATACTTTATTATTCAATAGAGAGATAAGTAAGCGCCCTGGGTCATTGGAAGATAGGTGCTTGTGTTAGTAATCAATACTTTGTTATTTAACAGAGTGGCCAGTTAGCACCCTGGGTCATCGAGTGTTAGGCGCTTGTACTATTAATTAATAGTTTGCTATTCATAATAGCGACCAGCAAGCGGTCTGGGTCATCGGTATAAAGGTGCTTGTGTTAATCATTAATACTTTGTTATTTAACAGAGTGGCCAGTTACCACCCTGGGTTATCGGGTGATCAGCGCTTGTGCTGTTAATCAATACTTTATCATTAAATATAGCAACCAGTAAGCACCCTGGGTCATCGGGTGATAGGTGCTTGTGTTAATAATTATTACTTTGTTATTTAACAGAGTGGCCAGTTAGCACCCTGGGTCATCGAGTGTTAGGCGCTTGTACTATTAATTAATAGTTTGCTATTCATAATAGCGACCAGCAAGCGGTCTGGGTCATCGGTATAAAGGTGCTTGTGTTAATCATTAATACTTTGTTATTTAACAGAGTGGCCAGTTAGCACCCTGGGTTATCGGGTGATCAGCGCTTGTGCTGTTAATCAATACTTTATCATTAAATATAGCGACCAGTAAGCGCCCTGGGTCATCGGGTGATAGGTGCTTGTGTTAATCATTAATACTTTGTTATTTAACAGAGTGGCCAGTCAGCTACCTGGGTCATCGGGTAATAGGCGCTTCTGCTATTAATTATTACTTTACTATTTAATATAGCGACCAGTAAGCTGTCTGGGTCATCGGGTGATAGGTGCTTGTTTCAATAATTAATACTTTGTTATTTAACACAGTGGTCAGTTAGCACCCTGGGTCATCGGATGATAGGCGCTTTTGCTATTAATTATTACTTTACTATTTTATATAGCGACCAGTAAGCGGTCTGGTTCATCGGTTGATAGGCGTTTGTGCTATTAATTGATACTTCGTTATTTAATAAAGCGACCATTTATGGCACAATAGGCGTTTGTGCTATTAATTAATACTTTGTTATTTAATAAAGCGACCATTTATGGCACAAGAGCCTGTCACCCGATGACCCAGGGTGTTTACTGGCCTTTCTCTTGAATAATAAAATTTTTTTCGACAGCACAAGCTTCTATCACGTTATGACTGCTGTGCTATCAATTAATAATACATATCGTTTAATAAAGCGACCAGTAAGCGCCCTGAGTCATTGGGTCATACGCACTTGGGTTAATAATTAATACTTTGTTATTTAATGAAGCGACTATTTATAGCACAAGAGCCTGTCACCCGATGACCCAGGGTGCTTACTGGCCTTTCTATTGAATAATATAATATCAATTAAAAGCACAAGCTTCTATCACCTCATGACCGCTGTGCTATTAATTAATGCTATATATCGTTTAATAAAGCGACCCGTAAGCGCCCTGGGTCATTGGGTGATAGGCGCTTGCGTTAATAATTTATACTTTATTATTCAATTGAGAGGATAGTAAGCGCCCTGGGTCATTGGATGATAGGTGCTTGTGTTAGTAATTAATACTTTGTTATTTAACAGAGTGGCCAGTTAGCACCCTGGGTCATTGGGTGATAGGCGCTTGCGTTAATAATTTATACTCTATTTTTCAATATATAGGTTTGTAAGCGCCCTGGGTCATTGGATGATAGGTGCTTCTGTTGATAATTAATACTTTGTTATTTAACAGAGTGGCCAGTTAGCACCCTGAGTCATTGGGTGATAGGCGCTTGCGTTAATAATTTATACTCTATTATTTAATATATAGGTTTGTGAGCGCCCTGAGTCATCGGGTGATACGCACTTGTGTTAATAATTAATACTTTGTTACTTCATAAAGTGACTATTTATAGCACAAGAGCCTGTCACTTGATGACCCAGGGTGCTTACTGGCTTTTCTATTAAATAATAAAATATTAATTTACAGCACAAGCACCTATTACCTAATAATCGCTGTGCTATTAATTAATAATATATATCGTTCAATAAAGCGACTAGTAAGCGCCCTATTTAATAGAGAGGTTAGTAAGCGCCCTCGGTCATTGGGTGATAGGCGCTTGTGATAATAATTAATACTTTGTTATTAAACAGAGTGGCTAGTTAGCACCCTGGGTTATCGGGTGAAAGGCGCTTGTGCTATTAATTAATACCTTATTTCTTAATATAGCGACCAGTAAGCGCCCTGAGACATCGGGTGATACGCACTTGTGTTAATAATTAATACTTTGTTACTTAATAAAACGACTATTTGTAACACAAGAGCCTGTCACCCGATGACCCAGGGTGCTTACTGGCCTTTCAATTAAATAATAAAATATTAATTAACAGCACAAGCTTCTATCACCTTATGACTGCTGTGCTATTAATTAATAATCTATATCGTTTAATAAAGTGACCAGTAAGCGCCCCGGGTCATTGGGTAATAGGCGCTTGCGTTAATAATTTATACTTTATTATTCAATAGAGAGGTAAGTAAGCGCCCTGGGTCATTGGATGATAGGTACTTGTGTTAGTAATCAATACTTTATTATTAAATATAGCAACCAGTAAGCACCCTGGGTCATCGGGTGGAAGGTGCTTGTGTTAATGATTATTACTTTGTTATTCATTAGAGTGGCCAGTTAGCACCCTGGGTCATCGGGTGTTAGGCGCTTGTACTATTAATTAAAACTTTACTATTTAATATAGCGACCAGTAAGCGGTTTGGGTCATCTGGTAATAGGTGCTTGTGTTAATCATTAATACTTTGTTATTTAACAGAGTAGCCAGTTAGCACCCTGGGTCATCGGGTGTTAGGCGCTTGTACTATTAATTAATAATTTACTATTTAATATAGCGACCAGTAAGCGGTCTGGATTATCGGGTGATAGGTGCTTGTGTTAATCATTAATACTTTGTTATTTAACAGAGTGGCCAGTTAGCTACCTAGGTCATCGGGTAATAGGCGCTTGTGTTAATAATTAATACTTTTTCATTCAATAAAGCGACCAGTAAGCACTCCAGGTCATTGGGTGATAGGCGATTGCGTTTATAATTAATACTTTATTATTAAATAGAGAGGCCAGTAAGTACCCTGGGTCATCGGGTGATAGGCGCTTGTGTTAATAATAATTACTTTGTTATTTAACAGAGTAGCCAGTAAGCACTCTGGGTAATCATGTGTTAGGCGCTTAAACTATTAATTAATACATTATTATTTAATATAGCGACCAGTAAGCGCCCTGAGTCATCGGGTGATAGGTTCTTGTGTTAATCATTAATACTTTGTTATTTAACAGAGTGGCCAGTAAGCACTCTGGGTAATCATGTGTTAGGCGCTTAAACTATTAATTAATACATTATTATTTAATATAGCGACCAGTAAGCGCCCTGAGTCATCGGGTGATACGCACTTGTGTTAATGATTATTACTTTGTTACTTCATAAAGTGACTATTTATAGCACAAGAGCCTGTCACCCGATGACCCAGGGTGCTTACTGTCCTTTCTATTGAATAATAAAATATTAATTTACAGCACAAGCACCTATTACCTAATAATCGCTGTGCTATTAATTAATAATATATATCGTTCAATAAAGCGACTAGTAAGCGCCCTATTCAATAGAGAGGTTAGTAAGCGCCCTCGGTCATTGGGTGATAGGCGCTTGTGATAATAATTAATACTTTGTTATTGAACAAAGTGGCTAGTTAGCACCCTGGGTTATCGGGTAAAAGGCGCTTGTGCTATTAATTAATACCTTGTTATTTAATATAGCGACCAGTAAGCGCCCTGAGTCTTCGGGTGATACGCACTTGTGTTAATAATTAATACTTTGTAACTTAATAAAGCGACTATTTGTAGCACAAGAGCCTGTCACCCGATGACCCAGGGTGCTCACTGGCCTTTCAATTGAATAATAAAATATTAATTAACAGCACAAGCTTCTATCACCTCATGACCGCTGTGCTATTAATTAATAATCTATATCGTTTAATAAAGTGACCAGTAAGCGCCCCGGGTCATTGGGTAATAGGCGATTGCGTTAATAATTTATACTTTATTATTCAAGAGAGAGGTAAGTAAGCGCCCTGGGTCATTGGATGATAGGTGCTTGTGTTAGTTATCAATACTTTATTATTAAATATAGCAACCAGTAAGCACCCTGGGTCATCGGGTGATAGGTGCTTGTGTTAATAATTTATACTCTATTATTTTAGATAGAGGTTAGTAAGCGCCCTGGGTCATTGGATGATAGGTGCTTGTGCTGTTGATTAATTCTTTATTATTAAATATAGCGACAAGTAAGCGGTCTGGTTCTTCGGGTAATAGGTGCTTGTGTTAATTATTAATACTTTGTTATTTAACAGAGTGGCCAGTTAGCACCCTGGGTCATCAGGTGTTAGGCGCTTGTACTATCAATTGATACTTTACTATTTAATATAGCGACCAATAAGCGGTCTGGGTCATCGGGTGATAGGTGCTTGTGTGAATCACTAATACATTATTATTTAATATAGCGACCAGTAAGCGCCCTGAGTCATCGGGTAATACGCACTTGTGTTAATGATTATTACTTTGTTACTTCATAAAGTGACTATTTATAGCACAAAAGCCTGTCACCCGATGACCCAGGGTGCTTACTGGCCTTTCTATTGAATAATAATATATTAATTTACAGCACAAGCACCTATTACCTAATAATCGCTGTGCTATTAATTAATAATATATATCGTTCAATAAAGCGACTAGTAAGCGCCCTATTCAATAGAGAGGTTAGTAAGCGCCCTCGGTCATTGGGTGATAGGCGCTTGTGATAATAATCAATACTTTGTTATTAAACAGAGTGGCTAGTTAGCACCCTGGGTTATCAGGTAAAAGGCGCTTGTGCTTTTAATTAATACCTTATTATTTAATATAGCGACCAGTAAGCGCCCTGAGACATCGGGTGATACGCACTTGTGTTAATAATTAATACTTTGTTACTTAATAAAGCGACTATTTGTAACACAAGAGCCTGTCACTTGATGTCCCAGGGTGCTTACTGGCCTTTCAATTAAATAATAAAATATTAATTAACAGCACAAGCTTCTATCACCTTATGACTGCTGTGCTATTAATTAATAATCTATATCGTTTAATAAAGTGACCAGTAAGCGCCCCGGGTCATTGGGTAATAGGCGCTTGCGTTAATAATTTATACTTTATTATTCAATAGAGAGGTAAGTAAGCGCCCTGGGTCATTGGATGATAGGTACTTGTGTTAGTAATCAATACTTTATTATTAAATATAGCAACCAGTAAGCACCCTGGGTCATCGGGTGATAGGTGCTTGTGTTAATGATTATTACTTTGTTATTCATTAGAGTGGCCAGTTAGCACCCTGGGTCATCGGGTGTTAGGCGCTTGTACTATTAATTAAAACTTTACTATTTAATATAGCGACCAGTAAGCGGTTTGGGTCATCTGGTGATAGGTGCTTGTGTTAATCATTAATACTCTGTTATTTAACAGAGTAGCCAGTTAGCACCCTGGGTCATCGGGTGTAAGGCGCTTGTACTATTAATTAATACTTTACTATTTAATATAGCGACCAGTAAGCGGTCTGGATTATCGGGTGATAGGTGCTTGTGTTAATCATTAATACTTTGTTATTTAACAACGTGGCCAGTTTGCACCTTGGGTTATCGGGTGATCAGCGCTTGTGCTGTTAATCAATACTTTATCATTAAATATAGCGACCAGTAAGCGCCCTGGGTCATCGGGTGATAGGTGCTTGTGTTAATCATTAATACTTTGTTATTTAACAGAGTGGCCAGTTAGCTACCTGAGTCATCGGGTAATAGGCGCTTGTGTTAATAATTAATACTTTTTTATTCAATAAAGTGACCAGTAAGCACTCCAGGTCATTGGGTGATAGGCGATTGCGTTTATAATTAATACTTTATTATTAAATAGAGAGGCCAGTAAGTACCCTGGGTCATCGGGTGATAGGCGCTTGTGTTAATAATAATTACTTTGTTATTTAACAGAGTAGCCAGTAAGCACTCTGGGTAATCATGTGTTAGGCGCTTAAACTATTAATTAATACATTATTATTTAATATAGCGACCAGTAAGCGCCCTGAGTCTTCGGGTGATAGGTTCTTGTGTTAATCATTAATACTTTGTTATTTAACAGAGTGGCCAGTAAGCACTCTGGGTAATCATGTGTTAGGCGCTTAAACTATTAATTAATACATTATTATTTAATATAGCGACCAGTAAGCGCCCTGAGTCATCGGGTGATACGCACTTGTGTTAATAATTAATACTTTGTAACTTAATAAAGCGACTATTTGTAGCACAAGAGCCTGTCACCCGATGACCCAGGGTGCTCACTGGCCTTTCAATTGAATAATAAAATATTAATTAACAGCACAAGCTTCTATCACCTCATGACCGCTGTGCTATTAATTAATAATCTATATCGTTTAATAAAGTGACCAGTAAGCGCCCCGGGTCATTGGGTAATAGGCGATTGCGTTAATAATTTATACTTTATTATCCAAGAGAGAGGTAAGTAAGCGCCCTGGGTCATTGAATGATAGGTGCTTGTACTATTAAATAATACTTTATTATTTAATAATGTGACTAATTATAGCTTGAAAGCCTGTCACCAAATGACCTAAGGTGCTTACTAGCCTTTCTATTAAATAATAAAATATTAATTCACAGCACAATCACCTATTACCTGATGATCGCTATGCTATTAATTAAGAATATATATCGTTTAATAAAGCGACCAGTAAGCGCCCTTTTTGATAGAGAAGTTAGTAAGCGCCCTCGGTCATTGGGTGATAGGCGCTTGTGTTAAGAATTAATACTTTGTTATTTAACGGAGTGGCCAGTTAGCACCCTGGGTTATCGAGTGATCGGCGCTTGTGCTGTTAATCAATACTTTATTATTAAATATAGCGACCAGTAAGCGCCCTGGGTCATTGGGTAATACGCACTTGTTTTAACAATTAATACTTTGTTATTTAACAGAGTGGCCAGTTAGCACCCTGGGTCATCGAGTGATAGGCGCTTGTACTTTTATTTAATACTTTATTATTGAATAAAAAGACCATTTATGGCACAAGAGCCTGTCACCTGATGACCCAGGATGCTTACTGGCCTTTCTATTAAATAAAAAAATATTAATTAACAGCACAAGCACCTATTACTTAATGATCGCTGTGCCATTAATTAATAATATATATCATTTAATAAAGCGACCAGTTATTGCTCTTTTCGATAGAGAGGTTAGTAAGCGCCCTCGGTCACTGGGTGATAAGCGCTTGTGTTAATAATTAATACTTTGTTATTCAACAGAGTGGCCAGTTAGCACCCTGGGTCATCGAGTGTTAAAAGCTTAAACTATTAATTAATACATTATTATTATTAAAGTGACCAATTATAGCACAAGAGCCTGTCTTCTGATGACCTAGGGTGCTTACTGGCCTTTCTATTAAATAAAAAAATATTAATTAACAGCACAAGCACCTATTACCTAATGATTGCTGTGCTATTTATTAATAATATATATCGTTTAATAAAGCGACCAGTAAGCGCTTTATTCGATAGAGAGGTGATTAAGCGCCCTCGGTCATTAGGAGATAGGCGCTTGTGTTAATAATTAATACATTGTTATTAAACAGAGTGGCTAGTTAGCACCCTGGGTTATCGGTTGATAGGCGCTTGTGATATTAATTAACACCTTATTATTTAATATTGCGTCCAGTAAGCGCCCTGAGTCATCAGGTGATACGCACTTGTGTTAATAATTAATACATTGTTATTTAATAAAAAGACTATTTATAGCACAAGAGCCTGTCACCCGATGACCCAGGGTGCTTACTGGCCTTTCTATTGAATAAAAAAATATTAATTAACAGCACAAGCTTCTATCACCTTATGACCGCTGTGCTATTTATTAATTATCTATATCGTTAAATAAAGTGACCAGTAAGCGCCCCGGGTCATTGGGTAATAGGCACTTGCGTTAATAATTTATCCTTTATTATTTAATAGAGAGGTTAGTAAGCACCCTAGGTCATTGGATGATAGGTGCTTGTGTAAGTAATTAATACTTTGATATTTAACAGAGTGGTCAGTTAGCACCCTGGGTCATTAGGTGATAGCTGCTTGCGTTAATAATTTATACTCTATTATTTAATATAGAGGTTAGTAAGCGCCCTGGGTCATTGAATTGTAGGTGCTTGTGCTGTTTATCAATTCTTTATTATTAAATATAGCAACCAGTAAGCACCCTGGGTCATCGGGTGATAGGTGCTTGTGTTAATAAATATTACTTTGTTATTTAACGGAGTGGCCAGTTAGCACCCTAGGTCATTGGGTGTTAGGCGCTTGTGCTGTTAATCAATACTTTATTATTAAATATAGCGACCAGTAAGCGCCCTGGGTCATTGGGTAATACGCACTTGTCTTAACAATTAATACTTTGTTATTTAACAGAGTGGCCAGTTAGCACCCTGGGTCATCGAGTGTTAGGCGCTTGTACTATTAATTAATACTTTATTATTTTATAAAAAGACCATTTATGGCACAAGAGCCTGTCATCCGATGACCCAGGGTGCTTACTGGCCTTTCTATTAAATAAAAAAATATTAATTAACAGCACAAGCACCTATTACTTAATGATCGCTGTGCTATTAATTATTAATATATATCATTTAATAAAGCGACCAGTAAGTGCCCTTTTCAATAGAGAGGTTAGTAAGCGCCCTCGGTCACTGGGTGATAAGCGCTTGTGTTAATAATTAATACTTTGTTATTCAACAGAGTGGCCAGTTAGCACCCTGGGTCATCGAGTGTTAGGCGCTTGTACTATTAATTAATACTTTATTATTTTATAAAAAGACCATTTATGGCACAAGAGCCTGTCATCCGATGACCCAGGGTGCTTACTGGCCTTTCTATTAAATAAAAAAATATTAATTAACAGCACAAGCACCTATTACCTAATGATTGCTGTGCTATTTATTAATAATATTTATCGTTTAATAAAGCGACCAGTAAGCGCCCTATTCGATAGAGAGGTTAGTAAGCGCCCTCGGTCATTGAGTGAAAGGCGCTTGTGTTAACAATTAATACTATGTTATTTAACAGAGTGGCCAGTTAGCACCCTGGGTTTTCGGGTGATAGGCGCTTGTGCTATTAATCAATACTTTATTATTAAATATAGCGACCAGTAAGCGCCTTGGGTCATCGGGTGATATGTGCTTGCGTTAATCATTAATACTTTGTTATTTTACAGAGTGGCCAGTTAGCACCCTGGGTTATCGGGTGATCAGCGCTTGTGCTGTTAATCAATACTTCATCATCAAATATAGCGACCAGTAAGCGCCCTGGGTCATCGGGTGATAGGTGCTTGTGTTAATCATAAATACTTTGTTATTTAACAGAGTGGCCAGTTAGCTACCTGGGTCATCGGGTAATAGGCGCTTTTGCTATTAATTTATACTTTACTATTTATTATAGCGACCAGTAAGCGGTCTAGGTCATCGGGAAATAGGCGCTTGTGTTAACAATTAATACTTTGTTATTTTATAGAGTGGCCAGTTAGCACCCTGGGTCATCGAGTGTTAGGCACTTGTACTATTGATTAATACTTTACTGTTTAATATAGCAACCAGTAAGCGGTCTGGGTCATCGGGTGATAGGCGTTTGTGCTATTAATTGATACTTTGTTATTCAATAAAGAGACCATTTATGGCACAAGAGCCTGTCACTCGATGACCCAGGGTGCTTACTGGCCTTTCTCTTAAATAATAAAATATTATTTAACAGCACAAGCTTCTATCACGTTATGACTGCTGTGCTATTAATTAATAATACATATCGTTTAATAAAGCGACCAGTAAGCGCTACAGGTCATCAGGTAATAGGTGCTTGTGTTAATAATTATAACTTTATTATTAAATATAGCGACCAGTCAGTGCCCTGGGTCATAGGGTGATAGGTGCTTGTTTTAATCATTACTACTTTGTTATTTAACAGAGTAGCTAGTAAGCACCCTGGGTCATCGGGTGATAGGCGCTTCTGCTATTAATTAATACTTTACTGTTTAATATAGCGACCAGTGAGAGCCCCGGGTCATTGGGTGATAGGCGCTTGCGTTAATAATTTATACTCTATTTTTTAATATAGAAGTTAGTAAGCGACCTGGGTCATTGGATGATAGCCGCTTGTGTTAATAACTCATACTTTGTTATTAAACGGAGTGGCCAGTTAGCACCCTGGGTCATCGAGGGATAGGCGCTTGTGCTATTAGTTAGTACTTTATTATTTAATATATACAGTGACCAGTAATCACTCTGGGTCATTGGGTAATAGGCGCTTGTGTTAATAATTAATACTTTTTTATTTAATAAAGTAACCAGTAAGCATTACAGGTCATTAGGTGATAGGCGCTTGTGTTAATAATAATTACTATGTTATTTAACAGAGTGGCCAGTGAGCACCCTTGGTCATCGAGTGTTAGGTGCTTAATTTATTAATTAATACATTATTATTAATAAAGTGACCAATTATAGCACAAAAGCCTGTCACCCGATGACCCAGGGTGCTTACTGGCCTTTCTATTGAATAAAAAAATATTAATTAACAGCACAAGCTTATATCACCTTATGACCGCTGTGCAATTTATTAATAATCTATATCGTTTAATAAAGTGACCAGTAAGCGCCCCAGGTCATTGGGTAATAGGCGCTTGCGTTAATAATTTATCCTTTATTATTTAATAGAGAGGTTAGTAAGCGCCCTAGGTCATTGGATGATAGGTGCTTGTGTAAGTAATTAATACTTTGATATTTAACAGAGTGGTCAGTTAGCACCCTGGGTCATTAGGTGATAGGCGCTTGCGTTAATAATTTATACTCTATTATTTAATATAGAGGTTAGTAAGCGCTCTGGGTCATTGGATGATAAGTGCTTGTGCTGTTAATCAATTCTTTATTATTAAATATAGCAACCAGTGAGCACCCTGGGTCATCGGGTGATAGGTGCTTGTGTTAATAATTATTACTTTGTTATTTAACGAAGTGGCCAGTTAGCACCCTGGGTCATTGGGTGTTAGGCGCTTGTACTATTAATTAATCCTTTATTATTTAATAATGTGACAAATTATAGCTTAAAAGCCGGTCACCAGATGACCTAAGGTGCTTACTAGCCTTTCTATTAAATAATAAAATATTAATTTACAGCACAAGCACCTATTACCTGATGATCGCTGTGCTATTAATTAAAAATATATATCGTGTAATAAAGCGACCAGTAAGCGCCCTATTTTATAAAGAGGTTAGTAAGCGCCCTCGGTCACTAGGTGATAAGCGCTTGTGTTAATAGATAATACTTTGTTATTCAACAGAGTGGCCAGTTAGCACCCTGGGTCATCGGGTGTTAGGCGCTTGTACTATTAATTAATACTTTATTATTTAATAATGTGCCTAGTTATAGCTTAAAAGCCTGTCACCTGATGACCTAAGGTGCTTTTTAGCCTTTCTATTAAATAATAAAATATTAATTTACAGCACAAGCACCTATTACCTGATGATCGCTGTGCTATTAATTAAGAATATATATCGTGTAATAAAGCGACCAGTAAGCGCCCTATTTTATAGAGAGGTTAGTAAGCGCCCTTGGTCACTGGGTGATAAGCGCTTGTGTTAACAATTAATACTATGTTATTTAACAGAGTGGCCAGTTAGCACCCTGGGTTTTCGGGTCGTAGGCGCTTGTGATATTAATTAGTAATATATATCGTTTAATGAAGCGACCAGTAATCGCTACAGGTCATCGGGTGATAGGTGCTTGTGTTAATCATTAATACTTTGTTACTTAATAGAGGGGCCAGTTAGCTACCTGGGTCATCGGGTAATAGGCGCTTTTGCTATTAATTTATACTTTACTAATTAATATAGCGACCAGTAAGCGTTCTGGGTCGATGGGAAATAGGCGCTTGTGTTAACAATTAATACTTTGTTATTTTACAGAGTGGCCAGTTAGCACCCTGGGTCATCGAGTGTTAGGCACTTGTCTTATTAATTAATACTTTATTATTTAATAAAGCGACCATTTCTGGCACAAGAGCCTGTCACCTGATGACTTAGGGTGCTCACTGGCCTTCCTATTTAATGAAAAAATATTAATTAACAGCACAAGCACCTATTACCTTATGATCGCTGTGCTATTTATTAATAATATATATCGTTTAATAAAGCGACCAGTAAGCGCCCTATTCGATAGAGAGGTTAGTAAGCGCCCTCGGTCATTGGGTGATAGGCTCTTGTGTTAACAATTAATACTTGTTATTTAACAGAGTGGCCAGTTAGTACCCTGGGTTATCGGGTGATAGGCGCTTCTGCTATCAATTATTACTTTACTATTTAATATAGCGACCAGTAAGTGCTCTGGGTCATCGGGTGATAGGCGCTTGTGCTATTAATTAGTAATATATATCGTTTAATAAAGCGACCAGTAAGCGCTACAGGTCATCGGGTAATAGGTGCTTGTGTTAATAATTATAACTTTATTATTAAATATAGCGACCAGTAAGCGCTCTGGGTCATAAGGTCATAGGTGCTTGTGTTAATCATTAATACTTTGTTATTTAACAGAGTGGCCAGTAAGCACCCTGGGTCATCGGGTGATAGGCGCTTCTGCTATTAATTAATACTTTACTGTTTAATATAGCAACCAGTAAGCGGTCTGGGTCATCGGGTAATAGGCGTTTGTGCTATCAATTGATACTTTGTTATTCAATAAAGAGACCATTTATGGCACAAGAGCCTGTCACTCGATGACCCAGGGTGCTTACTGGCCTCTTTCTTAAAAAATAAAATATTATTTAACAGCACAAGCTTCTATCACGTTATGACTGCTGTGCTATTAATTAATAATACATATCGTTTAATAAAGCGACCAGTAAGCGCTACAGGTCATCGGGTAATAGGTGCTTGTGTTAATAATTATAACTTTATTATTAAATATAGCGACCAGTCAGCGCCCTGGGTCATAGGGTGATAGGATCTTGTGTTAATCATTAATACTTTGTTATTTAACAGAGTGGCCAGTAAGCACCCTGGGTCATTGGATGATAGCCGCTTGTGTTAATAACTCATACTTTGTTATTTAACAGAGTGGCCAGTAAGCACCCTGGGTCATCGGGTGTTAGGTGCTTAAACTATTAATTAATACATTATTATTATGAAAGTGACCAGTTATAGCACGAAAGCCTGTCACCTGATGACCCAGGGTGCTTACTGGCCTTTCTATTAAATAAAAAAATATTAATTAACAGCACAAGCACCTAATACCTAATGATCGCTGTGCTATTAATTAATAATATATACCGTTGGATAAAAAGACTAGTAAGCGCCCTATTCAATAGAGAGGTGAGTAAGTGCCCCCGGACATTAGGAGATAGGCGCTTGTGTTAATAATCAATACATTGTTATTAAACAGAGTGGCTAGTTAGCACCCTGGGTTTTCGGGTGATAGGCGCTTGTGATATTAATTAATACCTTATTATTTATTATAGCGACCAGTAAGCGCCCTGAGTCATCAGGTGATACGCACTTGTGTTAATAATTAATACTTTGTTATTTAATAAAAAGACTGTTTATAGCACAAGAGCCTGTCACCCGATGTTCCAGGGTGCTTACTGGCGTTTCTATTGAATAATAAAATATTAAATAACAGCACAAGCTTCTATCACCTCACGACCGCTGTGCTATTAATTAATACTATATATCGTTGAATAAAGCGACCTGTAAGCGCCCCGGGTCATTGGGTGATAGGCGCTTGTGTTAATAAATAATACTTTGTTATTTAACAGTGTGGTCAGTTAGCACTCTGGGTTATCGAGTGATCGGCGCTTGTGCTGTTAATCAATACTTTATTATTAAATATAGCGACCAGCAAGCGCCCTAAGTCATCGGGTGATAGGTGCTTGTTTTAATCATTACTACTTTGTTATTTAACAGAGTAGCTAGTAAGCACCCTGGGTCATCGGGTGATAGGCGCTTCTGCTATTAATTAATACTTTACTGTTTAATATAGCGACCAGTGAGAGCCCCGGGTCATTGGGTGATAGGCGCTTGCGTTAATAATTTATACTCTATTTTTTAATATACAAGTTAGTAAGCGACCTGGGTCATTGGATGATAGCCGCTTGTGTTAATAACTCATACTTTGTTATTAAACGGAGTGGCCAGTTAGCACCCTGGGTCATCGAGGGATAGGCGCTTGTGCTATTAGTTAGTACTTTATTATTTAATATATACAGTGACCAGTAATCACTCTGGGTCATTGGGTAATAGGCGCTTGTGTTAATAATTAATACTTTTTTATTTAATAAAGTAACCAGTAAGCATTACAGGTCATTAGGTGATAGGCGCTCGTGTTAATGATAATTACTATGTTATTTAACAGAGTGGCCAGTGAGCACCCTTGGTCATCGGGTGTTAGGTGCTTAATTTATTAATTAATACATTATTATTAATAAAGTGACCAATTATAGCACAAAAGCCTGTCACCCGATGACCCAGGGTGCTTACTGGCCTTTCTATTTAATAAAAAAATATTAATTAACAGCACAAGCTTATATCACCTTATGACCGCTGTGCAATTTATTAATAATCTATATCGTTTAATAAAGTGACCAGTAAGCGCCCCAGGTCATTGGGTAATAGGCGCTTGCGTTAATAATTTATCCTTTATTATTTAATAGAGAGGTTAGTAAGCGCCCTAGGTCATTGGATGATAGGTGCTTGTGTAAGTAATTAATACTTTGATATTTAACAGAGTGGTCAGTTAGCACCCTGGGTCATTAGGTGATAGGCGCTTGCGTTAATAATTTATACTCTATTATTTAATATAGAGGTTAGTAAGCGCTCTGGGTCATTGGATGATAGGTGCTTGTGCTGTTAATCAATTCTTTATTATTAAATATAGCAACCAGTGAGCACCCTGGGTCATCGGGTGATAGGTGCTTGTGTTAATAATAATTACTTTGTTATTTAACGAAGTGGCCAGTTAGCACCCTGGGTCATTGGGTGTTAGGCTCTTGTACTATTAATTAATCCTTTATTATTTAATAATGTGACAAATTATAGCTTAAAAGCCGGTCACCAGATGACCTAAGGTGCTTACTAGCCTTTTTATTAAATAATAAAATATTAATTTACAGCACAAGCACCTATTACCTGATGATCACTGTGCTATTAATTAAAAATATATATCGTGTAATAAAGCGACCAGTAAGCGCCCTATTTTATAAAGAGGTTAGTAAGCGCCCTCGGTCACTAGGTGATAAGCGCTTGTGTTAATAGATAATACTTTGTTATTCAACAGAGTGGCCAGTTAGCACCCTGGGTCGTCGGGTGTTAGGCGCTTGTACTATTAATTAATACTTTATTATTTAATAATGTGCCTAATTATAGCTTAAAAGCCTGTCACCTGATGACCTAAGGTGCTTTTTAGCCTTTCTATTAAATAATAAAATATTAATTTACAGCACAAGCACCTATTACCTGATGATCGCTGTGCTATTAATTAAGAATATATATCGTGTAATAAAGCGACCAGTAAGCGCCCTATTTTATAGAGAGGTTAGTAAGCGCCCTCGGTCACTGGGTGATAAGCGCTTGTGTTAACAATTAATACTATGTTATTTAACAGAGTGGCCAGTTAGCACCCTGGGTTTTCGGGTCGTAGGCGCTTGTGATATTAATTAGTAATATATATCGTTTAATGAAGCGACCAGTAAGCGCTACAGGTCATCGGGTGATAGGTGCTTGTGTTAATCATTAATACTTTGTTACTTAATAGAGGGGCCAGTTAGCTACCTGGGTCATCGGGTAATAGGCGCTTTTGCTATTAATTTATACTTTACTAATTAATATAGCGACCAGTAAGCGTTCTGGGTCGATGGGAAATAGGCGCTTGTGTTAACAATTAATACTTTGTTATTTTACAGAGTGGCCAGTTAGCACCCTGGGTCATCGAGTGTTAGGCACTTGTCTTATTAATTAATACTTTATTATTTAATAAAGCGACCATTTCTGGCACAAGAGCCTGTCACCTGATGACCCAGGGTGCTCACTGGCCTTCCTATTTAATAAAAAAATATTAATTAACAGCACAAGCACCTATTACCTTATGATCGCTGTGCTATTTATTAATAATATATATCGTTTAATAAAGCGACCAGTAAGCGCCCTATTCGATAGAGAGGTAAGTAAGCGCCCTCGGTCATTGGGTGATAGGATCTTGTGTTAACAATTAATACTTGTTATTTAACAGAGTGGCCAGTTAGTACCCTGGGTTATCGGGTGATAGGCGCTTCTGCTATCAATTATTACTTTACTATTTAATATAGCGACCAGTAAGTGCTCTGGGTCATCGGGTGATAGGCGCTTGTGCTATTAATTAGTAATATATATCGTTTAATAAAGCGACCAGTAAGCGCTACAGGTCATCGGGTAATAGGTGCTTGTGTTAATAATTATAACTTTATTATTAAATATAGCGACCAGAAAGCGCTCTGGGTCATAAGGTCATAGGTGCTTGTGTTAATCATTAATACTTTGTTATTTAACAGAGTGGCCAGTAAGCACCCTGGGTCATCGGGTGATAGGCGCTTCTGCTATTAATTAATACTTTACTGTTTAATATAGCAACCAGTAAGCGGTCTGGGTCATCGGGTAATAGGCGTTTGTGCTATTAATTGATACTTTGTTATTCAATAAAGAGACCATTTATGGCACAAGAGCCTGTCACTCGATGACCCAGGGTGCTTACTGGCCTTTCTCTTAAAAAATAAAATATTATTTAACAGCACAAGCTTCTATCACGTTATGACTGCTGTGCTATTAATTAATAATACATATCGTTTAATAAAGCGACCAGTAAGCGCTACAGGTCATCGGGTAATAGGTGCTTGTGTTAATAATTATAACTTTATTATTAAATATAGCGACCAGTCAGCGCCCTGGGTCATAGGGTGATAGGATCTTGTGTTAATCATTAATACTTTGTTATTTAACAGAGTGGCCAGTAAGCACCCTGGGTCATCGGGTGATAGGCGCTTCTGCTATTAATAAGTACTTTACTGTTTAATATAGCGACCAGTGAGTGCCCCGGGTCATTGGGTGATAGGCGCTTGCGTTAATAATTTATACTCTATTTTTCAATATAGAGGTTAGTAAGCGCTCTGGGTCATTGGATAATAGCCGCTTGTGTTAATAACTCATACTTTGTTATTAAACGGAGTGGCCAGTTAGCACCCTGGGTCATCGAGGGATAGGCGCTTGTGCTATTAGTTAGTACTTTATTATTTAATATATACAGTAACCAGTAAACACCCTGGGTCATTGGGTAATAGGCGCTTGTGTTAATAATTAATACTTTTTTATTCAATAAAGTAACAAGTAAGCACTCCAGGTCATTGGGTGATAGGCGCTTGTGATAATAATAATTACTATGTTGATCAACAGAGTGGCCAGTAAGCACCCTGGGACATCGGGTGTTAGGTGCTTAAACTATTAATTAATACATTATTATTATGAAAGTGACCAGTTATAGCACAAAAGCCTGTCACCTGATGACCCAGAATGCTTACTGGCCTTTCTATTAAATAAAAAAATATTAATTAACAGCACAAGCACCTAATACCTAATGATCGCTGTGCTATTAATTAATAATATATACCGTTTGATAAAAAGACTAGTAAGCGCCCTATTCAATAGAGAGGTGAGTAAGTGCCCCCGGACATTAGGAGATAGGCGCTTGTGTTAATAATCAATACATTGTTATTAAACAGAGTGGCTAGTAAGCACCCTGGGTTTTCGGGTGATAGGCGCTTGTGATATTAATTAATACCTTATTATTTATTATAGCGACCAGTAAGCGCCCTGAGTCATCAGGTGATACGCACTTGTGTTAATAATTAATACTTTGTTATTTAATAAAAAGACTGTTTATAGCACAAGAGCCTGTCACCCGATGACCCAGGCTGCTTAGTGGCCTTTCTATTGAATAAAAAAATATTAATTAACAGCACAAGCTTATATCACCTTATGACCGCTGTGCTATTTATTAATAATCTATATCGTTTAATAAAGTGACCAGTAAGCACCCCGGGTCATTGGGTAATAGGCGCTTGCGTTAATAATTTATACTTTATTATTTAATAGAGAGGTTAGTAAGCGCCCTGGGTCATTGGATGATAGGTGCTTGTGTTAAACATTAATACTTTGTTATTTAACAGAGTGGCCAGTTAGCACCCTGGGTTATCGGGTGATCAGCGGTTGTGCTGTTAATAAATACTTTATCATTAAATATAGCTACCAGTAAGCGCCCTGGGTCATCAGATGATAGGTGCTTGTGTTAATCATTAATACTTTGTTTTTTAACAGAGTGGCCAGTTAGCGCCCTGAGTTATCGGGTGATCAGCGCTTGTGCTGTTAATCAATACTTCATCATTAAATATAGCGACCAGTAAGCGCCCTGGGTCATCAGGTGATAGGTGCTTGTGTTAATAATTATTACTTTGTTATTTAACGAAGTGGCCAGTTAGCACCCTGGGTCATCGGATGATAGGCGCTTCTGCTATTAATTATTACTTACTATTTAATATATCAACCAGTAAGTGCTCTGGGTCATCGGGTGATAGACGCTTGTGATATTAATTAGTAATATATATCGTTTAATGAAGCGACCAGTAAGCGCTACAGGTCATCGGGTGATAGGTGCTTGTGTTAATCATTAATACTTTGTTACTTAATAGAGGGGCCAGTTAGCACCCTGGGTTATCGGGTGATCAGCGCTTGTGCTGTTAATCAATACTTTATTATTAAATATAGCGACTAGTAAGCGCCCTTGGTCATCTGGTGATAGGTGCTTGTGTTAATCATTAATACTTTGTTATTTAACAAAGTGGCCAGTTAGCACCCTGGGTTATCGGGTGATCAGCGCTTGTGCTGTTAATCAATACTTCATCATTAAATATAGCGACCAGTAAGCGCTCTGGGTCATCGGGTGATAGGTGCTTGTGTTAATCATTAATACTTTGTTATTTAACAGAGTGGCCAGTTAGCTACCTGGGTCATCGGGTAATAGGCGCTTTTGCTATTAATTTATACTTTACTATTTAATATAGCGACCAGTAAGCGGTCTGGGTTATCGGGAAATAGGCGCTTGTGTTAACAATTAATACTTTGTTATTTAACAGAGTGGCCAGTTAGCAACCTGGGTCATCGAGTGTTAGGCACTTGTACTATTAATTAATACTTTATTATTTAATAAAGCGACCATTTATGGCACAAGAGACTGTCACCTGATGACCCAGGGTGCTTACTGGCCTTTCTATTTAATAAAAAAATATTAATTAACAGCACAAGCAACTATTACCTTATGATCGCTGTGCTATTTATTGATAATATATATCGTTTAAGAAAGCGACCAGTAAGCGCCCTATTTAATAGAAAGGTTAGTAAGCGCCCTCGGTCATTGGGTAATATGCGCTTGTGTTAACAATTAATACTTGTTATTCGACAGAGTGGCCAGTTAGCACCCTGGGTTATCGAGTGATAGGTGCTTGTGCTATTAATCAATACTTTATCATTAAATATAGCGACCAGTAAGCGCCCTGGGTCATCAGGTGATACGCACTTGTGTTAATAATTAATACATTGTTATTTAATAAAAAGACTATTTATAGCACAAGAGCCTGTCACCCGATGACCCAGGGTGCTTACTGGCCTTTCTATTGAATAAAAAAATATTAATTAACAGCACAAGCTTCTATCACCTTATGACCGCTGTGCTATTTATTAATAATCTATTTCGTTTAATAAAGTGACCAGTTAGCGCCCCGGGTCATTGGGTAATAGGCGCTTGTGTTAATAATTAATACTTTGTTATTTAATAAAGCAACTATTTATAGCACAAGAGCTTGTCACCTAATGACCCAGGGTGCTTACTGGCCTTTCTAATAAATAATAAAATATAAATTAACAGCACAAGCTTATATCACCTCATGACCGCTGTGCTATTAATTAATAATCTATATCATTTAATAAAGTGACCAGTAAGCGCCCCGGGTCATTGGGTTATAGCCGCTTGCGTTGATAATTTATACTTTATTATTCAATAGAGAGGTTAGTAAGCGCCCTGGGTCATTGGATGATAGATGCTTGTGCTGTTAATCAATACCTTGTTATTGAATATAGCAACCAGTAAGCACCCTGGGTAATTGGGTGATAGGTGCTTGTGTTAATAATTAATACTTTGTTATTTAATAGAGAGGTTAGTAAGCACCCTAGGTCATTGAATGATAGGTGCTTGTGTAAGTAATTAATACTTTGATATTCAACAGAGTGGTCAGTTAGCACCCTGGGTCATTAGGTGATAGCTGCTTGCGTTAATAATTTATACTCTTTTATTTAGTATAGAGGTTAGTAAGCGCCCTGGGTCATTGGATGATAGGTGCTTGTGCTGTTAATCAATTTTTTATTATTAAATATAGCAACCAGTAAGCACCCTGGGTCATCAGGTGATAGGTGCTTGTGTGAATAATTATTACTTTGTTATTTAACGGAGTGGCTAGTTAGCATTCTGGGTCATTGGGTGTTAGGCGCTTGTACTATTAATTAATACTTTATTATTTAATAATGTGACTAATTATAGCTTGAAAGCCTGTCACCTAATGACCTAAGGTGCTTACTAGCCTTTCTATTAAATAATAAAATATTAATTCACAGCACAAGCACCTATTACCTGATGATCGCTATGCTATTAATAAGGAATATATATCGTGTAATAAAGTGACCAGTAAGCGCCCTATTCGATAGAGAGGTTAGTAAGCGCCCTCGGTCATTAGGTGAAAGGCGCTTGTGTTAACAATTAATACTATGTTATTTAACAGAGTGGCCAGTTAGCACCCTGTGTTTTCCGGTGATAGGCGCTTGTGCTATTAATCAATACTTTATTATTAAATATAGCGACCAGTAAGCGCCCTGGGTCATCGGGTGATATGTGCTTGCGTTAATAATTAATACTTTGTTATTAAACGAAGTGGCCAGTTAGCACCCGGGGTCATTGGATGATAGGCGCTTCTGCTATTAATTAATACTTTACTGTTTAATATAGCGACCAGTAAGCGCTCTGGGTCATAGGGTGATAGGTGCTTGTGTTAATCATTAATACTTTGTTATTTAACAGAGTGGCCAGTAAGCACCCTGGGTCATCAGGTGATAGGCGCTTCTGCTATTATTTTATACTTTACTGTTTAATATAGCGACCAGTAAGCGGTCTGGGTCATCGGGTGATAGGTGCTTGTGTAAGTAATTAATACTTTGATATTTAACAGAGTGGTCAGTTAGCACCCTGGGTTATTAGGTGATAGGCGCTTGCGTTAATAATTTATACTTCATTATTTAATAGAGAGGTTAGTAAGCGCCCTGGGTCATTGGATGATAGGTGCTTGTGTAAGTAATTAATACTTTGATATTTAACAGAGTGGTCAGTTAGCACCCTGGGTCATCGGGTGATAGGTGCTTGTGTTAATAATTATTACTTTGTTATTTAACGAAGTGGCCAGTTAGCACCCTGGGTCATCGGGTGATAGGTGCTTGTGTTAATAATTATTACTTTGTTAGTTAACAGAGTGGCCAGTTAGCACCTTGGGTTATCGACTGATCGGCGCTTGTGCTGTTAATCTATACTTTATTCTTAAATATAGCGACCAGTAAGCGCCCTGGGTCATCGGGTGATACGCACTTGTTTTGACAGTTAATACTTTGTTATTTAACAGAGTTGCCAGTTAGCACTCTGGGTCATCAAGTGTTAGGCGCTTGTACTATTAATTAATACTTTATTATTTAATAAAAAGACCATTTATGGCACAAGAGCCTGTCACCCGATGACCCAGGGTGCTTACTGGCCTTTTTATTAAATAAAAAAATATTAATTAACAGCACAAGCACCTATTACTTAATGATCGCTGCGCTATTAATTAATAATATATATCATTTAATGAAGCGACCAGTAAGCGCCCTTTTTATTAGAGAGGTTAGTAAGTGCCCTGGGTCATTGGATGATAGGTGCTTGTGTTAGTAATTAATACTTTGTTATTTAACAGAGTGGTCAGTTAGCACCCTGGGTCATCAGGTGTTAGGCACTTGTACTATTAATTAATACTTTATTTTTTAATATAGCGATCAGTAAGCGGTCTGGGTCATCGGGTGATGGGCGTTTGTGCTATTAATTGATACTTTGTTATTTAATAAAGCGACTATTTATGGCACAAGAGCCTGTCACCCGATGACCCAGGGTGCTTACTGGCCTTTCTATTTAATAATAAAATATTATTTAACAGCACAAGCTTCTATCACGTTATGACTGCTGTGCTATTAATTAATAAAACATATCGTTTAATAAAGCGACCAGTGAGCACTCCGGGTCATTGGGTGATAGGTGCTTGCGTTATTGATTTATACTCTATTATTCAATATAGAAGTGAGTAAGCGCCCTGGGTCATTGGATGATAGGTGCTTGTGTTAATAATTAATACTTTATTATTTCATAAAGCGACCAGTAAGCGCCCTGAGTCATCGGGTGATACGCACTTGTGTTAATAATTAATACTTTGTTATTTAATAAAGCAACTATTTATAGCACAAGAGCTTGTCACCTAAAGACCCAGGGTGCTTTCTGGCCTTTCTAATAAATAATAAAATATAAATTAACAGCACAAGCTTATATCACCTCATGACCGCTGTGCTATTAATTAATAATCTATATCATTTAATAAAGTGACCAGTAAGCGCCCCGGGTCATTGGGTTATAGCCGCTTGCGTTGATAATTTATACTTTATTATTCAATAGAGAGGTGAGTAAGCGCCCTGGGTCATTGGATGATAGATGCTTGTGCTGTTAATCAATACCTTGTTATTGAATATAGCAACCAGTAAGCACCCTGGGTAATTGGGTGATAGGTGCTTGTGTTAATAATTAATACTTTGTTATTTAATAAAGCGACTATTTATAGCACGAGAGCCTGTCACCTGATGACCTAAAGGGCTTACTGGCCTTTCGATTGAATAATGAAATATTAATTAACAGCACAAGCACCTTTTACCTGATGATCGCTGTGCTATTAATTAAGAATATATATCTATTAATAAAGTGACCAGTAAGCGCCCTATTTTATAGAGAGGTTAGTAAGCGCTCTAGGTCATTGGATGATAGGCGCTTGTGTGAATAATTAATACTTTGTTATTTAACAGAGTGGCCAGTTAGCATTCTGGGTTATCGTGTGATCGGCGCTTGTGCTGTTAATCAATACTTTATTATGAAATATAGTGACCAGTAAGCGCCCTGGTTCATCGGGTGATAGGTGCTTGTGTTAATCATTAATACTTTGTTATTTAACAGAGTGGCCAGTTGGCAACCTGGGTCATCGGGTGATAGGCGTTTCTGCTATTAATTAATACTTTACTATTTAATATAGCGACCAGTAAGCGGTCTGGGTCATTCGGTGATAGGCGCTTGTGTTAACAATTATTACTTTGTTATTTAACAGAGTGGCAAGTTAGCACCTGGGTCATCGGTTGTTAGGCGCTTCTACTATTAATTAATACATTATTATTTAATAGAGCGACCATTTATGGCACAAGAGCCTGTCACCCGATGACCCAGGGTGCTTACTGGCCTTTCTATTAAATAAAAAAATATTAATTAACAGCACAAGCACCTATTACCTAATGATCTCTGTTCTAATAATTTATAATATATATCGTTTAATAAAGCGCCAAGTAAGCGCCCTATTGGATAGAGAGGTTAGTAAGTGCCCTAGGTCATTAGGTGATAGGCGCTTGTGTTAATAATTAATACTTTGTTATTTAACAGAGTGGCCAGTTAGCACCCTGGGTTATCGGGTGATCGGTGCTTGTGCTGTTAATCAATTCTTTATTATTAAATATAGCGACCAGTAAGCGCCCTGGGTTATCGGGTGGTAGGTGCTTGTGTTAATAAATAATACTTTGTTATTTAACAAAGTGGCCAGTTAGCACCCTGGGTCTTCGGATGATAGGCGCTTCTGCTATTAATTATTACTTTACTATTTAACATAGCGACCAGTAAGTGCTCTGGGTCATCGGGTGATAGGCGCTTGTGCTATTAATTAGTAATAAATATTGTTTAATTAAGCGATTAGTAAGCGCTACAGGTCATCGGGTAATAGGTGCTTGTGTTAATAATTATAACTTTATTATTAAATATAGCGGCCAGTAAGCGCCCTGGGTCATCGGGTGATAGGTGCTTGTGTTAATAATTAATACCTTGTTATTTAACAGAGTTGCCAGTAAGCAGCCTGGGTCAACGGGTGATAGGCGCTTCTGCTATTCATTAATACTTTACTATTTAATATAGCGACCAGTAGCAGTCTCGGTCATTAGGGATAGGCGTTTGTGCAATTATTTGATACTTTGTTATTTAATAGAGCGACTATTTATGGCACAAAAGCCTGTCAACCGATGACCCTGGGTGCTTACTGGCCTTCTTCGTAAATAATAAAATATTATTTAACAGCACAAGCTTTTATTACGTTATGACTGCTGTGCTATTAATTAATGATACATATCGTTTAATAAAGCGACCAGTAAGCGCCCCGGGTCATTGAGTGATAGGCGCTTGCGTTAATAATTTATACTCTTTTATTTAATAAAGAGGTTAGTAAGCGCCCTGGGTCATTGGATAATAGGTACTCGAGTTAATAATAAATACTTTGTTATTTAACGGAGTGACCAGTTAGCACCCTGGGTCATCGAGTGAAAGGCGCTTGTGTTAATAATAATTACTTTGTTATTTAACAGAGTGGCCAGTTAGCACCCTGGGTCATCGGGTGTTAGGCGCTTAAACTATTTATTAATACTTTATTATTAATAAAGTAATTATTTATAGCACAAGAGCCTGTCACCTAATGACCCAGGGTGCTTACTGGCCTTTCTAATAAATGAAAAAATATTAATTAACAGCACAAGCACCTATTACCTAATGATCGCTGTGCTATTAATGAATATTCTATATCGTTTAATAAAGTGACTAGTAAGCGCCCCGGGTCATTGGGTAATAGGTGCTTGTGTTGATAATTAATACTTTGTTATTTAACGAAGTGGCTAGTTAGCACCCTGTGTTATCAGACGATAGGCGCTTGTGCTATTAATTAATACCTTATTATTTAATATAGCGACCAGTAAGCGCCCTGAGTCATCGGGTGATACGCACTTGTGTTAATAAATAATACTTTGTTATTAAATAAAGCGACTATTTATAGCACAAGAGCCTGTCACCTGACGACCCAGAGTGCTTACTGGCCTTTCTATTAAATAATAAAATATAAATTAACAGCACAAGCTTCTATCACCTTATGACCGCTGTGCTATTAAATAATATTCTATATCGTTTAATAAAGTGACTTGTAAGTGCCCCAGGTCATTGGGTAACAGGCGCTTGCGTTGATAATTTATACTTGATTATTTAATAAAGAGGTTAGTTAATTCCCTGGGTCATCGGATGATAGGCGCTTGTGTTAATAATAATTACTTTGTTATTTAACAGAGTAGCCAGTAAGCACCCTGGGTCATCGAATGTTAGGCGCTTAAACTATTAATTAATACATTATTATTAATAAAGTGACCAATTATAGCACAAAAGCCTGTCACCTGATGACATATGGTGCTTACTGGCCTTTCTATTAAATAAAAAAATATTAATTAACAGCACAAGCTTCTATCACCTTATGACCGCTGTGCTATTAATTAATAATCTATATCGTTTAATAAAGTGACCAGTAAGCGCCCCGGGTCATTGGGTAACAGGCGCTTGCGTTGATAATTTATACTTGATTATTTAATAAAGAGGTTAGTTAGCGCCCTGGGTCATCGGGTGATAGGCGCTTGTGTTAATAATAATTACTTTGTTATTTAACAGAGTGGCTAGTAAGCACCCTGGGTCATCGAATGTTAGGCGCTTAAACTATTAATTAATACATTATTACTAATAAAGTGACTAATTATAGCACAAGAGCCTGTCACCTGATGACCCAGAGTGCTTACTGGCCTTTCTATTAAATAAAAAAATAATAATTAACAGCACAAGCTTCTATCACCTCATGACCGCTGTGCTATTAATTAATAATCTATATCGTTTAATAAAGTGACCAGTAAGCGCCCCGAGTCATTGGGTAATAGGCGCTTGCGTTAATAATTTATACTTTATTATTCAATAGAGAGGTTAGTCAGCGCCCTGGGTCATTGGCTGATAGATGCTTGTGTTAGTAATTAATACTTTGTTATTTAACAGAGTGGCCAGTTAGCACCCTGGGTCATTGGGTACTAGGCGCTTGCGTTAATAATTCATACTCTATTATTCAATAAAGAGGTTAGTAAGCGCCCAGGCTCATTGGATGATAGGTGCTTGTGCTGTGAATCAATACTTTATTATTAAATATAGCAACCAGTGAGCACCCTTGGTCATCGGGTGATAGGTGCTTGTGTTAATAATTATTACTTTGTCATTCAACAGAGTGGCCAGTTAGCACCCTGGGTCTTTGGGTGTTAGGCGCTTGTACTATTAATTAATTCTTTATTATTTAATATAGCGACCAGTAAGCGCCCTGGGTCATCTGGTGATAGGTGCTTGTGTGAATAATTAATACTTTGTTATTTAACAGAGTGGCCAGTTAGCACCCTGGGTTATCGGGTGATTCGCGCTTGCGCTGTTAATCTTTACTTTATTATTAAATATAGCGACCAGTAAGCGCCCTGGGTTATCGGGTCATAGGTGCTTGTGTTAATCATTAATACTTTGTTATTTAACAAAGTGGCCAGTTAGCACCCTGGGTCATCGGGTGATAGGCGCTTCTGCTATTAATTAATACTTCACTATTTAATATAGCGACCAGTAAGCGGTTTAGGTCATTGGGTAATAGGCGCTTGTGTTAACAATTAATACTTTGTTATTTAACAGAGTGGCCAGTTAGCACCCTGGGTTATCGGGTGTTAGGCGCTTGTACTATTTATTAATACTTTATTATTTAATAAAGCGACCATTTATGGCACAAGAGCCTGTCATTTGATGACCCAGGGTGCTTACTGGCCTTTTTATTAAATAAAAAAATACTAATTAACAGCACAAGCACCTATTACCTTATGATCGCTGTGCTATTAATTAAGAATATATATCGTTTAATAAAGCGACCAGTAAGTGCCCTATTAAATAGACAGGTTAGTAAGCGCCCTCGGTCATTGGGTGATAAGTGCTTGTGTTAATAATTAATACTATGTTATTTAACAGAGTGGCTAGTTAGCACCCTGGGTTATCGGACGATAGGCGCTTGTGCTATTAATTATTACCTTATTATTTAATATAGCTTCCAGTAAGCGCCCTGAGTCATCAGGTGATACGCACTTGTGGTAATAATTAATACTTTGTTATTTAATAAAGCGACTATTTATAGCACAAGAGCCTGTCACCTGACGACCCAGGGTGCTGACTGTTCTTTCTATTAAATAATAAAATATAAATTAACAGCACAAGCTTCTATCAACTCATGACCGCTGTGCTATTAAATAATAATCTATATCGTTTAATAAAGTGACCAGTAAGTGCCTCGGGTCATTGGGTAATAGGCGCTTGCGTTAATAATTTATACTTTATTATTTAACAGAGTGGCTAGTTAGCACCCTGGGTTATCGGGTGATCGGCGCTTGTGCTGTTAATCAATACTTTATTATTAAATATAGCGACCAGTAAGCGCCCTGGGTCATCAAGTGATAGGTGCTTGTGTTAATAATTAACACTTTGTTATTTAACAAAGTGGCCAGTTAGCACCCTGGGTCATCGGATGATAGGCGCTTCTGCAATTAATTATTACTTTACTATTTAATATAGCTACCAGTAAGTGCTCTGGGTCATCGGTTGATAGGCGCTAGTGGTATTAATTAGTAATATATATCGTTTAATAAAGCGACCAGTAAGCGCTACAGGTCTTTGGGTAATAGGTGCTTGTGTTAATAATTATAACTTTATTATTAAATATAGCGACTAGTAAGTGCCCTGGAACATCAGGTGATAGGTGCTTGTGTTAATCATTAATACCTTGTTATTTAACAGAGTGGCCAGTTAGCACCCTGGGTTATCAGGTGATAGGCGCTTCTGCTATTAATTAATACTTTACTAATTAATATAGCGACCAGTAGCGGTCTAGGTCATTGGGTATAGGCGTTTGTGCAATTATTTGATACTTTGTTATTTAATAAAGCGACCATTTATGGCACAAGAGCCTGTCACCCGATGACCCAGGGTGCTTACTGGCCCTTTTCTTAAATAATAAAATATTATTTAACAGCACAAGCTTCTATCACGTTATGACTGCTGTGCTATTAATTAATAATACATATTGTTTAATAAAGCGACCAGTGAGCGCCCTGGGTCATTGAGTGATAGGCGCTTGCGTTAATAATTTTTACTCTATTATTCAATATAGAGGTTAGTAAGCGCCCTGGGTTATTGGATGATAGGTGCTTGTGTTAATAATAAATACTTTGTTATTTAACGGAGTGGCCAGTTAGCACCCTGGGTCATCGAGTGATAGGCGCTTGTGTTAATAATTAATACCTAATTATTTAATAAAGTGACCAGTAAGCACTCTAGGTCATTGGATGATAGGCGCTTGCGTTTATAATTAACACTTTATTATTAAATAGAAAGGCCAGTAACTGCCCTAGGTCATTAGGTGATAGGCGCTTGTGTTAATAATAATTACTTTGTTATTTAACAGAGTAGCCAGTTAGCACCCTGGGTTATCGGACGATAGGCGCTTGTGCTATTAATTAATACCTTATTATTTAATATAGCGACCAGTAAGCGCCCTGAGTCATCGGGTGATACGCATTCGTGTTAATAAATAATACTTTGTTATTTAATAAAGCGACTATTTATAGCACAAGAGCCTGTCACCTGACGACCCAGGGTGCTGACTGGCCTTTCTATTGAATAATAAAATATAAATTAACAGCACAAGCTTCTATCACCTCATGACCGCTGTGGTATTAAATAATAATCTATATC
This sequence comes from Copidosoma floridanum, assembly GCF_036245765.1. Classification (NCBI taxonomy): domain Eukaryota; kingdom Metazoa; phylum Arthropoda; class Insecta; order Hymenoptera; family Encyrtidae; genus Copidosoma; species Copidosoma floridanum. The sequence continues at coordinate 25,404,403 of NW_028321907.1, forward strand.
GTTTAATAAAGTGACCAGTAAGTGCCTCGGGTCATTGGGTAATAGGCGCTTGCGTTAATAATTAATAGTTTATTATTTAATAAAGAGGTTAGTAAGCGCCCTGGGTCATCGGGTGATAGGCGCTTGTGTTATAAATAATTACTTTGTTATTTAACAGAGTGGCAAGTTAGCACCCTAGGTCATTGGGTGATAGGCGCTTGCGTTAATGATTTATACTCTATTATTTAGTATAGAGGTTAGTAAGCGCCCAGGGTCATTGGATGATAGGTGCTTGTGCTGTTAATCAATACTTTATTATTAAATATAGCAACCAGTAAGCATCCTGGGTTATCGGGTAATAGGTGCTTGTGTTAATAATTATTACTTTGTTATTTAACAGAGTGGCTAGTTGGCACCCTGGGTCATCGGGTGTTAGGCGCTTGTACTATTAATTAATACTTTATTATCTAATAATGTGACCAATTTTAGCACGGGAGCCTGTCACCTGATGACCAAGGGTGCTTACTGGCTATTTGATTAAATAATAAAATCATTAATTAACAGCACAATCACCTATTACCTGATGATTGCTGTGCTATTTATCAAGAATATATATCGTTTAATAAAGCGACCAGTAAGCACCCTATTTTATAGAGAGGTTAGTAAGCAACGTAGGTCATTGGGTGATAGGCGCTTGTGTTAATAATTATTACTTTGTTATTTAACAGAGTGGCCAGTTAGCACCCTGGGTCATCGAATGTTAGGCGCTTCTGCTATTAATTAATACTCTACTATTTAATATAGCGACCAGTAAGCAGTCTGGGTCATCGGGTGATAGGCCCTTGTGTTAACTATTAATACTTTGTTATTTAACAGAGTGGCCAGTTAGCGTCCTGGGTCATCGGGTGATAGGCGCTTCTGCTATTAATTAATACTCTACTATTTAATATAGCGACCAGTAAGCAGTCTGGGTCATCGGGTGATAGGCCCTTGTGTTAACTATTAATACTTTGTTATTTAACAGAGTGGCCAGTTAGCACCCTGGGTCATCGGGTGATAGGCGCTTCTGCTATTAATTAATACTCTACTATTTAATATAGCGACCAGTAAGCAGTCTGGGTCATCGGGTGATAGGCCCTTGTGTTAACTATTAATACTTTGTTACTTAGCAGAGTAGCCAGTAAGCGCCCTGGGTCATCGGGTGATAGGCGCTTGTGTTAATAATAATAACTTTGTTATTTAACAGAGTGGCCAGTTAGCACCCTAAGTCATCGGGTGTTAGGCGCTTAAACTATTAATTATTACTTTATTATTAATAAAGTGACCAATTATAGCACAAGAGCCTGTCACCTGATAACCCAGGGTGCTTACTGGCCTTTCTATTAAATAAAAAAATATTCATTAACAGCACAAGCACCCATTACCTAATGATCGCTGTGATATTAATTTATAATATATATCGTTTAATAAAGCGACCAGTAAGCGCCCTATTCCATAGAGAGGTGAGTAAGCGCCCTCGGTCATTGGGTGATAGGCGCTTGTGTTAATAATTAATACTTTGTTATTTAACAGAGTGGCCAGTTAGCACCCTGGGTCATTGGGTGATAGGCGCTTGTGCTATTAGTTAATACTCCATTATTTAATATAGTGACCAGTAAGCGCCTTGCGTTATCGGGTGATCGGCGCTTGTGCTGTTGATTAATACTTTATTATTGAATAAAGCAACTATTTATAGCACAAGAGCCTGTCACCTGATGACCCAGGGTGCTAACTGGCGTTTCTATTGAATAATAAAATATTAATTAACAGCACAAGCTTCTATCATCTTATGACCACTGTGCTATTAATTAATACTATATATCGTTTAATAAAGCGACCAGTAAGCGCCCCGGGTCATTGGGTGATAGGTGCTGGTGTTAATAATTAATACTTTGTTATTTAACAGAGTGGCCAGTTAGCACCCTGGGTCATCGGGTGTTAGGCGCTTGTACTATTAGTTAATACTTTATTATTTAATAATGTGACCAATTATAGCACAAGAGCCTGTCACCTGATGACCTAAGGTGCTTACTGGCCTTTCTATTGAATAATCAAATATTATTTAACAGCACAAGCACCTATTACCTGATGATCGCTGTGCTATTAATTAAGAATAAATATCGTTTGATAAAGCGACCAGTAAGTACCCTTTTTTATAGAGAGGTTAGTGAGCGCCCTAGGTCATTGGGTGATAGGCGCTTGTGTTAATAATTAATACTTTGTTATTTAACAGAGTGGCCAGTTAGCACCCTGGGTCATTGGGTGATAGGCGCTTGTGCTATTAGTTAATACTCCATTATTTAATATAGTGACCAGTAAGCGCCTTGCGTTATCGGGTGATCGGCGCTTGTGCTGTTGATTAATACTTTATTATTGAATAAAGCAACTATTTATAGCACAAGAGCCTGTCACCCGATGACCCAGGGTGCTAACTGGCGTTTCTATTGAATAATAAAATATTAATTAACAGCACAAGCTTCTATCATCTTATGACCACTGTGCTATTAATTAATACTATATATCGTTAAATAAAGCGACCAGTAAGCGCCCCGGGTCATTGGGTGATAGGTGCTGGTGTTAATAATTAATACTTTGTTATTTAACAGAGTGGCCAGTTAGCACCCTGGGTCATCGGGTGTTAGGCGCTTGTACTATTAGTTAATACTTTATTATTTAATAATGTGACCAATTATAGCACAAGAGCCTGTCACCTGATGACCTAAGGTGCTTACTGGCCTTTCTATTGAATAATCAAATATTATTTAACAGCACAAGCACCTATTACCTGATGATCGCTGTGCTATTAATTAAGAATAAATATCGTTTGATAAAGCGACCAGTAAGCGCCCTTTTTTATAGAGAGGTTAGTGAGCGCCCTAGGTCATTGGGTGATAGGCGCTTGTGTTAATAATTAATACTTTGTTATTTAACAGAGTGGCCAGTTAGCACCCTGGGTCATTGGGTGATAGGCGCTTGTGCTATTAGTTAATACTCCATTATTTAATATAGTGACCAGTAAGCGCCTTGCGTTATCGGGTGATCGGCGCTTGTGCTGTTGATTAATACTTTATTATTGAATAAAGCAACTATTTATAGCACAAGAGCCTGTCACCCGATGACCCAGGGTGCTAACTGGCGTTTCTATTGAATAATAAAATATTAATTAACAGCACAAGCTTCTATCATCTTATGACCACTGTGCTATTAATTAATACTATATATCGTTTAATTAAGCGACCAGTAAGCGCCCTGGGTCATTGGGTGATAGGCGCTTACGTTAATAATTTAAACTTTATTATTCAATAAAGAGGTTAGTAAGCACACCGGGTCATCGGGTGATAGGCGCTTGTGCTATTAATTGATACTTTATTAATAAATATAGCAACCAGTAGGCGCCCTGGGTTATCGGGTGATCGACGCTTGTGCTGTTAATCAATACTTTATTATTTAATAGAAAGGCCAGTAAGCGCCCTGGGTCATCGGGTGTTAGGCGCTTGTGTTAATAATAATAACTTTGTTATTTAACAGAGTGGCCAGTTAGCACCCTGAGTCATCGGGTGTTAGGCGCTTAATCTATTAATTAATACTTTATTATTAATAAAGTGACCAATTATAGCACAAAAGCCTGTCACCTGATAACCCTAGGTGCTTACTGGCCTTTCTATTAAATAAAAAAATATCAATTAACAGCACAAACACCTATTACCTAATGATCGCTGTGATATTAATTAATAATATATATCGTTTAATAAAGAGACCAGTAAGCGCCCTATTCAATAGAGAGGTTAGTAAGCGCCCTCGGTCATTGGGTGATAGGCGCTTGTGTTAATAATTAATACTTTGTTATTTAACATAGTGGCCACTTAGCACCCTGGGTCATTGGGTGATAGGCGCTTGTGCTATTTGTTAATACTTCATTATTTAATATAGTGACCAGTAAGCGCCTTGCGTTATCGGGTGATCGGCGCTTGTGCTGTTGATTAATACTTTATTATTGAATGAAGCAACTATTTATAGCACAAGAGCCTGTCACCCGATGTTCCAGGGTGCTTACTGGCGTTTCTATTGAATAATAAAATATTAAATAACAGCACAAGCTTCTATCACCTCACGACCGCTGTGCTATTAATTAATACTATATATCGTTTAATAAAGCGACCTGTAAGCGCCCCGGGTCATTAGGTGATAGGCGCTTGTGTTAATAATTAATACTTTGTTATTTAACAGTGTGGTCAGTTAGCACTCTGGGTTATCGAGTGATCGGCGCTTGTGCTGTTAATCAATACTTTATTATTAAATATAGCGACCAGTAAGCGCCCTGAGTCATCGGGTGATAGATGCTTGTGTTAATCATTAATACTTTGTTATTTAACAGAGTGGCCAGTTAGCACCCTGAATCATCGGGTGATAAGCGCTTCTGCCATTAATTAATACTTTACTATTCAATATAGCGACCAGTAAGCGGTCTTGGTCATCGGGTGATAGGCGTTTGTGCTATTAATTGATACTTTGTTATTTAATAAAGCGACCATTTACGGCACAAGAGCCTGTCACCTGATGACCCAGGGTGCTTACTGGCCTTTCTATTAAATAATAAAATATTAATAAACAGCACAAGCACCTATTATCTAATGATCGCTGTGCTATTAATTTATAACAAATATATCGTTTAATAAAGCGACCAGTAAGCGCCCTATTTAATAAAGGGGTTAGCAAGCGCCCTTGGTCATTGGGTGATAGGCGCTTGTGTTAATTATTAATACTTTCTTATTTAACAGAGTGGCCAGTTAGCACCCTGGGTTATCGGGTAATAGGCGCTTGAGCTATCAATCAATACTTTATTATTAAATCTAGCGACCGGTAAGCGCCCTGGGTCATCGGGTGACAGGTGCTTGTGTTAATAATTAATACTTTGTTATTTAACAAAGTGGCCAGTTAGCACCCTGGGTCATCGGATGATAGGCGCTTCTGCTATTAATTATTACTTTACTATTTAATATAGCGACTAGTAAGTGCTCTGGGTCATCGGGTGATAGGCGCTCGTGCTTTTAATTAGTAATTTATATCGTTTAATAAAGCAACCAGTAAGCGCTACAGGTTATCGGGTAATAGGTGCTTGTGTTAATAATTATAACTTTATTATTAAATATAGCGACCAGTAAGCGCCCTGGGTCATCGGGTGATAGGCGTTTGTGCTATTAATTAATACTTTATTATTAAATATAGCGACCAGTAAGCGCCCTGAGTCCTCGGGTGATAGATGCTTGTGTTAATCATTAATACTTTGTTATTTAACAGAGTGGCCAGTTAGCACCCTGGGTCATCGGATGATAGGCGCTTCTGCTATTAATTATTACTTTACTATTTAATATAGCGACTAGTAAGTGCTCTGGGTCATCGGGTGATAGGCGCTCGTGCTATTAATTAGTAATTTATATCGTTTAATAAAGCAACCAGTAAGCGCTACAGGTTATCGGGTAATAGGTGCTTGTGTTAATAATTATAACTTTATTATTAAATATAGCGACCAGTAAGCGCCCTGGGTCATCGGGTGATAGGCGTTTGTGCTATTAATTAATACTTTATTATTAAATATAGCGACCAGTAAGCGCCCTGAGTCCTCGGGTGATAGATGCTTGTGTTAATCATTAATACTTTGTTATTTAACAGAGTGGCCAGTTAGCACCCTGAATCATCGGGTGATAGGCGTTTGTGCCATTAATTAATACTTTACTATGTAATATAGCGACCAGTAAGCGGTCTTGGTCATCAAGTGATAGGCGTTTGTTCTATTAATTGATTCTTTGTTATTTAATAAAGCGACCATTTATGGCACAAGAGCCTGTCACCTGATGACTCAGGGTGCTTAATGGCCTTTCTATTAAATAATAAAATAATAATAAACAGCACCAGCACCTATTATCTAATGATCGCTGTGCTATTGATTAATAATATATATCGTTTAATAAAGCGACCAGTAAGCGCCCTATTTAATAGAGAGGTTAGTAAGCGCCCTCGGTCATTGGGTGATAGGCGCTTGTGTTAATAATTATAACTTTATTATTAAATATAGCGACCAGTAAGCGCCCAGAGTCATCGGGTGATACGCACTTGTGTTAATAATTAATACTTTGTTATTTAATAAAGCAACTATTTATAGCACAAGAGCCTGTCACCCGATGACCCAGGGTGCTTACTGGCCTTTCTATTGAATAATAAAATATTAATTAACAGCACAAGCACCTAATACCTAATGAACGCTGTGCTGTTAATTAATAATATACATCGTTTAATAAAGCGACCAGTAAGCGCCCTATTCAATAGAGAGGTTAGTAAGCGCCCTCGGTCATTGGGTGATAGGCGCTTGTGTTAATAATTAATACTTTGTTATTTAACAGAGTGGCTAGTTAGCACCCTGGGTTTACGGGTGATAGGCACTTGTAATATGAATTAATACTTTATTATTTAATATAGCGACCAGTAAGCGCCCTGAGTCATCGGCCGATACGCACTTGTGTTTATAATTAATACTTTGTTATTTAATAAAGCGACTATTTATAGCACTAGAGCCTGTCATTCGATGACCCAGAATGCTTACTGGCCTTTCTATTGAATATTAAAATATTAATTAACAGCACAAGCTTCTATCACCTCATTACCGCTGTGCTATTAATTAATAATATATATTGTTTAATAAAGCGACCAGTAAGCGCCCCAGGTCATTGGGTGATAGGCGCTTGCGTTAATAATTTATACTTTATTATCCAATAGAGAAGTTAGTAAGCACCCTGGGTCATCGGGTGATAGGTGCCTGTGTTAATAATCATTATTTTGTTATTTAAGAGAGTGGCCAGTTAGCACCCCGGGTCATCGGGTGTTAGGTGCTTGTACTATTAATTAATACTTTATTATTTAATAATATGAACAATTATAGCACAAAAGCCTGTCACCTGATGACCTAAGTGCTTACTGGCCTTTCTATTAAATAATAAAATATTAATTAAAAGCACAAGCTTTTATCACCTCATGACCGCTGAGCTATTAATTAATACTATATATCGTTTAATGAAGCGACCAGTAAGCACTTCAGGTCATTGGGTGATAGGCGCTTGCGATTTTAATTAACACTTTATTATTAAATAGAGAGGCCAGTAAGCGCCCTGGGTCATCGGGTGATAGGCGCTTGTGTGAATGATAATTACTTTGTTATTTAACAGAGTGGCCAGTTAGCACCCTGGGTCATCGGGTGTTAGGCGCTTAAACTATTAATTAATACTTTATTATTAATAAAGTGACCAATTATAGCACAAAAGCCTGTCACCTGATAACCCTAGGTGCTTACTGGCCTTTCTATTAAATAAAAAAATATCAATTAACAGCACAAACACCTATTACCTAATGATCGCTGTGATATTAATTAATAATATATATCGTTTAATAAAGAGACCAGTAAGCGCCCTATTCAATAGAGAGGTTAGTAAGCGCCCTCGGTCATTGGGTGATAGGCGCTTGTGTTAATAATTAATACTTTGTTATTTAACATAGTGGCCACTTAGCACCCTGGGTCATTGGGTGATAGGCGCTTGTGCTATTTGTTAATACTTCATTATTTAATATAGTGACCAGTAAGCGCCTTGCGTTATCGGGTGATCGGCGCTTGTGCTGTTGATTAATACTTTATTATTGAATGAAGCAACTATTTATAGCACAAGAGCCTGTCACCCGATGTTCCAGGGTGCTTACTGGCGTTTATATTGAATAATAAAATATTAAATAACAGCACAAGCTTCTATCACCTCACGACCGCTGTGCTATTAATTAATACTATATATCGTTTAATAAAGCGACCTGTAAGCGCCCCGGGTCATTAGGTGATAGGCGCTTGTGTTAATAATTAATACTTTGTTATTTAACAGTGTGGTCAGTTAGCACTCTGGGTTATCGAGTGATCGGCGCTTGTGCTGTTAATCAATACTTTATTATTAAATATAGCGACCAGTAAGCGCCCTGAGTCATCGGGTGATAGATGCTTGTGTTAATCATTAATACTTTGTTATTTAACAGAGTGGCCAGTTAGCACCCTGAATCATCGGGTGATAAGCGCTTCTGCCATTAATTAATACTTTACTATTCAATATAGCGACCAGTAAGCGGTCTTGGTCATCGGGTGATAGGCGTTTGTGCTATTAATTGATACTTTGTTATTTAATAAAGCGACCATTTACGGCACAAGAGCCTGTCACCTGATGACCCAGGGTGCTTACTGGCCTTTCTATTAAATAATAAAATATTAATAAACAGCACAAGCACCTATTATCTAATGATCGCTGTGCTATTAATTTATAACAAATATATCGTTTAATAAAGCGACCAGTAAGCGCCCTATTTAATAAAGGGGTTAGCAAGCGCCCTTGGTCATTGGGTGATAGGCGCTTGTGTTAATTATTAATACTTTGTTATTTAACAGAGTGGCCAGTTAGCACCCTGGGTTATCGGGTAATAGGCGCTTGAGCTATCAATCAATACTTTATTATTAAATCTAGCGACCGGTAAGCGCCCTGGGTCATCGGGTGACAGGTGCTTGTGTTAATAATTAATACTTTGTTATTTAACAAAGTGGCCAGTTAGCACCCTGGGTCATCGGATGATAGGCGCTTCTGCTATTAATTATTACTTTACTATTTAATATAGCGACTAGTAAGTGCTCTGGGTCATCGGGTGATAGGCGCTCGTGCTATTAATTAGTAATTTATATCGTTTAATAAAGCAACCAGTAAGCGCTACAGGTTATCGGGTAATAGGTGCTTGTGTTAATAATTATAACTTTATTATTAAATATAGCGACCAGTAAGCGCCCTGGGTCATCGGGTGATAGGCGTTTGTGCTATTAATTAATACTTTATTATTAAATATAGCGACCAGTAAGCGCCCTGAGTCCTCGGGTGATAGATGCTTGTGTTAATCATTAATACTTTGTTATTTAACAGAGTGGCCAGTTAGCACCCTGGGTCATCGGATGATAGGCGCTTCTGCTATTAATTATTACTTTACTATTTAATATAGCGACTAGTAAGTGCTCTGGGTCATCGGGTGATAGGCGCTCGTGCTATTAATTAGTAATTTATATCGTTTAATAAAGCAACCAGTAAGCGCTACAGGTTATCGGGTAATAGGTGCTTGTGTTAATAATTATAACTTTATTATTAAATATAGCGACCAGTAAGCGCCCTGGGTCATCGGGTGATAGGCGTTTGTGCTATTAATTAATACTTTATTATTAAATATAGCGACCAGTAAGCGCCCTGAGTCCTCGGGTGATAGATGCTTGTGTTAATCATTAATACTTTGTTATTTAACAGAGTGGCCAGTTAGCACCCTGAATCATCGGGTGATAGGCGTTTGTGCCATTAATTAATACTTTACTATGTAATATAGCGACCAGTAAGCGGTCTTGGTCATCAAGTGATAGGCGTTTGTTCTATTAATTGATTCTTTGTTATTTAATAAAGCGACCATTTATGGCACAAGAGCCTGTCACCTGATGACTCAGGGTGCTTACTGGCCTTTCTATTAAATAATAAAATATTAATAAACAGCACCAGCACCTATTATCTAATGATCGCTGTGCTATTGATTAATAATATATATCGTTTAATAAAGCGACCAGTAAGCGCCCTATTTAATAGAGAGGTTAGTAAGCGCCCTCGGTCATTGGGTGATAGGCGCTTGTGTTAATAATTATAACTTTATTATTAAATATAGCGACCAGTAAGCGCCCAGAGTCATCGGGTGATACGCACTTGTGTTAATAATTAATACTTTGTTATTTAATAAAGCAACTATTTATAGCACAAGAGCCTGTCACCCGATGACCCAGGGTGCTTACTGGCCTTTCTATTGAATAATAAAATATTAATTAACAGCACAAGCACCTAATACCTAATGAACGCTGTGCTGTTAATTAATAATATACATCGTTTAATAAAGCGACCAGTAAGCGCCCTATTCAATAGAGAGGTTAGTAAGCGCCCTCGGTCATTGGGTGATAGGCGCTTGTGTTAATAATTAATACTTTGTTATTTAACAGAGTGGCTAGTTAGCACCCTGGGTTTACGGGTGATAGGCACTTGTAATATGAATTAATACTTTATTATTTAATATAGCGACCAGTAAGCGCCCTGAGTCATCGGCCGATACGCACTTGTGTTTATAATTAATACTTTGTTATTTAATAAAGCGACTATTTATAGCACTAGAGCCTGTCATTCGATGACCCAGAATGCTTACTGGCCTTTCTATTGAATATTAAAATATTAATTAACAGCACAAGCTTCTATCACCTCATTACCGCTGTGCTATTAATTAATAATATATATTGTTTAATAAAGCGACCAGTAAGCGCCCCAGGTCATTGGGTGATAGGCGCTTGCGTTGATAATTTATACTTTATTATCCAATAGAGAAGTTAGTAAGCACCCTGGGTCATCGGGTGATAGGTGCCTGTGTTAATAATCATTATTTTGTTATTTAAGAGAGTGGCCAGTTAGCACCCCGGGTCATCGGGTGTTAGGTGCTTGTACTATTAATTAATACTTTATTATTTAATAATGTGACCAATTATAGCACAAGAGCCTGTCACCTGATGACCTAAGTGCTTACTGGCCTTTCTATTAAATAATAAAATATTAATTAACAGCACAAGCTTTTATCACTTCATGACCGCTGAGCTATTAATTAATACTATATATCGTTTAATGAAGCGACCAGTAAGCACTTCAGGTCATTGGGTGATAGGCGCTTGCGATTTTAATTAACACTTTATTATTAAATAGAGAGGCCAGTAAGCGCCCTGGGTCATCGGGTGATAGGCGCTTGTGTTAATAATAATTACTTTGTTATTTAACAGAGTGGCCAGTTAGCACCCTGGGTCATCGGGTGTTAGGCGCTTAAACTATTAATTAATACTTTATTATTAATAAAGTGACCAATTATAGCACAAAAGCCTGTTACCTGATGACCCAGGGTGCTTACTGGCCTTTCTATTAAATAAAAAAATATTAATTAACAGCACAAGCACCTATTACCTAGTGATCGCTGTGCTATTAATTAATAATATATATCTTACTAATATATAAAGCAAAGTCGCTAAAACCGTTGTAATCGCTAACCGTGAAAACTACTGAACCGATTTTGCTGAAATTTTGCACACTGATTAATGATACTTCCTAGATGGTTTTAGTATAGTTTTTATCTTAAAAAATTTAATAACAATAGCAATAAATGAGCTCAAAATTTTGCAAAAATACGCCAGCTTTTCACTTTAGTTCAGTAAAATCCGCTAGGTGGCGTCGAGATACAATCGAAGCTACCTGCAACATAATTAAATAAGTGTGGTTATAAAGCGCTGGAGCGTCTTTATAGCAGTGTGTCAAGATCGTGCTGAGAACTCGCGCACACTTGTGCGCAGCCGGCCTCCGATTGGCCGAGCGACTGCGCGTCGGCTGAACGTCCAAAACTCAAAGACACAGCGCTCAAAGCCCGAACACATAACACCCAAATGCCGAATCCCAAACGACCCAGTGCGCTTACTTGGCCGCATTTCATTTTATTTATTAATTACCAAAATCCTAAGCGGCTAATCCCCAACGACCCAGTGCGCTTACTTGGCCGCACTTAAATAAAATACAAGTGCGGCCACGTAAGCGCACTGGGTTGTTGGGGATTAGCCGCTTGGGATTTTGGTAATTAATAAATAAAATAAAATGCGGCCAAGTAAGCGCACTGGGTCGTTTGGGATTAGGCATTTGGGTTTTATGTGTTCGGGCTTTGAGCGCTGTGTCTTTGAGTTTTGGACGTTCAAACGACGCGCAGTCGCTCGGCCAATCGGAGGCCGGCTGCGCACAAGTGTGCGCGAGTTCTCAGCACGATCTCGGCACACTGCTCCATAGTGGTATAGTCGAGCTTCAGCAGCTCAACAAAATATGTAGAGAATGCTGGTGATAGTCCTGCAGCTGGGTATCCCGGTTACGGACGACACTTTTCTCTAAAGGGGAAGGGCCCTAGGTGTCTCTTCACCCTGAATCTCGCCGAGTGCGATCAAAAAAAAAAAAAAATTATAACCGATGCCGTCTCTTCCACAATACCAGGAGACATATGTAGCCAGAGCACAATCTGGATCCAACTCATCAGAGTTGTGAGGGAGTCCCACCATCCCACCTGGTGTAGTTAGACAATTAGTGGCTACAAATGTAAGCAAGGGAAAACAGCTCTGAGGGGCACGGGAAGCCACAACGGCTACCTTCTTGGTCGTCACGTCCCCAACGCGCTTACCCACATGTTCCCGTCTAAAGATGAGCAGTTGGTTATCCGGGGAACGACCCGAGACGAGATATTCTTTGGTCAGCGGCGTATCTCCCTCCATCACAGTCTCCGTACATCGAGACTCCCAGGGTAAGAATCAAGCAACCCGTAGCCAGCTCTTCATCATCAGAAATAATAATAAAGAATAGCCTGGAAGTTTCACCACTGGCGCTTTTTAGGGCCATGATAAGTATTTACGTTCCCTACTGAACCATCAATTTCATCGGTTCTTTTTAGGATCCACCTAAGTGTAAACTACCTTGCCAACAAATACATTTTTATTACCATTTCCGGAAGCGATTCGTCGACTAAAAGACTATATTAACTAAAGACGGGCACTATTAAAGCAAGTCAGCTATTCACAAGCAGACGTCACCTGCGGAGTTGTTCTTCGAGAGGCTGGAAAACCCGGTGACCGACGACTCTATATTACCCTCTCGACTCTAAGCATTCAACCGGGAATCACTGATCCTCTCCAAGGTCTGCGCTGGGCAAACCTATAACGGCTATAAAGGAAAAAAAACTTGAGCCAACGGGACAGCCTCCACTGGACAAGTATCGCTAACCAATCTCCCCATCTAAGATCACCAAAACAACTGAATCTGCAAATAAAAAAGGTGCTTTAGACACCAACGTCTTCGACGTTATACCGGGAGACGTTGGGAAAGAGCACTACAACTAGCCCCAAAGCTTCGGACTTTGTAATTTTTCTCCCAATCAGTCTGGGTGTTCAACAGCAAGCCAGAGAAGATCACCCTGAGGTATCCAGGCAGTCACAATCGCTGTTAACTGCAGTCAAGAAAGAGTTAACTTAAGAAGCTCACCGGTCTTTTTTAGGGCCATCGGACGTCGAACTACCTAGCCAACAAATGTATTAAAATTAACAAAGTTGACTGAAAATAGCCTTTAGGGGTCATAAAAGTCGTAAGCATGCCAATAGTCGCAAAAGGGTATATTGGAAAGAAAACTTCAAATGTATCTAATGAATACAATTTGAGGCATCAAGAAACTGGCGCAGAAAATTTATCGAGATTGAAACAGCAGCGTCAAAATCGACAACTTAAGAGTCCATAACGTGAGAGATCAGCTTTCCATTGTACCCTTACAGCAATCTCTGAAATCTTTAAAGATCCTACTTCAGATTTTTAAATAAGTGGAAAATGTATTTCTGTTTTTGTGGCAATAAAAATGTTGGGTTTAAGGTCCAGGACTTTGTTGCTCTGGTAATAAAATTGTGAGATATGAGAAAAAAAATTTTTTTTTTAATATAAATTTTTTGGGGGTTGACAATCTTAACAGCTTTAAAAAATTGCCCTTGCCGTGAATTACACAGAAGAAACTGTAAATCAACAACTTCTTATAGCCATCGATTATTTTATGGCATAAAGAATGCACGGTACTTTTCAGCATAATTATTTTTTTGAATTTTTACACCTTATTATTTGACCAAATAAACTATATGGATTCCGAAAAAATATGTTTTTAGTAAGAAGATTTTTGTTCTGAGATGTATCGGGAATATGTATAAAATGTTCTAACTGAAAATGTTTCACATTACATGTCAACACACTACGGTGTTTTATTTAGTAAGTCTCGGGCGAAGCCGAGACGGGGGGCTGCTAGTCGTTTCATAAAGCGACCAGTAAGCGCCCTATTCAATAGAGAGGTTAGTAAGCACCCTCGGTCATTGGGTGATAGGCGCTTGTGTTAAAAATTAATACTTTGTTAATTAACAGAGTGGCTAGTTAGCACCCTGGGTTTACGGGTGATAGGCGCTTGTGCTATGAATTAATACTTTATTATTTAATATAGCGACCAGTAAGCGCCCAGAGTCATCGGGTGATACGCACTTGTGTTAATAATTAATACTTTGTTATTTAATAAAGCAACTATTTATAGCACAAGAGCCTGTCACCCGATGACCCAGGGTGCTTACTGGCCTTTCTATTGAATAATAAAATATTAATTAACAGCACAAGCTTCTATCACCTCATGACCGCTGTGCTATTAATTAATACTATAGATCGTTTAATAAAGCGAACAGTAAGCGCCCCGGGTCATTGGGTGATAGGCGCTTGCGTTAATAATTTATACTTTATTATTCAATAGAGAGGTTAGTAAGCGCCCTGGGTCATAAGATGATAGGTGCTTGTGTTAATAATTAATATTTTGTTATTTAACAGAGTGACCAGTTAGCACCCTGGGTCATTGGGTGATAGGCGCTTGTGCTATTAGTTAGTACTTCATTATTTAACATAGCGACCAGTAAGCGCCCTGGGTTATCGGGTGATCGGCGCTTGTGCTGTTAATCAATACTTTATTATTAAATATAGCGACCAGTAAGCGCCCTGGGTCATCGGGTGATAGGTGCTTGTGTTAATAATTATTACTTTGTTATTTAACAGAGTGGCCAGTTAGCACCCTGGGTCATCGGGTGTTAGGCACTTGTACTATTAGTTAATACTTTATTATTTAATAATGTGACCAATTATAGCACAAGAGCCTGTCACCTGATGACCTAAGGTGCTTACTGGCCTTTCTATTAAATAATAAAATATTAATCAACAGCACAAGCACCTATTACCTGATGATCGCTGTGCTATTGATTAAGAAAATATATCGTTTAATAATGCGACCAGTGAGTGCCCTATTTTATAGAGAGGTTAGTGAGCGCCCTAGGTCATGGGGTGGTAGGCGCTTGTGTTAATAATTAATACTTTGTTATTTAACAGAGTGGCCAGTTAGCACCCTGGGTCATTGGGTGATAGGCGCTTGTGCTATTAGTTAATACTTCATTATTTAATATAGCGACCAGTAAGCGCCCTGAGTCATCGGGTGATACGCACTTGTGTTAATAATTAATACTTTGTTTTTTAATAAAGCGACTATTTATAGCACTAAAGCCTGTCACCCGATGACCCAGGGTGCTTACTGGCCTTTCTATTGAATAATAAAATATTAATTAACAGCACAAGCTTCTATCACCTCATTACCGCTGTGCTATTAATTAATAATATATATCGTTTAATAAAGCGACCAGTAAGCGCCCTAGGTCATTGGGTGATAGGCGCTTGCGTTAATAATTTATACTTTATTATTCAATAGAGAGGTTAGTAAGCACTCCGGGTCATCGGGTGATAGGCGCTTGTGCTATTAATTTATACTTTATTATTAAATATAGCAACCAGTAAGCGCCCTGGGTTATCGGGTGATCGGCGCTAGTGCTGTTAATCAATACTTTATTATTAAATAGAGAGGCCAGTAAGCGCCCTGGGTCATCGGGTGATAGGCGCTTGTGTTAATAATAATTACTTTGTTATTTAACAGAGTGGCCAGTTAGCACCCTTGGTCATCGGGTGTTAGGCGCTTAAACTATTAATTAATACTTTATTATTAATAAAGTGACCAATTATAGCACAAAAGCCTGTCACCTGATGACCCAGGGTGCTTACTGGCCTTTCTATTAAATAAAAAAATATCGATTAACAGCACAACACCTTTTACCTAATGATCGCTGTGATATTAATTAATAATATATATCGTTTAATAAAGCGACCAGTAAGCGCCCTATTCAATAGAGAGGTTAGTAAGCGCCCTCAGTCATTGGGTGATAGGCGCTTGTGTTAATAATTAATACTTTCTTATTTAACAGAGTGGCTAGTTAGCACCCTTGGTTATCGGGTGATAGGCGCTTGTGCTATGAATTAATACTTTATTATTTAATATAGCGACCAGTAAGCGCTCTGAGTCATCGGGTCATACGCACTTGTGTTAATAATTAATACTTTGTTATTTAATAAACCGACTATTTATAGCATAACAGCCTGTCACCCGATGACCCAGGGTGCTTACTGGCCTTTCTATTGAATAATAAAATATTAATTAACAGCACAAGCTTCTATCACCTCATTACCGCTGTGCTATTAATTAATAATATATATCGTTTAATAAAGCGACCAGTAAGCGCCCTAGGTCATTGGGTGATAGGCGCTTGCGTTCATAATTTATACTTTATTATTCAATAGAGAGGTTAGTAAGCACCCCGGGTCATCGGTTGATAGGCGCTTGTGCTATTAATTGATACTTTATTATTAAATATAGCAACCAGTAAGCGCCCTGGGTTATCGGGTGATTGGCGCTTGTGCTGTTAATCAATACTTTATTATTAAATAGAGAGGCCAGTAAGCGCCCTGGGTCATCGGGTGTTAGGCGCTTAAACTATTAATTAACACTTCATTATTAATAAAGTGACCAATTATAGCACAAAAGCCTGTCACCTGATGACCTAGGGTGCTTACTGGCCTTTCTGTTAAATAAAAAAATATCAATTAACAGCACAAGCACCTATTACCTAATGATCGCTGTGATATTAATTAATAATATATATCATTTAATAAAGCGACCAGTAAGCGCCCTATTTAATAGAGAGGTTAGTAAGCGCCCTCGGTCATTGGGTGATAGGCGCTTGTGTTAATAATTAATACTTTCTTATTTAACAGAGTGGCTAGTTAGCACCCTTGGTTATCGGGTGATAGGCGCTTGTGCTATGAATTAATACTTTATTATTTAATATAGCGACCAGTAAGCGCTCTAAGTCATCGGGTCATACGCACTTGTGTTAATAATTAATACTTTGTTATTTAATAAAGCGACTATTTATAGCATCAGAGCCTGTCACCCGATGACCCAGGGTGCTTACTGGCCTTTCTATTGAATAATAAAATATTTATTAACAGCACAAGCTTATATCACCTCATGACCGCTGTGCTATTAATTAATAATATATATCGTTTAATAAAGCGACCAGTAAGCGCCCCGGGTCATTGGGTGATAGGCGCTTGTGCTATTAGTTAATACTTTATTATTTAATATAGCGACCAGTAAGCGCCCTGGGTCATCGGGTGATCGGCGCTTCTGCTATGAAATAATACTTTACTATTAAATATAGCGACCGGTAAGCGGTCTGGGTCATCGGCTGATAGGCGTTTGTGCTATTAATTGATACTTTGTTATTAATTAAAGCGACCATTAATGGCACAAGAGCCTGTTACCCGATGACCCAGGGTGCTTACTGGCCTTAGTATTAAATAATAAAATATTATTTAACAGCACAAGCTGTTTTAACGTTATAACTGCTGTGCTATTAATTAATTATACATATTGTTTAATGAAGCGACCAGTGAGCGCCCCAGGTCATTGGGTGATAGGCGCTTGCGTTAAGAATTTATACTCTATTATTCAATATAGAGGTTAGTAAGCGACCTGGGTCATTGGATGATAGGTGCTTGTGTTAATAATTAATACTTTGTTATTTAACATAGCGGCCAGTTAGCACCCTGGGTCATCGAGTGATAGGCGCTTGCGCTATAAGTTAGTACTTTATTATTTAATATATACAGTGACCAGTAAGCACCCTGTGTCGTCGGGTAATAGGCTCTTGTGTTAATAATTAATACTTTATCATTTAATAAAGCGACCAGTAAGCACTCCAGGTCATTGGGTGATAGGAGCTTGCGTTCATAATTAATACTTTATTATTGAATAGAGAGGCCAGTAAGTGCCCTGTGTCGTCGGGTAATAGGCTCTTGTGTTAATAATTAATACTTTATCATTTAATAAAGCGACCAGTAAGCACTCCAGGTCATTGGGTGATAGGAGCTTGCGTTCATAATTAATACTTTATTATTGAATAGAGAGGCCAGTAAGTGCCCTGGGTCATCGGGTGTTAGGCGCTTGTACTATTAGATAATAATTTATTATTTAATAATGTGACCAATTATAGCACGAGAGCCTGTAACCTGATGACGTAAGGTGCTTACTGGCCTTTCTATTAAATAATTAAATATTAATTAACAGCACAAGCACCTTTTACCTGATGACCGCTGTGCTATTAATTAAGAATATATATCGTTAAATAAAGCGACCGGTAAGCGCCCTATTTTATAGAGAGGTCAGTAAGCGCCCTAGGTTATTGGGTGATAGGCGCTTGTGTTAATAATTAATACTCCGTTATTTAACAGAGTGGCCAGTTAGCACCCTGGGTTATCAGGTGATCGGCGCTTGTGCTGTTAATCAATACTCTATTATTAAATATAGCGACCAGTAAGCGCCCTGGGTCAACAGGTGATAGGTGCTTGTGTTAATAATTATTACTTTGTTATTTAACAGAGTGGCCAGTTAGCACCCTGGGTCATCGGGTGTTAGGCGCTTGTACTAATAATTATTACTTTACTATTCAATATAGCGACCAGTAAGCGGTCTGGGTAATCAGGTAATAGGCGTTTGTGCTATTAATTGATACTTTGTTATTTAATAAAGCGACCATTTATGGCACAAGAGCCTGTCACCCGATGACCCAGAATGCTTACTGGCTTTTCTATTAAAGAAAAAAATATTATTTAACAGCACAAGCTTCTATCACGTTATTACTGCTGTGCTATTAATTAATAATACATATCGTTTAATAAAGCGACCAGTGAGCGTCCCGGGTTTTTGGGTGATAGGCGCTTGCGTTAATCATTTATACTCTATTATTCAATATAGAGGTTAGTAAGCGCCCTGGGTCATTGGATGAGAGGTGCTTGTGTTAATTATTAATACTTTGTTATTTAACGGAGTGGCCAATTAGCACCCTGGGTCATCGAGTGATAGGCGCTTGTGCTATTAGTTAGTACTTTATTATTGAATATATACAGTGACCAGTAAGCACCCTGGGTCATTGGGTAATAGGCGCTTGTGTTTATAATTAATACTGAATTATTAAATAGAGAGTTCAGTAAGCGCCCTGAGTCATCGGGTAATAGGCGCTTGTGTTAATAATAATTACTTTGTTATTCACCAGAGTGGCCAGTTAGCAACCTGGATCATTGGGTAATCGGCGCTTCTGCTATTAAATAATACTTTACTATTAAATATAGCGACCGGTAAGCGGTCTGGGTCATCGGGTGATGGGCGCTTGTGCTATTAGTTAGTACTTTATTATTTAATATATACAGTGACCAGTAAGCACCCTGGGTCGTCGGGTAATAGGCGCTTGTGTTAATAATTAATACTTTATTATTTAATAAATCGATCAGTAAGCACCCTATTCAATAGAGAGGTTAGTGAGCGCCCTTGGTCATTGGGTAATAGGGGCTTGTGTTAATAATTTATACTTTGTTATTAAACAGAGTGGCTAGTTAGCACCCTGGGTTATCGGGTGATCGGCGCTTGTGCTATTAATTAATACTTTATTATTTAATATAGCGACCAGTTAGCGCCCTGAGTCATCGGGTGATACGAAATTGTGTTAATAATTAGTACTTTGTTATTTAATAAAGCGACTATTTATAGCACAAGAGCCTGTTACCCGATGACCCAGGGTGCTTACTGGCCTTTCTATTGAATAATAAAATATTAATTAACAGCACAAGCTTTCATCACGTAATGACCGCTGTGCCATTAATTAATAATATATATCGTTTAATAAAGCGACCAGTAAGCGCCCCGGGTCATTGGGTGATAGGCGCTTGCGTTAATAATTTATACTTTATTATTTAATAGAGAGGTTAGTCAGCGCCCTGGGTCATTGGATGATAGGTGCTTGTGTTAATAATTAATACTTTGTTATTTAACAGAGTGGCCAGTTAGCACCCTGGGTCATTGGGTGATAGGCGCTTGTGCTATTATTTAATACTTTATTATTTATTATAGTGACCAGTGAGCACCCTGGGTTGTCGAGTAATAGGCGCTTGTGTTAATAATTAATACTTTATTATTTAATAAAGCGACCAGTAAGCACTCCAGGTCATTAGGTGATAGGCGCTTGCGTTTATAATTAATACTTCATTATTGAATAGAGAGGCCAGTAAGCGCCCTGGGTCATCGGGTGATAGGTGCTTGTGTTAATAATTATTACTTTGTTATTTAACAGAGTGGCTAGTTAGAACCCTGGGTCATCGGGTGTTAGGCGCTTGTACTATTAATTAATACTTTATTATTTAATAATGTGACCAATTATAGCACAAGAGCCTGTAACCTGATGACGTAAGGTGCTTGCTGGCCTTTCTATTAAATAATAAAATATTAATTAACAGCACAAGCACCTATTACCTGATGACCGCTGTGCTATTAATTGAGAATATATATCGTTAAATGAAGCGACCGGTAAGCGCCCTATTTTATAGAGAGGTTAGTAAGTGCCCTAGGGTATTGGGTGATAGGCGCTTGTGGTAATAATTAATACTCCGTTATTTAACAGAGTGGCCAGTTAGCACCCTGGGTTATCGGGTGATCGGCGCTTGTGCTGTTAATCAATACTCTATTATTAAATATAGCGACCAGTAAGCGGCCAGGGTCATCAGGTGATAGGTGCTTGTGTTAATCATTATTACTTTGTTATTTAACAGAGTGGCCAGTTAGCACCCTGGGTCATCGGGTGTTAGGCGCTTGTACTATTAATTAATAATTTATTATTTAATAATGTGACCAATTATAGCACGAGAGCCTGTAACCTGATTACGTAAGGTGCTTACTGGCCTTTCTATTGAATAATAAAATATTAATTAACAGCACAAGCACCTATTACCTGATGATCGCTGTGCTATTAATTTATAATACATATCGTTTAATAAAGCGACCAGTGAGCGCCCCGGGTTTTTGGGTGATAGGCGCTTGCGTTAATCATTTATACTCTATTATTCAATATAAAGGTTAGTAAGCGCCCTGGGTCATTGGATGAGAGATGCTTGTGTTAATAATTAATACTTTGTTATTTAACGGAGTGGCCAATTAGCACCCTGGGTCATCGAGTAATAGGCGCTTGTGTTTATAATTAATACTTTATTATTAAATAGAGAGTTCAGTAAGTGCCCTGGGTCATTAGGTGATAGGCGCTTGTGTTAATAATAATTACTTTGTTATTCAACAGAGCGACCAGTTAGCGCCCTAAGTCATCGGGTGATACGAACTTGTGTTAATAATTAGTACTTTGTTATTTAATAAAGCGACTATTTATAGCGCAAGAGCCTGTCACCCGATGACCCAGGGTGCTTACTGGCCTTTCTATTGAATAATAAAATATTAATTAACAGCACAAGCTTCTATCACGTCATGACCGCTGTGCTATTAATTAATAATATATATCGTTCAATAAAGCGACCAGTAAGCGCTCCGGGTCATTGGACGATAGGCGCTTGTGCTATTAGTTAATACTTTATTATTTAATATAGCGATTAGTAAACGCCCTGGCTTATCGGGTGATTGGCGCTTGTGCTGTTAATCAATACTCTATTATTAAATATAGCAACCAGTAAGTGCCCTGGGTCATCAGGTGACATGCTCTTGTGCTATAATTGGTCATTTTATTAATAATAATGTATTAATTAATAGTACAAGCGCCTAACACCCGATGACCCAGGGTGCTAACTATTTACTCTGTGAAATAACAAAGTATTAATTACTAACACAAGCACCTATTATCCAATGACCCAGAGCGCTTACTAACCTCTCTATTAAATAATAAAGTATAAATTATTAACGCAAGCGCCTATCACCCGATGACCCAGGGCGCTTACTGGTTGCTATATTTAATAATAAAGTATTGATTAAAAGCACAAGCGCCGATCACCCAATGACCTAGGGTGCTAACTGGCCTCTCTGTTAAATAACAAAGTATTGATTACTAACACAAGCACCCATCATCCAATGACCCAGAGCGCTTACTAACCTCTTTATTAAATAATAAA
Organism: Copidosoma floridanum; assembly: GCF_036245765.1. NCBI lineage: Eukaryota > Metazoa > Arthropoda > Insecta > Hymenoptera > Encyrtidae > Copidosoma > Copidosoma floridanum. The sequence continues at coordinate 25,426,506 of NW_028321907.1, forward strand.
GTATAAATTATCAACGCAAGCGCCTTTTACCCAATGACCCGGGGCGCTTACTGGTCGCTTTATTAAACGAAATATATTATCAATTAATAGCACAGCGGTTATAAGGTGATAGAAGCTTGTGCTGTTAATTGATATTTTATTATTCAATAGAAAGGCCAGTAAGCACCCTGGGTCATCGGGTGACAGAATCTTGTGCTATAAATAGTCGATTCATTAAATAACAAAGTATTTATTATTAACACATGTGCGTATCACCCGATAACTCAGGGCGCTTACTGGTCGCTATATTAAATAGTAAAGTATTAATTAATAGCAGAAGCGCCTATCACCTGATGACCCAGGGTGCTAACTGGCCACTCTGTTAAATAACAATGTATTAATTACTAACGCAAGCGCCTATCACCTAATGACCCGGGGCGCTCACTGGTCGCTTTATTAAACGATATGTATTATTAATTAATAGCACAGCAGTCATAACGTGATAAAAGCATGTGCTGTTAAATAATATTTTATTATTTAATAGAAAGGCCAGTAAGCACCCTGGGTCATCAGGTGACAGACTCTTGTGCCATAAATGGTCGCTTTATTAACTAACAAAGTATTAATCAATAGCACAAACGCCTATCACCCGATTACCCAGACCGCTTACTGGTCGCTATATTAAATAGTAAAGTATTAATTAATAGCAGAAGCGCCCATCACCCGATGACTTAGGGTGCTAACTGGCCACTCTGTTAAATAACAAAGTATTAATTATTAACACAAGCGTCTATCACCCAATGACTGAGGGCGCTTACTAACCTCTCTATTGAATAGATCGCTTAGTGGTCGCTTTATTAAACAATATATATTATTAATTAATAGCACAGAGATCATCAGGTAATAGGTGCTTGTGTTGTTAATTAATATTTTTTTATTTAATAGAAAGGCCAGTAAGCACCTTACGTCATTAGGTTACAGGCTCTCGTGCTATAATTGGTCACTTAATTAATAATGATGTATTAATTAATAAGTCAAGCGCCTAACACCCGATGATCCAGGGTGCTAACTGGCCACTCTGTTGAATAACAGAGTAATTATTATTAACACAAGCGCCTATCACCCGATGACCCAGGGCGCTTACTAAACTCTCTATTTAATAATAAAGTATAAATTATAAACACAAGCGCCTATTACCCGATGACCCAGGGTGCTTACTGGTCACTGTATATATTCAATAATAAAGTACTTACTAATAGCACAAGCGCCTATCGCTCAATGACCCAGGGTGCTAATTGGCCACTCCGTTCAATAACAAAGTATTAATTATTAACACAAGCACCTCTCATCCAATGACCCAGGGCGCTTACTAACCTCTATATTGAATAATAGAGTATAAATGGTTAACGCAAGCGCCTATCACCCAAGACCCAGGGCGCTCACTGGTCGCTTTATTAAACGATATGTATTATTAATTAATAGCACAGCAGTCATAACGTGATAGAAGCTTGTGCTGTTAAATAATATTTTATTATTTGATAGAAAGGCCAGTAAGCATCCTGGGTCATCGGGTGACAGACTCTCGTGCCATAAATGGTCGCTTTATTAAATAACAAAGTATCAATTAATAGCACAAACGCCTATCATCCGATTACCCAGACCGCTTACTGGTCGATATATTAAATAGTAAAGTATTAATTAATAGCAGAAGCGCCTATCACCCGATGACCCAGGGTGCTAACTGTCCACTCTGTTAAATAACAAAGTATTAATTATTAACACAAGCGCCTATCACCCAATAACCCAGGGTGCTAACTGGCCACTCTGTTAAATAACAAAGTATTAATTACTAACACAAGCACCTATTATCTAATAACCCAGGGCGCTTACTAACCTTGATATTAAATAATGAAGTATAAATTATTAACGCAAGCGCCCATCACCCAATGACCTGGGGCGCTTACTGGTCGCTTTATAAAACGATATATATTATTAATTGATAGCACAGCAGTCATGACGTGATAGAAGCTTGTGCTGTTAATTAATATTTTATTATTTAATAGAAAGGCCAGTAAGCACCCTGGGTCATCGGGTGACAGGCTCTTGTGCTATAAATAGTCGCTTTATTAAATAACAATGTAATAATTATTAACACAAGCACCTATCACTTGATGACCCAGGGTGCTTACTGGTTGCTATAATTAATGATAAAGTATTGATTAACAGCACAAGCACCTATCATCCAATGACCCAGGGCGCTTACAAACCTTTATATTGAATAAAAGAGTATAAATTATTAACTTCAGAACCTATCACCCAATGACCCAGGGTGCTAACTGGCCATTTGTTAAATAACAAAGTATTAATTACTCACACAAGCACCTATCATCTAATGATCCAGAGCGCTTACTAACCTCTCTATTAAATAATAAAGTATAAATTATTAACGCAAGCGCCTTTCACCCAATGACCCGGGGCGCTTACTGGTCGCTTTATTAAACGAAATATATTATTAATTAATAGCACAGCGGTCATGAGGTGATAGAAGCTTGTGCTGTTAATTGATATTTTATTATTCAATAGAAAGGCCAGTAAGCACCCTGGGTCATAGGGTGACAGGCTTTTGTGCTATAAATAGTCGATTCATTAAATAACAAAGACTTAATTATTAACACATGTGCGTATCACCCGATGACTCAGGGCGCTTACTGGTAACTATATTAAATTATGAAGTATTAATTAATAGCACAAGCGCCTATTACCCAATAACCCAGGGTGCTTACTAACCTCTCTATTGAAAAGGGCGCTTACTGGTCGCTCTATTTAACGATATATATTATTAATTAATAGCACAGCAATCATTAGGTAATAGGTGCTTGTGCTGTTAATTAATATTTTTTTATTTAATAGAAGAGCTAGTAAGCACCCTGGGTCATCACGTGACAGGCTCTTGTGCTATAATTGGTCACTTTATTAATTAAAATGTATTAATTAATAGTTTAAGCGCCTAACACCCGATGACCCAGGGTGCTTACTGGTCACTGTATATATTCAATAATAAAGTACTAACTAATAGCACAAGCGCCTATCACTCGATGACCCATGGTGCTAACTGGCCACTCCGTTAAATAAATAACAAAGTATTGATTATTAACACAAGCACCTTTCATCCAATGACCTAGGGCGCTTACTTACCTCTATATTGAATAATAGAGTATAAATGATTAACGCAAGCGCCTATCACCTAATGACCCGGGGCACTCACTGGTCGCTTTATTAAACGATATGTATTATTAATTAATAGCACAGCAGTCATAACGTGATAAAAGCTTGTGCTGTTAAATATTATTTTATTATTTAATAGAAAGGCCAGTAAGCACCCTGGGTCATCAGGTGACAGACTCTTGTGCCATAAATGGTCGCTTTATTAAATAACAGAGTATCAATAAATAGCACAAACGCCTATCACCCGATTACCCAGGCCGCTTACTGGTCGCTATATTAAATAGTAAAGTATTAATTAATAGCAGAAGCGCCTATCACCCGATGACTCAGGGTGCTAACTGGCCACTCTGATAAATAACAAAGTATTAATTATTAACACAAAAGTCTATCACCCAATGACTGAGGGCGCTTACTAACCTCTCTATTGAATAGGGCGCTTAGTGGTCGCTTTATTAAACGATATATATTATTAATTAATAGCACAGCGATCATCAGGTAATAGGTGCTTGTGCTGTTAATTAATATTTTTTTATTTAATAGAAAGGCCAGTAAGCACCCTGGGTCATCAGGTGACAGGCTCTTGTGCTATAATTGGTCACTTTATTAATTAAAATGTATTAATTAATAGTTTAAGCGCCTAACACCCGATGACCCAAGGTGCTAACTGGCCACTCTGTTAAATAACAAAGTAATTATTATAAACACAAGCGCCTATCACCCGATAACCCAGGGCGCTTACTGGCCTCTCTATTTAATAATAAAGTATTAATTATAAACGCAAGCGCCTATCACCCAATGACCTAAAGTGCTTACTGGTCGCTTTATTAAATATCAAAGTATTAATTATTAACACAAGCGCCTATTACCCGATGACATAAGGTGCTTACTGGTCACTGTATATATTTAATAATAAAGTACTAACTAATAGCACAAGCGCCTATCACTCGATGACCCGGGGTGCTTACTGGCCACTCTGTTAAATAACAAAGTATTAATTACTAACACAGCACCTATTATCCAATAACCCAGGGCGCTTACTAACCTCTCTGTTAAATAACAAAGTATTAATTATTAACACAAGCGTCTATCACCCAATGACTGAGGGCGCTTACTAACCTCTCTATTGAATAGGGCGCTTAGTGGTCGCTTTATTAAACGATATATATTATTAATTAATAGCACAGCGATCATCAGGTAATAGATGCTTGTGCTGTTAATTGATATTTTATTATTTAATAGAAAGGCCAGTAAGCACCCTGGGTCATCGGGTGACAGGCTCTTGTGCTATAAATAGTCGCTTTATTGAATAACAATGTAATTATTATTAACACAAGCACCTATCACCCGATGACCCAGGGTGCTAACTGGCCACTCTGTTAAATAACAAAGTATTAATTACTAACACAGCACCTATTATCCAATAACCCAGGGCGCTTACTAACCTCTCTATTGAATAATAAAGTATAAATTATTAACGCAAGCGCCTATCGTCCAATGACCCGGGGCGCTCACTGGTCACTTTATTAAACGATATGTATTGTTAATTAATAGCACAGCAGTCATTACGTGATAAAAGCTTGTGCTGTTAAATAATATTTTATTATTTGATAGAAAGGCCAGTAGGCACCCTGGGTCATCGGGTGACAGACTCTTGTGCCATAAATGATCGCTTTATAAAATAACAAAGTATCCATTAATAGCACAAACGCCTATCTCCCGATTACCCAGACCGCTTACTGGTCGCTATATTGAATAGTAAAGTATTAATTAATAGCAGAAGCGCCTATCACCCGATGACCCGAGGTGCTAACTGGCTACCCTGTTAAATAACAAAGTATTGATTATTAACACAAGCGCCTATCACCCAATGACCCAGGGTGTAACTGGCCACTCTGTTGAATAACAAAAAATTAATTACTAACTCAAGCACCTATCATCCAATGACCCAATGCGCTTACTAACCTTGCTATTAAATAATAAAGTATAAATTATTAACGCAAGCGCCTATCACCCAATGACCCAGGGCACTTACTGGTTGCTTTATTAAACGATATATATTATTAATTAATAGCACAGCAGTCATGACGTGATAGAAGCTTGTGCTCTTAATTAATATTTTATTATTCAATAGAGAGGCCAGTAAGCTCCCTGGGTCATAGGGTGACAGGCTCTTGTGCTATAAATAGTCGATTCATTAAATAACAAAGTATTAATTTTAAACACATGTGCGTATCACCCGATGACTCAGGGCGCTTACTGGTCACTATATTAAATTATAAAGTATTAATTAATAGCACAAGCGCCTATCACCCGATAACCCAGGGTGCTTACTAACCTCTATTGAATAGGGCGCTTACTGGTCGCTTTATTAAACGATATATATTATTAATTAATAGCACAGCAATCATTAGGTAATAGGTACTTGTGCTGTTAATTAATATTTTTTTATTTAATAGAAGAGATAGTAAGCACCCTGGGTCATCACGTGACAGGCTCTTGTGCTATAATTGGTCACTTTATGAATTAAAATGTATTAATTAATAGTTTAAGCGCCTAACACTTGATGACCCAGGGTGCTTACTGGTCACTGTATATATTCAATAATAAAGTACTAACTAATAGCACAAGCGCCTATCACTCGATGACCCAGGGTGCTAACTGGCCAGTTCGTTAAATAACAAAGTATTAATTATTAACACAAGCACCTTTCATCAAATGACCTAGGGCGCTTACTAACCTCTATATTGAATAATAGAGTATAAATGATTAACGCAAGCGCCTGTCACCTAATGACCCGGGGCGCTCACTGGTCGCTTTATTAAACGATATGTATTATTAATAAATAGCACACTAGTCATAACGTGATAAAAGCTTGTGCTGTTAAATAATATTTTATTATTTAATAGAAAGGCCAGTAAGCACCCTGGGTCATCGGGTGACAGGCTCTTGTGCTATAAATAGTCGCTTTATTGAATAACAAAGTATCAATCAATAGCACAAACGCCTATCACCCGATTACCCAGACCGCTTACTGGTCGCTATATTGAATAGTAAAGTATTAATTAATAGCAGAAGCGCCTATCACCCGATGACCTAGGGTGCTAACTGGCCACTCTGTTAAATAAAAAAGTATTAATTATTAACACAAGCGTCTATCACCTAATGACTGAAGGCGCTTACTAACCTCTCTATTGTATAGGGCGCTTAGTGGTCGCTTTATTAAACGATATATATTATTAATTAATAGCACAGCGATCATCAGGTAACAGGTGCTTGTGCTGTTAATTAATATTTTATTATTTAATAGAAAGGCCAGTAAGCACCTTACGTCATTAGGTTACAGGCTCTCGTGCTATAATTGGTCACATTATTATATAATAAAGTATTAATTAATAGTACAAGCGCTTAACACCCGATGACCCAGGGTGCTAACTGGCCACTCTGTTAAATAACAAAGTAATAATTATTAACGCAAGCACCTATCGACCGATGACCCAGGGTGCTTACTGGTTACTAAATTTAATGATAAAGTATTGATTAACAGCACAAGCACCTATCTTTCAATGACCCAGGGCGCTTACAAACCTCTATATTGAATAATAGGGTATAAATTATAAACGCAAGCACCTATCACCCAATGACCCAGGGTACTGACTGGCCACTCTGTCAAATAACAAAGTAATAATTATTAACACAAGCACCTATTACCCGATGACTCAGGGTGCTTACTGGTTGCTATATTTAATAATAAAGAATTGATTAACAGCACAAGCACCTATCATCTAATGACCCAGGGCGCTTACAAACCTCTATATTAAATGATAGAGTATAATTTATTAACGCAAGCGCCTATCACCCAATGACCCAGGGTACTGACTGGCCACTCTGTTAAATAACGAAGTATTAATAACTAACACAAGCACCTATCATCCAATGACCTAGGGCGCTTACTAACCTCTCTATTAAATAATGAAGTATAAATTATTAACGCAAGCGCCTATCACCTAATGACCCGGGGCGCTTACTGGTCGTTTTATTAAACGATATATATTATTAATTAATAGCACAGCGGTCATGAGGTGATAGAAGCTTGTGCTGTTAATTGATATTTTATTATTCTATAGAAAGGCCAGTAAGCATTCTGGGTCATCAGGTGACAGGCTCTTGTGCTATAAATAGTCGCTTTATTCAATAACAAAGTATTAAGTATTAACACAAGTGCGTATCACCCGATGACCGAGGGCGCTTACTAACCTCTCTATTGGATGGGGCGCTTACTGGTCGCTTTATTAAACGATATATATTATTAATTAATAGCACAGCGATTATTAGGTAATAGGTGCTTGTGCTGTTAAATAATATTTTATTATTTAATAGAAAAGCCAGTAAGCATTCTGGGTCATCGGGTGACAGGCTCTTGTGCCATAAATGGTCGCTTTATTAAATAACAAAGTATCAATTAATAGCACAAACGCCTATCACCCGATTACTTAGACCACTTACTGGTCGCTATATTTAATAGTAAAGTATTATTTAATAGCAGAAGCGCCGACTACCCAATGACCCAGGGTGCTAACTGGCTACTCTGTTAAATAACAAAGTATGAATTATTAACACAAGCGCCTATCACCCAATGACCGAGGGCGCTTACTAACATCTCTATTGAATAGGGCGCTTACTGTTCGCTTTATTAAACGATATATATTCTTAATTGATAGCACAGCGATCATTAGGTAATAGGTGCTTGTGCTGTTAATTAATATTTCTTTATTTAATAGAAAGGCCAGTAAGCACCCTGGGTCATCAGGTGACAGGCTCTTGTGCCATAAATGGTCGCTTTATTTAATAACAAAGTATTAATAATTAACACAAGCACCTAACACCCGAGGACCCAGGGCGCTTACTGGTCGCTATATTTAATAATAGAGTATTGATTAACAGCACAAGCGCCGATCACCCGATAACCTAGGGTGCCAACTGGCCACTCTGTTAAATAACGAAGTATTAATTATTAACACAAGCGCCTATCACCCAATGACCTAGGGCGCTTACTAACCTCTCTATAAAATAGGGCGCTTACTGGTCGCTTTATTAAACGATATATATTTTTAATTAATAGCACAGCGATCATCAGGTAATAGGTGCTTGTGCTGTTAATTAATATTTTATTATTGAATAGAAAGGCAAGTTAGCACCATACGTCATCAGGTTACAGGCTCTAGTAATATTATTGGTCACATTATTAAATAATAAAGTATTAATTAATAGTACAAGCGCCTAACACCCGATGATCCAGGGTGCTAACTGGCCACTCTGTTAAATAACAAAGTAATAATTAATAACACAAGCACCTATCACCCGATGACCCAGGGCACTTACTGGTTGCTATATTTAATAATAGAGTATTGATTAACAGCACAAGCGCCAATCACCCGATAACCCAGGGCGCTTACTGGTCGCTATATTAAATAATAAAGTATTAACTAATAGCACAAGCGCCTATCACCCAATGACTCAGGGTGCTAACTGGCCACTGTGTTAAACAACAAAGTATTAATTACTAACACAAGCACCTATCATCCAATGACCCAGGGCGCTTACTAACCTCTCTATTGAATAATAAAGTATAAATTATTAACGCAAGCGCCTATCACCCAATGACCCGGGGCGCTTACTGGTCGCTTTATTAAACGATATATATTATTTATTAATAGCACAGCGGTCATGACGTGATAGAAGCTTGTGCTGTTAATTAATATTTTATTATTCAATAGAAAGGCCAGTAAGCACCCAGGGTCATCGGGTGACAGGCTCTTGTGCTATAAATAGTCGCTTTATTAAATAACAAAGTACTAATTATCAACACAAGTTCGTATCACCCAATGACTCAGGGCGCTAACTGGTCACTATATTAAATAATAAAGTATTAATTAATAGCACAAGCGCCTATCACCTGATAACCCAGGGTGCTAACTAGCCACTCTGTTTAATATCAAAGTATTAATTATTAACACAAGCGCCTATCACCCAATGACCGAGGGCGCTCACTATCCTCTCTATTGAATAGGGCGCTTACTGGTCGCTTTATCAAACGATATATATTATTAATTAATAGCACAGCGATCATCAGGTAACAGGTGCTTGTGCTGTTAATTAATATTTTATTATTTAATAGAAAGGCCAGTAAGCACCTTACGTCATTAGGTTACAGGCTCTCGTGCTATAATTGGTCACATTATTATATAATAAAGTATTAATTAATAGTACAAGCGCTTAACACCCGATGACCCAGGGTGCTAACTGGCCACTCTGTTAAATAACAAAGTAATAATTATTAACGCAAGCACCTATCGACCGATGACCCAGGGTGCTTACTGGTTACTAAATTTAATGATAAAGTATTGATTAACAGCACAAGCACCTATCTTTCAATGACCCAGGGCGCTTACAAACCTCTATATTGAATAATAGGGTATAAATTATAAACGCAAGCACCTATCACCCAATGACCCAGGGTACTGACTGGCCACTCTGTCAAATAACAAAGTAATAATTATTAACACAAGCACCTATTACCCGATGACTCAGGGTGCTTACTGGTTGCTATATTTAATAATAAAGAATTGATTAACAGCACAAGCACCTATCATCTAATGACCCAGGGCGCTTACAAACCTCTATATTAAATGATAGAGTATAATTTATTAACGCAAGCGCCTATCACCCAATGACCCAGGGTACTGACTGGCCACTCTGTTAAATAACGAAGTATTAATAACTAACACAAGCACCTATCATCCAATGACCTAGGGCGCTTACTAACCTCTCTATTAAATAATGAAGTATAAATTATTAACGCAAGCGCCTATCACCTAATGACCCGGGGCGCTTACTGGTCGTTTTATTAAACGATATATATTATTAATTAATAGCACAGCGGTCATGAGGTGATAGAAGCTTGTGCTGTTAATTGATATTTTATTATTCTATAGAAAGGCCAGTAAGCATTCTGGGTCATCAGGTGACAGGCTCTTGTGCTATAAATAGTCGCTTTATTCAATAACAAAGTATTAAGTATTAACACAAGTGCGTATCACCCGATGACCGAGGGCGCTTACTAACCTCTCTATTGGATGGGGCGCTTACTGGTCGCTTTATTAAACGATATATATTATTAATTAATAGCACAGCGATTATTAGGTAATAGGTGCTTGTGCTGTTAAATAATATTTTATTATTTAATAGAAAAGCCAGTAAGCATTCTGGGTCATCGGGTGACAGGCTCTTGTGCCATAAATGGTCGCTTTATTAAATAACAAAGTATCAATTAATAGCACAAACGCCTATCACCCGATTACTTAGACCACTTACTGGTCGCTATATTTAATAGTAAAGTATTATTTAATAGCAGAAGCGCCGACTACCCAATGACCCAGGGTGCTAACTGGCTACTCTGTTAAATAACAAAGTATGAATTATTAACACAAGCGCCTATCACCCAATGACCGAGGGCGCTTACTAACATCTCTATTGAATAGGGCGCTTACTGTTCGCTTTATTAAACGATATATATTCTTAATTGATAGCACAGCGATCATTAGGTAATAGGTGCTTGTGCTGTTAATTAATATTTCTTTATTTAATAGAAAGGCCAGTAAGCACCCTGGGTCATCAGGTGACAGGCTCTTGTGCCATAAATGGTCGCTTTATTTAATAACAAAGTATTAATAATTAACACAAGCACCTAACACCCGAGGACCCAGGGCGCTTACTGGTCGCTATATTTAATAATAGAGTATTGATTAACAGCACAAGCGCCGATCACCCGATAACCTAGGGTGCCAACTGGCCACTCTGTTAAATAACGAAGTATTAATTATTAACACAAGCGCCTATCACCCAATGACCTAGGGCGCTTACTAACCTCTCTATAAAATAGGGCGCTTACTGGTCGCTTTATTAAACGATATATATTTTTAATTAATAGCACAGCGATCATCAGGTAATAGGTGCTTGTGCTGTTAATTAATATTTTATTATTGAATAGAAAGGCAAGTTAGCACCATACGTCATCAGGTTACAGGCTCTAGTAATATTATTGGTCACATTATTAAATAATAAAGTATTAATTAATAGTACAAGCGCCTAACACCCGATGATCCAGGGTGCTAACTGGCCACTCTGTTAAATAACAAAGTAATAATTAATAACACAAGCACCTATCACCCGATGACCCAGGGCACTTACTGGTTGCTATATTTAATAATAGAGTATTGATTAACAGCACAAGCGCCAATCACCCGATAACCCAGGGCGCTTACTGGTCGCTATATTAAATAATAAAGTATTAACTAATAGCACAAGCGCCTATCACCCAATGACTCAGGGTGCTAACTGGCCACTGTGTTAAACAACAAAGTATTAATTACTAACACAAGCACCTATCATCCAATGACCCAGGGCGCTTACTAACCTCTCTATTGAATAATAAAGTATAAATTATTAACGCAAGCGCCTATCACCCAATGACCCGGGGCGCTTACTGGTCGCTTTATTAAACGATATATATTATTTATTAATAGCACAGCGGTCATGACGTGATAGAAGCTTGTGCTGTTAATTAATATTTTATTATTCAATAGAAAGGCCAGTAAGCACCCAGGGTCATCGGGTGACAGGCTCTTGTGCTATAAATAGTCGCTTTATTAAATAACAAAGTACTAATTATCAACACAAGTTCGTATCACCCAATGACTCAGGGCGCTAACTGGTCACTATATTAAATAATAAAGTATTAATTAATAGCACAAGCGCCTATCACCTGATAACCCAGGGTGCTAACTAGCCACTCTGTTTAATATCAAAGTATTAATTATTAACACAAGCGCCTATCACCCAATGACCGAGGGCGCTCACTATCCTCTCTATTGAATAGGGCGCTTACTGGTCGCTTTATCAAACGATATATATTATTAATTAATAGCACAGCGATCATTAGGTAATAGGTGCTTGTGCTGTTAATTAATGTTTTTTCATTTAATAGAAAAGCCAGTAAGAACCCTGGGTCATCAGGTGACAGGCTCTTGTGCTATAATTAGTCACTTTATTTATAATAATGTATTAATTAGTAGTTAAAGCGCCTAACACCCGATGACCCAGGGTGCTAACTGGCCACTCTGTTAAATAACAAAGTAATAATGATTAACACAAGCACCTATCACCTGATGACCCAGGGCGCTTACCGGTCGCTTTATTTAACGATATATATTCTCAATTAATAGCACAGCGGTCATTAGGTAATAGGTGCTTGTGCTGTTATTTAATATTTTATTATTTAATAGAAAGGCCAGTGAGCACCTTACGTCATCAGGTTACAGTCTCTTGTGCTATAATTGGTCACATTATTAAATAATAAAGTATTAATTAATAGTACAAGCGCCTAACACCCGATAACCCAGGGTGCTAACTGGCCACTCTGTTAAATAACAAAGTAATAATTATTAACACAAGCACCTATCACCCGATGACCCAGGGCGCTTACTGGCCTCTCTATATAATAATAAAGTATTAATTATAAACGCAAGAACCTATCATTTAATGACCTGAAGTGCTTACTGGTCGCTTTATTAAATAATAAAGTATTAATTATTAACACAAGCGCCTATTACCTGACGACCCAGGGTGCTTACTGGTCACTGTATATATTAAATAATAAAGTACTAACTAATAGCACAAGCGCCTATCACTCGATGACCCAGGGTGCTAACTGGCCGCTCCGTTAAATAACAAAGTATTAATTATTAACTCAAGCACCTATCATCTAATGAGACAGAGCGCTTACTAACCTCTATATTAAATAATAGAGTATAAATTATTAACGCAAGCGCCTATCACCCAATGACCCGGGGCGCTCACTGGTCGCTTTATTAAACGATATGTATTATTAATTAATAGCACAGCAGTCACAACGTGATAGCAGCTTGTGCTGTTGAATAATATTTCATTATTTAATACAATAATAGTCAGTAAGCACCCTGGGTCATCGAGTGACAGGCTCTTGTGCCATAAATGGTCGCTTTAATTAATAACAAAGTATCAATTAATAGCACAAACGCCTATCAGCCGATGACCCAGACCGCTTACCGGTCGCTATATTTAATAGTAAAGTATTATTTCATAGCAGAAGCGCCAATCACCCGATGACCCAGGGTGCTAACTGGCCACTCTGTTAAATAACAAAGTAATTATTATTAACACAAGCGCCTATCACCCAATGACCCGAGGCGCTCACTGGTCGCTTTATTAAACGATATGTATTATTAATTAATAGCACAGCAGTCATAACGTGATAGCAGCTTGTGCTGTTAATTAATATTTTATTATTTAATAGAAAGGCAAGTAAGCACCTTACGTCATCAGGTTACAGGCTCTCGTAATATTATTGGTCACATTATTAAATAATAAAGTATTAATTAATAGTACAAGCACCTAACACCCGATGACCCAGGGTGCTAACTGGCTATTCTGTTAAATAACAATGTTATAATTATTAACACAAGCACCTATCACCCGATGACCCAGGGCACTTACTGGTTGCTATATTTAATAATAGAGTATTGAATAACAGCACAAGCGCCAATCACCCGATAACCCAGGGCGATTACTAGTCGCTATATTAGATAATAAAGTATTAACTAAAAGCACAAGCGCCTGTCACCCAATGACCCGGGGCGCTTACTGGTCGCTTTATTAAACGATATGTATCATAAATTTATAGCACAGCAGTCATAACGTGATAGAAGCTTGTGCTGTTAAATGATATTTTTTTATTCAATAGAAAAGCCAGTAAGCATTCTGGGTCATCGGGTGACAGGCTCTTGTGCCATAAATGGTCGCTTTTTTAAATAACAAAGTATCAATTAATAGCACAATCGCCTATAACCCGATTACCCAGACCGCTTACTAGTCGCTATATTAGATAATAAAGTATTAACTAAAAGCACAAGCGCCTGTCACCCAATGACCCGGGGCGCTTACTGGTCGCTTTATTAAACGATATGTATCATAAATTTATAGCACAGCAGTCATAACGTGATAGAAGCTTGTGCTGTTAAATGATATTTTTTTATTCAATAGAAAAGCCAGTAAGCATTCTGGGTCATCGGGTGACAGGCTCTTGTGCCATAAATGGTCGCTTTTTTAAATAACAAAGTATCAATTAATAGCACAATCGCCTATAACCCGATTACCCAGACCGCTTACTAGCCGCTATATTGAATAGTAAAGTATTAATTAATAGCAGAAGCGCCTATCACCCAATGACCTGGGGCGCTCACTGGTCGCTTTATTAAACGATATGTTTTATTAATTAATAGCACAGCAGTCATAACGTGATAGCAGCTTGTGCTGTTAATTAATATTTTATTATTTAATAGAAAGGCAAGTATGCACCTTACGTCATCAGGTTACAGGCTCTCGTAATATTATTGATCATATTATTAAATAATGAAGTATTAATTAATAGTACAAGCGCCTAACACCCGATGACCCAGGGTGCTAACTGGCCACTCTGTTAAATAACAAAGTAATAATTATTATTACAAGCACCTATCACCCGATGACCCAGGGCGCTTACTGGCCTCTCTATATAATAATAAAGTATTAATTATAAACGCAAGCGCCTATCATTTAATGACCTGAAGTGCTTACTGGTCGCTTTATTAAATAATAAAGTATTAATTATTAACACAAGCGCCTATTACCTGACGATCCAGGGTGCTTACTGGTCACTGTATATATTAAATAATAAAGTACTAACTAATAGCACAAGCGCCTATCACTCGATGACCCAGGGTGCTAACTGGCGGCTCCGTTAAATAACAAAGTATTAATTATTAACGCAAGCGCCTATCACCCAATGACCCGGGGCGCTCACTGGTCGCATTATTAAACGAAATGTATTATTAATTAATAGCACAGCAGTCATAACGTGATAGCAGCTTGTGCTGTTGAATAATATTTTATTATTTAATACAATGGCCAGTAAGCACCCTGGGTCATCGAGTGACAGGCTCTTGTGCCATGAATGGTCGCTTTGATAAATAACAAAGTATCAATTAATAGCACAAACGCCTATCAGCCGATGACCCAGACCGCTTACCGGTTGCTATATTTAATAGTAAAGTATTATTTCATAGCAGAAGCGCCGATCACCCGATGACCCAGGGTGCTAACTGGCCACTCTGTTAAATAACAAAGTTATTATTATTAACACAAGCACCTATCACCCAATGACCCGGGGCGCTCACTGGTCGCTTTATTAAACGATATGTATTCATAATTAATAGCACAGCAGTCATAACGTGATAGCAGCTTGTGCTGTTAATTAATATTTTATTATTTAATAGAAAGGCAAGTAAGCACCTTACGTCATCAGGTTACAGGCTCTCGTAATATTATTGATCACATTATTAAATAATAAAGTATTAATTAATAGTACAAGCGCCTAACACCCGATGACCCAGGGTGCTAACTGGCTACTCTGTTAAATAACAATGTTATAATTATTAACACAAGCACCTATCACCCGATGACCCAGGGCACTTACTGGTTGCTATATTTAATAATAGAGAATTGATTAACAGCACAAGCGCCAATCACCCGATAACCCAGGGCGTTTACTAGACGCTATATTAAATAATAAAGTATTAACTAATAGCACAAGCGCCTATCGTCTAATGACCCGGAGCGCTTACTGGTCGCTTTATTGAACGATATATATTATTAATTAATAGCACAGCGGTCATGACGTGATAGAAGCTTGTGCTGTTAATTAATATTTTATTATTCAATAGAAAGGCCAGTAAGCACCCTGGGTCATCGGGTGACAGGCTCTTGTGCTATAAATAGTCGCTTTATTAAATAACAAGGTACTAATTATTAACACAAGTTCGTATCACCCGATGACTTAGGGCGCTAACTGGTCGCTATATTAAATAATAAAGTATTAATGAATAGCACAAGCGCCTATTACCCGATAACCCAGGGTGCTAACTGGCCACTCTGTGAAATAACAAAGTAATTATTATTAACACAAGCGCCTATCACCCGATAACCCAGACCGCTTACCGGTCGCTATATTTAAAAGTAAAGTATTATTTAATAGCATAAGCGCCGATCACCCGATGATCCAGGTTGCTAACTGGCCGCTCTGTTGAATAACAAAGTAATTATTATTAACACAAGCGCCTATCACCTAATGACCCAGGGCACTTACTGAACTCTCTATTTAATAATAAAGTATTAATTATAAACACAAGCGCCTATTACTCGATGACCCAGGGGGCTTACTGGTCACTGTATATATTCAATAATAAAGTAATAACTAATAGCACAATCGCCTATCACTCGATGACCCAGGGTGCTAACTGGCCACTCTGTTAAATAACAAAGTATTAATTACTAACACAGCACCTATTATCCAATAACCCAGGGCGCTTACTAACCTCTCTATTGAATAATAAAGTATAAATTATTAACGCAAGCGCCTATCGTCCAATGACCCGGGGCGCTCACTGGTCACTTTATTAAACGATATGTATTGTTAATTAATAGCACAGCAGTCATTACGTGATAAAAGCTTGTGCTGTTAAATAATATTTTATTATTTGATAGAAAGGCCAGTAGGCACCCTGGGTCATCGGGTGACAGACTCTTGTGCCATAAATGATCGCTTTATAAAATAACAAAGTATCCATTAATAGCACAAACGCCTATCTCCCGATTACCCAGACCGCTTACTGGTCGCTATATTGAATAGTAAAGTATTAATTAATAGCAGAAGCGCCTATCACCCGATGACCCGAGGTGCTAACTGGCTACCCTGTTAAATAACAAAGTATTGATTATTAACACAAGCGCCTATCACCCAATGACCCAGGGTGTAACTGGCCACTCTGTTGAATAACAAAAAATTAATTACTTACTCAAGCACCTATCATCCAATGACCCAATGCGCTTACTAACCTTGCTATTAAATAATAAAGTATAAATTATTAACGCAAGCGCCTATCACCCAATGACCCAGGGCACTTACTGGTTGCTTTATTAAACGATATATATTATTAATTAATAGCACAGCAGTCATGACGTGATAGAAGCTTGTGCTCTTAATTAATATTTTATTATTCAATAGAGAGGCCAGTAAGCTCCCTGGGTCATAGGGTGACAGGCTCTTGTGCTATAAATAGTCGATTCATTAAATAACAAAGTATTAATTTTAAACACATGTGCGTATCACCCGATGACTCAGGGCGCTTACTGGTCACTATATTAAATTATAAAGTATTAATTAATAGCACAAGCGCCTATCACCCGATAACCCAGGGTGCTTACTAACCTCTATTGAATAGGGCGCTTACTGGTCGCTTTATTAAACGATATATATTATTAATTAATAGCACAGCAATCATTAGGTAATAGGTACTTGTGCTGTTAATTAATATTTTTTTATTTAATAGAAGAGATAGTAAGCACCCTGGGTCATCACGTGACAGGCTCTTGTGCTATAATTGGTCACTTTATGAATTAAAATGTATTAATTAATAGTTTAAGCGCCTAACACTTGATGACCCAGGGTGCTTACTGGTCACTGTATATATTCAATAATAAAGTACTAACTAATAGCACAAGCGCCTATCACTCGATGACCCAGGGTGCTAACTGGCCAGTTCGTTAAATAACAAAGTATTAATTATTAACACAAGCACCTTTCATCAAATGACCTAGGGCGCTTACTAACCTCTATATTGAATAATAGAGTATAAATGATTAACGCAAGCGCCTGTCACCTAATGACCCGGGGCGCTCACTGGTCGCTTTATTAAACGATATGTATTATTAATAAATAGCACACTAGTCATAACGTGATAGAAGCTTGTGCTGTTAAATAATATTTTATTATTTAATAGAAAGGCCAGTAAGCACCCTGGGTCATCAGGTGACAGACTCTTGTGCCATAAATGGTCCATTTATTAAATAACAAAGTATCAATCAATAGCACAAACGCCTATCACCCGATTACCCAGACCGCTTACTGGTCGCTATATTGAATAGTAAAGTATTAATTAATAGCAGAAGCGCCTATCACCCGATGACCTAGGGTGCTAACTGGCTACTCTGTTAAATAAAAAAGTATTAATTATTAACACAAGCGTCTATCACCTAATGACTGAAGGCGCTTACTAACCTCTCTATTGAATAGGGCGCTTAGTGGTCGCTTTATTAAACGATATATATTATTAATTAATAGCACAGCGATCATCAGGTAACAGGTGCTTGTGCTGTTAATTAATATTTTATTATTTAATAGAAAGGCCAGTAAGCACCTTACGTCATTAGGTTACAGGCTCTCGTGCTATAATTGGTCACATTATTATATAATAAAGTATTAATTAATAGTACAAGCGCTTAACACCCGATGACCCAGGGTGCTAACTGGCCACTCTGTTAAATAACAAAGTAATAATTATTAACGCAAGCGCCTATCACCCAATGACCCAGGGCGCTTACTGGTCGCTTTATCAAACGATTTATATTATTAATTAATAGCACAGCAGTCATGACGTGATAGAAGCTTGTGCTGTTAATTAATATTTTATTATTCAATAGAAAGGCCAGTAAGCACCCTGGGTCATCGGGTGACAGGCTCTTGTGCTATAAATAGTCGCTTTATTAAATAACAATGTAATAATTATAGACACAAGCACCTATCGACCGATGACCCAGGGTGCTTACTGGTTACTAAATTTAATGATAAAGTATTGATTAACAGCACAAGCACCTATCTTTCAATGACCCAGGGCGCTTACAAACCTCTATATTGAATAATAGGGTATAAATTATAAACGCAAGCACCTATCACCCAATGACCCAGGGTACTGACTGGCCACTCTGTCAAATAACAAAGTAATAATTATTAACACAAGCACCTATTACCCGATGACTCAGGGTGCTTACTGGTTGCTATATTTAATAATAAAGAATTGATTAACAGCACAAGCACCTATCATCTAATGACCCAGGGCGCTTACAAACCTCTATATTAAATGATAGAGTATAATTTATTAACGCAAGCGCCTATCACCCAATGACCCAGGGTACTGACTGGCCACTCTGTTAAATAACGAAGTATTAATAACTAACACAAGCACCTATCATCCAATGACCTAGGGCGCTTACTAACCTCTCTATTAAATAATGAAGTATAAATTATTAACGCAAGCGCCTATCACCTAATGACCCGGGGCGCTTACTGGTCGTTTTATTAAACGATATATATTATTAATTAATAGCACAGCGGTCATGAGGTGATAGAAGCTTGTGCTGTTAATTGATATTTTATTATTCTATAGAAAGGCCAGTAAGCATTCTGGGTCATCAGGTGACAGGCTCTTGTGCTATAAATAGTCGCTTTATTCAATAACAAAGTATTAAGTATTAACACAAGTGCGTATCACCCGATGACCGAGGGCGCTTACTAACCTCTCTATTGGATGGGGCGCTTACTGGTCGCTTTATTAAACGATATATATTATTAATTAATAGCACAGCGATTATTAGGTAATAGGTGCTTGTGCTGTTAAATAATATTTTATTATTTAATAGAAAAGCCAGTAAGCATTCTGGGTCATCGGGTGACAGGCTCTTGTGCCATAAATGGTCGCTTTATTAAATAACAAAGTATCAATTAATAGCACAAACGCCTATCACCCGATTACTTAGACCACTTACTGGTCGCTATATTTAATAGTAAAGTATTATTTAATAGCAGAAGCGCCGACTACCCAATGACCCAGGGTGCTAACTGGCTACTCTGTTAAATAACAAAGTATGAATTATTAACACAAGCGCCTATCACCCAATGACCGAGGGCGCTTACTAACATCTCTATTGAATAGGGCGCTTACTGTTCGCTTTATTAAACGATATATATTCTTAATTGATAGCACAGCGATCATTAGGTAATAGGTGCTTGTGCTGTTAATTAATATTTCTTTATTTAATAGAAAGGCCAGTAAGCACCCTGGGTCATCAGGTGACAGGCTCTTGTGCCATAAATGGTCGCTTTATTAAATAACAAAGTATTAATAATTAACACAAGCACCTAACACCCGAGGACCCAGGGCGCTTACTGGTCGCTATATTTAATAATAGAGTATTGATTAACAGCACAAGCGCCGATCACCCGATAACCTAGGGTGCCAACTGGCCACTCTGTTAAATAACGAAGTATTAATTATTAACACAAGCGCCTATCACCCAATGACCTAGGGCGCTTACTAACCTCTCTATAAAATAGGGCGCTAACTGGTCGCTTTATTAAACGATATATATTTTTAATTAATAGCACAGCGATCATCAGGTAATAGGTGCTTGTGCTGTTAATTAATATTTTATTATTGAATAGAAAGGCAAGTTAGCACCATACGTCATCAGGTTACAGGCTCTAGTAATATTATTGGTCACATTATTAAATAATAAAGTATTAATTAATAGTACAAGCGCCTAACACCCGATGATCCAGGGTGCTAACTGGCCACTCTGTTAAATAACAAAGTAATAATTAATAACACAAGCACCTATCACCCGATGACCCAGGGCACTTACTGGTTGCTATATTTAATAATAGAGTATTGATTAACAGCACAAGCGCCAATCACCCGATAACCCAGGGCGCTTACTGGTCGCTATATTAAATAATAAAGTATTAACTAATAGCACAAGCGCCTATCACCCAATGACTCAGGGTGCTAACTGGCCACTGTGTTAAACAACAAAGTATTAATTACTAACACAAGCACCTATCATCCAATGACCCAGGGCGCTTACTAACCTCTCTATTGAATAATAAAGTATAAATTATTAACGCAAGCGCCTATCACCCAATGACCCGGGGCGCTTACTGGTCGCTTTATTAAACGATATATATTATTTATTAATAGCACAGCGGTCATGACGTGATAGAAGCTTGTGCTGTTAATTAATATTTTATTATTCAATAGAAAGGCCAGTAAGCACCCAGGGTCATCGGGTGACAGGCTCTTGTGCTATAAATAGTCGCTTTATTAAATAACAAAGTACTAATTATCAACACAAGTTCGTATCACCCAATGACTCAGGGCGCTAACTGGTCACTATATTAAATAATAAAGTTTTAATTAATAGCACAAGCGCCTATCACCTGATAACCCAGGGTGCTAACTAGCCACTCTGTTTAATATCAAAGTATTAATTATTAACACAAGCGCCTATCACCCAATGACCGAGGGCGCTCACTATCCTCTCTATTGAATAGGGCGCTTACTGGTCGCTTTATCAAACGATATATATTATTAATTAATAGCACAGCGATCATTAGGTAATAGGTGCTTGTGCTGTTAATTAATGTTTTTTCATTTAATAGAAAAGCCAGTAAGAACCCTGGGTCATCAGGTGACAGGCTCTTGTGCTATAATTGGTCACTTTATTTATAATAATGTATTAATTAGTAGTTAAAGCGCCTAACACCCGATGACCCAGGGTGCTAACTGGCCACTCTGTTAAATAACAAAGTAATAATGATTAACACAAGCACCTATCACCTGATGACCCAGGGCGCTTACCGGTCGCTTTATTTAACGATATATATTCTCAATTAATAGCACAGCGGTCATTAGGTAATAGGTGCTTGTGCTGTTATTTAATATTTTATTATTTAATAGAAAGGCCAGTGAGCACCTTACGTCATCAGGTTACAGTCTCTTGTGCTATAATTGGTCACATTATTAAATAATAAAGTATTAATTAATAGTACAAGCGCCTAACACCCGATAACCCAGGGTGCTAACTGGCCACTCTGTTAAATAACAAAGTAATAATTATTAACACAAGCACCTATCACCCGATGACCCAGGGCGCTTACTGGCCTCTCTATATAATAATAAAGTATTAATTATAAACGCAAGAACCTATCATTTAATGACCTGAAGTGCTTACTGGTCGCTTTATTAAATAATAAAGTATTAATTATTAACACAAGCGCCTATTACCTGACGACCCAGGGTGCTTACTGGTCACTGTATATATTAAATAATAAAGTACTAACTAATAGCACAAGCGCCTATCACTCGATGACCCAGGGTGCTAACTGGCCGCTCCGTTAAATAACAAAGCATTAATTATTAACACAAGCACCTATCACCTGATGACCCAGGGCGCTTACCGGTCGCTTTATTTAACGATATATATTCTCAATTAATAGCACAGCGGTCATTAGGTAATAGGTGCTTGTGCTGTTAATTAATATTTTATTATTTAATAGAAAGGCAAGTATGCACCTTACGTCATCAGGTTACAGGCTCTCGTAATATTATTGATCATATTATTAAATAATGAAGTATTAATTAATAGTACAAGCGCCTAACACCCGATGACCCAGGGTGCTAACTGGCCACTCTGTTAAATAACAAAGTAATAATTATTAACACAAGCACCTATCACCCGATGACCCGGGGCGCTCACTGGTTGCATTATTAAACGATATGTATTATTAATTAATAGCACAGCGGTCATAACGTGATAGCAGCTTGTGCTGTTGAATAATATTTTATTATTTAATACAATGGCCAGTAAGCACCCTGGGTCATTGAGTGACAGGCTCTTGTGCCATAAATGGTCGCTTTAATAAATAACAAAGTATCAATTAATAGCACAAACGCCTATCAGCCGATGACCCAGACCGCTTACCGGTTGCTATATTTAATAGTAAAGTATTATTTCATAGCAGAAGCGCCGATCACCCGATGACCCAGGGTGCTAACTGGCCACTCTGTTAAATAACAAAGTAATTATTATTAACACAAGCGCCTATCACCCAATGACCCGGGGCGCTCACTGGTCGCTTTATTAAACGATATGTATTCATAATTAATAGCACAGCAGTCATAACGTGATAGCAGCTTGTGCTGTTAATTAATATTTTATTATTTAATAGAAAGGCAAGTAAGCACCTTACGTCATCAGGTTACAGGCTCTCGTAATATTATTGATCACATTATTAAATAATAAAGTATTAATTAATAGTACAAGCGCCTAACACCCGATGACCCAGGGTGCTAACTGGCTACTCTGTTAAATAACAATGTTATAATTATTAACACAAGCACCTATCACCCGATGACCCAGGGCACTTACTGGTTGCTATATTTAATAATAGAGAATTGATTAACAGCACAAGCGCCAATCACCCGATAACCCAGGGCGTTTACTAGACGCTATATTAAATAATAAAGTATTAACTAATAGCACAAGCGCCTATCGTCCAATGACCCGGAGCGCTTACTGGTCGCTTTATTGAACGATATATATTACTAATTAATAGCACAGCGGTCATGACGTGATAGAAGCTTGTGCTGTTAATTAATATTTTATTATTCAATAGAAAGGCCAGTAAGCACCCTGGGTCATCGGGTGACAGGCTCTTGTGCTATAAATAGTCGCTTTATTAAATAACAAGGTACTAATTATTAACACAAGTTCGTATCACCCGATGACTTAGGGCGCTAACTGGTCGCTATATTAAATAATAAAGTATTAATGAATAGCACAAGCGCCTATTACCCGATAACCCAGGGTGCTAACTGGCCACTCTGTGAAATAACAAAGTAATTATTATTAACACAAGCGCCTATCACCCGATAACCCAGACCGCTTACCGGTCGCTATATTTAAAAGTAAAGTATTATTTAATAGCATAAGCGCCGATCACCCGATGATCCAGGTTGCTAACTGGCCGCTCTGTTGAATAACAAAGTAATTATTATTAACACAAGCGCCTATCACCTAATGACCCAGGGCACTTACTGAACTCTCTATTTAATAATAAAGTATTAATTATAAACACAAGCGCCTATTACTCGATGACCCAGGGGGCTTACTGGTCACTGTATATATTCAATAATAAAGTAATAACTAATAGCACAATCGCCTATCACTCGATGACCCAGGGTGCTAATTGGCCACTCCGTTAAATAACAAAGTATTAATTATTAACACAAGCATCTCTCATCCAATGACCCAGGGCGCTTACTAACCTTTATATTGAATAATAGAGTATAAATGATTAACGCAAGCGCCTATCACCCAAAAACCCGGGGCGCTCACTGGTCGCTTTATTAAACGATATGTATTATTAATTAATAGCACAGCGATCATTAGGTAATAGGTGCTTGTGCTGTTAATTAATATTTTATTATTCAATAGAAAGGCCAGTAAGCACCTTACGTAATCAGGTTACAGGCTCTCGTGCTATAATTGGTCACATTATTAAATAATAAATTATTAATTAATAGTACAAGCGCCTAACACCCGATGACCCAGGGTGCTAACTGGCCACTCTGTTAAATAACAAAGTAATAATGATTAACACAAGCACCTATCACCTGATGACCCTGGCCGCTTACTGGTCGCTATATTTAATAATAGAGTATTGATTAACAGCACAAGCGCCGATCACCCGATAACCCAGGGTGCTAACTGGCCACTCTGTTAAATAACGGAGTATTAATTATTACCACAAGCGCCTATCACCCAATAACCTAGGGCACTTACTAACCTCTCTATAAAATAGGGCGCTTACCGGTCGCTTTATTTAACGATATATATTCTCAATTAATAGCACAGCGGTCATTAGGTAATAGGTGCTTGTACTGTTAATTAATATTTTATTATTTAATAGAAAGGCCAGCAAGCACCTTACGTCATCAGGTTACAGGCTCTTGTGCTATAATTGGTCACATTATTAAATAATAAAGTATTAATTATTAACACAAGTGCCTATTACTCGACAACCCAGGGTGCTTACTGGTCACTATAATAAATAATAAAGTATTAACTAATAGCACAAGCGCCTATCACCCAATGACCCAGGGTGCTAACTGGCCACTCTGTTAAATAACAAAGTATTAATTACTAACACAAGCACCTATCATCCAATGACCCAGGGCGCTGACTAACCTCTCTATTAAATAATAAAGTATAAATTATTAACGCAAGCGCCTATCACCCAATGACCCGGGGCGCTTACTGGTCGCTTTATTAAACGATATATATTATTAATTAATGGCACAGCGGTCATTACGTGATGAAAGCTTGTGCTGTTAATTAATATTTTATTATTCAATAGAAAGGCCAGTAAGCACCCTGGGTCATCGGGTGACAGGCTCTTGTGCTATAAATAGTCGCTTTATTAAATAACAAAGTACTAATTATTAACACAATTTCGTATCACACGATGACTCAGGGCGCTAACTGGTCGCTATATTAAATAATAAAGTATTAATTAATAGCACAAGCGCCTATGACCCGATAACCCAGGGTGCTAACTAGCCACTCTGTTTAATAACAAAGTATAAATTATTAACACAAGCCCCTATTACCCAATGACCAAGGGCGCTTACTAACCTCTCTATTGAATAGGGTGCTTACTGGTCGATTTATTAAATAATAAAATATTAATTATTAACACAAGCGCCTATTACCCGACGACCCAGGGTGCTTACTGGTCACTGTATATATTAAATAATAAAGTACTAACTAATAGCACAAGCGCCCATCACCCGATGACCCAGACCGCTTACCGGTCGCTATATTTAATAGTAAAGTATTATTTAATAGCAGAAGCGCCGATCACCCAATGATCCAGGTTGCTAACTGGCCACTCTGTTGAATAACAAAGTAATTATTATTAACACAAGCGCCTATTACCCGATGACTCAGGGCGCTTACTGAACTCTCTATTTAATAATTCAGTATTAATTATAAACACAAGCGCCTATTACCCGATGACCCAGGGTGCTTACTGGTCACTGTATATATTCAATAATAAAGTACTAACTAATAGCACAAGCGCCTATCACTCGATGACCCAGGGTGCTAATTGGCCACTCCGTTAAATAACAAAGTATTAATAATTAACACAAGCACCTCTCATCCAATGACCCAGGGCGCTTACTAACCTCTATATTGAATAATAGAGTATAAATGATTAACGCAAGCGCCTATCGACCAAAAACCCGGGACGCTCACTGGTCGCTTTATTAAACGATATGTATTATTAATTAATAGCACAGCAGTAATAACGTGATAGAAGCTTGTGCTGTTAAATAATATTTTTTTATTTAATAGAAAAGCCAGTAAGCATTCTGGGTCATCGGGTGACAGGCTCTTGTGCCATAAATGGTCGCTTTATTAAATAACAAAGTATCAATTAATAGCACAAACGCCTTTTACCCGATTACCCAGACCGCTTACTGGTCGCTATATTGAATAGTAAAGTAATAATTATTAGTACAAGCGCCTAACACCCGATGACCCAGGGTGCTAACTGGCCACTATGTTAAATAACAAAGTAATAATTATTAACACAAGCACCTATCACCTGTTGACCCAGGGCGCTTACTGTTTGCTATATTTAATAATAGAGTATTGATTAACAGCACAAGCGCCGATCACCCGATAACCCAGGGTGCTAACTAGCCACTCTGTTAAATAACGGAGTATTAATTATTAACACAAGCGCCTATCACCCAATAACCTAGGGCGCTTACTGACCTCTCTATAAAATAGGGCGCTTACTGGTCGCTTTATTAAACGATATATATTTTTAATTAATAGCACAGCGATCATCAGGTAATAGGTGCTTGTGCTGTTATTTAATATTTTATTATTTAATAGAAAGGCCAGTGAGCACCTTACGTCATCAGGTTACAGTCTCTTGTGCTATAATTGGTCACATTATTAAATAATAAAGTATTAATTAATAGTACAAGCGCCTAACACCCGATGACCCAGGGTGCTAACTGGCCACTCTGTTAAATAACAAAGTAATAATGATTAACATAAGCACCTATCACCTGATGACCCAGGGCGCTTACCGGTCGCTTTATTTAACGATATATATTCTCAATTAATAGCACAGCGGTCATTAGGTAATAGGTGCTTGTGCTGTTATTTAATATTTTATTATTTAATAGAAAGGCCAGTGAGCACCTTACGTCATCAGGTTACAGTCTCTTGTGCTATAATTGGTCACATTATTAAATAATAAAGTATTAATTAATAGTACAAGCGCCTAACACCTGATAACCCAGGGTGCTAACTGGCCACTCTGTTAAATAACAAAGTAATAATTATGAACACAAGCACCTATCACCCGATGACCCAGGGCGGTTACTGGCCTCTCTATATAATAATAAAGTATTAATTATAAACGCAAGCGCCTATCATTTAATGACCTGAAGTGCTTACTGGTCGCTTTATTAAATAAATAAGTATTAATTATTAACACAAGCGCCTATTACCTGACGACCCAGGGTGCTTACTGGTCACTGTATATATTAAATAATAAAGTACTAACTAATAGCACAAGCGCCTATCACTCGATGACCCAGGGTGCTAACTGGCCGCTCCGTTAAATAACAAAGTATTAATTATTAACTCAAGCACCTATCATCCAATGAAACAGAGCGCTTACTAACCTCTATATTGAATAATAGAGTATAAATTATTAACGCAAGCGCCTATCACCCAATGACCCGGGGCGCTCACTGGTCGCTTTATTAAACGATATGTTTTATTAATTAATAGCACAGCAGTCATAACGTGATAGCAGCTTGTGCTGTTAATTAATATTTTATTATTCAATAGAAAGGCAAGTATGCACCTTACGTCATCAGGTTACAGGCTCTCGTAATATTATTGATCATATTATTAAATAATGAAGTATTAATTAATAGTACAAGCGCCTAACACCCGATGACCCAGGGTGCTAACTGGCCACTCTGTTAAATAACAAAGTAATAATTATTAACACAAGCACCTATCACCCGATGACCCAGGGCGCTTACTAGCCTCTCTATATAATAATAAAGTATTAATTATAAACGCAAGCGCCTATCATTTAATGACCTGAAGTGCTTACTGGTCGCTTTATTAAATAATAAAGTATTAATTATTAACACAAGCGCCTATTACCTGACGACCCAGGGTGCTTACTGGTCACTGTATATATTAAATAATAAAGTACTAACTAATATCACAAGCGCCTATCACTCGATGACCCAGGGTGCTAACTGGCCGCTCCGTTAAATAACAAAGTATTAATTATTAACGCAAGCGCCTATCACCCAATGACCCGGGGCGCTCACTGGTCGCATTATTAAACGATATGTATTATTAATTAATAGCACAGCAGTCATAACGTGATAGCAGCTTGTGCTGTTGAATAATATTTTATTATTTAATACAATGGCCAGTAAGCACCCTGGGTCATCGAGTGACAGGCTCTTGTGCCATAAATGGTCGCTTTAATAAATAACAAAGTATCAATTAATAGCACAAACGCCTATCAGCCGATGACCCAGACCGCTTACCGGTTGCTATATTTAATAGTAAAGTATTATTTTATAGCAGAAGCGCTGATCACCCGATGACCCAGGGTGCTAACTGGCCACTCTGTTAAATAACAAAGTAATTATTATTAACACAAGCGCCTATCACCCAATGACCCGGGGCGCTCACTGGTCGCTTTATTAAACGATATGTATTATTAATTAATAGCACAGCAGTCATAACGTGATAGCAGCTTGTGCTGTTGAATAATATTTTATTATTTAATACAATGGCCAGTAAGCACCCTGGGTCATCGAGTGACAGGCTCTTGTGCCATAAATGGTCGCTTTAATAAATAACAAAGTATCAATTAATAGCACAAACGCCTATCAGCCGATGACCCAGACCGCTTACCGGTCGCTATATTTAATAGTAAAGTATTATTTCATAGCAGAAGCGCCGATCACCCGATGACCCAGGGTGCTAACTGGCCACTCTGTTAAATAACAAAGTAATTATTATTAACACAAGCGCCTATCACCCAATGACCCGGGGCGCTCACTGGTCGCTTTATTAAACGATATGTTTTATTAATTAATAGCACAGCAGTCATAACGTGATAGCAGCTTGTGCTGTTAATTAATATTTTATTATTTAATAGAAAGGCAAGTATGCACCTTACGTCATCAGGTTACAGGCTCTCGTAATATTATTGATCATATTATTAAATAATGAAGTATTAATTAATAGTACAAGCGCCTAACACCCGATGACCCAGGGTGCTAACTGGCCACTCTGTTAAATAACAAAGTAATAATTATTAACACAAGCAACTATCACCCGATGACCCAGGGCGCTTACTAGCCTCTCTATATAATAATAAAGTATTAATTATAAACGCAAGCGCCTATCATTTAATGACCTGAAGTGCTTACTGGTCGCTTTATTAAATAATAAAGTATTAATTATTAACACAAGCGCCTATTACCTGACGACCCAGGGTGCTTACTGGTCACTGTATATATTAAATAATAAAGTACTAACTAATATCACAAGCGCCTATCACTCGATGACCCAGGGTGCTAACTGGCCGCTCCGTTAAATAACAAAGTATTAATTATTAACGCAAGCGCCTATCACCCAATGACCCGGGGCGCTCACTGGTCGCATTATTAAACGATATGTATTATTAATTAATAGCACAGCAGTCATAACGTGATAGCAGCTTGTGCTGTTGAATAATATTTTATTATTTAATACAATGGCCAGTAAGCACCCTGGGTCATCGAGTGACAGGCTCTTGTGCCATAAATGGTCGCTTTAATAAATAACAAAGTATCAATTAATAGCACAAACGCCTATCAGCCGATGACCCAGACCGCTTACCGGTTGCTATATTTAATAGTAAAGTATTATTTTATAGCAGAAGCGCCGATCACCCGATGACCCAGGGTGCTAACTGGTAGCTATATTTAATAATAGAGTATTGATTAACAGCACAAGCGCCGATCACCCGATAACCCAGGGTGCTAACTAGCCACTCTGTTAAATAACGGAGTATTAATTATTAACACAAGCGCCTATCACCCAATAACCTAGGGCGCTTACTGACCTCTCTATAAAATAGGGCGCTTACTGGTCGCTTTATTAAACGATATATATTTTTAATTAATAGCACAGCGATCATCAGGTAATAGGTGCTTGTGCTGTTATTTAATATTTTATTATTTAATAGAAAGGCCAGTGAGCACCTTACGTCATCAGGTTACAGTCTCTTGTGCTATAATTGGTCACATTATTAAATAATAAAGTATTAATTAATAGTACAAGCGCCTAACACCCGATGACCCAGGGTGCTAACTGGCCACTCTGTTAAATAACAAAGTAATAATGATTAACACAAGCACCTATCACCTGATGACCCAGGGCGCTTACCGGTCGCTTTATTTAACGATATATATTCTCAATTAATAGCACAGCGGTCATTAGGTAATAGGTGCTTGTGCTGTTATTTAATATTTTATTATTTAATAGAAAGGCCAGTGAGCACCTTACGTCATCAGGTTACAGTCTCTTGTGCTATAATTGGTCACATTATTAATAATAAAGTATTAATTAATAGTACAAGCGCCTAACACCTGATAACCCAGGGTGCTAACTGGCCACTCTGTTAAATAACAAAGTAATAATTATTAACACAAGCACCTATCACCCGATGACCCAGGGCGGTTACTGGCCTCTCTATATAATAATAAAGTATTAATTATAAACGCAAGCGCCTATCATTTAATGACCTGAAGTGCTTACTGGTCGCTTTATTAAATAAATAAGTATTAATTATTAACACAAGCGCCTATTACCTGACGACCCAGGGTGCTTACTGGTCACTGTATATATTAAATAATAAAGTACTAACTAATAGCACAAGCGCCTATCACTCGATGACCCAGGGTGCTAACTGGCCGCTCCGTTAAATAACAAAGTATTAATTATTAACTCAAGCACCTATCATCCAATGAAACAGAGCGCTTACTAACCTCTATATTGAATAATAGAGTATAAATTATTAACGCAAGCGCCTATCACCCAATGACCCGGGGCGCTCACTGGTCGCTTTATTAAACGATATGTTTTATTAATTAATAGCACAGCAGTCATAACGTGATAGCAGCTTGTGCTGTTAATTAATATTTTATTATTTAATAGAAAGGCAAGTATGCACCTTACGTCATCAGGTTACAGGCTCTCGTAATATTATTGATCATATTATTAAATAATGAAGTATTAATTAATAGTACAAGCGCCTAACACCCGATGACCCAGGGTGCTAACTGGCCACTCTGTTAAATAACAAAGTAATAATTATTAACACAAGCACCTATCACCCGATGACCCAGGGCGCTTACTAGCCTCTCTATATAATAATAAAGTATTAATTATAAACGCAAGCGCCTATCATTTAATGACCTGAAGTGCTTACTGGTCGCTTCATTAAATAATAAAGTATTAATTATTAACACAAGCGCCTATTACCTGACGACCCAGGGTGCTTACTGGTCACTGTATATATTAAATAATAAAGTACTAACTAATATCACAAGCGCCTATCACTCGATGACCCAGGGTGCTAACTGGCCGCTCCGTTAAATAACAAAGTATTAATTATTAACGCAAGCGCCTATCACCCAATGACCCGGGGCGCTCACTGGTCGCATTATTAAACGATATGTATTATTAATTAATAGCACAGCAGTCATAACGTGATAGCAGCTTGTGCTGTTGAATAATATTTTATTATTTAATACAATGGCCAGTAAGCACCCTGGGTCATCGAGTGACAGGCTCTTGTGCCATAAATGGTCGCTTTAATAAATAACAAAGTATCAATTAATAGCACAAACGCCTATCAGCCGATGACCCAGACCGCTTACCGGTTGCTATATTTAATAGTAAAGTATTATTTTATAGCAGAAGCGCCGATCACCCGATGACCCAGGGTGCTAACTGGCCACTCTGTTAAATAACAAAGTAATTATTATTAACACAAGCGCCTATCACCCAATGACCCGGGGCGCTCACTGGTCGCTTTATTAAACGATATGTATTATTAATTAATAGCACAGCAGTCATAACGTGATAGCAGCTTGTGCTGTTGAATAATATTTTATTATTTAATACAATGGCCAGTAAGCACCCTGGGTCATCGAGTGACAGGCTCTTGTGCCATAAATGGTCGCTTTAATAAATAACAAAGTATCAATTAATAGCACAAACGCCTATCAGCCGATGACCCAGACCGCTTACCGGTCGCTATATTTAATAGTAAAGTATTATTTCATAGCAGAAGCGCCGATCACCCGATGACCCAGGGTGCTAACTGGCCACTCTGTTAAATAACAAAGTAATTATTATTAACACAAGCGCCTATCACCCAATGACCCGGGGCGCTCACTGGTCGCTTTATTAAACGATATGTTTTATTAATTAATAGCACAGCAGTCATAACGTGATAGCAGCTTGTGCTGTTAATTAATATTTTATTATTTAATAGAAAGGCAAGTATGCACCTTACGTCATCAGGTTACAGGCTCTCGTAATATTATTGATCATATTATTAAATAATGAAGTATTAATTAATAGTACAAGCGCCTAACACCCGATGACCCAGGGTGCTAACTGGCCACTCTGTTAAATAACAAAGTAATAATTATTAACACAAGCACCTATCACCCGATGACCCAGGGCGCTTACTAGCCTCTCTATATAATAATAAAGTATTAATTATAAACGCAAGCGCCTATCATTTAATGACCTGAAGTGCTTACTGGTCGCTTTATTAAATAATAAAGTATTAATTATTAACACAAGCGCCTATTACCTGACGACCCAGGGTGCTTACTGGTCACTGTATATATTAAATAATAAAGTACTAACTAATATCACAAGCGCCTATCACTCGATGACCCAGGGTGCTAACTGGCCGCTCCGTTAAATAACAAAGTATTAATTATTAACGCAAGCGCCTATCACCCAATGACCCGGGGCGCTCACTGGTCGCATTATTAAACGATATGTATTATTAATTAATAGCACAGCAGTCATAACGTGATAGCAGCTTGTGCTGTTGAATAATATTTTATTATTTAATACAATGGCCAGTAAGCACCCTGGGTCATCGAGTGACAGGCTCTTGTGCCATAAATGGTCGCTTTAATAAATAACAAAGTATCAATTAATAGCACAAACGCCTATCAGCCGATGACCCAGACCGCTTACCGGTTGCTATATTTAATAGTAAAGTATTATTTTATAGCAGAAGCGCCGATCACCCGATGACCCAGGGTGCTAACTGGCCACTCTGTTAAATAACAAAGTAATTATTATTAACACAAGCGCCTATCACCCAATGACCCGGGGCGCTCACTGGTCGCTTTATTAAACGATATGTATTATTAATTAATAGCACAGCAGTCATAACGTGATAGCAGCTTGTGCTGTTAATTAATATTTTATTATTTAATAGAAAGGCAAGTAAGCACCTTACGTCATCAGGTTACAGGCTCTCGTAATATTATTGATCACATTATTAAATAATAAAGTATTAATTAATAGTACAAGCGCCTAACACCCGATGACCCAGGGTGCTAACTGGCTACTCTGTTAAATAACAATGTTATAATTATTAACACAAGCACCTATCACCCGATGACCCAGGGCACTTACTGGTTGCTATATTTAATAATAGAGTATTGATTAACAGCACAAGCGCCAATCACCCGATAACCCAGGGCGTTTACTAGTCGCTATATTAAATAATAAAGTATTAACTAATAGCACAAGCGCCTATCGTCCAATGACCCGGAGCGCTTACTGGTCGCTTTATTGAACGATATATATTATTAATTAATAGCACAGCGGTCATGACGTGATAGAAGCTTGTGCTGTTAATTAATATTTTATTATTCAATAGAAAGGCCAGTAAGCACCCTGGGTCATCGGGTGACAGGCTCTTGTGCTATAAATAGTCGCTTTATTAAATAACAAAGTACTAATTATTAACACAAGTTCGTATCACCCGATGACTTAGGGCGCTAACTGGTCGCTATATTAAATAATAAAGTATTAATTAATAGCACAAGCGCCTATTACCCGATAACCCAGGGTGCTAACTGGCCACTCTGTGAAATAACAAAGTAATTATTATTAACACAAGCGCCTATCACCCGATAACCCAGACCACTTACCGGTCGCTATATTAAGAAGTGAAGTATTATTTAATAGTATAAGCGCCGATCACCCGATGATCCAGGTTGCTAACTGGCCGCTCTGTTGAATAACAAAGTAATTATTATTAACACAAGCGCCTATCACCTAATGACCCAGGGCGCTTACTGAACTCTCTATTTAATAATAAA
Source organism: Copidosoma floridanum (assembly GCF_036245765.1). Taxonomy (NCBI): domain Eukaryota; kingdom Metazoa; phylum Arthropoda; class Insecta; order Hymenoptera; family Encyrtidae; genus Copidosoma; species Copidosoma floridanum. The sequence goes on from NW_028321907.1 coordinate 25,461,053, forward strand.
GTATTAATTATAAACAGAAGCGCCTATTACCCAATGACCCGGGGCGCTTACTGGTCGCTTTATTAAACGATATATATTATTAATTAATGGCACAGCGGTCATTACGTGATGAAAGCTTGTGCTGTTAATTAATATTTTATTATTCAATAGAAAGGCCAGTAAGCACCCTGGGTCATCGGGTGACAGGCTCTTGTGCTATAAATAGTCGCTTTATTAAATAACAAAGTACTAATTATTAACACAATTTCGTATCACCCGATGACTCAGGGCGCTAACTGGTCGCTATATTAAATAATAATGTATTAATTAATAGCACAAGCGCCTATCACCCGATAACCCAGGGTGCTAACTAGCCACTCTGTTTAATAACAAAGTATAAATTATTAACACAAGCCCCTATTACCCAATGACCAAGGGCGCTTACTAACCTCTCTATTGAATAGGGTGCTTACTGGTCGATTTATTAAATAATAAAGTATTAATTATTAACACAAGCGCCTATTACCCGACGACCCAGGGTGCTTACTGGTCACTGTATATATTAAATAATAAAGTACTAACTAATAGCACAAGCGTCCATCACCCGATGACCCAGACCGCTTACCGGTCGCTATATTTAATAGTAAAGTATTATTTAATAGCAGAAGCGCCGATCACCCAATGATCCAGGTTGCTAACTGGCCACTCTGTTGAATAACAAAGTAATTATTATTAACACAAGCGCCTATTACCCGATGACTCAGGGCGCTTACTGAACTCTCTATTTAATAATTCAGTATTAATTATAAACACAAGCGCCTATTACCCGATGACCCAGGGTGCTTACTGGTCACTGTATATATTTAATAATAAAGTACTAACTAATAGCACAAGCGCCTATCACTCGATGACCCAGGGTGCTAATTGGCCACTCCGTTAAATAACAAAGTATTAATAATTAACACAAGCACCTATCACCTGTTGACCCAGGGCGCTTACTGGTCGCTATATTTATTAATAGAGTATTGATTAACAGCACAAGCGCCTATCACCCAATAACCTAGGGCGCTTACTGACCTCTCTATAAAATAGGGCGCTTACCGGTCGCTTTATTTAACGATATATATTCTTAATTAATAGCACAGCGGTCATCAGGTAAAAGGTGCTTGTGCTGTTAATTAATATTTAATTATTTAATAGAAAGGCCAGTAAGCACCTTACGTCATCAGGTTACAGGCTCTTGTGCTATAATTGGTCACATTATTAAATAATAAATTATTATCTAATAGTACAAGCGCCTAACACCCGATGACCCAGGGTGCTAACTGGCCACTCTGTTAAATAACAAAGTATTAATTACTAACACAAGCACCTATCATCCAATGACCCAGGGCGCTTACTAACCTCTCCATTAAATAATAAAGTATAAATTATTAACGCAAGCGCCTATTACCTAATGACCCTGGGCGCTTACTGGTCGCTTTATTAAACGATATATATTATTAATTAATAGCACAGCGGTCATGACGTGACAAAAGCTTGTGCTGTTAATAAATATTTTATTATTAAATAGAAAGGCCAGTAAGCACCCTGGGTCATCAGGTGACAGGCTCTTGTGCTATAATTGGTCACTTTATTTATAATATTGTATTAATTAATAGTTAAAGCGCCTAACACCCAATGACCCAGGGTGCTAACTGGCCACTCTGTAAAATAACAAAGTAATTATTATTAACACAAGCGCCTATCACCCGATGACCCAGGGCGCTTACTAACCTCTCTATTCAATAATAAAGTATTAATTATAAACGCAAGCTCTTATCACCCAATGACCTAAAGTGCTTACTGGTCGCTTTATTAAATGATAAAGTATTGATTATTAACACAAGCACCTATCACCTGATGACCCAGGGCACTTACTGGTTGCTATATTTAAGAATAGAGTATTGATTAACAGTTAAAGCGCCTAACATCCGATGACCCAGGGTGCTAACTGGCCACTCTGTAGAATAACAAAGTAATTATTATTAACACAAGCGCCTATCACCCGATGACCCAGGGCGCTAACTGGCCTCTCTATTTAATAATAAAGTATTAATTATAAACGCAAGCGCCTATCACCCAATGACCTGGAGTGCTTACTGGTCGCTTTATTAAATAATAAAGTATTAATCATTAACACAAGCGCCTATTACCTGACGACCCAGCGTGCTTACTGGTCACTGTATATATTAAATAATAAAGTACTAACTAATAGCACAAGCGCCTATCACCCGATGACCCAGACCGCTTACCGGTCGCAATATTCAATAGTAAAGTATTATTTAATAGCAGAAGCGCCAATCACCCGATGATCCAGGTTGCTAACTGGCCACTCTGTTGAATAACAAAGTAATTATTATTAACACAAGTGCCTATCACCCGATGACCTAGGGCGCTTACTGAACTATCTATTTAATAATAAAGTAATAATTATAAACACAAGCGCCTATTACCCGATGACCCAGGGTGCTTACTGGTTACTGTATATATTCAATAATAAAGTACTAACTAATAGCACAAGCGCCTATCACCCAATGACCTGGAGTGCTTACTGGTCGCTTTATTAAATAATAAAGTATTAATCATTAACACAAGCGCCTATTACCTGACGACCCAGCGTGCTTACTGGTCACTGTATATATTAAATAATAAAGTACTAACTAATAGCACAAGCGCCTATCACCCGATGACCCAGACCGCTTACCGGTCGCAATATTCAATAGTAAAGTATTATTTAATAGCAGAAGCGCCAATCACCCGATGATCCAGGTTGCTAACTGGCCACTCTGTTAAATAACAAAGTAATAATTATTAACACAAGCACCTATCACCTGTTGACCCAGGGCGCTTACTGGTCGCTATATTTAATAATAGAGTATTGATTAACAGCACAAGCGCCGATCACCCGATAACCCAGGGTGCTAACTGGCCACTCTGTTAAATAATGGAGTATTAATTATTAACACAAGCGCCTATTACCCAATAACCTAGGGCGCTTACTGACCTCTCTATAAAATAGGGCGCTTACCGGTCGCTTTATTTAACGATATATATTCTTAATTAATAGCACAGCGGTCATCAGGTAATAGGTGCTTGTGCTGTTAATTAATATTTTATTATTTAATAAAAAGGCCAGTAAGAACCTTACGTCATCAGGTTACAGGCTCTTGTGCTATAATTGGTCACATTATTAAATAATAAAGTATTAATTAATAGTACAAGCGCCTAACACCCGATGACCCAGGGTGCTAACTGGCCACTCTGTTAAATAACAAAGTAATAATTATTAACACAAGCACCTATCACCCGATGACCCAGGGCGCTTACTGGCCTCTCTATTCAATAATAAAGTATTAATTATAAACGCAAGCTCCTATCACTTAATGACCTGGAGTGCTTACTGGTCGCTTTATTAAATAATAAAGTATTAATTATTAACACAAGCGCCTATGACCCGACGACCCAGGGTGCTTACTGGTCACTGTATATATTAAATAATAAAGTACTAACTTATAGCGCAAGCGCCTATCACTCGATGACCCAGGGTGCTAACTGGCCGCTCCGTTAAATAACAAAGTATTAATTATTAACACAAGCACCTATTATCCAATGACCCAGGGCGCTTACTAACCTCTATATTGAATAATAGAGTATAAATTATTAACGCAAGCGCCTATCACCCAATGACCCGGGGCGCTCTCTGGTCGCTTTATTAAACGATATGTATTATTAATTAATAGCACAGCAGTCATAACGTGATAGCAGCTTGTGCTGTTAAATAATATTTTATTATTTAATACAAAGGCCAGTAAGCACCCTGGGTCATCATGTAACAGGCTCTTGTGCCATAAATGGTCGCTTTAATTAATAACAAAGTATCAATTAATAGCACAAACGCCTATCAGCCGATGACCCAGACCGCTTACCGGTCGCTGTATTTAATAGTAAAGTTTTATTTCATAGCAGAAGCGCCGATCACCTGATGACCCAGGGTGCTAACTGGCCACTCTGTTAAATAACAAAGTATTAATTATTAACACAAGCGCCTATCACCCAATGACCGAGGGCGCTTACTAACCTCTTTATTGAATAGGGCGCTTACTGTTTGCTTTATTAAACGATGTATATTATTAATTAATAGCACAGCGATCATTAGGTAATAGGTGCTTGTGCTGTTAATTAATATTTCTTTATTTAATAGAAAGGCCAGTAAGCACCCTGGGTCATCGGGTGACAGGCTCTTGTGCCATAAATGGTCGCTGTATTAAATAACAAAGTATTAATAATTAACACAAGCACCTATCACCCGATGACCCAGGGCGCTTACTGGTCGCTATATTTAATAATAGAGTATTGATTAACAGCACAAGCGCCGATCATTCGATAACCCAGGGTGCTAACTGGCCACTCTGTTAGATAACGAAGTATTAATTATTAACACAAGCGCCTATCACCCAATGACCTAGGGCGCTTACTAACCTCTCTATAAAATAGGGCGCTTACTGGTCGCTTTATTAAACGATATATATTATTAATTATTAGCACAGCGATCATCAGGTAATAGGTGCTTGTGCTGTTAATTAATATTTTATTATTTAATAGAAAGGCGAGTAAGCACCTTACGTCATCAGGTTACAGGCTCTCGTAATATTATTAATATCATTATTAAATAATAAAGTATTAATTAATAGTACAAGCGCCTAACACCCGATGACCCTGGGTGCTAACTGGCCACTCTGTTAAATAACAAAGTAATATTTATTAACACAAGCACCTATCACCCGATGACCTAGGGCACTTACTGGTTGCTATATTTAATAATAAAGTATTGATTAACAGCACAAGCGCCGATCACCCGATAACCCAGGGCGCTTACTGGTCGCTATATTAAATAATAAAGTATTAACTAATGGCACAAGCGCCTATAACCCAACGACCCAGGGTGCTAACTGGCCACTCTGGTAAATAACAAAGTATTAATTACTAACACAAGCACCTATCATCCAATGACCCAGGGCGCTTACTAACCTCTCTATTAAATAATAAAGTATAAATTATTAACGCAAGCGCCTATCACCCAATGATCCGGGGCGCTTACTGGTCGCTGTATTTAATAGTAAAGTTTTATTTCATAGCAGAAGCGCCGATCACCTGATGACCCAGGGTGCTAACTGGCCACTCTGTTAAATAACAAAGTATTAATTATTAACACAAGCGCCTATCACCCAATGACCGAGGGCGCTTACTAACCTCTCTATTGAATAGGGCGCTTACTGTTTGCTTTATTAAACGATGTATATTATTAATTAATAGCACAGCGATCATTAGGTAATAGGTGCTTGTGCTGTTAATTAATATTTCTTTATTTAATAGAAAGGCCAGTAAGCACCCTGGGTCATCGGGTGACAGGCTCTTGTGCCATAAATGGTCGCTTTATTAAATAACAAAGTATTAATAATTAACACAAGCACCTATCACCCGATGACCCAGGGCGCTTACTGGTCGCTATATTTAATAATAGAGTATTGATTAACAGCACAAGCGCCGATCATTCGATAACCCAGGGTGCTAACTGGCCACTCTGTTAGATAACGAAGTATTAATTATTAACACAAGCGCCTATCACCCAATGACCTAGGGCGCTCACTAACCTCTCTATAAAATAGGGCGCTTACTGGTCGCTTTATCAAACGATATATATTCTTAATTATTAGCACAGCGATCATCAGGTAATAGGTGCTTGTGCTGTTAATTAATATTTTATTATTTAATAGAAAGGCGAGTAAGCACCTTACGTCATCAGGTTACAGGCTCTCGTAATATTATTGATATCATTATTAAATAATAAAGTATTAATTAATAGTACAAGCGCCTAACACCCGATGACCCTGGGTGCTAACTGGCCACTCTGTTAAATAACAAAGTAATATTTATTAACACAAGCACCTATCACCCGATGACCTAGGGCACTCACTGGTTGCTATATTTAATAATAAAGTATTGATTAACAGCACAAGCGCCGATCACCCGATAACCCAGGGCGCTTACTGGTCGCTATATTAAATAATAAAGTATTAACTAATGGCACAAGCGCCTATAACCCAACGACCCAAGGTGCTAACTGGCCACTCTGTTAAATAACAAAGTATTAATTACTAACACAAGCACCTATCATCCAATGACCCAGGGCGCTTACTAACCTCTCTATTAAATAATAAAGTATAAATTATTAACGCAAGCGCCTATCACCCAATGACCCGGGGCGCTTACTGGTGGCTTTATTAAACGATATATGCTATTAATTAATAGCACAGCGGTCATGACGTGATAGAAGCTTGTGCTGTTAATTAATATTTTATTATTTAATAGAAAGGCCAGTAAGCACCCTGGGTCATCGGTCGACAGGCTCTTGTGCTATAAATAGTCGCTTTATTAAATAACAAAGTACTAATTATTAACACAAGTTCGTATCACCCGATGACTCAGGGCGCTAACTGGTCGCTATATTAAATAATAAAGTCTTAATTAATAGCACAAGCGCCTATCACCCAATGACCCAGGGTGCTAACTGGCAACTCTGTTAAATAACAAAGTATTAATTATTAACACAAGCGCCTATCACCCAATGACTGAGGGCGCTTACTAACCTCTCTATTGAATAGGGCGCTTACTGGTCGCTTTATTAAACGATATATATTATTAATTAATAGCACAGCGATCATTAGGTAATAGGTGCTTGTGCTGTTAATTAATATTTTTTTATTTAATAGAAAGGCCAGTAAGCACCCTGGGTCATCAGGTGACAGGCTTTTGTGCTATAATTAATCACTTTATTTATAATAATGCATTAATTAATAGTTTAAGCGCTTAACACCCGATGACCAAGGGTGCTAACTGGCCACTCTGTAAAATAACAAAGTAATTATTATTAACACAAGCGCCTATCACCCGATGACCCAGGGCGCTTACTGGCCTCTCTATTTAATAATAAAGTATTAATTATAAACGCAAGCGCCTATCACCCAATGACCTGGAGTGCTTACTGGTCGCTTTATTAAATAATAAAGTATTAATTATTAACACAAGCGCCTATTACCTGACGACCCAGCGTGCTTACTGGTCACTGTATATATTAAATAATAAAGTACTAACTAATAGCACAAGCGCCTATCACTCGATGACCCAGGGTGCTAACTGGCCGCTCCGTTAAATAACAAAGTATTAATTATTAACACAAGCACCTATCATCCAATGACCCAGGGCGCTTACTAACCTCTATATTGAATAATAGAGTATAAATTATCAACGCAAGCGCCTATCACTCAATGACCCGGGGCGCTCACTTGTCGCTTTATTAAACGATATGTACTATTAATTAATAGCACAGCAGTCATAACGTGATAGCAGCTTGTGCTGTTAAATAATATTTTATTATTTAATAGAAAGGTCAGAAAGCACCCTGGGTCATCGGGTGACAGGCTCTGGTGCCATAAATGGTCGCTTCATTAAATAACAAAGTATCAATTAATAGCACAAACGCCTATCACCCGATGACCCAGACCGCTTACGGGTCGCTATATTTAATAGTAAAGTATTATTTAATAGCAGAAGCGCCGATCACCCGATGACCCAGGGTGCCAACTGGCCACTCTATTAAATAACAAAGTATTAATGATTAACACAAGCCTTTATCACCCGATGACTCAGGGCGCTTACTGGTCACTATATTTAATAATAAAGTTATAATTATTAACACAAGCACTTATTACCCGATGACCTGTAGCGCTTACTGGTTGCTTTATTAAACGATATATATTACTAATTAATAGCACAAGCGCCTATCACCCGATGATTTAGAGCACTTACTGGTCGCTATATTAAATAGTAAAGTAATAATTAATAGCAGAAGCGCCTATCATCCGATGACCAAGGGTGCTAACTGGCCACTTTGTTAAATAACAAAGTATTAATTATTAACACAAGCACCTATCACCCGATGACCCAGGGCGCTTACTGGTCGCTATATTTAATAATAAAGTATTGATTAATAGCACAAGCGCTTATCACCCGATAACCTAGGGTGCTAACTGGCTACTATGTTAAATAACAAAGTAATAATTATTAACACAAGCGCCTATCACCCAATGACCGAGGGCGCTTACTAACCTCTCTATTTAATAGGGCGCTTACTGGTCGCTTTATTAAACGATATATATATTATAAATTAATAGCACAGCTATCATTAGATAATAGGTGCTTGTGCTGTTTATTAATATTTTATTATTTAATAGAAAGGCCAGTAAGCATCCTGGGTCATCGGGTGACAGGCTTTTGTGCTGTAAATGGTCGCTTTATTAAATAACAAAGTTTTAATTAATAGCACATATGCCTATCACCTGATGACCCAGAGCGCTTACTGGTCTTGGTAATTTTCGCTTGTCATTACATTTTCGTTCTTTACTATTCGCATATATCATATCTTTTTTATCTCCCCGGTCACGCAGGACCGGTTATCGAGAGCTCGTCACAATTCTTCATTTTTCAATCGCTTTATTGTTAAGTATTCTTTTCATCTTAAAAACTAAATCTTAATCCTAAGTCGGTTTCATAAATTCGATACCCGGCAAGAACCATCAGAAAAAATCTGAGTACCCCGACCGGGAATCGAACTCACGACCTCTTGAGCTGTGTTGTTTCGGAGGCTAGAATGCTAACCACTGAGCCAACGACGAGCTCACGTCATGTAGCTATTTGGCGACTCTGTGTCTTGGAGAACACACAAACAAACATATGTTTCGTTGTCGACTTGCCAGACTGAATGTATTGCTATGAGCGAGGCATGTCAAGAATCGATGGCTCTAAGAAATACTTTGACAGTTACGTTAAATACTACATTTTATCCAATGACCGTGTGGTGTGATAATAAAGCGGCCGAAGCAAGCGCTAAGTCTTATGGTAGAACTAAACTCGGACCTATAGCGTCAGTGCGAGAACATTATGTAAAAGAATGTGCTAAATACGGGTTGATAGAAATCAAATGGATCGCTTCTAAAGATCAGTGTCGACATTTTTACCAAAACTTTACCAATTGAACTAAATGAGAAATTGACTGAAAAACTGCTAAATGACTGATAACATTATACGACAGTAAATTCAGCTCCATCTTTCGAATCTAACCTTTATTATTTAAATCTGTTTTAGGTAACAATTGTTAAAGGAGCTTCGGAAGACTGCGAGAAGAAGACCGTCACGGTCACTATATGTATATTTCCTTTTGTTTATTTTCTTTTAGGGAACTGCGGTAAATGATTCCTGCTAATACTAAAATTGAAGTACAAGGTAATGATAAGACGATCAGTCAAAGACAACTTGAGATTGGCGTTCTGTGAAACTAAAGGAAGTGTTGGATGTAAAGCTTACACAGAGATCTATCTGTGTTAATTTATGTATACATGCAGCGATGGCCGCGATGGTCAAAAGTTTGATGCCGACCGCAACCTTCAGAGCGCTTCTTTATCAGCGCCACTGCCGGCCAAGCAGTGAACTATCGCTGATGTACGCATTTGCATATATCTGTATATAGTTCACAGAGATAGTTCATAGCTTGGCCGGCAGTGGCGCTGATAAAGAAGCGCTCTGAAGGTTGCGGTCGGCATCAAACTTTTGACCATCGCGGCCATCACTGTATACATGACTACGGGTGTATTCCGCAAATGCTGCCAGCAGTTAAGTTACGTAGGTCGTGGTAACGCCGCATGGTCGGGTAGCGCTAGCGTCAACCTGTACTAACTGTCGGTGGGTTCCGCATGTCAACAAACTCCGAAATATCAGATGGCATGGGAGCGAAAACAGTAAAAAATATCAAAGTTTGTTGACATGCGGAACCCACCGACAGTTAGTACAGGTTGACGCTAGCGCTGCCCGACCATGCGGCGTTACCACGACCTACGTAACTTAACTGCTGGCAGCATTTGCGGAATACACCCTACAGTTCTTAAGTGCATAACCGATGCTGTGCATCGGTCTACACGACAGTTGAATACGAGCTACTAGCCTGTACACACGATTCTTTGTACCCTTACACAACATCATTTCTAAGCAGTCTCGCACAGTGGAAGTAATTATGCTATTAATAAATAATACTTGAAATATTTAGATACTTTTACATTTTTTTCGGTTATTTAAATAAATGATAGACGTTGTTCAATTAATCAAAAATGCTTTTTAATATCGAAACTGATCGTACCAGCCAGAAATAAATTTTTTTCATAACAAGTAACACTACAATGAAATACTGGGCACCGTCTTCTAAGCGATCTGCGAGAATTTGTGACGGACATTTGAATGATGCTAATTTAGTAAAAGACAATACCAGCAAAATAAATGGTTTAAAACGGAACAGTACTCCTATTCGTTGGCAGCTGGCTCTCGAAGCAAAAGATGTGTATAAAAATTAAATGCAAAAATATCACGTAGCGCACACACAGCAGCAATCTAATGTAGAAAATAGGGTATCTACAGAAACAACGGCTTCATTTGTCAATTTATCTTCAGCATCATTTAGTAATGCTGAAGTCTCGTCAGTTGATGTTAATGCAGAATCGCTAAATGAATGTCAAGGTGTTCGAATTGATCCAATCGAAGAAGCATCAGTTGATTCTCGTATCGAACAAAGTTTAGTCGTTAATAGTGAACAAACTTTTATTGTGAATGACGTAGTAGAGGAAAATTCGGTTCTTAGAAAAAGACCAAGCGATGTAACGTATCCATCTGGCAAAAAACTATTTTTTGATACTGAAGATATTGAGAGTAATGAAAAATACCTAAGTTATGAGAGAGACAGTCAAGAAAATGAGACTGAAAAATTTCTCAGTTGCATCAACAATGTTTCTGATGTTTGTAATGTACCAACGACAGATTTTAAAGTGCCAGATACAACTTCTTCAAAGATCAAATCAAAATCTATTTTAATCAAAGCTCGACTAATGATTGCTAGACTCCGAAAAAGAGTTGCAGATTTAGAAGACGACAAAGCCAAGTACCAGAGATTAGTGAAAAATTTAAAACAACAAGTTAAATGTGAGAAACACTCCATTCAAAATATAATAAAAACAGAAATTCGTACCATCAAGGACATCTTAAAAGGCAAAGGTTTTTCTAAAGCTGCAACTACTTTAATTAAAATGCAATTAAAACGAGAAAAAATAGAGTATAACGAAGATGAAAGAAACCGTTTGCGGAATTTTAAAGTGGGATTGGTCGGAGAAACAACGGTTGGAGGGTGGGTTGCTGAATACGATATTTTACCGAAATTAAACAGTGTATTAACAAATGCTTGAAAATATGCTTACGTCCACCTCCACCTTGATATCCATTTAAATTCCAGTTGGATTTCTAAGATCTACCAGGATATTCCCCTGGATTGGCTGAAAAATTTACGTTGATCGGCCTGGATATTCACCTGGATCGGCTTTAAAATTCACCTGGATCGGCTGGAAAGTCCATGTGGATCGACCTGGAAATATCTGGGTTTCCAGGTGGATCCACGTGGATTTTTAAGCCGATCTTGGTGGATATTTAGGTCGATCTACATAGATTTTCCAGCCCATCCAGGTGGATTTTCAGGTCAATTCACGTAAATTTTTAGGGTTACATACATTGCTTTAGACGGATTGTTGATGTATTTTTAATAATTTTCTTTTACCATTAATTCAAGGAATAGGTTTTATTACATGGCATGATGCCTTTTATCACATTGCAACTAAATATTAGCAATCGTAATCTTATGATATCATTGGGGGAGCGTTATAAATCTACAGTGCTCACTTTTATTCGTAAAATATGTATGTATATTCTTATTGTTTCAAATACATATCTCTTGGATTTTGCAAGAAAATATGTAGTCAATAATTGTGTTGAGTGAAAGTATATTTTTAAAGTAATTAAGTTCAGTATCTAAAATCTATAAATCAAATGTATTAGTGACTGTTTTCAGTTATTTTTATAATTATAAAAATTCGTTGGTTTAACTTACAGAATGCTTGATGTATTATTTAAAAAGAAAGAAAAATCAACAAAATGAAAGTATAACTGTATTTGAAATTTAACTTTAGAATATATACTATAACCGTTAGTCGCTATCTTTGAAAAATAAGTAAGTTGTATAAGTAAAGTCTAAATGGCTGTATTTAGATATGAACTTTCTACAGATAATTAAAATTATTATAATCTCTTGTACCAAAGAATGTTGTAGACAGCAATTTGAAATAAAACAAAGAGTGACAATATAATAACTTACAAATTGTAATCAGTTCGAACATGCGTCGATCGTTAACACATTTTATAATCAAAAACAAAAAATAACAATATAACATGCATTAGCAAGGATAACAACTTAAATAGACCTTGGAAATAACCTTGGTTGATAAATCTACCTTAGATATCCACCTAGATATGCTGGAAAATCTACGCGGATCGACTTGGAAATCCACCTGAATTGACCTAGATACCCACCTAAATCGGCTGGAAAATTTACGTAGATTGACTTGGATATCCACCTGAATGGTCTGGAAAATCCACGTGGATCGTCCTGAAAAATCCATCTGTATTGGCTAGAACTCACGTGGATCGACCTGGAAATGGCTGGATTTCCACCTGGAAATCCACCTGGAAATTTCCAATGGGGATAACCCCCTGAAGAATGTGCCTCTGAAATTCGATGAAATGTCTATAAAATTCGGTAAAGAGTATTCAAAAGCTCAAGATTTAATTGAAGGGTTTGTTGATATGGGTGAGAATCAAAGGGGATAGAAATTAGCTAATCACGCGTTATTATTCTGTTAGGATAGTGTAAATGCGAAAAATCCTTGGCTCCAATTATTGTCTAATGGTTTTAATGAGCATGGCGCATCGTCCGAAGAACTTTACGATATTGTGTTGGAAACATTAAGGGCTTTATTTAAGATAGTAGCAAATTGTAAGGTAATTGTTTTTGACCAGGGTCCTAACAATCAAAAACTTGCTTGGAAATTGTTAAATTTACCCGTTAAAGAAGCTTTTTTCCATCTTAATAATCGTAAAATTTATGTAATTTTTGATTGGCCTCACTTTATTAAAAGATTGCTTGTTGAATTGAGATCTCATAGGTATAAATATGTTAATGATGCAATTGTTATGAACTTCAGATATATACTTGAGACGTGGAAGCTTGACTCAAATAATTGTACATCAAACGTATTAGGATATTTAAATCAAAGCCACTTTAACCTAAACACCTTTGAAGTAATGAATGTTAAATTAGCTGTGCAACTGTTGAGCCATCGAATGGATGCTGCAGTTTATACTGCTACTCAGGATCCTCATGGGTTGGCATCTGATACCGCAGCCAAATCCAACCAATATTATTATTGTCAACCGTAACAAATTTTAATTATTTAACGCGTGAAATAGGATACAAACGATAGGATGCGCTGATGTGTATGATAAGAGGCATGAATTTAAATTTCTGTAAGAACTTTGTTTACTGTACGATATTTATTATTTTTGTATGTATGTAGATCTTTGTGTCACTGAGAATTGTATTATTATTTTCAATTCGAGTCTTAAAATAGTCGTTTGATGACATTATCATAATGCTTTTGGAAAACAATTACATTTACAAATGAATACGTCGATTCATAACAACGTTAAAAAAATTCGCATTTTTTTTTAATTCGTTGAGTTATTTAATTCGTAGTTATCATTATTTAATTTGTCTTAGAGTAGTATTTTCAATAAATTTGCCTAGCACTTAACAAATATAAAAAAAAAAAAAAAACGCCCGCTTAATGTGGCTACATTTCATGTACCAGTCTCAAGCCTGGAAAAATTATAGAGAGAACATGCATTTTTTTATAATAACCTATTGAAGGTGTTACCACAAACAAATCTGTAATGACCATCCTTTTTTATAATTACTATTTCATAAGAAGTAATTGAAAACAGTGTGTTTGGACTTCGATGACTGAAATAAACGAGCACGTTTTGAAACGTGCGATATACCATTTTTAAGCGATGAACAACCAGTTCAAGTGGTATTACTTGCTTACTGGCCACTCTTTTAAATAAATAATTATTAAAATAACACAAGCGCCTATCGCCTCATAACCCGGGGCGCTTACTGGCTACTATTGAATAATAAATTATCAAGGAATTACAAGAGCGCCATTTAAAAAGATCTTTGTCGTAAGGTAAATGTCCCTATCAAGGAATATTGTCCCTATGGCGGAACGATTTCTTATTTTTTGTACCAAAATTTTTATTGCTTATTTATAAGTTAACAAAAATTACAATAAATAGCTTAAAATATCTTTAAAACTTTTTTAAAAATTTTATCTGAATTCACCGGTATGAGAAGTAAATAAAAAATAATTTAAGAATGTGCACTTTCTGCATCTGAAATTTATGAGGATAAGTGACACTTACTATGAAGAGAGAGGATTTCTTTACCCATGCTGTAATAATTATAAAGCATTATATGAGCTCGGAGTTAAATTTTTTTGCATGTATTGAAGCTATACTTTCGATTTATATGTATAGTTTGATGAAAAACTGAATATTTTTATTAATTTTCGCATGTTCCATTCCATGTTCATTGTCGGTCAAAATGTACATTAAAAGGAACAGCCAAAATAACGCGTTCCTCATTACCTGCGTAAACAAGACATCTTGTCCCCATCGTGAAGCACACTTTACTGGTCGTTATTATAACGTATTGAACAATTTTGCAGTGTTAAAAGTACTATTTGTTTGTTTAATAAGATCAGATTTGTCATTGCTCATCTTAAATTAATTGGTAAGTAATGTTAAATCACAATAACTTGAAAACATAAAACTTAACCTTAAAACTCTATTCAACATAAAGTATCACTTATTTATTTTAGATTTAAGTATACAAAAATGGCAAACATGGGTGCCAAAAAAACAAAAAAAATAAGCAGAGCCTTTAAATTTAAACTTTCGTGAGATACAGTTGCATTTCGACGCCTCGTACGAAGACCAGCACAGTTTAGATTTTGCAATGTTATTTTAAACGGGAAAATCTGAACTGTACTGATCTTCGTGCGAGGCGTTATTATAATATTGCACCTTAACTTGGTATTTTAGACCCCTACAATTTATTTTAAATAATCACACAAGAATTTCAAAAAATATCTTACTCTCTGTTTCTCTTCCTTTGTTTCAAACACTTCAAAATAATCCAACATACACGAAAGCAATAAATCTTTGGAAATGCTTAACAACATTTTTACACTGCCTGAAAAGTGTTTGCCAAAAAAAAAAGGAAAAAATTAAAGGAAAAGTAAAATTTGTCGCTGCATGCAAATCTGATCCGTGGTATAACATCCATAAACAAAAGGAAGATAAGGAAGCTGAATAAAAAAGATGCAAGAAAAGAAGAATGATTTAGTTGTTAAAAAAAACAGATATAGAAATCAAGGAGATCGAAATCAAAATATTACAAAAAAAAGGTGATGGGAAAAAAAATTGCAAGAAGAAAAAAAGTCTTAGAATGATACAAAGAAAGAGTTAGACTTGCAAATTAAAGCTATTTTATTAAATATAAAACAAGAAAAACCATAGATACTTTATTATAATTTATTTGAATCTAAGATTTTATATTGAAATGTACTCAAACTGGAAATATTTTGATAAAAAAAAATTTAACTAATGTAAAAAAGAAATAAGAATAAACAATAATTTTAAGTAATAAAAAGAAATAAATACAAAATTTATAAAATAAAAAGTAAATCATATATATTTTACCTTGTCTTACCCTCTCTCATTTATTATCACCTTTAAATTACTCATAAATAATTTGAAAGTTCTATGTATATTGATTTTAAGTCATGTTCCGTGATAGGGACAATGACTGCGGAACAGTGCTGCCTAACTACTGCAGACGTTCCGTTTAATGTACATTTTGATCACCTTCTTATTTATCACATAAATTTTTTAATTCTGCTTAAATTTTGATATAAAACAGCAACTTACGTTAAAAAACAGATGACCCACCATTAATAAACGAAATTTTGTGATCAAACATTTAAAAAAATTTTTTATCTGTAATAAATGTAAATCGGCACCAAAATTCGTTCCGTGGTAGGGACATTCACCTTACTAGATAGGCAATCAAAATTGTGATATGATTACATATGTTAACGATTAACTTTTTATTATTTAATTGTGTTGCAAATAAGTGTCCTGGATCATCAGGAAAAAGGTGCTTGACATCTTTATTAATAACTATTTATTTTCTAGATTTGCAATTAGCGCCCCAGGTAACACGGTGATAGGTGCTTGTGTTATTAATAATTATTTACTTAAAAGAGTGGCCAGTAAGCGCCCTGGGTCATTGGGTGATAGGCGCTTGTGTTATTAAAAATTATTTATTTAACGGAGTGGCCAGTTAGCGCCCTGGGTCATTGGGTGATAGGCGCTTATGTTATTAATAATTATTTATTTAACAGAGTGGCCAGTTAGCGCCCCGGGTCATTGGGTGATAGGCGCTTATGTTATTAATAATTATTTATTTAAAAGAGTGGCCAGTAAGCGCCCCGGGTCATTGGGTGATAGGCGCTTGTGTTATTAAAAATTATTTATTTAACGGAGTGGCCAGTTAGCGCCCTGGGTCATTGGGTGATAGGCGCTTATGTTATTAATAATTATTTATTTAACAGAGTGGCCAGTTAGCGCCCCGGGTCATTGGGTGATAGGCGCTTATGTTATTAATAATTATTTATTTAACAGAGTGGCCAGTTAGCGCCCCGGGTCATTGGGTGATAGGCGCTTATGTTATTAATAATTATTTATTTAAAAGAGTGGCCAGTAAGCGCCCCGGATCATTGGGTGATAGACTATCAACAAGTGATCCGGGACGCTTACTGGCCATTTTCTTAACGGCTAAAATAATTAATTAACAATCCACGCTCCTATCACCAAGTACCCGGGGCGCTTACATGTTATTTTATGAACTAATGAAATAATTAACTATTAACCTAAGTACCAATCACCAAGTGACCCGAGGCACTTACTAGCCACTTTATTATCTGATTAAATAATTATCAATTCTTTTATTAGTTACTGGCCATTTCATTAACTGATAAAATAATTATTCATTATTTTATCAGTTAATTAAGTGGCCAGTAAGCAACCCAGGTCACTTGGTAATAGGCACTTGTGTGATATATTAATTATTTTATTAGTTTATAAAGTGGCCAGTCGGCACGCCGGGTCACTTGGTGATAGGCGCGTGGATTATTAGTTAATTTCCTATTAATTAATAAAATGGCCAGTAAGGCCCCTGGGTCGCCTGGTGATAGGCGCTTGGGTTATTAATTATTTTATTAGTTAATAAAATGGCCAGTAAGCACCCCGGGTCATCGGGTGATAGGCGCTTGTGTTAATAATTAATACTTTATTATTTAATACAGAGGCCAGTTAGCGCCCCGGGTCATTCGGTGATAGGCACTTGTGTTATAATTTTACAATTTTCAATTTCCGCGGGTCTTTGGCAATGCCCCTTTACTGCTGTGCTGTCTGCTCGACGGAACATTCTCCCTATATCGCATAGCTATATATAGGATCTAGGGAAAAAGTTCCGATATTGAATCCGCCTAACCCAACGCTGCGCGGGATACGCATACGGTTTATTCGAACGCAACCGTCGCAAGTCGCAACCACGAGTGTATAAAGCTCCTTAGGGCCGAACGAGCATAAAGCGACACGTGACATCCGCTTGATCCGCCACGTATGTGGAGTGTAATCGATAGTTTTCAGTAGTTTAGTCTTTCCTAATTTCTTATAGTATTTAGCTTGTTTATGCATTGGAAGCATATAAATTCGCAGCTTACTATTGAAAAAATCATTCCTGTACGCATTTAAATGCAAGAAAAACTACGAGTACACAGTTAGTCAGCGGTGTCAAGTAATCCCAGTAGCTTACATAATTAAAAGTGAGTCGAATGCATGTTTTTTTGTGTTTGGTTAGCCATGAGTACTGTATTTTGTCTTAGATAGTAAAAAATATATACTTCTGTCACGTAAATTAAAGCATTCTTAACTGTAAACAACATATAACCCACATGACACAATATAATTAATAATCATTTTCTGTGCTGAATATGTGTTAATATTTTTCATGTATTACTTAAATTTGCATTTGTTATGTGTTTCAATCTCGAAGCATACTTACTAGCACTGTCGAACTTCAAATTAAATTTGCCTTACATAGCACACCCTATCCAAATTTTTTTTTAGCTCAATTGGAAAGAGCGTGCGGTCACTAAGAGTTCAGTTGGCTAGGTTTTGGCCCACAGCCCTGGGCGACTTTTTCGAGCAAGTACAAGAACCCTTGTGAATTTTCATATGTGCTCTTTCACTGCGCAATGCTCCCTGTAAAGCGGATGGGCGACCTTGTCGCCACAAAATTGGCCTATTTTCATCCTACAACCTCTGCTGTGAAAAGAGGTCTCCCATGCTACCATTCTTTTCCTAGTCCCTTTATAAAGTGTCAATCTGTTGAGTGCCCTGAATAGTGGACCTTTGTGTACTTGGATTTATAACACCATACGTTGAAAAAAAATTGAATTTCTTAAAGCTTTCACTTTCCATTAATGAACCGTTTTTCAAAGTCTGATGTTCATTTTCTGTAACCCAATTATTAATAATTACGTAGTTTCGTTACATATCTGAGTATGTATCAAAAACATGTCATATCTATACATAGTGGAAATACGTGTTGGTTTGAAACCTTTAGTCACTTAACTTAATCACGTATTTTGCAGTCATGAAGTATTTCCATGTTGAAATAGTTTTAAAATGTGATTACGGCATGCATTATCATGATCGTTATACTGTTATTATCTGTAGAATAATACTAAAACAAGGGGGCTCAAGTATTTTTTTGAATTTGAAGTAAATGGACTTTTTTTTAAGTTTTCTCGATACTATACTAAAATTTAAGAGAAAATACTTGAATCCTCCTGTTGTGGTTTTACTATCCAGATATGATAACAGTATAACGATCATGATAATGCATGTCGTAATCACATTTTAAAACTATTTCAACGAATTCTTCATGACTGCAAAACACATGATAAAATTGGGTGACGAAAGGTTTTGAACCAACACGTATTTCCACTATGTATTGATATGACGTATTATTGAAACGTACTCAAATACATAACGAATCTACGTAATTATTGTCGATTGGGAATCAACAAAGCTTAAGGAGGTACCTCAGCCACGAAGTTACCATGTAGATTTCGTTCAAACTTCGTACAATTGATGCTTTAGAAATATAGAATACACCGTAAAATTTTTGTTGCCAAATTATTATTAATATATCGATTTACGATAGATATTATAGATCGATGTATTAATAATAATAATTTAACAGGTATCTGAGAATGAGATATTAGCATTTTAAATTTTCTTTCCAATAAAAATTCATGTCTCGTTTACATGTGACACCTGCTCTGATGATTGTACGTCACACTTCACCTATACGCGTCTCATCGAAACATCTATATAGCGCTAGATTGTTAGAGAAGTATAGTTACATTTTTCTAGTGACATTTTTCAGTCATTTCTAGGTTGGTACTCTATGGCTGAGGTACCTCCTTAGGCATCACAATATTTTTTTACTACATTTTAAATTTTGAATTTCTTTGGTAATCGATAAACCTACCGATCATCTTTTCAATTTGCATAAAAACGTTAAAAGTCGTAGATATACTTTTTTTTTTTTTTGTATATGATAGTGCACTACGTCCGGCTCTTTTAATAAGGGCACTACTATAGGCACTAAGCACTTGGAAAAAGGACAAGGAAAGGGATCGAAGGCCTCCCATTGCAGGAGGCGGTAGGGGGAAATTAGGCAATTTTTGCTGCGAACCACGGTCTCCCACCCGCTGACCCACGACCTAGCTGACTGAGCCACTGCGCGCTCCGTAGATATACTTACATATATCATTTAATAGGATATGTACCTATGTAAAAGGAATTTATGTTATTTAGGTCTCAACTTAAGCCAATATGAGGGCAGCATATTTATTGGTCATCCTATTTCTTATCACCATTAGTGTAGATTCAAAACTCAAAGAGGGTGAATGTGAAGGTATGTTACATCATTTTGTTTTTAGTGGTTGGCAATTTTTGCGTTCCAATGATATACACTCTCGTTACTGTAAACTATCTGGCTGCATGATTTTTGACTTGAAAAATGTTTTAAGTATGAAAGTTTTGTTCGCATTTCCTACAAGTCGTAAGGTGAGTAAACATTTACAAATTGCAAAATAAATAATACAATTTTCGAACAGAACGTTTTACAGCTAGGCCTCATACTGTGTACTTGCATATCTATAACTTTTTTTTTAAATATTATAGAGTCTTACGTCCGGCTCTCTTGTAGAGGCACTACTTAAAGCACTTAGCACTTGGGATTGGGAAGGGGTTGGGATGGGATTGGAAGGGGGAGGATCCTAACAACTATTGCGCATTCGCCCATGACAATTGTCATGTGGATCAGGAACACAGCGGGAAATCTCCCATAGGAAAAACCTGATCCGAAAGAGCCCGGTGTATCTACCTTATTTCTGATCTGATGTCTAAGCTGCAGACTTAGACAACGGGGCAAAAATTTGGCACACCTCCCGCTCACGATGTCGAAGAGACAGAGAAACAGTCAATAAATCCACGAAGCAAACAGCAGAGGCGAAACGGCAACACTTGAACGGTCACCCATCCAAGTACTCACCACGCAAAATGCTGCTTTACCTCGGTGATTGACATGACTGCAACTCTATCACTGAGCTATTGTGTCGGTTCCTTATTTATAACTAGTCGCCCCCCCGACTCGGCTTCGCCCGAGACTCACTATATGGAACACCGTAGTGTGTTCACATGTAATGTGAAACATTTTCAGTTAAAATTTAACATATATTTCTGACACTTCTCAGAAAAAAAACCTTCTTTTGAAAAACATATTCGTTCGAAATCCATATAGTTTATCTAGTCAAGTAAAAAGCTCTAAAAAATGAAAAAAATATAATGATGCTGAAAAGTACCGTGCATTCCTTAAGTCATAAATTAATCGTTGGCCCTAAAAGGCCGTTGATTTGCAGTTTTTCCCGTATAATCTATGAACAGGGCTATTTTTTAAAGCTGTACAGATTTAATTCTCACAATAAATATACGATCTAAAAAAATTTGTTTTCTCTTATCTCACAACTTAAATACCACAGCAACAAAGTCCTGAAGCTTAATCTCTACATTTTTTATCGCCACAAAAAAACAAATACATATTCTACCTATCTAAAAATCTGGAAGATTTAAGGGATAACTATGACAGTTACAGTGAAAAGCTTATCTCTCTTAATAAATTCTTTAATTATCGATTTTGGCGCTGCTTTCATCTCGATAGATGTTCAGCATCATTTTCTTGACGCCTAAAATTGCATTCATAAGATGCATTTGAGGTTATTCTTCCAATTTGACTTCTTGCGATTTTTGGCATAGTTGAGACTTTAGTGAGCCCTAAAGTCTATTTTTTTCAACTTAATTAGGTTGTAATATATTTGTTGGCAAGGTAGATTGACGTCCGATGACCCTGAAAAGGACCGGTGAGCTTCTCAAGTAAACTCTTCCTTTTCTTGACTGAAGTTTCCAGCAAACGTGATTGTCTCTACACCTCAGGGTGATCTTCTCTGGCCTGTTATTGTAGCACCGCACTAATCGGGTGGGAAGCTACAACGTTTAAAACTTTAGAGCTAGTTGTAGAGATTTTTCCCGTCTCCTGGTATAACGTTGAAGATGTTTGTGTCTAAAGCACTTTTTTTTGCACACTCAGTTGTTTTGATGATCCAAGGTGGAGAGATTGGTTCGTAATGCTTGCCTGTTGGAGACTGTCCCGTTGGCTCAAGCTTATTTTTCCTTCATTTCTGTTAGGTTCTCCCAGAGCAAACCTTGGAGAGGATCGGTGATTCCTGGTTGAATGCTTAGAGTCGAGAGAGTAATGTAGGGTTGTCTGTCACCGGGGTTCTCAGCTTTGCGACGAACAACTCTGCTCATGATGTCTGCCAGTGAATGACTGACTCGGTCTAAGGTGGCTCCTCACTATAAATCCCACAAGAAGAGTAAGCATACTGCAACACAGCTTTTCATTGGCTGTGGAGGTTCTTGACTAAAAATGGATAGGTACCTATAGTCACTTCAAAAAAAGTTTAGTCACATCTACACCGTTGACCTATATCGTACAATACAGTGACCCGAGCAGACGTATGTATACAAAAAGTACATTAGTCAGCCCTGCATTAAATTATTTTCTTAGTTCAGCGTCTCATTTATTTTTATTATAATTACGATTCCCCACAACTCCTATTCATTTTACGTACAACTTTCTGACCAACTCAAACTACGCGGGCTACCGCTCTTCGGTGTAGCAGACGCCCCACACTTTTCATCTGTTCCGTGACTTGCACAGTTATCTACTATTTTCACAAAATATCCTATAAAACCCATGGTAATGTCCAAGTACCTGAATGTCGTTGGAAAGATTCTGATTTCTTCTATCTGCTACATAGTTTTCCATTAAGAACTACAGTATCTTTGCTGAGATATCATACAACCTGCGCCACCAATTTGACGACCCTCCATAAGAGGCTATGTTACAGAGTCTATTTTCCAGTTAGTTTTTTTCAACAATTTTGGTGGTGACGAGGTCTAAAATTTTGGGAAAAAAAATCCTTGCACCTTCAAGAATCATCCTTTAAAATATCATTCAATACTCCAGTGTTTTGATTTAGTGAGGAGAATGTACTTGTTGGCAAGGTAGTTTGTACTTAGGGGCTCTTAAAAGAACCGATGAGATTGATGGTTAAGTAAGTAACGTAAATACTTATACTGGCCCTGAAAAGGGCCAATGGTGAAATTTCCAGTTATTCCTTATTGTTGTTCTTGATGATGGAGAGCCAGCTGCGGGTAGCTTGACTCTTATCCTTTGAGTCTTTGTGTACGGCGACCGTACATGAGGGAGGTAAGCCGCTGACTAAAGAATATCTCGTCTTCAGGTCGTTCCCCGGTTAACCAACCGTTCATCATTAGTCAGGAAAATAGGCCTGGAGAATACCTTCTCTGTAGGTATACCGATGGAACGACCACTAAGAAGTTGGCCGTTGTGGCTGCCCGTACTCTTCAGGGCTGTCTTCCCTAGCTTACATTTGTAGTAAAAAATTCTCTGACGGCACCAGGCCAGATTGTGGTACAGCCACATAAATTTGAAATGATGGAGCAGGTTGTGCTCTGGCTAGGCACGTCTCCTGGTATTCTCCCAGAGACGTTGACGTTCCGAACGCCTATTTTTCCTTGGCACTCGGTTATCTTGACCATTTGGGTTAAAAACCGAATTATTTCGCTTGCCCATGAAAGAATAGTTTCATCGTTAGCCGGGGTGTCCAACTGCATGACTAACAACTCTGTTCTTGGCTTAGAGAATATATACATGGAGGAAGCATTGTATGCTCTGACCGCGAGACGAGATGAGAGAGACAAAAGACAAATAGCAGTACAACCTTTCTCTCTCTTACATGCCTCTGATTGGTTGGCCCCCTTCCGTATATATAGGTATAGTCGTATCCACGAGTGGCGGTCGTGGGGGAACAGAGCAGATATATGTAACCTAAGCTCTGATTGTCTGATGAAAAAGAACTTATACATTACCAGAGAATATAGAATATATCCTCTTTAAGTATAGAAGGCCAAAGCGGAATTCAGAGCAATACACACTAAAACAATAATCTTCCATTACAACATAATTATAACAACAAAATTTGAATAAAAATTTCCAATTTTAATAAAAGCCCTCATACCTGGTTAAACAGTTCATGTATGGCTAATGACTCACTTAGAATGTTTGTCTTCGATAGCTGAGCGGTCAAGAATGATGCCTTAGCTTTTGCGCTCTGGGCTTCGGATCTGATCTATGCTTTTTTTTTCAGGTATACATTTTCATAATACTTGTTTTATTACGTTTCGTTTGTTTATAATTTTTATATTTTTATAAATAAATTTATTTTATAAGATTTCACACTTTAATAATATGATTTAAAAAACTACTCTTGGCTAATGCCAGTAAAATACTAATGCAAAAATGTGTAAATACTTTTTGTATATTATTATTATTACAAGTGTAAATACTATTTGTTTAATTATTTACTGCATTGTCCGATACGGATTTATTGGGGTTCTAATATCTAATATGCCCTTTATCCTGCATGTATCCTATCCTAATAAAAAATACTGCCACCTTCCCGTTGGTTTCCATTGAGTAATGCCGATAAAAAATAAATTATACGACGTATTGTAATAGTAAAATATTGAATTTATGCTCGCATTAGTATTTTATTGGCATTAGCCAAGAGTAGTTTTTTAAATCTTATTATTAAAGTGTGAAATCTTATAAAATAAATTTATTTATAAAAACATAAAAACTATAAACAAACGAAACGTAATAAAACAAGTATTATGAAAATGTATACCTGAAAAAAAAAAAAAAAAAAAGCATAGGTCAGATCCGAAACTCAGAGCGCAAAAGCTAAGGCATCATTCTTGACCGCTCAGCTATCGAAGACAAACATTCTAACTGAGTCATTAGCCATACATGAACTGTTTAACCAGGTATGAGGGCTTTTATTAAAATTGGAAATTTTTATTCAAATTTTGTTGTTATAATTATGTTGTAATGGAAGATTATTGTTTTAGTGTGTATTGCTCTGAATTCCGCTTTGGCCTTCTATACTTAAAGAGGATATATTCTATATTCTCTGGTAATGTAGAAGTCCTTTTTATCAGACAATCAGAGCTTAGGTTACATATATCTGCTCTGTTCCCCCACGACCGCCACTCGTGGATACGACTATCCCTATATATACGGAAGGGGGCCAACCAATCAGAGGCATGTAAGAGAGAGAAAGGTTGTACTGCTATTTGTCTTTTGTCTCTCTCATCTCGTCTCGCGGTCGGAGCATACAATGCTTCCTCCATGTATATATTCTCTAAGGTTCTTGGTGTATACTGCCGTTAGACAACTACGATAATTATCGATTATAATCGATAATTCGATGGGGCATGTTACAACCACTCTTCACTATCTTTGATTTCGGGTGGCTTAAATTTTACTTTGGCACCACCTCGCAGACCCCACTAAACAAAAGCGCAAAGCTAGCTTATTTAAGTAAATCTTTCAGCTTATTTATCGTTATTGTTATTAACTTTTTCAAGAAAAAAGTATGCGAAAACTATTTCGGAATCATCAAGAATCAGTATAAAAAATTTTAGGAAAATTGGTTCAGTATATTTTTAGCAGTTTGCGATTACAACGGTTTTAGAAACTTTGCTTTATATATTAGTAAGATATACACGTATATGTTTATGCATACGTATAACATGGGACGCAGGGATGTGTAGTTATATGTATAGTAAGGCTCCCTTGCGAGCTTCGCTCGCTCGGTAGCGTTGTAAAAAAAATTAACAATTAAACCCATCTTTTAGTAGCGACAATAAAATTGCCGAAAGCAAGTTTACACACTCACACACACACACATATATGTTCGTTCGAAAATTAATTTATTTTGCAATATGTAAACAGTTCCTCACCTTAAGACTTGTAAGGAATGCTGATACAACTTCTCTTTTTTACCTCATACCTTTAGAGTTGAAAATCGTGCGGCCAGATAGTAAACCTGAGCCTGCATTTTTAAATAATTCCTATAAATCTTCATTAGTTGTTTCTACTTTCTAATATTGACAATTAATGAACATTCATCAAAATTTTTTTTAAAACATGTATTTCAGTGTGTATAGCAGTAATTGAAAAATTTTCCAAATCATTGTCTGATGAAAGTAAAAGTAACACCAAGTACATAGAACAGGAATTTAAAAAATTTTGTGCACCTTCGAAGGGTAAAGAAAATAGATTAGTAAGTATCTTTCAAATTTTCTCTTGCGAAAATCGGTTTTTATCAGCCATAAAACAATTGCACACATTTTGTCATGCCTAGTGCTACTATTTAGGGGGGCTTGAAGAATCTGCTACTGGTATTCTTAGTGAACTAAGCAGACCATTATCATACCATAAACCAGCTGACAAAATTTGTGAAGAATTGAAGAAAAAAGATGCGCAAGTATGTGTTTTGAGATTTGGTAAGTTCATTTATTTACAAATATTAATTCTAAAAATTATATCAAATATAATAATTTAAAATCCATTTTTGTATGTTTAATTATTAATTACAGAAAAACAAATAGACTTGAGCACAGTAGATCTTAAAAAACTGAAAGTAAGAGACTTAAAGAAGGTACTTAATGATTGGGATGAAGTGTGCGAAGGATGCATAGAGAAGACTGATTTCATCAAGAGAATCGAAGAGTTAAAACCTAAATACACAAAAACAGAACTGTGAGCATTTTCTGAGCACCTAAGTAAATTGAGGAATTTTCACACTATATTTTTAATACGAAGCTCATTTTATTACTCTAAGACATTTTGAAGATCTTAATTTTCTGTTATATTAATTATTATCAAGTTGCGTGAAGTTTAAGCTGAGTTATATAATAATCCTCATTAGTCATGATACAATATTGTTAGCCGTTAACCTTACAATATTCTGACTTTTTTATTCAAATCATTAAAATTATTAGTTTTAAGTGTCAATTATATCGTGCTAATACCACATCTTACAGGAATCTTCCATTATTTACGACTAGTCATTTGGATGTGACAATTTTGTGTGTGCATGTGTGCGTGCGTGCATGTATGTACACTCACGCTTAAACATACATATATTCCACTAAAATCTTTTGAGAGCATAAAGATTTTATGAAAACTATAATATGCCTATACTTCAGAAGAGCCGTTGGGGAGTATTTAAAACTCCCTATCTAATTGATAAGGTTACTTTGATGACATAAATTATGACAATTATTTAACAACTAGCTGCTTTGTCGAAAAAATAATAGTAGACGCACAGTCTTGATACGTCAGAGTAAACATCAAGTCCCAACTTGGCAAGGTTGGTTGAGAATTCAAGGGAAAAATAAAAAACCGGCTATTGAACTGATAAGATATGACCTAATTTTTATTACTTTTCTTCTTTTATATTTAAATAAATCTCGCCGAAGTCAAGCTACATGTATTCTTTGTACATTCGAAAATATGCGTCTGCAATATTACTGTTGACTAAATAATACTACAAAATATCATACAATTAATGTAACCTTATCGATGTCGTAAGAGACTTTAATTATCTCCAGATTGCCCTTACAGCATTTTGAAACTTAGGGTGAGATTACATGGAGTCTGGCAGTCTGCAGACTGGCAGAATCGCGTTAAGTTTAAATTATGTTTAAATTATAACATCTCAGAATAATTTAGTAAAATTAAGAAAAAATTGTAATTATTGTCATAACCGAATAAAGGCTTAATTACAATCAATTTCATTTACAATAAAACGTGTCAAATATTATTTTATAACTTTTTTTATAGATTTATGTTAACATCGCACAGACGGTCAGTAGGGTCACTGATGTAACCTGGTATGTATAACAATATGTAACTGTGACAAAACGTTTTTCGTCGCCTTTTTTTTCGTAAATACTAGTTAATACAGAAATGCAAATGTATTTATTTCTTTGCTTACGTAACAGGTTTTAAATATTTAATATTGAAACATATTTTAAACTTAGCGCGATTCTACCAGTCTGCAGAGTGCCAGACTCCATGTAATCTCACCCTTATTATTGTCCAATATTTTAATGATTTATTACCATCATTCGGTAGTAGGTATAGTCTTTATTATCACGCTTGCGAGAATTTAAATTTTCACGTTATCTAATAAGGGAGTATCAAAAAATTGATCACCAGAGTGCAGCATGGTGCTCGGTTTGCTTGACGTACACTCACAGTACCTTGATTCGCAAACCGCGAAGTTTGAATTCTTGAAGTAATTTATCGTATTAAAACACGAGGAACAACCATAACCATGAAATAAAAATATAATGATAAACAACTATCATATTAACAACTATTGAACAATGTTAAAATCATATTTTATGTTTATTTGTCATAAAAAAATTTAAGACTTCAAACTTCGCGGTTTGCGAATCAAGGTACGGCGAGTGTACCTATAAGCCAATTAATCTACGAAGGCTCAATGTTAAATTTGACATTAGTGTTAACAGAAAACAAAAAATACGTTGATATAAAAGAAAATGATTCAAGAAACATAGCGTCTTATTTTTTCGGTTATTCAGTGGCTGAGTTAACCTAAAAAATTCGTGAAAGTCCGAAAATCACTTTTTTCGCGTTTGAAAAAAAAGTTGACCTCCAATTCCGAAAAGTTAAATGACAAAGTTGTAGATCTTAAAAAAACCTATCGATTGACGCGCGTTGAATATAATTTAAATGCGTAGTTGCTGAGAAAACTTGAAAAAACCATCGAAAATCGTCTTTTTTTAATTTGTTAATAACTTTTTTTCTTTTGAGATTTTAAAGTTGGTATTCGGTCAAATTCTGTGTTTTTGGTTCACAAACCTTCAGTTGTTTTTTTAGCCAAAAATATTAAAAATTTTTTGAAATATCGCATTTTTTCGAAAAAAAAACACCTTTCGTAAAAACTTCAATAGACGTCAGGAAATAATGCTGGAGCGATTTTTCAGGGCTTAATCTCTTCGTCTAGACTTATTCTATCATGCAATGTTTGTAGTAAGTAAAATTTTTTAATTTTTGATGCCGAAATCGGACTCCGAAAAAAGTACTTTAATTAAAAAAAAAATTAAAAAAAAAAATTTTTCATGATACGACCATGTGGTGCCAAGTTAGGTTTTTTTTTTTTTTTTAAATCCCTATGCGACGGTGAAAAGCGTAGAACTCTGAAACTTGCACACTTTACTAACAAATACTTATTTTGCATTAAAAAAATTATTCGCAATCGTTAACTTTAGCGGGACGATGGGTATGATAACGTTACAGTTGAGCAGCTGCATGAGGGGAGAACATCTTTCTCTCACAACTCCGACTCTAGTTTGGAGCCGTATCGGAGCGCCCGAGTAAGAGCAACCAGCCAGACACACCTCATACCAGCGGGCAGTCGATGCGCGACGCGCAACAAGACTCAACTGTAACGTTATCATACCCATCGTCCCGCTAAAGTTAACGATTGCGAATAATTTTTTTAATGCAAAATGAGTATTTGTTAGTAAAGTGTGCAAGTTTCAGAGTTCTACGCTTTTCACCGTCGCATAGGGATTTAAAAAAAAAAAAAAACCTAACTTGGCACCACATGGTCGTATCATAAAAATTTTTTTTTTTTAATTCGTAAAAAAATAAGTACAATGCATTGCAGTTAGTTATATACGTGCAATTATCAAAATACATAAAAAAATGTAAAAAACCGACAGAAAAAATAAGTACTTTTTTCGGAGTCCGATTTCGGCATCAAAAATTAAAAAATTTTACTTACTACAAACATTGCATGATAGAATAAGTCTAGACGAAGAGATTAAGCCCTGAAAAATCGCTCCAGCATTATTTCCTGACGTCTATTGAAGTTTTTACGAAAGGTGTTTTTTTTTCGAAAAAATGCGATATTTCGAAAAATTTTTAATATTTTTGGCTAAAAAAACAACTGAAGGTTTGTGAACCAAAAACTCAGAATTTGACCGAATACCAACTTTAAAATCTCAAAAGAAAAAAAGTTATTAACAAATTTAAAAAAGACGATTTTCGATGGTTTTTTCAAGTTTTCTCAGCAACTACGCATTCAAATTATATTCAACGCGCGTCAATCGATAGGTTTTTTTAAGATCTACAACTTTGTCATTGAACTTTTCGGCATTGGAGGTCAACTTTTTTTTCAAACGCGAAAAAAGTGATTTTCGGACTTTCACGAATTTTTTAGGTTAACTCAGCCACTGAATAACCGAAAAAATAAGACGCTATGTTTCTTGAATTATTTTCTTCTATATCAACGTATTTTTTGTTTTCTGTTAACACTAATGTCATCTTTTTCGTAGATTAATTGGCTTACTATGTAATTACCTGTAGCCAGTATAGCCTATATATAGTAAATATTTAATAGGCTCTATATGTATATATATATATATATATATATATATATATATATATATATATATATATATATACATACATTCACAATACTGTAAAAGCTCACTGTAGTTAAGCTAGTATAGTGAGAGTAGTAGTAGTAAAATAGATTTATTGGCTTTAAAGGTGAATTACACAGCCATGGTACAACATGAGTATTGAACATGGTTCATAATATACATCAAGTACATAGAGTCAATACGTATACTTACATATAGCTTTTAAAATAATATACTAAGCGCAGAGTTAATACTGAGTCAAGCGAAATTCTGTCGAGTTTGCTGTAACATTTGCAGAGAGCGGTTAGTGGTTACACTGGCAAACAACAGATGGCGGTTTGTATGGCCTTATAACAATACTTGAAATAGATTGTTAAATAAGGATTAATGTCATTTAGGTTTGTTTTCAGCTTCAAACCAAAAACTGTGGACTACAGTCTCACGCTCCTTCACAGGCTGCGGGACAGCAGATAGTCCAACTATTTGTTTGTTTAAAAAAAGAAGGAAGAAGTAGAGAGTTGAATATACTATCTAGGTTAACTTACCTTTCTTTCCACTAGAAACTAATACTGGCAACTCTGCTTTAATTATTAATTCGGATGACTTGTACTTCTTCTTTTCGTTGGATTTATAATTATTTATTTTATAATAACTTAAATTCTTTTTCTAATAACTCTTGTATCACTTTATTTTATGTTGCTTGTATATATATATAAAAGAAACAGAGAAAAGACAGAACGTCTCGTCAATCTTTTAAAATTAGTTATTAACGTCTGCGCTTGATGAGCGGCAGCGGGCTACTAACTAAAACGCCACGCAAAGAAATGCACCTTGCACGAAGTTTTAGTTAAAACTTCTTTGTCTTACTTGCTATGGGGCCGGTACTTGCTGACTTCATGTGTTTAGGCTTCATGGCTCGCTTCGGTTGTCACTTGACACTTCCAAGAGCCACGAAGTTCACAGTCAGCTTTATTAGGCGACGACTCTCGTTAAGTATGACTCTGTAAAGAGTCTTGAAATTTTATCATTGGGAATGAAATATAACAGGATAAAATAGAATAAAAATAAAAATTTATTTATTTACGCAAGTCGTCGTCACCTAACATAGATGCTAGAGACTAAGAAAAGAACATATTAGTTATATGTTTAAGTCAATGTTTGCAATAAAGTCGGAGATGATATAAACAGTATTTACATTCATATCTGACAGCAGAGAGAGTATGGAAAAGGGGCCATACATGTTTAATCTATGAAACTTATTTAGCATGATCTGTCTCTGTGAGTTATATAGCTCACAGGACCAAAAGACGTGTTCAACTGTATCGGCTTCCCCTTTGCATTTACATTTGTTGGAGTCGACGATTTTATATTTATGTAAGCTGCTATTAAGTGATGTGTGGTTGCTTCTTATACGGTTTATTGTTGATATTGTTTTTCTTGGTAATTTGTAGTATGAGAACCAAGGATTTTTAAAGGTATCAAAGAAGTTGGTAAAATAGAAGACTCCTTTCTCTCTACTGTCCTTTGTCAGTTGGTTGTTATTTTTGGTCATGCACAGCTCTCTGTCGTACGTGATAAGGTCAGAGGAGAGGATGTCTAGCGCCGCCAGGGAACCTCTAGTGACAGCAGTTTTTGCCTCTGTGTCAGCCTGTTCGTTCCCTTTAATTCCCAAATGTGCAGGAATCCATAATACGCTGACCGTTATGTTTTTCCTTTTTAAGTCGGCAAGGCCACCCCTCAGCTGCACCAGCAAGGGAGACTCATAGGC
Source organism: Copidosoma floridanum (assembly GCF_036245765.1). NCBI lineage: Eukaryota > Metazoa > Arthropoda > Insecta > Hymenoptera > Encyrtidae > Copidosoma > Copidosoma floridanum. Next base: position 25,493,040 of record NW_028321907.1, read on the forward strand.
CAAACCCTTCACTCGCCTTAGTGAGTCCACTATGCTTTTAGAGTCAGAAAACAGACTAAAGGGTCCTACTATTTGACAACCTGACTCACACCATTGGTTAATTCTCTCTACAGCGTGCTTTAAGGCAATTAAGGCATTCAGCCGTGAATATTGAGGCTCTGTGTGAGATTTTGTGCGACATTCTAAAGAATTCATTCGTCGGTGTGGATATCAATTGCATCACGCTTCCCTATCAGTTCGTTATAAGCAGCGTTTGGGTCTTTCGACTCTTGTATTTTTCTTCCCATGATGGTACTGCTATCTGGGGAGAATAGGAGGTCCTTGAAGGGGACAGTAAACTTACAATATGCCTCAGATTGGATGATTAGGCCGCTGTGGAACCAACTGTTTAGATAGCAGTTTTGGATGAGTCATTTGGTGTAATTATTACTGAAAGTCGGTGACTCCGCGGTTTTGTTTATGCGTTCTAGGGAATTAATGATTGAGTCGTTATTATATGGGAGGTGTCTGAGGATGTATTTGTAACGTAGGAGTTCTAATCTGTGTATGAGGAAAGGCATCTTGGATTCTGCGTGGATTACATTAATAGGTGTGCTGCTCCTATATCCCATAGCCGCCCTGATCGCCGAGTTTTGGATTCTTTGTAACGAGTCCTAACGAGTTTCGGGGCAAGGTGCCATGAGGAACCCTCCATACTCTAGTTTACATCTAATCATGGCTTTGTAGAGCATCATCAAGATATTCGGGTCCGAGCCTCAGAAGACGCCTCTGAGGCATCTCAGGACGGCTAGGGGAAAGATGCAGCTGCTTTTTAGATAATTTATGTGCTTGTTCCAATTTAGATTTTTATCGAGGTACATGCCTAGAAATTTGACATCTTTTACCGGTTTTATGTCAATATTATTTAGTGTTAGGGTGATGTTGTTTGTTTTAATATTTTTTTGGTTAAAGATTACAAGTGAACATTTTGGAAGTTGTAGGATTAGGTTTTTTCCTTTTAGGCGGCGATACAGGTAGTTGCCTTTGTTTTCTAGCGTCTTGGTAAGTTTGCCAATGTCTCTCCCCTTAGCAAATATGACAATGTCATCAGCGAATTTGAGGATTCCCAATTCACCGTCCTTTAGCACCTTTAATAGATCTCAGCAAATTATAATTTGCTGATTCAAAACTAAATGTTGAGTTTGTCCAGAGAGGACCCTAATTTAAAACTGACTCACTTATGTGTAAACACTGGTGCAAATTGAACGTCATTGCTCTATCACCGTACAAATCTCGTGATTGCATGACAAACGTATGTAAGCATTCATCAGCAAAGTTTAATTCATCAATGGAAATATTGTCTTTTAGCAAAATGTATAGACTATTGGCAAATAAAATCCAATGATCAAATTGGGCTTTTGTCAAGATAGACCGTAGAACAACTTAACTGTAATACAATATGAAGTTTTCCCATTCTCTTGCTTTGAAATCGTTCCTCAAACTAATGGGTGGACATAATCTTTGCACTTGTTGTGGGACAGAAATATTTTTCATTATTTCATCCAACTCTTCGATTTCTTGACTGCTTCTGTTTTCTAAAAAATATGACACGAACTGTGGAGCTACGCCCTCTAAGCAATTGTGTAAGTAATCAACGAGGAAGCCAGAGACTATATTAAATGAAGACAAATTAATCAGTGGAGACGGATATTTGATCCCAAGTGGAGTACAACTAGTGTCTTGTAACATTAAATTTACCATATTTTCATGAGTTCGTGGTTCTGGAGCCGGATGTATGTAAGGGTACTCTATACTTCCTGCCATGTACTCACCACAATGCAAACACCAATTACAGCCATACTGTCCATTGAATTGCTTAATACCCTGTATAGGAGCACGAGCAACTGAGTCGGCGCAGCATGATACAACATACAATTTGATGTCACGATGTTCATTTTTGATTTTACAATTTATGCCATTTCTGTTCACTGAATTACAAAGTTCAACAAACTTATCTCAAAAAACCAGCATATCCGGTTTTTTCCTATTAAACCACAATCCCACTAATATCAGATTGGACATTCGTTCTTGTTTTGGTAATTCATTTAATTTTAAAAACAAAGGCCAAATGGAACATTTAGATGACTTGTATATCGGTGCACCATCAGTATTCATCATTGCAGTAACATAACGTTGTTTTTCATTATCTGGTAATGAATCTACAAATTTTATGTACTCGTTGCTATCATACACGTCTGTGATGTACCCATTTTTGTCTTCTCGATTTCTCATGATTTTGTTATAATAGTCCTCGTGAATTTGTAATACATCAGAGATTTGCGTTGAAGGATTAATTAAAACAAAATAACTTGGGTCACTGGAGTGAACTACGTCTACGTGATGCCTACAATTATTACATTCTGTAACATTTCTAATATGCTTGAACTCTCCAATGTAAGCACCACAGTTCTGACGTACAGCATGATATTGAACTTCTGATTTAGGATTCAAAATCTTGTCGTTTATGTATTTAGAGTCAGGTAAAATTGGCGTTTTGAAAATCGTATTTATCAATTTGTATAAATTATTCATTCCTGTTTTTGACAAATGATTATTGAGAGAAAACTTCAGGACCATTAAAAAAAATTTCGCCTCTACTCTTATCTACTGGAGTTGTAATTGGTTGAGAAAAATACTCATCCTGCATGAAGTCTTCTAAGCTTTTCGGACGTAAATAAGACGTGAAGTCTTTCGTCGAATTGTTATTTATGCTTTCAATTATGTATTCAGCCCAATTTCGATATACAGCAGCTTCCATTGATGGCATCTCCTGAAATTGATAATTTATAATATATATTTCAGTTAAAAATAGCTTACAATATATAAATTTAGAAGTCGAAGAGTATTTTAAAAAAGTACTTGTATTTTGTTTTTAGAATATTTTTACTTTTTTATTTTATTTTATTTTTTTTTCGTGTGTGTTAACACTACAGCCTATTGGCCTAATCGCCGGGGCCACCCACTTACCATCTATGTGTGGGGGTGTATTGCCGCACCCGAATGCAAACTCATTGATATCATACCTAATCATATCATGTGGGCACAGTGTAAGGATCTCCAGTGGAACACCTTGCCAGTTAAGCTGACACTTTCTGCGTCAATGGTGCATCGGGTCCACTTGCAACTGTGTAGCCTTTCCCCGGAGAAGACTCTGTATTTCAGAACGTCCACTCCTCACCGGTTAAGCTGGCGCTCTCTGCCGAAACATCGGTTCAAGGCTACTTAGCATCTTCGGAGAAGCTTCATCTTTCAGGGACCACTCCTCACCAGCGATCTCAAATGTCGCACTAAAACAAGCGCGTCAGATTCAAATTGGCTATATGGCGCATGACGCAAAAATCCAGATAACTCTACAAAATTTCATGCATAAAAAAATAATACAATAACCCCAAGCTATTTCACCCAATAACCCGGAACGCTTACTGTCTATTCTATGGAATAATATATTGTTGATTAATAACACAAGCGCCAATCATCCGATGACTCGGGGCGCTTACTGGCTGCTCTGTTAAGTAATATATTGTTAATTAAAAACCCAAGCTCCAATCACCCAATGACCTAGGGCGCTTACTGGCCACTCTATTAAATAATATATTGTTAATTAAGAACCCAAGCTCCAATCACCCAATGACCCGGGGCGCTTACTGGCTGCTCCATTAAATAATATATTGTTAATTAAAAACCCAAGCTCCAATCACCCAATGACCCGGGGCGCTTACTGGCCACTCTATGAAATAATATATTGTTAATTAAAAACCCAAGCTCCAATCACCCAATGACCTGGGGCGCTTACTGGCCACTCTATTAAATAATATATTGTTAATTAAAAATCCAAGCTCCAATCACCCAATGACCCAAGGCGCTTACTGACCCTTCTATTAAATTATTTATTAATAATTAATAACACAAGCGCCAATTACCCGATGACTCGGGGTGTTTACTGGCCACTCTGTTAAATAGTATATTGTTAATTAATAACACAAGCGCCAATCACCTGATGACCCGGGGCGCTTACTAGCTATTCTGTTGAACAATAAAATGCTAAATAACAACAAGATACTTGGTAATTGGCGCTTGTTATAAATTAATAATAAATTATTTAATAGAGCAGCCAGTAAGCGCCCCGGGTCATTGGGTGATTGGAGCTTGGGTTTTTAATTAACAATATATTATTTAATAGAGTGGCCAGTAAGCGCCCTGAGTCATTAGGTGATTGGAGCTTGGGTTTTTACTTAACAATAAATTATTTAATAGAGCAGCCAGTAAGCGCCCCAAGTTATCGGTTGATTGATGCTTGTGTGATAAATTAACAATATATTATTCAATAGAATAGCCAGTAAGCGTTCCGGGTTATTGTGTTAAATAGCTTGGGGTTATTTTGTTATTTTATTATGCATGGAATTTTGTAGAGTTATCTGGATTTTTGCGTCATGCGCCATATAGCCAATTTGAATTTGGCGCGCTTGTTTTGGTGCGACATTTGAGATCACTGCTCCTCACCGGTAAGGATGGCGATCCATGCTTGGCATCGGATCCGCTTATCCTTACCTATAGCTCTAATACCCTAACACTGTTTCAAATTCACCCAAGCCCGAAGACCTGTGAAGCAAGGAAAAAATTCTGGAATTACTCTTAAGGAAAATTCCACGGAAAAACCCGCACCGAAGCAGCCGGGGTTGCATATGAACTTTTTCTGGTGATAACAGTTTTTGAAAAAATTTGCACTCATCGGGAATCGAACTTACGACCCCTAGAACAGCGTTGTATCAGTAACAAGCATGCTTACTACTGAGCCAACGCCGCTCTTTTTAATATATTTTTTTTTTAGTTATTCCATCGTTGCCTTGTTAATTTAACCAAGCATTAAATATACTTTGCAGCATTACAATGATACAGTTGGCATTTTTTATACTTCTGAAATCATAGGCATATAAAGAATAGACTGCTTATTAGCTAGGGCAGTGAAGCTTGCGTAGAAAGAGAGTAAAGACGAGGGCAGTCAGTCTTTCTCTTTTGCACACTCATGCTGTGAGGTCGTGGGAGGGGGGGGGCACAGGTAGGAGGACGAAGCAGTGGCACCGGCGCATACTCCTGCCTGTGCCCCCCCCCCACGACCCCACTCCGTGAGGGTGCGAGAGAGAAAGACTGACTGCCCTCGTCTTCCCTGTGAGCTTCATTGCCCCAGCTGCTAATAAGCGCGTAAGCGGTATATTCTTTATATGTCTGTCTAAAATACGAGTAACACTATACCTCAAAACTTGGAATATTCCATGAATTTCTTTCAATATCAGTCTGTACATCTGTAATCGCGATTTCTTCATGAAATTCAGCATGTGAGTGTTCCATCTGCAAATTAATAAATATTAAAAAATTTTTTTGTATTAACACGCTTATGCTCACTTTCGATCGTATAGGGTAGAACATTTAATAAAGAGCGTAAGAAAATCGGGCTGCCAACTATCAGATTCAAGGAAAGTCCTGCGGTACAATATAAAGGTCGTAGAGATACAAGAATAGAGTGCGCTGATGATACTACTGTATGTAAGCGAAAGCGATACAGTGATGGCTGCTATATATAGCAGATATATCTTTTAAGCCAAGGGCAGCAGTTACTGCCCTTTTGAGAAGCAGCCAATCACAGCGCTCGGGTAGAAGGAGACAGAGAGAACACTCAGCAGCCGTCTCTTTCTTTTACTTCATCGCAGTATTAAGCCCCTAGCGGACTCTACTCTTATATCTTTATGATGATTATACAAACTGAAGAACTTTTTCCTACCGAATAGTCTCATCTGCTTAGCTATTATCTTGAAACTCAGCTACACAACCAATTTTACCCGAAAAAAAAAATTTGAATGCAAAGTATCGTATTATGCAGTAACATTGTATTCTTACACCTTGACAATACGTAAAATATAAATAAATACATCATATATTTTCTGATACAATTTTAGTATATATACTTAAACTGTGTTGATCATCTTCCTAATGGCTTCTGTGAGTCTTAGAGGAGACCATTGAGTGAAATGAGGCAAATATTCCACTTTCGTTTTATTTCGTTTGAATAAACTTTTCCTTGCTTGATGTTACCGATGTACATGTACTGTACTGATGATACAACATGTTAAATAAAGCAAAGTATGCTGCACCCAAAAGAAATCATAAGCTGACGCGCACCTTAAGGCGCCTTAAGATGATTCTGAACTTACTACTCTGAAAGGCTGACAATTTACATAAAAGAATACTTTTAGTACGATTCAAAAGCCCTAAGCAATATGCTATAATGTATATCTAATTTTCACATGTCAATCTTGCCGAGTCCGTTATTTTTGTTAAAATAAAATTTTCCCAGGGATATCACAACGTTTAAAAAAAACAACGGCGTACTTTATAGTAGAGCATATAACGTTACCGACAACTGATTATTTGTTATGAAAATAAACAATTTAATTAACTGAAGTACACTACCAGTAGAACGTTTTGTAATTTATGCAAATGTTCAGTAATTCTACAGACGTTCAATAATTGTTGAATAATTTGTTGTATTGATTAAGTGAATTTATAGCCAAATTATTTTAAGTGAAACTTTTTTTTTACATTGACTGACACCTTACTACTTATAGAGCGCAACGATTGTTTCTCTTGTTAAAAGACTCGTAAAAATTGTTACTTTCAGTCTATACATTTTTCTCTCAGAGATTGTGCGTATTTCTAAAATTTTGAGGTTGTGTCAAGGTGAAAAACAAGATAAATAGTTATCACACATTTGTAGTGATTTTGTAAATATGACATAATTTTTTACAAACATTGTTATTCAGCTATATTTTTAGCAGTATTTTCAGCTATAAATTTTTTCTTGGGTACAAGCCAAATGGACTAGTACATTTACATATATTTTTATCTATATTTTAAGCTCAAAATACAGCTAAAATATATTGTAACGGGGTGTCCGTGTTCACTTATGGCCTTGATAGCCACAAATTATTACGAGGGATACTCTGACCGGGACTGTGTTTCCCGGGCACCCACGGAGACACACTCGCGTTACAACGCGGACAGTGAGTCCGCTTTTCCTCGTTCACGTCTGCTTGCTGAGGGGCCAGCTCAGCTCTGGCTCAGCTCAGGACGCTCGCGCGTTGGTGTTCACGCGCGAGCCCGCGGAGGCGGCAGGATAAGGCCGATGCCCGGCTTACAGCTCCCTTCTGGACGCCAAGATTGCTATAGATAAAACCTGTAAGGAAAGAGTAGCCGGAAGGGCTTCGTGCAGGGAAAGGCTCACGCAAAGCAAAACAAACATTTAATGAACAAAAGAATGGAAACTATATTGTCTGCACTAGTACAAAAGCATACGCGTGTGTGTGTGTGTGTATTTTGCTCGATCGCGTTGACGGCAAAGCCTGTACGGTCGAGGAAGGCTTTCCTCTCGGGGCCGACGGCCTGCGATAATTCGACCGGGCACAGAGAGAGATTACGCGGCTATTATGATTCTCGCGCACGCACTGCGCTTACCTGGCTTTTCGCAGCCTCTTATTTGCACCTACTCGCCTAGCAGTTGGCCTCTCAGCAGGAATATTCGACCTGGTGTCTAGCCGGTAAGCCTTCTCGTCGACGGTACGTGGCTGCAGGGGCGGGCGAAGCGATGGCGAGGTTGTCCTCTCGTGGTTTGACAAACGTAGCGGGCGAGAGACGCACACGTGTTTTCCCTACCTATACCTAATCCCTTCTGCCCTCATGGCCCAGAGCGTCCCTCGCTAATACTCATATCAAGACGCTTGTCCCTCCTTTCTCTCTCTCTTTCGCACGCATTATCGCGCTCCCTTCCCATCTCGCTCTCTCTCTGGCCTTTCTTCCTCACGCAGTCTAGATGAGTGTAAACGGCGTTTGAGTATTAACCGCCCGTTACAATATAGTTAAATAGAGTTACAAATACACACGATACAGCTATATTTTTAGATATATTTTGAGCTGAAAATTTTTTTATGAACTGCACCTACTCTTTCCAGCCACCCGATGAACTGAAATTTGGATATCGATATATTAACCTACTAAGTGAGTTGATGTGCAGAGACATAAACCTTTGATAACATTCATGTTAACATTGTACAAATTACTCATAACAAAATACAAAATTCTGTTTATCGAGGTCAACTCAATATCAATTCAACTCAACTCAACCCCTGGTGATACCAGCTAAAAGTCATTTAATCATTTGGAAGAAATTATTTGAATCAATGTGTTGATCATTGGAAGGGTTTTTGTACTGTACATTGTACTGTGAATTGACATGCATGGTGGGAACAAATAATATTATTGAAACAAATTGTTTCTGACTATAATTGACTCATAAATTGAATCTTTATTCATAAGAGATTTATTTATAATTGCTGTATGAGAGAAAAATTCTAAAAAATGCACAAGGTTACCTGGCATGGTAATTAAAATAATATTTTAAATCCTACATACATGAGAACATCACCAACAGTAATAATAGCTACTGTAAACATGAATGTTATTCGTAATTGTTGGTAATAATTAAACTATTGGTTCAAACAAATTTGGAAGTAACACGTTACCAAAAACATCAAACAATGTAACGTTTTCAACAACGTAAACTGCTACATAGCACAATAACGACGCGTTGAATTTCAATGAGTGCTACTGAACACAAAAACTTTTATAGTTTCAAATTGTTGTTTTGTTATCAAGACTCTTAAATTATACATATTTACCTCAGCAGTCAATACAAAGTTACGTAATGAATTTTGGCTAGTTACAGTGTTTCACATACATATAATGAGTTGTTAATTAATACCCTTATTTATACTAACCTCAAAATTTTGGCAATCATTTCTTTTTGTTGTCACTTGATACCTTTGTGCTGTTCTAATCGCTATGTCTTCGTCTCCGGTTTGTAAATATACTTTTCCGCCCTCGGGTGGTTTTGGGAGGCTGGTACTTCCTCGGGCAAAAAAGCAGTTTTCCGGAACTCGTTCGAAAAGTCTCCTTTACGAACCTCGTTACGTCCCTCGCCTTCGGCTCGGGCCGCAAACCTCTCGGTTCGCAAACAGAGACTTTTCAAACTCGTAGGAAAACTACCATTACATCTTTCCATTGTTGGAAAAAATGGGGAAAAAAGTCAGACAAATGTGTATGTTTATTAGTCGTGTGGAGCAGCGAATCTCGTACCACCGAGATAGTAGATATATTATACACTTACGGAAACTGTGACCTGACAAAGATACGTTACCTTTTTACTATGAATAAGAAAACGCAGTGTCTATTCGCGCGTAATTACGTATATATACGTGCGAATATACACTGTGATAAGGAAATGTATCGAAAATTTATTTATTTTAAAATTTTTTATTCGTACTATATCTGCTTCGTACTACGACTACGACACAATTGCTGCACATCAATTAAGAGCAACTTCGAACTATTTGTCTGTCTTACTGTCATTTTACACTGTGGGAGAATAAATATGCGAGTTCGTTTGCTCAACCTTGAAATGGGAGATCTTGTGAAGTGGATATTGCTGGAAGAATTTTTTTCTTGAACATGTGATATACAACAATTGGGTAGCATCCAAGAAAAAAATATTTCGCTGCGTAGCACTGGTAGTAATACAACTGTATAGGTGCAAATAATTGTACAATGTTACGTTTCGGTTGACTCAGTTCTGATTGCAGAATGCGTATTAAAACCATAGAGATATTATAGATAGAGTAGGCAAGCCACCGATTCTTCTGTAAGTGGAAACGTTAACACGATAAAAAGAGATGCAACATCGAGCCACCATTCCATCTCTCTCTGTGGTCTCTACTGATTGCCAGTGCTCTCAAATGTGACTGGCAAACTTGCGGAAAATTCAAATTGGCTATATGAAGCAAGGCGCAAAACCCCAGATAACTCGACAACATTTCATACACCATAACTTGATAAATTAATCCTAAGCTATTTAACCCAATAACCCAACGCAACTAAAAGCAGTATCACAAGCTTTATTAATTAATAAAATACATTAAACAATAACGCAAGCGCCAATCCCCACACAACCCGGAGCACTTACTGGCCGCTTTGTTTATTAATTGAATAAATAAAATAACACGAGCACCAATCACCACACAACCCGGGGCGCTTACTGGCCGCTTTGATAATTAAAATGATAAATAAAATAACACAAGCGCCAATCACCACACAACCCGGGGCGCTTACTAGCCGCTTTGTTTATTAATTAAATAAATAAAATAACACGAGCGCCAATCACCACACAACCCGGAGCACTTACTAGCCGCTTTGTTTATTAATTGAATAAATAAAATAACGCAAGCGCCAATCACCACACAACCCGGGGCGCTTACTGGCCGCTTTGTTTTTTACTATAATAAATAAAATAACACAAGCGCCAATCACCACACAACCCAGGGCACTTACTGGCCGCTTTGTTTTTTAATATAATAAATAAAATAACACAAGCGCCAATCACCACACAACCCGGGGCGCTTACTGGCCGCTTTGTTTATTAATTGAATAAATAAAATAACACAAGCGCCAATCACCACACAACCCGGGGCGCTTACTGGCCGCTTTGATAATTAATTGAATAAATAAATTAACACAAGCGCCAATCACCACACAACCCGGGGCGCTTGTTGGCCGCTTTGTTTTTTACTATAATAAATAAAATAACACAAGCGCCAATCACCACACAACCCAGGGCACTTACTGGTTGCATTATTAGTTTGAAGAAAGCATCAAATGATAAAAAAACTCAAGCGCAACTAAAAAGTGCTCTTTATAGTTTGGTGATGCGCATTCGTGTTATTACTTTATAAATTTTATTAATTTTCAAAATCATCATCTAGCGCTCCGGAATGTGTGGTCATTGGCACTTGCGTTAATTATTTTTTTAATTAATAAACAGAGTGGCCAGTAAGCGGCCCGGGTTGTGTAGTGATTGGCGCTTGTGTTATTTTATTTATTATATTAAAAAACAAAGTGGCCAGTGAGTGCTTCGGGTTGTGTGGTGATTGGCGCTTGTGTTATTTAATTTATTCAATTAATTATCAAAGCGGCCAGTAAGCGCCCTGGGTTGTGTGGTGATTGGCGCTCGTGTTATTTTATTTATTTAATTAATAAACAAAGCGGCCAGTAAGCGCCCCGGGTTGTGTGGTGATTGGCGCTTGTGTTATTTTATTTATCATTTTAATTATCAAAGCGGCCAGTAAGCGCCCCGGGTTGTGTGGTGATTGGCGCTCGTGTTATTTTATTTATTCAATTAATAAACAAAGCGACCAGTAAGCGCTCCGGGTTGTGTGGGGATTGGCGCTTGCGTTATTGTTTAATGTATTTTATTAATTAATAAAGCTTGTGATACTGCTTTTAGGCGCGTTGGGTTATTGGGTTAAATAGCTTAGGATTAATTTATCAAGTTATGGTGTATGAAATGTTGTCGAGTTATTTGGGGTTTTGCGTCTTGCTCCATATAGCCAATTTGAATTTCCCGCAAGTTTGCCAGTCCCATTTGAGAGCACTGCGTGATTGCCTATGCCTACATATACGTAAAACATCTGTAGCCAATCAGCAGCGAGCACAAAGATAGATAGAACGGTAGCTCGATGTTTCATCTTTTTTCAACGTGTTAACGCTTCCACTTACAGGCTTGCCTACTCTATCTATAATATTTCTATGATTGAAACTGTTTGGAGTTCAAGAAATTAAAAGTACTAAGGCTATGTTCCAGTCATGCTCAAGGAGGACAAAAGACAAAAAATCTTATTTTGGTCTGGTGCTGTGCTAGTAAATTGTCAGAGAGGAATGGAGCACAGTATGAAGTATGTCATTTTGAACTGAACTCAGCAAGAGTCGAATAAACCTTATAGGTCAGGAAGACCAACGGACAGTGTTTAAGATTAAGAGGTGAGATTCAGGAGAGAAATTTTTCGAAACCAGCCGTGAATCTCACTAATCTAAAATAAAACTTTTTATGTTTGTTTACATTGGGCCAGGTTGCGGCTGGTTCCAAATTTCTGCATGAAGCAATTTTTTGGAACTGACATAACTCAGCACCGTTTATCTGTATTGCAAAAATACTTCGTACCACTACGAATCTTGAGTTTTCTTAATATCGGTGAGATTCACGGCTGGTTCCAAAAAATGTCCCTCCCGGGCCTCAGCTTTAGTTGGCAACTATTGGCTATATACTTATACTTTCGCAAGTTCTGATTCGCTCTTGAGCCTTTATCTTGATTCAAAGACAAATTACAATTTCCAATACCTCGATAAGCATTGTTAAAAATGTCAAATTAAAGTAAAAAGTTACTTTACCTACTTACGTGTATCTTTATTATCCAAAACAAACACACATCGTAATATTTTACTAGTGAATGTTTATTTAACTTATGGTTTCGTTATCATAGCGGAATATTTTTTGTAATCACGATATCTGGAGGGCGTAAGTTCCACATTATCCATACATACTTAAATACAGGATTGTACTTATACCAGATTAATTCCTATTCTACTATAATACAAAAAAAAATTTGTATAGTGCTGCCTGGTGAAAGTAGTACAGAGAACTTTGTTTGCTGTCAGTTAGCGTTTCTATTTCTCAACAGATAGTGAAATGGTACTTGCTTCAAAATTTCATTTCACTGGAATGTTTGTTACGACAATACGCTTTATTATATAATACTGATTTTTATAAAATAGTGTAGTACAGCAATGGTTTTACCAACGTGGGCTTGTGTACGATTCATCGATGACAAATATAAGGACTATGCAGTTTGTCTTGCAGATGTATTTGATAGCAAAAAAAACGAAATGTGCATAGCACCACAAGATCTAGAAGACTTTGATTCACACCATAAATATTATGTTTATTGGAGGGTCTGTACAGAAAAGCAATGTTTGAAAACTTCAAGATGCTGCTCTTTATACAAAGCTTATATTATAAGTTTGGGTGGTAAGAATATTCATATTAAACATAATTTTTTTCATACCTACAACTAATTATATTTCACCACATGTGTACAGCTCAATATTTTATATTCTAGAATCAGAAACAGAGGCAAAAGAGAGAGCTAACAATAAATCTAAGAGACTAAAATTTGACAAAAATATGACTACCGACTCAACTGATACTTCTCTAAATGAAGAAGAGATACCTGGCAAAAGAGTAAGTCGACCTCTTAACTATTTCAAGTAATAGTAAGTTTTTAACTAATTCATTTGAATTTCTTTGGTATATGTTTTTTCGCGTATGAAATTTAAAACATTAAAAAATCTCAGATATTTTATAACGTTTTTTGGTAGTTGTCAATAAAGTTTTAATTTACATCTGAAAATATCAATGTTAACAGAAAGTAAAAAAGGCTATGCAATGCATCGATTTAGTGTAAGCGTGTGTGCGTATCCACGAATAAATGTTTGTTTCCATTAGAGTGTCATTTGTCCTTTTTTTTGTGGCACTTAAAACTTTAGACAGGTAAGGAACTAAGATAGAAAAGGATAGGGGTATCTAACAGCCACTCTACGTCCTCCCAGGATATGTTCTACCTGTGGAGCAAGGTGACTCAAAAAAACTGCTGCAGGAGAAATGCTAGTAAATCTCCCCTGGAGTATCTTGGTATATTATGATTTGTACTCGAAAACCTCCTCTGTGAGCTTTAACTTTTATCCACAATGTAACATGATACGGTGAGCGAGGTCGCTGACGTCAAAGAGCCTTCTTTCGCAGATATTAAAATTCACCTCCTTCTGAAATGACTATTGGTACTTCCTCTGAGTACAAATCAAAGAGGGTATGAATGGGCGTGTGCTTGTAGTGCTTGAACCTCCTGTTTTGGTGTCATCATTTGTGAGAAACTATTCATAATCGGTATTATATATTTGTGCTAACCGTTAACATGCTATTTTTTAACTTAAACAAGCGTCTGCAAACTCCTAAATGACTCATGCCAAAAAATCCTATAAGATATCTTGTATTTTAATAGGATTTCTTACAGGATTTTTTATAAGATTTTTTATAGGAAATTTTGCCAACTATGGACTGAGATTCAGTATAACAACCTCTAACAAAATGATGTTAACGAAACAAAAACTTATATTAATATTAAGTAAACTGTTAGGTTGATGGAGAAGTAAACAGGTAATGTGTGTAACAATGTTATGGATCATTATCTCAGTCATCAATCCATGTTAAGATTAAAGAAAAAAAAATTTTTATTTTAGTAGTTTCAAATATTCTGGGTCTATCTCTGGTATAAAAAACCACGCTAGTGAACCATACGGAATATCAACATGATGGTAGACGTTGTAATTATACTCCGTTTTTAAACCATTTTTCGTTTCAAATAACTACATACTTCTAAATCCAAATGAATTCTCAAAAAGCATGTAATTTCCTTTCACCCTTTTTTATTGAAAAAGTTTATTGACCGTTAAAAAATTATTTCAGATCATACTTGCGTGACAGTTGGTATTTAGAAAAGCTTCCCTTTTTAAAAAATAACAACATGGGTTCTAAAAAATCTCATAGTAACAAAACCATACAGCAATGTGTGTCAAAAAAAATATATTTAAATGAAGTAAATCACTTTGTTTTCATGTGTGATTTTCTGACTGGTTTTTTTTTAAATAGAGTATGACTTGAAATTAATGTTTAATTATAATGATATTATGAACTATAAAATTGTTTGCCATGTCATCTGGTACAAATTAAGTTTTTTCCTTTTTAGCAAAAGAAAAGAAAAGAGTACCAAGCCGAGGCAAAATTTGACAATAGTGAGAACATTAAACAAAAGTATAGATTGAAACAAATCTTATCAACTAGAAAGTCACTAGCCTTGATTGATAAACCAGTAACAAACAGCAGGGTTTCTCTACCTTTATCAAGCCAATCGTTGACACTTGTAAGGAGCACAAATCGTACTAATAATAAAACGCAGAAAAATGCTGTGGCAGTAAAGAAAAATCTTTTCACTGAAAAATTCCCAATAGCGTATGTGCAGGTAAATATGAATATCATTCTGTTTGAACTCATACATAAGTTGTATGTGATTATAATCTAATTACTACGAAGTCGGTGAGAGAAAGTTTATTGGGAATATGCCTGCGCCACTTGAAACGGCGAGATATTCGTACGACTACTAGAGGAAATATAGTTCAGGTCTAATGGGAGAAATGAAGTTTCTATTTTTTTTTCAAGATGGAAAAAGTGTTAAACACAAAAAGTTCATGGAGTTCATATTTTTAACATTATGAGAGTTAGGTTAATTTTTTTTTTTTTTTATGTAAGGGAGCAGTCTTGGCTCAATGGTAAGCATGCTTGTTACTGATACAACGCTGTTGTAGGGGTCAGGGGTTCGATTCCCGGTGAATGCAGTTTTTTTTAAAACTGTTTTCAACGAAAAAAATTCCTATGCAACTCCGGCTATTTCGGGGCTGGTTATTCCATGGAATATTTCTTCAGAGTAAATCCAGGGTTTTTTTTGCTCCAAAGATCTTCGGGCCTAGGTGAATGTGAAACAGTGTTAGGGCTATAGGTAGGAATTAGCGGATACGATGCCATTGGTCAGTCAGAGCAACCACAAATGGAAGCAAATGCGCTCTATAAATGTATGGATCGCACTTAGCGCCAATTATGGGTAGTTACGAGGGCCACAGTTGATGTGTACAAATTTGGAACCACTATGGTCCGGAATCTCTCCCACTTGTGGTTGGTCGCATCGGCCGTAAGAACATGCGTGGCGTATCAATTCTAACAGAGGATGGTGCACATCCCCACCTTCTTATACCTACACAAATTTTATATACAAACCTATAATATACACTATATATTCACGTGACATTTATACGTACCTTTACATAACAAAAATTATTAGTGCCATGTAAAGCTGTTTTTGAATTTTTTTGGAAAATTTTTACGTTATTTTATCTGATATTTTCTAGCAGGCTTCGAACTTTTCAACTTTATAATTGCTTAAAAATAGTAATCAAACCTTCACAATGTATCATAATAAATTTAAAAAGTTGATATTCTTTTTTAAAACAAGTGTATCGACAACTTTACTTTTATGTGGTAAGTCTGATGATTAATTTTAGGTTAGGTCTTATAAGAAGTAAACAGCTCACTGCAGCACTGCTATCGAACTACGTTTTAGTGGAAAGATGTGTCAACAACTTGTGGTCGAGATTCGGGACCACAGTGGTTCGAATTTGATACAACTGACTGTGGTGTCTGCTGTACACCATCCGTGGCGTCACAAGTGAGCCATGTATGAGAGTAAAAGCTAACGTTAAAAGTATGGTAGCTCTGACTGACCAAATTTTTTTCAGTTTAGGCGCCAGGCAGGGATCGCCAGCCTTACCGGCGAGGAGTGGTCCCTGAAACATGGGGCTTCTCCGGAAATGATAATTAGCCTGCATCCGATGCTTCGGCAGAGAGCGCTGGCTTAACTGGCGAGGAGTGGACGTCCTGAAATATAGTCTTCTCCGGGGAAAGGCTACACAGTAGAGTGTACCTGATGCACCATTGGTGCAGAGAGTGTCAGCTTAAGGAGGCTCAACACACCTATCGAAGTACTTAAGAAATGGATGAAATTGGAATCCACGGTCAATGAGTATGTTTATTACCCCTGTGCAAAATTTCAGCGCAGGTTGCTCCGGAAATTTTTAGTAGAACGCGTTACAAGGGAGCGTCTTAGACATAGCCTCTAATGGAGACAGCACTTTTTTCACCGAAAATCTCATCGTAACTCTCTCAAATCACTTCCTATATGAACAAAAAACTAGAGATATGTCGTTTAACTATCACTCTTTCAATTAAACATAAAAAATATATAGGTTGCTGCAGATTTTATTGAGATATTTTCTTCTGAAGTAGAGTAATAGACACGATTAGAAAAATGTTAATTAGAATGCTGTCGTCTGCAAAAAAATGTGTCAAGCAGAAAGCTATGGTCACGACTATACCTATATATGTTGTTGACTATATATGGTGCGTTGAGCCTCCTTAACTGGCAACGTGTTTCTCCGGAGATACTTGCACTGTGCCCATGGTATGATTAGGTATGTTATCAATCAAGAGTTTAGAAATGGGTGCGGCAATACACCCCCACACATAGCTAGTGAGTGGGTGGAAGGCCCCGGTGACTAGGACCAATAGGCTGTTGCGGTAACCCGAAAAAAAAAAAAAATTTTTTTTTTTTCATGTAATAAAATCGTTTACTAAGGCCGAAAATAGCGTTTTTAAGGTACTGTGTACAGTTAACCTAACATTGAGCTACTCGTCTCTGCTGTTGCTGCTGCTGTTACGCCTGCTCAGAGGTAAACAAACGGCTTCATATTAGGTTTAACTGTACTTCAAAAAAATGTTTTCGGCTTAAATAAAAAATTTCTTCATTTGAAAAAAAAATAACTTAAATCTCATGTTAAAAAATGTACTCGAATAAATTTTTGTGTTCAACACGTACCTTTTTTCACGAGAAAAAAAATAAAAACTCAATTTCTTTTATTAGGCCTGTACTACTTTTCCTCTAGTAGTCATATGTAAGGGAGACCGGGGTAGTCTGGCCACCCTAACTTTATCACGTTATTATGAACGACCACTTGATTGTAGAATAATTTAAAAAACACAAATAAAAGGGGCCGGATGTGTAGAAATAGTATCCAATTTGTTGAGTTATTTATTTATAATAAATGTAGTTTGAATATGAAAAAGTTAATGCGTCTCAAACTGGCCATTTCACCCAGGGCCGGGGTAGAGGTGGCCATACCACGGGGTACAGTGGCCATCGACTTAAAATGTTATTTTAAATGTTGCTACTAAACTTACGTCTAAAAATTGAAAATTTATGTAAATTAATAATTACTTACATAACAGATCGATACATAAATATGTATATCGACATAAATATTTTTCTATCAGTATACACATAGAATAAAGAGAAATGTATATTTTTCGGTATATCGTTGTAGAAATTGAATGAAAAATAGTTACGATGTTTTTTAAACTTTCTTATTAATTTATTGCACCTTTGATACCGAATTGACTTAAAATAAGACTAATTACTTAAGTACTACATAACTTTCACATGACACAGTTTGTTTTGTTTTGGCTATAAGTACGATTAAAAAGTTTAGGTTAGGATCCGCAAATTAGCAGACTGACTCAGTATTGACGTAAACAAAAAACTCGATGGCCACTGTACCCCGGAGAAATGGCCACCACACCCCAAAATAGGACTTTTTTAAATTACTTATAATTATATTTCTAAATAATATTTGGTAAAATAAAAAAAATCAGATTGTAGATTGAGGTTCAAACTTTCAATTTGTGTCAATTTTGAATCGATTTGATGTATTTTCCGCTTCAGGCAAGTTTAATAATGTAGCTGTTCCTCCAAATTTTTTAACTATCAAATTTAATTATTTAAAAATTTAACAAAAAGTCATTCTATGGTTTTATTTTATTGACGGCATGTAAGTAGAGATATATTTCAATAAAAAAAAATATATTACATTTTTATCTCAATTAAATGGTTGAATATATCCAGTGGCCTGTTTACCCAGGTGGCCACGATTACCCCGGTCTCCCTTATGTATTGCCGTGTCACGTGGTACAGGCTAATTCCCAATAACCCGTCTAAAAATATCAACTTAAAATCTATGTCAGATCATCTAGAAAACCGTTGTAATTTGCCACATTGATTTATCAAGGGTTCCGTATAAAATTCAACTGAAATGTAACTTGATTTTACGTAGATCTGTACATAAAAATTTAAAAAATTCATAACATACTATTATTTACGGAATCGTGGAAGTGTATCATGTATAAACGTTGTATTTTTATCTTGAAAAGTGAAAGAATCTTAGATTTTTTTAGCATTTTATATGAGAACGTGTTAAACTATGGCCAGTATTTTTTTATATCTATTAGTTGTGCTACAATTCAATACTAGTAAGTTAAATATTTATGCATGTTTTGTAATCGAGCGGATGAATGGTCTTTAGCTCAATTAAGCTCAACAGTATGATAAGCTCAATTTCATATAACATGGTGCCTTATCAGATCTAAGAACGAACAAACACTCGTAATAACATCGAATTTATATTATTTTTTTCTTAAGTCCGTTTGTTAACATTTTAAATATTTATTCTACTGATATAAGTTACTAACTCATTTGTTCTAATTTTGTGTATTTGCATACGTTGTCTATGTAAACTTTGCTTTATTGCCATGTATTTCACGTATTTAATGGTGCACTATGAATATAATGTATTACCAATGCCACGGACTATTAGTGTATAGTTTATTGAAATCCTTAATATTTAAAAAAAACTTACATGTCATTTTTATTCACTGCAGCAAAATACTATGTCGTTACCATCCACTTCTCGAAATACAGTCCCGACTATTGAAAATGTCCAACAGACAATTGAATGTACAGCCGTCAGATCCAATTTAAGAAAGAGCCCGATCAGACTCGTACAACAGCAATCAAGCAAAATGCAACGCCGCTCAATGAAAATTCTATTTCCTCGCCATAAAAGAACGAAAATGATGAGAGAGAAGCTAACATGACTAACAATAATAATATTGTGCATGGAGAGTCAGACTATTCAGGTATGAAGTTTTATCATTTTTATAGACTATGCGCGTACAAATTTCTCAAATAAAGATGTGATATGTTGGAGTTTCTTTATTCTTACTCCTTCACTTGCTCCTGGCTGATCATGTGCTTCTATCCTATCTTAGCATACTAATTTAACTTACTTATTTTTTTCAATATCATCATTATTAACAGTATTATTATTAATGATGTAAAAATACATTATGACTTTTGGGAATCAATAATAAATAGCCAAATAGACCATCTATCACTATTTATATATCTATTCTGTGCTTCGTCGGTGAACGGTTGATCACGTAGGTTATCTACGTCCTTTAAAATTTCAATAACTTTATCTTCGTGACAACTTTTAAACCTACCACGTGGTCAGATGCAGGATTCTGTCATTACTTATTTATTGTTGTGAGAAAATTTTAAACATTTCTGTTGTAATAATATCGTTAAATGATTTTTAAAAATGAATGAGGGACCGTTCAAAGCTCTTATATTGGCACTTATTTTGTATTAGCTATATAACTATGTAACTATGAATTTTTCAAGCCTGAAATATTCATTACTCACCCCTTCGAATATTGGTTCGTGAAAATTTTTTTTGCTGTAAGAATCTTGCTATAATTCGCCCAACCTTTTTTATATTATTCACGTATATTTTTAGCTGACCTTTGAAATATTATTCGCCATTTTTTTTAAATTTATCGTACAGTCAAAATAATTACAATGTATGATTTTTAATAACAAACAAAACCTTATAATTTTGTTATTAGATACTGATTCAGAGGCTGGTAATCCGGATCCAACATTTCCAATGCTACAAAAGTACAAACCACGCTTGTACAGGCATTATAATAAAAAAGGACTCTTGACGGTTCGAGGTAAAAAAAATACGAATATCCTAACGTTCAAATAAAGAAACGACATCTTTAAACTAATCAAATTTCGATCTGTTGTGTTTCTAAAAAAATAATTTTTTTTTTTTAATTAGAAATTTTTAAAATTTTGACAATCTTTATATCGGTAGAATTTTTTTAAAGGTTTTTAGAAATAAGTATGTTGCATTGAGCGTGCAACAAGACAAAATTAAAAATAACGTAAGAGTAGAGATACGCAAGTTGAACTTGCGTCATCCATAGTGAACACTTAAATTCATATTTTCAGTTACAATTGTATGATTTACAGAGTACGTTATAAAAATAAAAAGTTTTTATTCATACATTTTTACTAATTTTCTACAGGGGAGACTGGGGTATACTCAACATAGCAAAAGTAAAAGCTTATTACCTCAACTACTTGTAACTTTTGTACTTGAAAAAAACACTATGTAATTTACAGACATGATAACAAACGTTATTTCACAAGTTTAAAGTAAAAAATTGATTGATTTTCTTAATTTTCTCGGTTGAGTATAGTGGAATAATATACACCATGATAAGTATACGAGGGCACTCTCAGTCTATATACTGAGTATACAAGTTAGACAGCGCGCTATGTGACTACTGGGGCGTATTCGGCCCAAGGAGGGCAGTACAAGAAGATGCCTTAGTAGAGTGGAATGGACAGTCAGTGAAGGTTATGCAATGGATTCACAGTATTTTCTTACCGAATAGGCTCCTACGATTGTGATTGCATATGCCCCAGACATCATTTCTTTTTATATTCACACTTTTATCACTTCTAGCATTGTTGATAAAAAAAAAAAAAAAAAAAAAAAAAACACTAATCAAAAGCTTAAACTCTAGACTTTAGAATAGACACATGTGTATTAATAAATAAGTACAGTCTTATACAGTAATTACTGTTGAAAAAGGGCGGCGCTTGGTAATTTTTATTAGTTACTTTTATTCTTGGATTTTTGGAAAGTGGGAGAGAAATATTGAGAATTTTTTCAACAAAAATAGTCGTGCTTGATATTTTTTAAAAAATACGAAAAAAATATGCGAAAAAATCTACGAAACATCAAAAGTAGGTGGCTGGTTCTCCTTAGGTGGCCTAGTATACCCCGCAGTCTTCCCTACTAAAAGCTTCAGTCATAGAGCGTGAAAACTTCGCTATACTAAAAGCGGTCGGGCTGATAAAAAATTGGATTGTCATGACGTAGCAGCTTACTTTTTTCAGCCTAATGTACTATTGACAATTGTAGTCATGAAATAAATCGATCAGTTTTAAAAAGCGTGTACTAAATTATAATGTTTCAGTTTATTTGTTCTTTATGATTTTTCCTTTTTATTTTGTAAAATAGCATTGCAAAGTATTTTGTTAAGTAAAAAATGTGTTTAATTGTTAAAAAAATTTTTAACTTGGTTAATTTCAAAAGATCGTAACGACAACGCGTTCCAATTACTTTCACACTGATTGGTTGTTGTTAAAGAAACGACAGCCTCTTAAAATTTGAAATCGATAATGTTACAATAAGCCGCCATTTGTTAGTAGAAGTAATCAACAAACTAAGAAAAACCGAAAGAAAATAAGGTTATGTAAATCAGACCTATATAAGCGTGTATATCAGATGAAATAGCATGATACCTACGTGGCGCTTAACTGATTTTGCATGCTATGTCACTTTTAAGGACGTTCGGTAGTGTTAGCGGGGGGAAACGTTTGCGCGGTGAGGGGAAACCAGCGATGAATGAAGATTTGGCAACGTCGTACGGGTCTTAAATGTGTGAGTGTTCATGTACACGCATCAGGTGTCTCTGCACACTCTACACTGTCTGCTCGTCTGCTGCGTGCTGCGTCGGTTACGACAGCGTTCGTGTATCAATGTTTTTGTGATAAAGCTGTAAGTATTTGTTACTGATTTATTATAAAAGTGTAGTGAAAATGAATAAATGAGTAATTAGAAAGACTTGTAACAATTGTATTTCTATTTGTAGATTTAGTCTATCATTCCCAAAACAGTGATTAAAAATCTAAGGCAAAATAAAGTAGATTTTAATATTATTGTTGATAAATTTATGAAAGGTAATGATGGTTTACGATCGTTTCTAATAAATGGGCAAAGCCCTTTAATCAAAAGAGCTACCAGTGTAAATAAAATACTTGAATTTTTAAATGACTTGACAAGTCTCATACAGCATGGGATGTCAGATAAGTAGGATGATTTCTAAGATGAGTGATTCAAACTATGAGCATGTGATTTTGTAATGTGCAAAAAAATTGTATCTTAGGAAGAAATAATAAATTTGAAATTAAAAAAAATAAATAAATAGCGTGTTATTAACATTTATTGTTTTTTATGGGAAGGGGTGGGCGTTCTGTACATACACTCACGCACACACGTAAGCTTGTATTTTATGCGTGAATGCATAAATATCTACAATAATATTGAGATATTTACTGATCAACATCCTGGAACATTTTGAATTTCCCGCCACTTGCGACGTTGCCGTTGCGTTTCGGTCGAGCTTTTATTTAATTTTTTATTTATAAACGAATCAGACGATCGTCGCAAAACTTGGTATACATCAAATTAATAACATTATCTGTAACATATAAAAAAATTGGCCAAATTCACTGGCCCAATTTGCTTAAAACTGTGATTTAGTCAGTTCTCCCATAAGCGACAGTGTTAAAATGACTTAACGTTGAAATTCAATATCTCGAAAACGAAACAGAGGAACCTCTTTAAATTTTGACTGGTTTATTGTAACAACAATAAAAACGTCTGGTCAAAATTTCAGAAAAATTCGTTGGAAAATTCAATCACTACCGAACGTCCTTAAATCACTATCATTTCGAGAGTTTCACATATCTATGGGTTTAGTGAATAGTTCCGAATTCTTGACGAATTGCTCAGTTACATTTTTTTAGATTGCTATAGACAGCAAATAAATACAAATAAGTAATAAAACTAATCTTTTATAACAGGCAACGGCGAAGAGGAAGTCGAAAGATATTCGGTTATTGATAACCGTGTGAACCTGGACCGCAATGTATATGCTGGAGTAGATTCCTGGACTCTTATTAAAAAAAAGAACTTGGATTATTTTTACGAGAGGTCGCAATATTGCTTTTCAAAAACAAATTGGCTTACTCGTGTCTGGAAATCAATAAGATATCCCAAGCAGGAGTGAGAAGGCCTATAAAGTTATGTTGTCCCAGGAAGCTCGAAGCTTACTTGCGTGAGTGATAAGTTTTTTCGGAATTAAGTATTATCTATAAAACAAAAATTGTTCTTCCGGTAAAGTATAGTGTATATTTTCTAATGTTAAAAAACTCTCATAAAAGTTGAGAATCTGTAAGACTAATCATTTCGTTTTAATATTTTGTATCTTAGTTTACTCCTTGAACAATTTCAGATAAAGTAGTCCCTGGTAATTTTTTGATACATTGTATGTATTATGAGTTAAGTATAATTGTTAACTTCAAAAACTGTGTGTAAACTTACATTTTTGTACAAACAATTATACTTAACTCATAATGCATAAAATGTACAGCAAAAAATTTCCAGCGATTATTATTCTATGTGAAGTCGTTCAAGGACTAAAATAAGAGACAAAAACTTTAAACTTTTATGAGTGTTTTTTTGCAATTAGAAAGTATACACGGAGAGAAAAATTAAGGCATTTTTCCATGAGAGCGTGCATACGACCGATCTGTACTTAAATACTCGCTATGTACAATATGTCTAGTTTTCATGCCTTTATTGCATGCAGTCGATGGCTTTTACGCATTGACGGTAGTTATGGGCCAAACGCTTGGCAGTGATGGAGGTTCTTCTGAGCCGTCTTGTGTTTTCTTTCCCTACTGTATGGAGCTAACGCTAGAGAGTCTTGCGTTTGATTTCCCCACTATACACTTTCCTATACTTGTTTATACGAAATTCCAGAGCCAGAGAAAAAATGCTAGGGGAGTGGGGGAAGAAAACGCTTGACGATTTAGAAAAAACTCCATCGCTACCAAGCGTTTGGCCCATTGCTACAGTTGATACATTTAAGCCATCAACTATATGCAATAAAAGCATAACAACTGTACCAATAGTGCAAAGTGAGTCACATTTATTTGTCGCATGAGTGCTTTCTATGGAAAAAAGCCTTAATTTTTCTCTCAGTGTACATGCATGCATATGCTTTTTTTTAAAAATAATTTTTTAAACAATCATCAAGTACCCATTTTTGTACCATAGTTTCTCTTTATTATTAGATGTCAACAAATAACTCTTATAATTATCACTAATTTATGCCTTATTTGGTTAAAAAACCACCTTAAGTAGAAAAAAGTAATATCCATCATTAAAAAAAGTCAGTACGGATCTATTGGTTTCGTATCCATACTTAAAATATCGCAAAAAATGCAATTTTCAGTTTTTTTCAAGCTGCAATTTTTAATTTAAAATGTCAAAACGTATTTAATTTTATTTAACTCATAGAAACCCTTACGGCTCATACACATATAATTACGCTCATAAAAAGGTTGATGATGATTTTATAAATAACAAAATTCATATATACCTTTTTGTACATTACACAAAAGTTGCATGTAATCATCGATATCGATTTTTTTCAGAAATTTTTAGAGATCATTTGCAGGAGAATGAGCGTTATGAAAATTTCACAGAGAATAAAAAAAAATGTCTTATACAAGGTGCCATTAGAAAGTTAAGTACACAAATTAGAGACTTAAGACAGAAAAAAAAAGAAATGTATCACAATTAATTTTTTTTGTAACCATTTCTTACATAGTCAACTTAACATATGGTTCTTCTCAAAAGCTTATAAAAATAAAATTACTTTTTTCCACTAAACAATGCATTTTTTTTGCAACAATTAAACTCATCTATTAGAATAAAAATTCAAGTAATTGCCTTATGTTTGTAATAATACTAATGCAAAAAGTAATCGTGAGAATAGTATGTGAGAAGCTCATGTGAGATTTTGGCATGAGATCTCACGTGAGATCTCACGTAACTTCTCACATGATGTTTGGTAGTAGGGGTGCTTACTTTCGAGATACCAAACTAGGCGCAGGCTTATCATTTTTTCTATTGTTTTTAAAAAACATGAGGCCAATGACATTGGTCTTGCTTTAGAGCTGACCCTCTTAAGGAAAAATACGATCAAAAAATCCTTCCACTGTTTTGGAAATAAGCCTGCAGCGAAGATGTCGTTAAATACGTCCAAAAGGGCCCTTTTCATAAATCCCGGGAGTAGATTCAGCACTTGGAAGTCTACTTTGTCCATTCCAGGTGCTGGTCTGGTTTGGCAGATTTCAGAGCATGATTAAGTTTATTGAAAGTGAAAGGTTCAGTTAGCACTGAATTTTCGTGTGCATTTGTACAAGACATTTGGTTTAAATCAAAAGGCTGTATGTTAGGGCTTTTAGGAGTGCATATTTCTCTTAAGCAATTAATTGCGTTATTCAGAAAGTCTTTATTCCCAATAGAGCTGCTGGTTTTATTAATACCTCTTTTGAAGGCTTTGATTTTTTTCCAAATTTAGGATATAGGAGTTAGCCTGTTAATAGCTTCACAGTATCTCTTAAAAGAATTTTTGTTGCTTCTTTTATGGTTCTCTTTGTTTCAGTACATGCCCTTTTGTACTCAATATAGGATGGCAGGTCGCATTTATACCTCATAGACTTGAACATTGCCCTTCGTCTACGTATGGCTCTATCACAGTCATCGTTCCACCATGTATTATAAATTTTACTTTTCTTATTTATATTGGAATTGTTATTAGGTTGATTGTTATAGAAAGGTTTGTAGGATTGGTTCAGGTTATTAAAAATGGTATTGTTTAAGGTATCCGTAAAAAAATTATATCTAGTCAGTGGATCAGAATTGAGAAAGTCCAGACTTTGCAAATTGTTTTTTGTAACCATCTATATCTTCCAGAAATTTTTCTTTGTTTAGTTTATTAAGATTATATTTATAATTCTGCTTGTGTTCAAATTCTGGGATGGAATTTAGTTTGATTTCCATAGGGAGGTGACCACTCCCCCAGGAGTCCTCGGTGACTTTCCAGTCAGTGTTTAGTGCAAGGTTCATGGAAACAAAGGACAGGTCAATACTAGAGTATTTTAATTCGTTGTTAGCTTAATAAAAGTATGTCGGTTGGCCGTTGTTTAAAAGGAAAAACTTGTCTAGATCTAGATTGTCATAAATAGTGCGTCCATTTGGACAAGCTTGTTACTGCCCCAGAAAGCGTGATGCGAGTTGAAATCACCCACCATTAGGAAGTTATTGTAATTACCGATTACTTCTACTAGAGCAATGAATTCGGTCCGAGTTAGGTTGTTATTGTTTTTGGGTGATCTGTAGCAGGCTGTGATCAGGAGATTTCCGTCACTGGTGCCGATCAAGATCGAGCCGACTTCTAGGCTTTCGTATTCAACATCTTTGGGAACGTCGAGGTATGGAGGCGAGAGGACGCAAATGAGCGACTGTACGCGACACCTTAGGTATAATCGGTAAGTTACACTTTATTGAAGCTTTACATTAAGGTTGGAAAGACGTGCTTGAACGTTGAGCGCTAGGGCTAGAGTGCTGAATAGAGCACAAGTCCACTCGCGGGACTAGCTGCTGCTTCCGACGGTGGGCGCGTGAGGGCGCTGATGAGAGTCCGGGCGCCACAGCTACCCCCCTTCTAGGCTCATTTGTCCCAGACAAATGAAAGGAGACCTTCTTGAGAGGTCCTTTGTGCTGAGCAGGGTTAGCTAGATTGTTCTGCGGAGGAGGGTGCTGCTGGGTTTGTTGAGACCGCTTGAGTTGCTTGGAGGGCGAAGTGTCCGGGCTGATCGAGGGCGTGGAGTCAGCCAGAGGGAGCTGAGGCCCCTGTGGGGAGTCTGTAAGCGGCTCGTCCGTGTGGGCTGGCTTGAGGTCATCGGTGGAGATGGTCACCTGCCTGCCTCCTACGTCGATGATGTAGGTACGGTCGTCTCGGCGGGAGATGACTCGGTGGGGGCCTGAGTATGGAGGATCCAGAGGGCGGCGTATTGTGCCCACGCGCCTGAACACGTACTCACATGTCCTAAGCTCTTTATAAAAAAAAGGCTTGACGTCAGCTGTGTGCCTAGAGGTGGGCACAGCCTTGATGGCTTTTGTTAGTTCCCGAAGACACTCGATAAAAGAGACAGGATGTGCTGCGGGGTTGCTGGTCGTGACGAAAAATTCGCCGGGCACGCGCAGTGTGGTGCCATAAAGCATCTCTGCCGGAGATGCCTGTAGATCCTCTTTGAAGGCCGTTCTCAAACCTAGGAGGACTAGCGGCAGTGCTGAGGGCCAGGGTGTTTGAGGCCAACACATCAGCGCGGCCTTGAGTGCCCTGTGGAAGCGTTCCATCAGGCCGTTTCCTTGGGGGTGGTACGGCGTAGTGCGTATGCGATGCGTGCCCAGGTATTTGGAGAGGGCTGTAAAGAGAGCCGACTCAAATTGAGCGCCCTGGTCCGTAGCGATGGTGAGGGGGGTGCCGTAGTGGGCGACCCAGCCCTCCAAGAAGGCCTTGGCTACTGTCGAGGCTTGCTGATCCGGAACGGGAATGGCTGTCGGCCACCTTGTGAAGCGGTCGATGATGGTAAGGCAGTACTGTGCGCCTTGTGCCATGGGCAGCTTCACGAGGTCAAGGTGTACGTGGTCGAAGCGGGCCGACGGGGCATCGGAGGTGCCGAGGGCTGCTCTGTTGTGCAGGTGCACCTTAGCCTTCTGGCATGAGACACATTGCTGAGCCCACCGGGCCACGTCCTTTCGCATTGAAGGCCAGTAGCATTTCTGAGCTACTACTTTGCTGGTAGTCCTGATGCTGGGGTGCGACAAGTTGTGGACGACTTCGAACGCCGTGCGGCGGAGAGAGGATGGAATGTAAGGCCTGACGTAGCCTAATGAGACGTCTGCGTGTATGCTGTGTCCTTCTATGTCCAGGGCTTGTAGGGTGGGACACGAGTTCGCTGACAGGTGCTGGAGCTCTTCGTCGGTACTCTGGGCCTCTGCGATAGAAGCTGGATCGAGGAGACTGGGCATGCAGATGGCCTCTGTTCTGGTGAGTGCGTCCGCGACGATGTTCTCTTCGCCTTTCACGTAGACGAGTCTTGTGTTGTGCTGCAAGATGTAGTCGAGGTGGCGTGCTTGCCTTGGCGAGGCCTTGTCGGATGGCTGCTGGTGCGCCAGGGTTAACGGCCGATGGTCCGTGTAGGTGGTGAAAACCCTGCCTTCGAGAAAGTGCCGGAAGTGTTTCATGGCCGCGTAGATGGCCAGCAGCTCCCGGTCGTATGTTGAGTATTTCTGCTCCACCGATGATAGTTTTCTCGAGAAAAATCCGAGTGGTACCCAGGTGCCTTTTGGGTGCTCTTGCTCAAGCGCCGCTCCGATGGCTGTGCCGGATGCGTCGGTTCTGAGGGCCAATACGGCGTTGGAACGGAGGAAAGCCGTGGTGGCTGCATTGGCGAGAGCGGATTTAGCGCTCGTGAAGGCGGCTTCGGCTTCCGGTGTCCACTGAAGGACAAGTTTTTTTTGCTGCTCTGGGAGACCCTTGAGCAGATCGTTCAGTGGGGCGAGGATGTCGGCGACGCCGGGGATGCACCTCCGGTAGTAATTAAACATCCCCAGAAAGCGGCGGAGTTGCGGCGGATGGTCGGGCCTCGGGAAGTCCTGGACTGTTTGGACCTTGGCAAGAGGAGGGGTGACGGAGTAGCCTCGTGACGGAGTAGCCCAGGAAGGTCACCTTGTCTGTCCCAAAGGTGCACTTTTCGGGGTTGATGCGCAGTTTGGCCTTGCGCAGGGTGGTGAACAGGATCCTCAGGTGCTGGAGGTGCGTCTCATGGTCCGGGGAGAAGATAAAGAAGTCGTCCAGGTAAGCCCTTACGAAGGGCAGATCCCGTAGCAGGTGATCTACAGTGCGCTGCAAAGACTGGGCGGCGTTGCGCTGGCCCAGCGACGACCTGGTAAATTCGAACAGGCCAAAGGGCGTCGTGATGGCTGTCTTCGGGATGTCATCCTCTGCGATCGGGATCTGGTAGAATGCCTTCCTGAGGTCGACCACCGAGAAGACTTGGCCGGAGGCTTCCTGGAGAAGGTCTTCCACGATTGGAAGGGGATAGCGGTCCGGCGAGGTGATGGCGTTCAGCTTGCGGTAGTCACCGGTGATGCGCCAGCCTCCGTTAGGCTTCGCCACGACGTGTAGTGGACTGGCCCATTGGCTGGCAGAGGTCCTCACTACGCCTTGGTCGAGGAGTGCGCGGAGCTCTCGTTTGGCTGCCTCACAGCGGGGGCCGACGAGCCGCCTAGGTCGTTCGTGGACCGGTGGGCCTGTTGTGATGATGCAGTGTCTCACCGGCAGGTCTGGCAGGAGAACGGCGGTGCTTTCGCACGCTGTGATGTCCTTAAACTCGTGCAGGAGGGCATCGTAATCCTTGCTGTAAGGGCCAGGAGCAGCTGCGTTGAGTACGGCTTGGACGCTGTGGAGATCGGACTTGCGCAGGTGGCATGGTGCTGGAAGGCCAGTAAGGGGGTCAAGGAGTTTCTGGCCCTTGACGTCGACGAGCAGGCCGGTCTCGTGAAGGAAGTCCGCTCCTATTATTGCTGTGGAGACATCGGCTACGATGAAGGGCCAGCTGAAAGCCCGGCGGAGGCCGAGGCTAACCATCATGGAGTGTGTGCCATAGGTCGCAATGGGTGATAGGTTTGCTGCATGTAACGTCAGCTTATGCCGCGTTCTAGGGTGCTTGAAGCCCGCCTTCGGGATGATGGACACCTCGGAGCCCGAGTCGACGAGGAAGAGGGTATTTGACGGGCTGTCGAAGACGTGCAGGCGCTTGGAGTCTGGAGCAGATTGTGCCACCTCTGCCGTCTGCTTCAGAGGTGGGCCGCTCAGTTTCCCTGGGCCGCGACGAACGTGCAGGGTGTCTCACAGTTCCTGGCCTTGGCGCCGAATCTCAGGTGATACCAGCAAAAGCCTGCGTCATCGGCGGCTTGCGCGTGATCGGCCTTGGATCTCGACCGGGACCTGGAGCGTTGACGTTGCCGAGGCTGATGGCCACTGTTGTTGCTGCGGTTGAGAACTGCTGTGCTCAGTTGGCTGACCTGGAGAGAGAGAGCTGCAACCTGTTGTGCCAGGGTAGCGTCGGCTGTTGGTGGTGCGGCCGTTGGCGTTGGGGAGGCTGTCTGCGTGAGAGAGAAGACGCCGGGGTGGGACTCGACCAGCTCGTCTGCGGCTGCACTGAGTTCCTCAAGAGACGATGTCTTGAGTACCTTCAGGATCCTGGAGACGTGTGTGAGCATAAGGTGAAGCCACTTCACTTTCAGCAACTCGTCGCTGACTCGGTTGCGGGCGGTGGTGCGCATGTACCGTAAGAGCTGCGAGGGCGTCTTGTCGCCCAGCTCTAGCTTGTTGAAGAGGAGGTCAAGCTGTTTATCCTGCGATATGGCCATACGGTCGAGAATGGCCTTTTTGAGGTTCCCGAAGAGGTCCGTGTCCGGTGGGCTGGACAGGACGTCCATCAAGTCGGAGATGGCCGCCGCGTCGAGAGAGGAGACGACGAGGTCGTATTTCTCTCTGTCGCCTGAGACGCCATGCGCGTTGAAAGAAGACTCGACGAGTAAGAACCAGGCGGACGGGTTAGACAACCAAAAACGGGGCAGGTTGCAGTGCGTTTGGCTTACGAGTTGTTGAGGAACTGTTGTCTGGCCGCCGCTGGTGCCTTCACCGGTCATGTTGGCGGACGTCTGTTTTTGCTGGATGATCTGCTGGAGCTGTTGTTGGAGGAGTTGCTCCTCCTTAGCTCGTTCTCGTCGGCGGGCGCGCACTTGACGCGCACTTAGGAGGCCTTCCTCAGGGGCTTGCTCCTCGCCGGAGGTGAAGTCGTCGCTGTCACTGGCCAGCCTTGACGCTTGGGTGCCCGCAATGACAGAGCTAGCGGGCTGTGTTGTGGAGCAAGGCAGAGAGCAACAGCCGATGACTTGGGTGGCCTAATGGGTGTGCTGAGTGCTCGCAGCGTGGGAGAGTTGTAGTGGGCCGTCGCTGTCTGTTGGGCTGGTTTGCGTATGATACTGCCACCTGGCGGCGCAAGTGCGAGATGTGATGCGCAGTCGCTTCTCTGCCGATAAGGTCAGTGTTGGTCTTCAGTCCTTAGATTTTGGCCCCGAGCGCTTGCCAGCGCCACCCCCGGGGCCAACTAGAAGTAATCAATCAGACTCATCATGCGTGCCTAGTTTTTTCAGTAGAGTAAGGCCTAGTTTGATCAGACATGCCCAAGCCCGAGGTCGCGGAAAAGTCCCTACCGTTTCAGCAGACGAGTGCATTCAAATAGATTGCAGAGATTGCTATTGACGTAGCAGGTGCGTATTTTGAGTATGTTTCTATTTTAAAGTAATTTAGCTTAGTGATTTAAAGACACTTGCAATATTACATCCAAATGTTTAGAAAAGCTTTGTTAAATTATAATACGAATTGTTGCTTTACGTTGCAGATGCCTCCTTGAAAATCATTTTGAATAATGCATTTACTCTGGTTTGGGTTAATTTTCCAACCCACGTTGATTTGATGCACATGTCAAAAGTGCCCTAGGCATTAGGATGGATGCTGGTTCACTGCCAGAAGGTGTTCATTACACAAGGTAAGAACGTCGATATTGTTAAAACAATTAAAGTTGAAGCAATTGTTGGAAATTGATTATCTTCTTTCATTTACAGTATTCGAGCTTGCGATGAAACAAATGTAGATAAGGGATCTGTTTATCACATACTTATCACTGCAGTACAGCCAGCAACAGTTCCTAATAATTTATCCCTTCCAGATCTCATCTTTAAAAATTCCTAATTCAAACCAAACACTGTCCAGCATCAGCAGTGGTTATTGTGGTAGCAAGTTCGACATGAGAGAAGTTTGAGCGATGGCAGACCTGAGCTGCCTGACGTATTGACTGTCATAAGAAGGCAGAGAAGTCAACTGGAGAGTGCTGCTACGGACTGTAAGTCTTGAAGACTGTATTTGCCTGACAAAAGTGACACTCCTAGTTATATACCTAGTTTGCAGAGGTTCAGCCAGCATACTATCCAGCCACTTGAGGCATGTGTATTGGCTTCTCCAAGTGAAAAAACCTAAGGTAGCGAGTGAATCTAAGCATTGTGCATCACCGATACCAGCCATCATTCTGGAAGAAGGAGGACACGCCAGTTCAGAAGAAGCTGTCACTGCCACGTTTACCAAGCTCAATATAACTAAAAGTTTAGCATCCGAGATTCCCAGCACGAGTAATCAGCTAACGTTGCCAAAAGACAAGACAAAACATCAGAGGACATTCTCAACATCGCGCGATGGAGATTATAAGTCGTGTTCAGAATATGAAACCAATACGGATCATTTGCGCATCTGTCTTGTTTGTTTTCGCCATCAAGATTTAACAAAATAATTTGGGGAGCTGGCGGAACGAATCCAGCTGGCATTATTGTGAGTTGCTATGATTGTGGAAAAATAATGATTCACTTTGCTGACAAGATGTTTGAGAACGACAGCAACTGTTTGATTAGCAGTCCCGACAAACACAAAGGTCCTTTGAGAGCACTGGACTTTAATCCATTTCAGTCTCATTTTCTAGCTACTGGTGCGACAGATAGTGACATGAATACTTTGTATATTAATTGGACAAATGAGCCTATGTCTCCTAGTCCCAAAAAAATTTACCACCTGAGGATGTACTGGATAAATCATGGAATACACGAGATACGTTACTTGGCAACATTTTTTTAAACATTCATAATTGACATTAGAGCATTTTGTTGTTTACAGTGCAACACATTCTTGCTTCAACATTTTCACAGCGTTGTGTCATTCAAAGAAGAATTAAGCCATGGTAATACTCACCGATGCCAATTCAAGAGCCTTTATAAGCATTATCATTAGAAATTTTAACATAACAATTCTTCATCTTTATTGAAATGTAAGTGAGATGAAAATCAGTACACTGACATCTTGATATATAGTCACACAGCTGTCTCTTGCTTCAGAAGAGGATTAAACTCCAATTATTGAACTGTGGGATTTGAGATTTGCGACCACACCGTAAAAACATTCCAAAACCATCGAAGAAAAGTAATATCAATTGCCTGGAATCCTTATAATTCTGATCTTCTCAGTTATGCAAAAGACAATAGAATTCTCTCTTGGAATCCTAATTTCAATATTCCAGTACGTAGCAGTTAAATTTTTTTCGCAACTCTGTTTTTTATTGTGTGATGCTTATTTTTTATTACAAATCTTATTTTAGGGTGGTGATACTGTTGGCTAATTGGCTCAAACAAATCATGGAAACTTAAATGTGTCTTAGTGTCCTAGATGAGCTTGATTGGTTGTGAGTACTACTTCATATGGCCAGGCAATAGCATACTCTCTGTAAGGTGGAGCTGACCATTGATCTGCTGAAACGTTGAATAAAATGTTGATTCATTTCATGGCATGAACCCATTCCCACAAGTCTCACAGATGATGCAAACAGAAGTATATTATGAAAGTAATGGTATGAGAGTCCCCAGTCTCTGGTTTAATGGTAGCTAACTATGCGAATAATATCATACTTGAAGTTATACTTTTTATTTCACTAACAATGAGAGTTGGAAACAAAAATAAATTAGTACCCGAACCAAATAATATACCAATTAAGTCAGACTATACAGCTGAAATTGATGATCAAACTGCTCAATTCCAATAATTGTAATTAAAACGCTTTTAACTAGTGTTCTCGTAATTTATGTAGCTCCACAAGCTTCCAAAGTAATATTTTGTAGCTTGCTATACATGCCAGTATATTTAAAGTTCAAGCAATCAATACAGTTATTGCGCTAAAATTGTTTAAAGAGCTGCTACTTTTACAAATTTAAGTATTAGTTACATTTCAACATTTTTACAAATTAAAGCTACTTTTTTTTAGAAATAACAAACATTTTATTACACCTGGATCTGTCCTTACTCTTTTCTTCCATTATCCTTTTTCACGATATTCTCTATTGGGATTAAATTTTTCTTTGAGCTCATCAATAAATGAAACATTAATTATACACAACTTTATATATCAAAAGAAAATTGCTAGATCTACACCTATAGAAATGATGTTAAGACAAAGACAAGACTATTTAAAGAGTAAATAAAAAATAGAGAGGTAAACATAGAGACAAATAAGAGGGTAAGTCGAGTTATTAAATTGTATATTCGTTTATTCACCATAAATCAGTTATTAAAAATTTTTTTTTTTTTTTTTCTATTTAATGATTTTAATTTAGTAAACGATTTTTTTTTCGTCACATTTTTTACAGTAAATCTTTCTCTGTTAAGATTGCACCTGATAATGAATATGCAAAAGTTGGACCCAACAATAGCTTAACAAAAAATCAGGTAACTGTTAAATGAACATTATGTAAACACTGGGTAAGATTTGCTCAAGATTAACATGAATATATTAATCTAAAATTACAAGAACATTCTGAATAATAATTAAACTAATTACTGGGAAATAAAGTGCCAGTCTAAAAAGCCTTGCTGTTTCGGAGATTTTAACAGTAAGTAGAATAATTCTTATGTAAGCAAGCGGTGGTGATAACTAGACCAGTCATTTATTAATTCATTTAATGAATAAATGATTCCTTCGGCGAGCAAGTGACGGCGATAAGTAGCTCTACCATTTATTAATTTACTTAATAAGTATATTATTTCATTGACAAGCAAGCAGTACCAAAAATAAATTTGGCGATTTATTAGTTTATTTGATGGATAATTTTTTTCTTTGACAAGCAAGCGACAACAACAAGTAGCTTAGCTTTTTGATGGATTATTGAGTTAATAAATTTATTCCTTGATGCGCAAGTAGTGGCAATAAGTAAATTAGCTGTTAATTAGTTTATTTTATAAATTTATAACTTCTTTGGCGAGCAAGCGATGGCAGTTCATAGCTCAGCTATTTATCAGTTCAGTTAAGAAATAAATTATTCAGTTGGGGAGCAAGAAATGCTATTTAATAATTTGTTTAATAAATATATAATTTCTTTAGCAAGCAAGTGATGGCAATAAGAAGCTTAGCTATTTATTAGTTTCATAATCTAATTAACTTTTTAGTGAGCAAGCGACAGCAAGGAGTAGTTCAGCTATTTATTAGTTTTTTAAATGAATTAATTCTTTCTTCGGCGAGTAAGCGACGGCGATGAGTAGCTTTACTATTTATCAATTTACTTGATAAATATATTATTTCTTTGGCAAGCAAACAACGGCTGTAAGAAATTCTGCAATTTATTAGTTTATGTGATGGATAAACTATTACTTTGGCGAGCTAGCAATGGCAATCAATAGCTCAGCAATTCATTCGTTAGGAAAAATCCGGTTTCACCTGGTGCGTATTCGACCAGAGAATCACGAGTCAGCCAATAACACTACGCTTATGATGCTTTTACTGCTAGCCTAAGTTACTATTTTATCTATAAATGATGTATCAAAACTGTAATGTTGCTTAGCAGCAATGTTTGATTGCCTACTGACACTTTGTTTTTTACAATACTGAGAATGGATTAGATAATGCTTGCTGATACTTGCTTGCCAAAGATATAATTAATTTTTCTTTCTTTTATGTTTTACCAGGTTAAGTACCGTGACAGTCTAAGCATCGGATCCAGGCTAATCTCTACCTGTATCACTCATACTGTTTCGCATTCACCCAGGCTCGAAGACCTGTTCAACAAGGAGAAAACTCAACAAGAAAATTATTTTGACATCTAACTTAACGGAAAAACCTTTTCTGAAACAGACCGAAATTTATAGAATCTTTTTCCAGTAAAAAAAGCTATTTAAAAAATCTGTACTCTTAGGGAATTGAACCCAATAAGACCCCTAGAATAGCATTAAATCTATAACGAGCACGATGACCACTGAGCCAAGGAAAAACAATTAATTTTTTTAAATAGAATGAAAGGT
Organism: Copidosoma floridanum; assembly: GCF_036245765.1. Classification (NCBI taxonomy): domain Eukaryota; kingdom Metazoa; phylum Arthropoda; class Insecta; order Hymenoptera; family Encyrtidae; genus Copidosoma; species Copidosoma floridanum. The sequence goes on from NW_028321907.1 coordinate 25,529,587, forward strand.
GGGTGATTGACTTAATGCCAACGCATGCTCAAAAACAAATAACTTATTTAATTAATGAACAAATAAAAAAGTGAGGTAATGTTTGCTGTCACTTAGTCATCATAAAAACAACTTCTTTATTAAATAAACTGATTAGTAAGGAACTAAAGAAATGATTCATTTCTCAAATAAACTTATAAATAGCTAGGTTATTCATTGCCATCGCTCGGTCGCCAAAAGAAAAATTTACTTAATAAACAAATAATTAAATAGCTGAGCTACTCCTTGCTGTCATTTGCTCACTAAAGAGTTAATTAGTTTATTAAACAAATAATCAGCTGAGCATATTATTGGCACCTCTTGCGCCCTAAATAAATTATTTATTTATTTATTTACTGAACTGGTTAATAGATAAGCTACATTTTGATGCCACTTGCTCACCAGAGAATCATATTTACTTATTAAACTAATAAATAGCTAATTTACTTATTGCCACCGCTTTTGCTTGCCAAAAAAATTATTTATTTATCAAATAAAATAATAAATAGCTCAGCAACGCGTTGCCACCACTTGCTCGCAGTAGAAATTATTTAAGTATTGAATGAACTGAAAAAAAGCGAAACTGGTCCTTGCTGTCAATTTCTCGCCAAGAAAATATCTTATTCATCGAACAAACTAATAAAGAGCTGAGTTACTTTTTGCAACCGCTTGATCGCCCATGTTGAATAAACTTATAAATAGCTAAGCTTCTTATTACCGGCACTTTGTGGCCAAAAAAATATTTTACATATTAAATAAATTAATTATAGGATTCGCTTATTGCCACGGCTTGCCCGCAAAAAACATAATAAGAGCATCAAATAAACTAAAGAAAAATTCAGCTATTCATTGCCACCACTTGCTCCCTAAAAAAAAAATCTCACTATTTAACAACCTGAAAATAAAGCTAAGCTATTCCTTGCCATCAGTTTCTCGCCAAAAAAGTATCTTCTTAATCAAACATTTTAGTCAAGGGCGAAAATACTTATTTCCGTCGCTTGCTTACCAAAACAATATTTTATTTATTAAGTAAACTTATAATTTGCTAATTTACTTGTTAAATTCGCTTACTGGCTAAAAAAGAAATAAACATAGCAGAAAAGTAACTAACAGCTAATCAAATGATTGCCATTTCATGGTGGCACCAAAGAGTAGTATATTTATTAAATAAATCAATCGATAGCAGATGACCTTACGGCTTCTTTTGCTCTCGCTACTAAAATAGATCATTTATCAAGTAAACTAAGAGATAGTGAAGCTATTTATTAGTGCCACTTGCTCACCATAAAAATAATTTATTTGACAAATAAACTATTATATAAATAATTTCATGTAAGGCCATCGCTCGCTTGTCAAACAAATGTATTACTCGTTAAATAAAATAATAAATAGCTAAACTTCTTATTTCCGGTACTTGCTCGCTGAAGAAATTATGTATCTACTTGATAAATCTGAGATATAGATAAGTTACTTCTTGCCGTCGGTTGGTCACAAAAAAAATTTTTTTATTTATCAATTTAACTAATACAAAAGCTAAGCTACTAAGTTTTACCGCTTGCTCGTTGATCAGATAATTTATCTATCCAATAAACTAATGATTACCTAAACTACAACCTTCTGCCACTTGCTCATTCATAAAAAAATAATTTAATCATCAAATAAACTTAAGAATAGCTAATGTACTTATTGCTGTGACTAACTCACCAAAAAATGTATTTATTGTCAAATAAACAAACAAATAGCCAAGCTGCTCATTGTCGCCACTTGCTCACAAAAAAAATAATTTATCCATTCAACAAACGAAAACTAAGGTAAGCTACTACTTGCTGACAGTTGCTCATCAAATAAATAATCCATTAAAATCTGAGCTACTTACTGCTACCACTTACTCGCCGAAGAATGAATTTATTTACTGAATAATCTAATAAAAAGCTGATCTACCCGTTGCCGTAACGTGCTCACCAAAAAATTAATTTAATTATGAAATGAACTAATAAATAGATAAGTTACTCATTGCCATCACTTTCTTGCCAAAAATCAAAAATCAAAAAGCTGAGCTACTCGTTGTCGTCGCTTGCTTGTCACAGAAATAGTTTATTTATAGGCTAGCAGTAAAGAAGCATCATAAGCTTATCGTTATTGGCTGACTCGTGATACCCTGATCGAATACGCACCAGGTGAAACCCGATTTTTCCTAACAAATAAATTGCTGAAATTCTCGTTACCGACACTTGCTTGCCATAAAAATAATTCATTTGACGAATAAACTATTATACAGCTAATTTACTTATTGCCACCGCTTTTACCCGCCTAAGAAATAATTTATTTATTGCATGAATTAATAAAAAGCTGGGCTATTTACCACTGACGATTGCTTGCCAAAGGAAAGGTTTAACAATAAAAGGAATTCATAAAAAGCTGAGCTATTTATTGCTACCACTTGCTCGCCAAAAAATATTTCGTTTATTAAATAATGTATTAAAAAGCTGAGTAACTTTTTGCCGTTGCTTCCTTGCAAAAAAATGCTTGATTTAATAAATAAATTTATAAATAGCTAATCAACTAGTTGTCGTCACTCACTCACCGAAGAAAAAATGTGGTTCCCAAATAAAATAATAATAAGCTCAGCTTTTTATTTGCCGCTGCTTGCTTGATAGAAAAATAATTTATTTAATAAATAAATTAATAAATAGCTGAGCTTCTCATTACCGTCAAATTCCCACTATATTAATATATCTATTTTTAGATTTTGTTTTCTCTATTTAATAAATTAATAAGTAGCTACGCTACTTTTTGCCGTCTCTTGCTGATCAAATAAATATTTTATCTATTCAATAAACTTTCAAAATGCTAAGCTTTTTCTTGCCATCGCTTGCCTGCCAAAGGATCATCTGAGTTATTGCATAAGCTAATAAATAGCTGAGCTATTAATTGCCATTGCTAGCTCGCCAAAGTAATAGTTTATCCATCACATAAACTAATAAATTGCAGAATTTCTTACAGCCGTTGTTTGCTTGCCAAAGAAATAATATATTTATCAAGTAAATTGATAAATAGTAAAGCTACTCATCGCCGTCGCTTACTCGCCGAAGAAAGAATTAATTCATTTAAAAAACTAATAAATAGCTGAACTACTCCTTGCTGTCGCTTGCTCACTAAAAAGTTAATTAGATTATGAAACTAATAAATAGCTAAGCTTCTTATTGCCATCACTTGCTTGCTAAAGAAATTATATATTTATTAAACAAATTATTAAATAGCATTTCTTGCTCCCCAACTGAATAATTTATTTCTTAACTGAACTGATAAATAGCTGAGCTATGAACTGCCATCGCTTGCTCGCCAAAGAAGTTATAAATTTATAAAATAAACTAATTAACAGCTAATTTACTTATTGCCACTACTTGCGCATCAAGGAATAAATTTATTAACTCAATAATCCATCAAAAAGCTAAGCTACTTGTTGTTGTCGCTTGCTTGTCAAAGAAAAAAATTATCCATCAAATAAACTAATAAATCGCCAAATTTATTTTTGGTACTGCTTGCTTGTCAATGAAATAATATACTTATTAAGTAAATTAATAAATGGTAGAGCTACTTATCGCCGTCACTTGCTCGCCGAAGGAATCATTTATTCATTAAATGAATTAATAAATGACTGGTCTAGTTATCACCACCGCTTGCTTACATAAGAATTATTCTACTTACTGTTAAAATCTCCGAAACAGCAAGGCTTTTTAGACTGGCACTTTATTTCCCAGTAATTAGTTTAATTATTATTCAGAATGTTCTTGTAATTTTAGATTAATATATTCATGTTAATCTTGAGCAAATCTTACCCAGTGTTTACATAATGTTCATTTAACAGTTACCTGATTTTTTGTTAAGCTATTGTTGGGTCCAACTTTTGCATATTCATTATCAGGTGCAATCTTAACAGAGAAAGATTTACTGTAAAAAATGTGACGAAAAAAAAATCGTTTACTAAATTAAAATCATTAAATAGAAAAAAAAAAAAAAAAATTTTTAATAACTGATTTATGGTGAATAAACGAATATACAATTTAATAACTCGACTTACCCTCTTATTTGTCTCTATGTTTACCTCTCTATTTTTTATTTACTCTTTAAATAGTCTTGTCTTTGTCTTAACATCATTTCTATAGGTGTAGATCTAGCAATTTTCTTTTGATATATAAAGTTGTGTATAATTAATGTTTCATTTATTGATGAGCTCAAAGAAAAATTTAATCCCAATAGAGAATATCGTGAAAAAGGATAATGGAAGAAAAGAGTAAGGACAGATCCAGGTGTAATAAAATGTTTGTTATTTCTAAAAAAAAGTAGCTTTAATTTGTAAAAATGTTGAAATGTAACTAATACTTAAATTTGTAAAAGTAGCAGCTCTTTAAACAATTTTAGCGCAATAACTGTATTGATTGCTTGAACTTTAAATATACTGGCATGTATAGCAAGCTACAAAATATTACTTTGGAAGCTTGTGGAGCTACATAAATTACGAGAACACTAGTTAAAAGCGTTTTAATTACAATTATTGGAATTGAGCAGTTTGATCATCAATTTCAGCTGTATAGTCTGACTTAATTGGTATATTATTTGGTTCGGGTACTAATTTATTTTTGTTTCCAACTCTCATTGTTAGTGAAATAAAAAGTATAACTTCAAGTATGATATTATTCGCATAGTTAGCTACCATTAAACCAGAGACTGGGGACTCTCATACCATTACTTTCATAATATACTTCTGTTTGCATCATCTGTGAGACTTGTGGGAATGGGTTCATGCCATGAAATGAATCAACATTTTATTCAACGTTTCAGCAGATCAATGGTCAGCTCCACCTTACAGAGAGTATGCTATTGCCTGGCCATATGAAGTAGTACTCACAACCAATCAAGCTCATCTAGGACACTAAGACACATTTAAGTTTCCATGATTTGTTTGAGCCAATTAGCCAACAGTATCACCACCCTAAAATAAGATTTGTAATAAAAAATAAGCATCACACAATAAAAAACAGAGTTGCGAAAAAAATTTAACTGCTACGTACTGGAATATTGAAATTAGGATTCCAAGAGAGAATTCTATTGTCTTTTGCATAACTGAGAAGATCAGAATTATAAGGATTCCAGGCAATTGATATTACTTTTCTTCGATGGTTTTGGAATGTTTTTACGGTGTGGTCGCAAATCTCAAATCCCACAGTTCAATAATTGGAGTTTAATCCTCTTCTGAAGCAAGAGACAGCTGTGTGACTATATATCAAGATGTCAGTGTACTGATTTTCATCTCACTTACATTTCAATAAAGATGAAGAATTGTTATGTTAAAATTTCTAATGATAATGCTTATAAAGGCTCTTGAATTGGCATCGGTGAGTATTACCATGGCTTAATTCTTCTTTGAATGACACAACGCTGTGAAAATGTTGAAGCAAGAATGTGTTGCACTGTAAACAACAAAATGCTCTAATGTCAATTATGAATGTTTAAAAAAATGTTGCCAAGTAACGTATCTCGTGTATTCCATGATTTATCCAGTACATCCTCAGGTGGTAAATTTTTTTGGGACTAGGAGACATAGGCTCATTTGTCCAATTAATATACAAAGTATTCATGTCACTATCTGTCGCACCAGTAGCTAGAAAATGAGACTGAAATGGATTAAAGTCCAGTGCTCTCAAAGGACCTTTGTGTTTGTCGGGACTGCTAATCAAACAGTTGCTGTCGTTCTCAAACATCTTGTCAGCAAAGTGAATCATTATTTTTCCACAATCATAGCAACTCACAATAATGCCAGCTGGATTCGTTCCGCCAGCTCCCCAAATTATTTTGTTAAATCTTGATGGCGAAAACAAACAAGACAGATGCGCAAATGATCCGTATTGGTTTCATATTCTGAACACGACTTATAATCTCCATCGCGCGATGTTGAGAATGTCCTCTGATGTTTTGTCTTGTCTTTTGGCAACGTTAGCTGATTACTCGTGCTGGGAATCTCGGATGCTAAACTTTTAGTTATATTGAGCTTGGTAAACGTGGCAGTGACAGCTTCTTCTGAACTGGCGTGTCCTCCTTCTTCCAGAATGATGGCTGGTATCGGTGATGCACAATGCTTAGATTCACTCGCTACCTTAGGTTTTTTCACTTGGAGAAGCCAATACACATGCCTCAAGTGGCTGGATAGTATGCTGGCTGAACCTCTGCAAACTAGGTATATAACTAGGAGTGTCACTTTTGTCAGGCAAATACAGTCTTCAAGACTTACAGTCCGTAGCAGCACTCTCCAGTTGACTTCTCTGCCTTCTTATGACAGTCAATACGTCAGGCAGCTCAGGTCTGCCATCGCTCAAACTTCTCTCATGTCGAACTTGCTACCACAATAACCACTGCTGATGCTGGACAGTGTTTGGTTTGAATTAGGAATTTTTAAAGATGAGATCTGGAAGGGATAAATTATTAGGAACTGTTGCTGGCTGTACTGCAGTGATAAGTATGTGATAAACAGATCCCTTATCTACATTTGTTTCATCGCAAGCTCGAATACTGTAAATGAAAGAAGATAATCAATTTCCAACAATTGCTTCAACTTTAATTGTTTTAACAATATCGACGTTCTTACCTTGTGTAATGAACACCTTCTGGCAGTGAACCAGCATCCATCCTAATGCCTAGGGCACTTTTGACATGTGCATCAAATCAACGTGGGTTGGAAAATTAACCCAAACCAGAGTAAATGCATTATTCAAAATGATTTTCAAGGAGGCATCTGCAACGTAAAGCAACAATTCGTATTATAATTTAACAAAGCTTTTCTAAACATTTGGATGTAATATTGCAAGTGTCTTTAAATCACTAAGCTAAATTACTTTAAAATAGAAACATACTCAAAATACGCACCTGCTACGTCAATAGCAATCTCTGCAATCTATTTGAATGCACTCGTCTGCTGAAACGGTAGGGACTTTTCCGCGACCTCGGGCTTGGGCATGTCTGATCAAACTAGGCCTTACTCTACTGAAAAAACTAGGCACGCATGATGAGTCTGATTGATTACTTCTAGTTGGCCCCGGGGGTGGCGCTGGCAAGCGCTCGGGGCCAAAATCTAAGGACTGAAGACCAACACTGGATAAGGTCTCCCGGCGGGAGACTCCCGCACTATTGCCACCTTTCGAAACTGCTTGGTCGCCGGCACCACCTAGCGCGTGTCGCTGTTATTGTGCGAGCGAGAGAGAGCGAGAGTGAAAACTGATCGGCGCCAATTTCCCAGAACTAGGGGGGGAGGCGAGAGCGGGCACGAAAATGTTTTGATTAAGGGTTTCGGGCCCTTTTAGTCCTGCTAGGTCGGCGTGGATGCGGCCGATGGCGCCAGCTCTAGCGTGTGGTCGAAAACAGAAGACAAAAGAGATGCGGCTCTTGAGCGAGGGCAACGAGGCACGGGCGACCTGGGACGCTGAAAGCACGAGACAGGTGTTGTGAGGCGGGTAGAATAGCACTTTTCACATAACGCAACGGCTTTTTTTCTTTTGTCGCGCACTGACCCTCGACGTGGTTGCTGTCTTTGGCCTTGCTGGCTCTTGGAGTTGTCGCATGCGTGCACTGGGACTCGCCTCGAGGTTGTTTTGTTGAATGTTCTTGCGAAGGGGTCACCACTTTGGGAACGTCAAGGTATGGAGGCGAGAGGACGCAAATGAGCGACTGTACGCGACACCTTAGGTATAATCGGTAAGTAACACTTTATTGAAGCTTTACATTAAGGTTGGAAAGACGTGCTTGAACGTTGAGCGCTAGGGCTAGAGTGCTGAATAGAGTACAAGTCCACTCGCGGGACTAGCTGCTGCTTCCGACGGTGGGCGCGTGAAGGCGCTGATGAGAGTCCGGGCGCCACACATCTAGTTGCACAGGCTGCAGCGTTGGGTTAGGCGGATTCAATATCGGAACTTTTTCCCTAGATCGTATATATAGCTATACGATCTAGGGAGAATGTTCCGTCGAGCAGACAACTCAGCAGTGAAGGGGCATTGCCAAAGACACGCGAAAATTCAAAATTGTAATATTAATAACACAAGTGCCTATCACCCAATGACCCAGGGCGCTAACTGGCCACTCTGTTAAAGAAATAATTATTAAAATAACACAAGCGCCTATCACCTCATGACACGGGGCGCTTACTGGCCACTCTTTTAAATAAATAATTATTAAAATAACACAAGCACCTATCATCCAATGACCCGGGGCGCTTACTGGCCACTCTGTTAAAGAAATAATTATTAAAATAACACAAGCGCCTATCACCTCATGACACGGGGCGCTTACTAGTCACTCTGTTAAATAAATAATTATTAATAACACAAGCGCCTATCACCCAATGACCCGGGGCGCTTACTGGCCACTCTTTTAAATAAATAATTATTAAAATAACACAAGCACCTATCACCCACTGACCCGGGGCGCTTACTGGCCACTCTGTTAAAGAAATAATTGTTAAAATAACACAAGCGCCTATCACCTCATGACATGGGGCGCTTACTAGTCACTCTGTTAAATAAATAATTATTAAAATAACACAAGCGCCTATCACTCAGTGACTTCAAGCGCTTACTGGCAACTCTGTTAAATAAATAATTATTAAAATAACACAAGCACCTATCACTCAGTGACTTCGAGCGCTTACTGGCAACTCTGTTAAATAAATAATTATTAAAATAACACAAGCGCCTATCACTCAGTGACTTTGAGCGCTTACTGGCAACTCTGTTAAATAAATAATTATTAATAACACAAGCGCCTATCACCCAATGACCCGGGGCGCTTACTGGCCACTTTTTTAAATAAATAATTATTAAAATAACACAAGCGCCTATCACCTAATGACCCGGGGCACTTTCTGGCCACTCTTTTAAATAAATAATTATTAAAATAACACAAGCGCCTATCACCTTATGACCCGGGGCGCTTACTGGCTACTATTGAATAATAAATTATCAAGAAATTATAAGAGCGCCATTTAAAAAGATCTTTGTGGTACTAGATAGGCAATTAAAATTGTGATATGTTTACATATGTTATCGATCAACTTTTTATTATTTAATAGTGTTGCAAATAAGTGTCCTGGATCATCAGGAAAAAGGTGCTTGACATATTTATTAATAATTATTTATTTACTTGATTTGCAATTAGCGCCCCAGGTTATACGGTATTAGGCGCTTGTGTTATTTATTAATAATTATTTATTTTACAGAGTTGCCAGTAAGCGCCCCGGGTCATTGGGTGATAGGTGCTTGTGTTATTTTAATAATTATTTATTTAAAAGAGTGGCCAGTAAGCGCCCCGGGTCATTGGGTGATAGGCGCTTGTGTTATTAATAATTATTTATTTAACAGAGTGACTAGTAAGCGCCCCGTGTCATGAGGTGATAGGCGCTTGTGTTATTTTAATAATTATTTCTTTAACAGAGTGGCCAGTTAGCGCCCCGGGTCATTGGGTGATAGGCACTTGTGTTATTAATATTACAATTTTGAATTTTCGCGTGTCTTTGGCAATGCCCCTTCACTGCTGAGTTGTCTGCTCGACGGAACATTCTCCCTAGATCGTATAGCTATATATACGATCTAGGGAAAAAGTTCCGATATTGAATCCGCCTAACCCAACGCTGCACAGGCTTGAAGATGAGGCCCCTTCTGATGAAGAAAGCAATCTCTCCTCTCTCACCAGTATGCCTGTCATACCTGACAAAATCAAAATTTTTTAAATTGAAACGACTTTTGGGTGTAAGCCATGTTTCAATTATAACTATCACATCAAAGTCTTTGCATTTTTCATGAATGTCTAATTTGTTATTGATGCTACCGGCATTCCACTGTAGGATTCTGATTTCGTTAATGTTTTTGTTATTCATGCTTTTCAGATAAAAATATGTGTATTAGAGTGTGTAGTGGTAAATAATATGTACAAAAATTGATAAAAATGAAGTTAAAATTAAAGTTTACAAATAAAATGGACTATTATTTATCTGTATATGAATGTGTGTATGTATGTGTGTGTTGTGAAGGTAAGTCTGACTAGAATACTTATTTTAATTTAATATGACTAGAGTTTTTAAAACCTGGACTTTAATTTATCTATGGTGTCTGGAAGCTTGTAGATGTCCTGGATTGATGAGCCTAGTTTGAGACTCTCTGTGCAAGCCGCATCCATACTCCCTTGAGGGTTGTTGGGGGTCAAAAGTTGATGATGGGCACCAATTGGGAGTTCCTGGATTAGTAGCCGTCCCTGCTGAGGCGGTAGTTGCTGCTGCTGTCGTGCACCGTGGAAGACTGTAGACTCTATAAGTTCGTCGGTTTGACTTTTTACTTGTTGACAGATCTGTTTGTTTGTGCTATCACTAGGTTTTTTTGATGCAATTGGAGCTTTGGAATTGAGAGGCTCCGTAAGTACCTTACCTTTTTTAGAAGGCCTTGTCTCTGATCGCTTCTTAAAGCTGGAAAGTTTTCCTTTGTCCTGTGTGGGGCTGCCTTTGGCTCTGCTCCAAGTACCAATTTCCTTGCTTCTGCGCGAGTAATGTTATCGTGTGCCATAAGGATATTTATTCTATATTGGGCCTTGTAGGTTAGACAGCTGGAGTCAATGCTCTTGTGAGGGCCTTTACAGTTTACACAAGTAGATGTTGGTCTTTCACAGCTCCTGCGTTCATGTTTTTCTTGACCGCACATAATGCATGGGGCTCGGTTTCTGCAGTTTGAAGCAGTATGGCCGAAGCTGAAACACTTGAAACATTGCATAGGCCGGGTGACATTTGGCTCCACTTTTTAGTCGTATAGCATGCCTTGACTTCAAGAGGCAGGGTTTGACCCTCAAAAGTCAACAGCACTGTTTCACACGGGATCCACTTATCGTCTTCGCCTTTTGGCATCCTATTTTTCCTTTTGAGTCTTTGTGCATCAATTATTTTAGCATTAGGAGATTCGATCATAGAACTTATTTTTTCTGGGGTTGACAGGATCTCAATGTTTGGCAGTCCCCTTATAATACCTCTTCTCACTTGCCTGAAGGTAGGTATATATACTTTCAATCCGTATTCTTTCAAGGGATCGTCTTTAATAATTTTTTTTGCTTCATGCGGCGTCTTACACCTGATTTCAGCGCTGTATGGGCCTCTACTCTTGACCTCAATGACATCCCTGTTGTTGCGGACCAATAAAAACCAATAAAATTGTACAATGGGATTTTTCTATTAGTTTCTTATCGGTATTTGCACCCGTAAATCCAAATAAAATCCGAAATGGTCAAAAATAGATTTTCTATATCATTTATTATAACTAGGACATGATTGAACAAAAATAAATTGACAAATTCATGTCATACCATCTGGATGGCAACACCAAAACGGGGGGATTAGAGTATTTTATATGTAAATTGAAAGAAAAGTTAGTTATTAATTTTTATTAGAATTTTGTAAAAAATACTTTAGTTCCCCCGTTTTGGTGTTGCCATCCGGGTGGTAGGACATAAATTTGTCAATTTATTTTTGTTCAATCATGTCCTAGTTATAATAAATGATTTAGAAAATCTATTTTTGACCATTTTGGATTTTATTTGGATTTACGGGTGCAAATACCGATAAGAAACTAATAGAAAAATCCCATTGTAAAATAAATGAATTTTTTATTGGTTTTTATTGGACCGCAACAACAGGGATCCCTGTATTTGCCGAACAGTTGAGCGCCAACCATCATTGGATTGATGCGCCGGCTATCAGCATGAGCTTTGGCGACCCATACACCAAAGAGGCCGTTATTGTTTTTGGTGTAGAGGTACAGTTGTTTGTTTTGATTTGTGTCTTGGCTATTTAAAGGAGCATCGTCCTTTAGACTTCGCTTTAGGGGGTTAAGCGATGTTAATCTAACAGAATCGATTCTGTTACGTTACTATTTTGTTCTTTGTTTACCTCTTTATTATCGTTCTGTTGTGTTGGTTGATCATGTTCTGTCTGTATCTGTGTGCCTGGGGGTAGGAGCTGTATCTGTGCGACCTATTCACGACTTTTGGCGGCTTTTTTCCTTAACCTCTTGCGAGTCATAGACATTTTCCCCCCATCGACAATTTCCCCGGGGACGCCATTTTCCCCATAATGCGTCAGTTTCCCCATAATTTTTTAATTCCCCCCTCCCCCTCCCATGAAATTAAAATCCACATTTAGAATTAATTTTTACATCATTGGATATATTTAAATAAATGTTTCCTTTCACATAATTTTATTATTTTTTTTTTTTTTATAGCAATGCTTATTTTATTATTGCTAATTTCAAGTTGTAAGTCATGGTTACAATTGTTTTTGTAACCCCAAATAACAACTAGCTATCATTTTATCATACGCATGACAGCTTTCTCCGAGGAAATGTTTTCTCCGTTCAATAGTGCTGTTAATCAAGAATTTAATGATATAACAGATAACGTGATGGTGTCAAATAACTCAACGCATACAGAAGGAGGTGACTGTGTGGTTAGTAAAAAAATTGTACATATTTATTGTGCTTGGATAAATTGTGCCAGAAAAAATATTATTAATTGCAAATTGATCATCAGCATGCTCTCGAATTTTGTTTACATGAGTGTAACCTCTTTTAATCAGAATTTTTATTTGAAAAACCTCAAGCATGTTAATTATTGTTTTTTCTCCTATTTTTTTTTCTTTGTCATATCAGCTCTCATCATTTGTAAAATGTTAATGATTGAAATTTACGCAGCAGCCTACAGTCTCGATTCCGGCCGCTTGCGGATTTTTGCAGACCCAATCTTCAACAGCTGGCTTAGCTTTTTCGGCCGTGCCTAAATCTTTATGGGTCCAATCTTCAGAAACAAAACGCGCAACTCCAGCTGCGCCTAAACTTTCGTCGTTGCAAGCTTCAACACCGAAACGAACTTTTTCGACCCCGCCCAGATATTCGCAGATCAATGCTTCTACAACAAGACGAGTTAATATACTAAAACAAGGCATAAAAGTCTATGTTCTAACATTTTTATTTCATTCGTTACAGCAAATATGCATAGGAGAGAAGATCGATAAATGTTCCTCCATGCTTTGCATCGCAGAAACGATTACTCAACCCTGCCCTGTGTCACATAATCCAAGCATGCACTCTGAACGAATTTCGTCTTTCTTTCCTGTGAGTATAAAAGTCCAGCCAGGGGCATAGCAAGGCATGGGAAGAGGGGTCAGGGAGGGACATGGCTCTGCATTGAAAAATATGCACAGCCTATATTCGTTCTACATACCTATATCCCTTCTAATTTTTTGTGATTAAATATTTTTTATAAAGAAGCAGAACTACACATATGAATGTATCGATATGTTTATGAAATTCTCTGTAAAGAGGCTGGTATGAATATGAATCCATACAATATGCGCAACTTTTTCTTTTAATAATTAATTTTGCTAGTACGCTATACGATTTCATTATAATAATCGACTTTTTTTCTTAATTTTTTTTTATAGTGCGGTGGAGAAAACAATAAATTTAGATTTGGCTTCATGTATCAGAGATTTACGATATACCACCGATAACAACACAATCTAATAATATAATTCATTAATTATACTTTGAAAAAAAGAATTTTTTAATTAATCATAAGCTACGTTTCGTTAATAGATTTTTTACATTATGTTGTAAAATAATATCTTGCTTTTACAAATTTAGAATACAAATGTCTCATCTATGCCACATATTGATTATGGAAACTTTCTCGGTACACAGACTAATCAAGCTCGATATATTCCGGTAAACATTTTATATCAATTTATAATTTTTTTCATTCAAGAATTTTTAGAATTAGGTACTAGTTATTTACGTAAAAATTAAGAGAATCGTCCTCCAAGAGTATGACGTTAACATACGAGTGTGGGAATCATCTCACACGAGTTTTATTCATGATTTTTCATATTAATGTGTGGAAAAAATCGGTGTTTCCCGCACTGATTGCGGGAAATTTTTTTTCACGCACATTTGTGGAAAAGGAGTACAGAAAAATTTGTTTGCCCCTCATTTCTGAACTAGTATGTGGAAAAATAGATTTCCCACTCTACAAACAGTGTGGAAAATACAAATTTTTCACACACTGTTGTGACAAAACATTTAAAAGCGTCTTTTTAAAAAAAAAAGACCCTATAATTACTTAAATGTCTCAATTTCTCTTCTGAAATCTATCGTAACTAATCCATTGTTTTGCTACTTTATAATTTTTTAGCCTTAAAATAAATACAATAATTTTTTTTATTTTTATATTGAATAGATACTTGACATGCAAGGAAATATCTGTTCTTTCGTTTTGTATGATGAGAATCAAAGTATGACACATCCATATGATTTTTAAACAACGCCATTTTTACACGTGAGTTGATTAAAATTAGAATTATTATACTAGTTAATATCAGCTTTCTATAATTGGTACCTAAATATTTTAAACAGATATATCAGTTATTCAATTGGATCCCTGTCATTAAAACATAATTAAGATATGTCACACATGTAAATAGGTGTACTATAGTATTTTTTTACTAATATTTTTAATATTTAGTCCGTTTCATTTGTTTTAGGCTGTTGAAAAACATTTTTTTGATGGCTATCATGTTTCAAAAAATTTGATGGCCATTTATGTGGATCAACAATTATAGAAGTGTTACAAAAAAAATTTTATCTACAAAAAATTTTTTTGAAATTATTTGTACGAATTAGAAGTGGGATATATTCCTTATTTGTAATAATAGCATATTCTTTTCCAAAAATTCTTTTTTCTGCTAATCTTCATATACAATTCACAAGATCAATGACTACTATTTTTTTTTTTTTAATTTATAGTTACCATCTTCCTTTTTAATTTTGTACCAAATATTTTACCTACATTGTGCATTTTTGAGGGGCTGATTAGTCTTCTATAAAAAAAAATAGGATTCCCCATAAATGTGTACCTGACCTAGGACCACCCTGAAGAGCTTCGCTTATGTGAAGAAAAAGTAGCAACTTACTTACCTTGGGCGTTTTTAACTGGCTGGTGTACCTCTGCTAGGAAATAGCAGTTTTTATAAAGTTTGTAAAGGTTCATATTTGCGAACCAAGAGGTTTGCAGCCCAAGATAAGAGCGAAGAACGTAATGAAATTCTTGAGTAAGCCTTAAATAACATTACTAGGTTTCTGAATCATCTGGAAATCGATCAGCTATGTTATCTAACTAGTTAGTGACTGACTCCACCATATGTGTTCCAGTGACCCGCGAATCAATTTCACTGTTTTAAAATTATTTACTAATTTAATTTGCAATTTTCAAATTAAATTTGAAATTTTTATAATAATTTGTTTTAAATTAATAAACGTCATATCCAATTTCAATCAACCAACACGATTTTTAAAGGAATAGTAAGTTGTGCCTACGCTCATAAAGATAAAAAATAAAAAAATAAAAATTTTTTTTAAATGGTAAACATAAGCAACAAATTCAGGTTGGCTAGTGATCACACCTTTTTTTTTTTCCCAACGCCCTGCACTTTCTTTATAATTTTTTTTTTTGATAATGTGAGTTTTAGTTAGTATTTAAAATTTTTCAAAACATTCATTTTTCATACTTGAATTTGCATTTATTATGATTTTATTCCTGATCTCATTCAAAAATGCTTATATTTTTGCAGCAAAAGAGATCCCTGGAAACCTTGTTAAGATATCCCAGTTATTCTCCCACATTTCTTAGTTCCAAATCTCTACCTACATTTTCAACAAATAAGCAACAGGTAAAAGATTTATTCAGCCATATCTAAAGGCTTTTTTTAATACATGCTTTTATAATTTATCAGATTAATTATCCAGTCAACGTTTCACCTATTTCTTCTGTTGCGGCGTTCAATGCAAAACATTGAGGTGACAACCGACACTGTCTGTTTTGATGATAACATCTATAGTTATCTAAAAGATATCAATTAGTTATCAGGAGAACAGTTATCGAAAAATGATGTCTTATAGTTGTCTTTTAACAGACGTCTACGCGAAAACTTTAGAAGGCAACTTAGTGTTATCTTTTTTACTAGTATCATTTTGAAGCGTTGTCAAAATGTTATCGAAAAAATTATTTTTCTTACCATGGGCCCAAAGTGCAACTGCCGCTTTGCGCCCTCGGGTCACACTTTGCGCCCTTGTAATCACTTTGGGCCCACGGGCAGAAAAGTTTTTTGCGCCCTCCGGGCCCAAAGTAGTTTTCTGCCCTAGGGCCCAAAGTGATTTACTGGGCGCAAAGTATGACCACGGGCGCAAAATTGCACTTTGCGCCCTCGGTAAGAAAAACATTATAAGCGACTCGGGCACCAACATACAACAATCGCGCCCTTCGGGCGCTCATATTTGTACTTTGCGCCCTAGTGACGTAATGTACCATTTAAAGTTATGTCCACGTTATCGAAAGAAAAGATGCCTTATAGTTGTCTCATAAAAGACGTCTATGTGATAACTTTTAAAGACAACTTAGAGTTATATTTTTTGACCGATATCTTTTTTAAGTGTTGTCAAAATGTTATCGAAAAAACAATTTTGGAGTTACCATATTTAATGTAGAAAATGATAACATTACGATAACTTACGATAAATAAAAATGATATCAATATTTTTATCTTATTCAGACATCATTATGATAAAGCCGGTGCCGCCGGTGCGATTGGTTGCGGTATGTATATAGGAGGTGTACGGTTCTTATATATTTTACGTGGATTATAACCTCCTTCTTTCTTGCATCAGCTGTCAAGCAGGCCACATCGGATCCCGTTCGCTTTTTGTCCAGCTCTCTTCGTCAGAGGCATAATCAAAATGTTGTGTCATTTGTTTCAATAATCTATACTTAATCTTTTATTAATTTTTGTGCTCTCTGCTCTTCTTCTTTTAACTCAAGAGTGAAATTAGTAAATTTTGATAGAGACCTTCTATGAAATCAAAATTTGTCATCTCAATTTGTAAGTATTTGGTTTGTTTACAAATTACCTAGTTCTAGTTTAAGCATTTATAACTAAAAAACATTGAATATTTTTCTTTAGGAAAAAAAAATTTTAAGCCTGGGAGGAATAAGTTTGTCTAATACTATAAATAAGATTATGCCTACCATTATAACATGAACTGTGTCGTCAACTACTTAACTTGGTACGGTTTTCATGGAACTCTTGCTGTAATGGATCTCCATTTTCCATCGATAATCATAAGTATACATACATGTATTTTGATTCTGAAAACTTATGTATTTTTTAAAATTTATTAATCGCCAACATTTTTATAGGTGCTACACGAAAAAAAATTGCATCTACTGTAATAGATGTACAAGAACGCATTAAAGATTGGTTGCGTAGAACATCTGACAGGCGGAAAAAAGAGGAGTCAATCAACAGCCTATATTGTAATTAATTTTCTAATTGTGCTTAAACCAGTGATTCTGAAGTATGACATAAGTATAAAGTATTTTGTAATCGTAAAAAAACAATTGTAAAAAATACACTTTTAAAAATATCTATTGTAATGAAGGCATCGTGCAATTTAAAGAACTACAGATACCTTTGAATTTAATGAATTGATTGATTAATTTACAATTTAAAGGCCATTAGTCAAATGAATTATAAATTTATTCAATTTAAAGGTATCTGTGGTTCTTTGAGTTGCGTAAATGCTACTTCTATTATAGATTCGTTCACCTTACAATCCAGGGACGGTCGGGGACAGTGTGGGCGAGTCGGAGACGAAAGTGAACAAGTGCTCTTCTCCGATCGTCCCTGATCGTCCCTGACCGTATGCGATGCGCAGTTGTACACGTTAGGTTAGGTTAATGCTGTATGTAAACAATAGTTTGTAAATAAAGAAGTGCAAATACAAAAAAGTTTGTTTACTTTTATTCTATATATAGATGTCTTATTGTCACCCTAATGTTTTGTGGGTAATTTACACAGCAGATATCTGTAAGATATCATTTAATTTAGCACCACAGATATCTTAATCCATACATCCTTAATTCTTGCTCAAAAGACATCCCACAAAACATTGAGGTGACAACCGACACTGTCTGTTTTGATGATAACATCTATGGTTATCTAAAAGATATCAATTAGTTATCTAGAGAACAGTTATCGAAAAATGATGTCTTATAGTTGTCTTTTAACAGACGTCTACGCGATAACTTTAGAAGGCAACTTAGTGTTATCTTTTTTACTGGCATCATTTTGAAGCGTTGTCAAAATGTTATCGAAAAAATTATTTTTAAAGTTATGTCCACGTTATCGAAAGAAAAGATGCCTTATAGTTGTCTCATAAAAGACGTCTATGTGATAACTTTTAAAGACAACTTAGAGTTATATTTTTTGACCGATATCTTTTTTAAGTGTTGTCAAAATGTTATCGAAAAAACAATTTTGGAGTTACCATATTTAATGTAGAAAATGATAACATTACGATAACTTACGATAAATAAAAATGATATGAATATTTTTATCTTATTCAGACATCATTATGATAAAGCCGGTGCCACCGGTGCGATTGGTTGCGGTATATATATAGGAGGTGCACGGTTCTCATATATTTTACGTGGATTATAACCTCCTTCTTTTTTGCATCAGCTGTCAAGCAGGCCACATCGGATCCCGTTCGCTTTTTGTCCAGCTCTCTTCGTCAGAGGCATCATCAAAAGGTTGTGTCATTTGTTTCAATAATCTATACTTAATCTTTTATTAATTTTTGTGCTCTCTGCTCTTCTTCTTTCAACTCAAAAGTGGAATTAGTAACTTTTGATAGAGACCTTCTATTAAATCAAAATTTGTCATCTCAATTTGTAAGTATTTGGTTTGTTTACAAATTACCTAGTTCTAGTTTAAGCATATAACTAAAAAACATTGAATATTTTTCTTTAGGAAAACAAAATTTTAAGCCTGGGAGAAATAAGTTTATCTAATACTATATAAATAAGATTATGCCCACCATTATAACATAAACTGTGTCGTCAACTAACTTGGTACGGTTTTCATGGAACTCTTGCTGTAAAGGATCTCCATTTTTCATCGATAATCATAAGTATGTATTTTGATTCTGAAAACTTATGTATTTTTTAAAATTTATTAATCGCCAACATTTTTATAGGTGCTACACGAAAAAAAATTGCAGATGTACAAGAACGCATTAAAGATTGGTTGCGTAGAACATCTGACAGGCGGAAAAAAAAGAGGAGTCAATCAACAGCCTATGTTGTAATCAATTTTCTAATTGTGCTTAAACCAGTGATTCTTAAGTATGACATAAGTAAAAAGTATTTTGTAATCGTAAAAAAACAATTATAAAAAATACACTTTTAAAAATATCTATTATAATGAAGGCATCGTGCAATTCAAAGAACTACAGATACCTTTGAATTTAATGAATTGATTGATTAATTTATAATTTAAAGGCCATTATTCAAATGAATTATAAATTTATTCAATTTAAAGGTATCTGTGGTTCTTTGAGTTGCGTAAATGCTACTTCTATTATTTAATACTATTTAAACGATACCCTCAAGATATCATTTAATTTACACAGCAGATATCTGTAAGATATCATTGAATTTAGCACCACAGATATCTAAAAGACATCCTTAATTCTTGCTCTAAAGACATCCATAAGAGATCAAAAACATTTAGTATGACAACAGCAGACGTCTAAACGTTATCAATTAGTTGTCATTAGCTGATGTTTGTTTGCTGACAACTGATAACAATACGATGTCTTATCGATAATAATTAGGCGTCAATTTGACATCTTGCCGATGTAGTTTTGATAACTTCGGTAGATATCAGCTGACGGTTCAATGATGTCGTATAGATGTCTTATTGTCACCTCAATGTTTTGTGGGATAAGAGATCAAAAACATTTAGTATGACAACAGCAGACGTCTAAACGTTATCAATTAGTTGTCATTAGCTGATGTTTGTTTGCTGACAACTGATAACAATACGATGTCTTATCGATAGTAATTAGGCGTCAATTTGACATCTTGCCGATGTAGTTTTGATAACTTCGGTAGATATCAGCTGACGGTTCAATGATGTCGTATAGATGTCTTATTGTCACCTTCACGTTTTGTGAATACGCTTTACTCTGGAAACTGAACTACCTTTTCAAAGTTCTATTGAAAGCTTTGATGCAGGGCTGGAATTATCCCAGGTATTATTAAAAAATATAATTTTCAACAATTAAAAATAACACCTCATTTAATTACAAAATTCAAAAACTAGTTTTTATATTATATTTATATTTTCAATTTATTACTTTTTTCATTGATTAGCGTGATGAAAATAATACGACGACTGATAGTTCGAATACCATAACAATTATTCCTTCAGTTTTACAACGCCTTCAAAATCCTGATCCTTTTTTAAGTCCAACGTGTGATGATTTACAAGTAATATTAAAAAATAATACATTTTAACAATAATTTACAAATTTTGATACATAATTATGTGTAAATAATTCAAAGTATCAAGAAGGTTTACAAGAAAACATTGATCCGAACACTTCAGGCAACGTTGAAAAAAGGTTTTCAGTACATTATAAAAAAAAATCCGACAGCAATATAAATTCGAAATCACAAGACATTTTGGTATTACCTTATGAAAAAACAAACATTAATATAAAACTTCGAGGATTCCATCATAATGGTTACAACTATACTGTTAAGAACAAAGATGGAACTAGGTAAAACATGTTATTATTCCCGTAAAATTGATAAATTATACTATATGCTTTAATTTTCAAAAATGTCAATGACATAAGCTGTTTTTATACTTTCGTTTAAAAATTTAAAATTAAATTGTAGTATTGGCTTAAAAAGCTTTGATAATCCTCATAATTATGATTTTAACTCCAAGAAGTACATGCTTCTCATTCTGACGCAACTAGACCATTTTTTTTATTTAACTACGGCTAAATTTTCCCCAGCTCCTTGGCAACTATCACTGTTATTTTTGTCATTATCATGTACTTTATTGGTTTTGGATTTAAGGTCGTTCCCTCCAAAAGACAGTCTTGTAGCTGTTGCGTAAAGCTAAAACAATGTTCAACTCACTTGTTTTAAAAGATTTTTCTATTAAATAGTACCAAAAATTAAAGGGTATTCCTCGGATGTTATAGTTATCTACACATTTTACCCAGAGACCAGAAATCTTTTATATTCACGAAAAAAAAAATTCAAACCTAAAATGGGATGTTTCCAATATCTTCAATTAGCAAAAGTTGTAGTATTTATCGAAAAGTCAATTTTTTCAAATCTAACATTATTTCTATCTATCTTAATAGTAAGTAAAACAAATTTTAAGTCTTAATGTGTTCTAGACAAAATTCGAGAGTTATTTTGTACAATGATATCACTGCTAAAAAAACAGCTGATTTGTCAGCTGGTAAATCAGTAGATATCTAATGCCAAATCGTCAGCTGATATTTTGACTGTGCGAAAAAATATAATTCCTATCAGTACAAACGAATACAAGTTCAAACGAAAAAAAATTTTTTTTATCATCAAAATTATGTGTTCTGGGACAGTTACAGTGTAATGAGAAAGGTGATAATTATAAGAATTAAAAAATTTTTGATAGCAAAAATTACAAGTTCCGTGCGCTGTAAAAAGTAGAAGTCCTATCAGTGCCAAAAAATACAAGTCCCAAAGAAAAGCAAATCACATTTACGTTCGTCAAAAATATGCGTATTGGGATATTTACAGTAGAATAAGACAGGTGCAAATTGAAAGTTCTGGAAATTTTTCGATAGCACAAATTATAAGTTCTATGCGCTGAAAAAGTATAAGTCTTCTCAGTGTGAAAAAAGACAATTACCAAAGGAAGAAACTTTTTTTTGCCATAATCAAAACTATGTATTTTGGGATTTTCATATTTTATCTAATTTTAAAAAACTTCGCAGAGTTATGAAAAAATTTTATGAACAATTATTAATTCATTGCAAGTTATAAATAAGTAATAAGTAAATAAATATTTTTTAATACATAGAAAAGCTGCTCTTATAAAATATACTAATTCCTAATTTTCAGGAAAAAATAAGTTTTATTAAAAAAATTAGTTTATCAAATAAATCATTTATTTATTAATAAAATTAATAATCAAAGAAAATTAATTATTAAACAGTAAACAAAAATTTACACAAAAAATAATTTACGAACAATACCATTAGTACATGTAATCAATTTTCCTATATTGGGACCGCTCATAGTAGAGTTCGTAAGGGCCTAAGTAAGTGTGCAGGAAGTCGTAGGTTCAAATCTCTATAGAATCTGTTTCTTTTTATTTTTTATTTTTAGTAGGAAAAAGAAATAAAATTCAAAATGTATGCTGTGCTGTAGTGGCATTGTGTAGTGCGGAGGCAACCGGAAGTACGGCAAGAGTGGCGGAGATAAGGGGGAGTAACATGCAAAATCCACTTCCATCATATTTTTTTCAAGGTCACCAATCTGAAATCATTGATTTACCCTCTCGCATAACGCGTCTATAAAAGTATAACTTCAAAAAAAAATACAAGTCCCACAGATGCGAATAAGTATAAGTCCTAACTACCAAAAATTTCATTTTCATTTTGAAATTTATGCACTTCGAGAAATTTACAGTTGATGCAAATGGTTAAGAAATGTATTTTTTTTTTTTTTTCAAACATTGAAAAATACACAAACTAATGAAACGCAACAAGATCATATCAACTACAGAAAATGTTAATTTTGATTGCGAAATTTTTTGCGTTTCAAGGGATTTTATGTTGATTAAAATTGTAAAAAAATTAATGTTCTTTGCATTTAATATTTATAGGTATCGTTAGTGTGAAAAGATAGAAGTTCCGACCGCTAAGGTTTTCAAGATTTCCATAGTGAAATTTGTGCATTTCGAGGAGTTTGACGTTAAACAATACGGTCCATATTAGATATTTTTTTCTCAGTTCGTATATTGGTATATTGGAAATATAGTTACAACGAAAAAAGACAAGTCCTCATAGCGCGAAAAATTACAAGTTCCGACAACCAAAGATCATCGGAATCTATGATTTGTGCAAAAATTCAACCTTATCAGATGTCAGGAAGTGGTCGAAAACTCAATAGCCGGATTTCATTCTCGACATACATGTCTGTATTGTTACGTAGGATTCTAAAGGTTCGGGGTGCTTAATAACAACGTGGCAGTTAAATTTAATCAATCACTTTATTGCTATATTCCTTGAGGGAAGGCGCTTTGCGGTCCCGAGTTACTTATTGCGACTATCCTCCTTCTAGTCCCGACGCTCAAGAGCCCTGTGGCCACTGCTGTGGGCCTTTTTATGCTGTCTCTTCCCCCACTTGTGCTCCTTCCTAATACTAATAGCTGAAGCCCACCCCATGTAGTATGTTCCATACTGTACGTGACACGTCCGAGGCCGCTTCGTTTTCGCCCTCGACAACATTTTTTTCTGTGCCACTTCGGGAATGATTGTTTACTTAGTGTCTTATCATGTTGCTCGTGTTGTAATGTATACTAATCATATAAGAAAATTTAATGAGGTGTTCCTATGAACATCCTCGTTAATTTTTCTTTTACAGGCTTTGATTAGTTTTCCGCAAGTTTATAATTGTGTTATTACACATATTGTTCGTGTTTTCGCTCTTCCCTCTTACATAATAAATTGATAAACATGCCCTTGTGGGTCCTACTTTCATTGATGATTATTCAATTACCATTTATTGTTTATTATCTAATTTAATATTTACTTATTTACTTACATATTTTTTTCTGAGTTGTTTCATACATATTCATTTTCCTCATTATGATTATTATTTTCCTTCTTTTGGTTTTATTTTACTCACAACTTTTTTTTTGTGTATTCACTTTCTTTTTTTTTTATTTCCTTTTTTTTTGTGTTATACCATATTCATTACATTCCACGCAGTGTCTTCCACACAACATGACAAAAATCTTTTCATTTTTTATTTTATTATCATCATTATTACATACCTATCCTTTTTTTTTTTTTTTTTTTTTTTATTTTTTTTTTTTTTATTTTTTTTTATCCATTTAACGCATTATTGAACCAAAAGGTATATCAACCGTTCTTACTTACGTGTCTACTTACTATTTTCTTTTGTTATTTATTTACTTATTTTTTTTTTCTTACCTATGGATTTTTTTTTTTTTTTTTTTTTTTTTACTAGACATCATCAATGCTTAGGTATTAAGGCTCTACTTTTAACTTAGCTAAAGTTTGTTTGTTTCTTATGGTAACTGTTTGTTACTGCCCGTCAGTTGATCTTCTTGTCACCGCTCACCCCGTACTTGGATAAGTATTGGCTGTAGTGCCATAGAATTCCCCGAATTTTCATTTCTTGCGACGTTGTATCTGGTTCTGCTTCCTGCAAACATTCTAGATAAGTTTAGTATTAGTGGGGCCCGCCATTTTAAAATCCCGACCGATCCTGCAACCGCCCCCAACGCTATTTCAGCTGCTAACCATGCGTATTCCTTCCAGTTAAAAAATTCCTCTTTTGCCTGTACTAATTCATGTGTACGTTGTACTATGTCTATCAGTTTAGTACCTGTCGTCAACATATCCTCCGGTCCATGTTCTTGCTTACCAAGCTCCTGTAACCCATCCCTCTTTACTACCATCTTTATTTGTTCCAATATCTCATCTACTTTTACCCCTTTTATTTTCCGCGCGATTTCTTTCAGATTTAAATTTGAGCTCTTAAACTTAATTATCTGGTTCTCGCCCTCCTCCTAACTCGGATCCAATCTCGTCTCCAATGTTTGGGTTGTGCAATCTTTCGCTATGTCTATTACTCCTGCCTTTATTACTTTAAATGTTTTGTGCTTGGTGTGATCGCATTGTACGTGTATCTTTTCCTCTTCCGTGGTGCTGAACGCATGTTGATTCTTCGCGTGAAGACGTGTCCAATATGTGCCCTTTAATTTAGCTAGTACTATCGGGCACTCTTCCGGTTTCTTTACAGTTTCTTCTAGTATCAGCCGTATCTCACAAGGGTGGTCCTCCTCCACTTCCTGTGTCGGCTCCATTCGTGTACACACACTTACCTTTTTCAACTTCTTGCATTGTTCCACTGTCTCCCGCGCTACTGGTGCAAATCTTTTTTCGCTCGTGCCAGCCGCAATGTACTCATATGTTGGTTGGAGATAAGCGACGACGTTCGTCATATTTAATCCCTCCTGTTCTACCGACAACGGTGATATTCTTAAAAGGTCTAGACTCTCTCTTGTTACCAGCGGTATTTTGACATAATGCTATCAAAATCTAAATTCTATCAAGCGCTATCGTTGCTATCTTTGATATTTCTGCTATTTCTTCCCCCGTCGTGTTTCTTTCTCCCGGAAATCTAAGGTCTGGTCTAAATTGTTCTGCTAATATTTCTGCTTCTGCTATCACATCTAGCGCTGCTTCCGGCAGGTATGACACGCCTCGACTCGCTAAATATATGATATCCGTCGCTGTCTCAAATTTAGCTACGAGTTCTTCGGTCAATTTGTCGAATCTTTCTACTATTCCTGATACACTGTCGTATCCGTCTATAAGTTCCGTGAATATTTTCAATCCTTCTTCTGTTACCTTTCCTGCTTCGTCTTCAAATCTCTTTATAGCTTGGAGAACCTGCTCGTGATTACCGAACGTTGAAATCCTCATTTGTTCTTTTAAGTACCTTGTAGTGTCAGTCGTGTGCGTCAGGTTCGACTTCACTAGCTCCTGTATTTTCTCCTTATCTGCCTCTGCTATTTGTCCCTGGAGTGTCTGTACCGTTTTGATCTGATTATCATCGACTTTTTGGCCTACTACTGCCCTGTACGCCGTTTCCATTCTTAGTAAGGCTCCTCGGACTCTTTCAGTAGCCCGTTCTACCTGCGCTTCACATTCATCCCTCTTCCTTATAGTTACCCTACATTTCCATTTCGTTTGTCGGCTTGCTTTTAGAAATGCCTCTGTCTGTTGGGTCATCTGATTCCAATCTACATACCATATTATCTTCCATGTCGACGCGACTGATTGAATTGGACCCAGATTTTCTACTAGTGTCCCCGGATTTCTTTCGATTTGCTCTATCTCCCCCAGTTGTCCTCCTACCAGCGTGGTTTCACCCCTAAAACATAAAATAGTTATCCTTTTTCCCGTTCTCACTCCCATTTATCGTAAGCTCCTAGGTCCCTAGGTTACCTTTGATGAAGGAAAGAGAGAACAACTACGAGAGAGAGAGAAAACATTCTACCTTCCGTCTTATTTTATTCTTATTTCTTTATTTTTATTTTGTTTTAACGTTCTGTGTAAATACAAATGCCCCTGCCATACAATTCGTTACACATATTTTCCTAATAATTATTAAATGCAATCTAGTATTAGGGCTGGACTGGTTACTACGGTAAGTAGCGAGTGTGGCTCCGTCTTTACATTCAGGGTGTATCGTTGCATATAATATTAATGTTATACTTATGTACATCTATATTTGTTACACCATGTATGTGTATGCTATAAACATAAGGTACATAATAGTCTTATTCCTTACTAGGCTACGTTACATGCATTCACTCATTCGGTTAATTCCCAGCGGAGGCGAGTGTGGATATGAGAGGGAAAAGACAAAAGGGGAAAATTTTATTGCTCTATATTATAAACTTTTATTTTCTGACTCTGTATGCTACGTTATTCTTATTTCTTCCTTATTTCCCTTTCCTTCAAGTGACTCACCTAAGGTTGGAAGGGATTTACATAGGTGTATGAATCTGCGTTTGCTTTTCCAACGTTGCTGCTGAGTCCGTGTATTCTACGTCTCCTTATGTGCACGATCTCTGCAGTTAACTTCGACAGTCATGGCCGATTTCAGCCAATTTTTTCATCGACTTCTTGGGTTTGTCCGGTTGCCTTTAGGTGACTCGCGATCCACGCGCTTCGTTGTCGCCAGTGGCGGTGCGTGTGGGTTACTGTTGGGGGCTGTTCTCCACGAGGAAGCCGCGTGCGCTGTGCCAGGTTGCCAAAGCGTAAGTATGAAAGCGAAGTTTTTTTTTTTTTTTTTTTTTAAGTGTTTCATTTATTGGGTTGTAGGTTACGCGACTGTGTGCGTGCCGGGATGTCCCCGCTGTATGACGGCCCCCTGGGCAAAACATTATTGTGCTCAGCGGGCCGACCGCGCTAGCGCCAATATATTGTGGGCAGCATGGTTCGGTACATGCTCTTGGCCTTCGTCATATTTTTTATTCTTATGGCTTCTTTATTTTTCCTAATGCAATTCTCTTTTTTTTTTTTTATTTAGCTTGCGGTGCGACTGATAGTCGATCCCTACGCCTTCAACGGTGTCCCCGGTTCTTTTACTGTTACCAGGATGGCCTTCCGGCGCGTTGCCACTGCCAACCTTGCGCTAACCCTATCGAGGATGGGTAGGGTCTTGCGAGGTGCGATGCCCTTCGGGGTCTCCATTCCTCGTGGTTGTGCAGGAGGAGAAGAAGGCGCCCGTCCCCTATTTTACTGGGAAGGTGTTGTGGCTGCACTGCCCCACCTTGGTAGGGGGGGCTTTCTACTCTCTGGCCGTCGGCTGTAGCTGTCACGGTAACATCCTGGTGCTAGTGGTGGACGTCCTCCTGGAAGGCGCCGCCAACTATCCTCTCGATCACCGACCGGTTATCCAGGTAATTTTTTTTTTTTTATTTTTTTTTTATTTCTTGTTCCTTATTTCGATTTGTTTATTTATTTCTTTATTTAATTCGTCTTTTCCTTCTTTTTTTTTGCTATTAGGTGCAACGTTCTGCCAGCGGATGCCTTGTCCCTTCCACGCTGATCGCTGCTACCACTGATTCTCAGCCCAGCGTCGCCGACTGCCTTCAGCGGTTGCAAACGCTGCAGCTGGGGGAGGGTTCTAACGGGACTTCTCGAAGGAGTGGTTTGGGTCATGGCTGGCGGCGAAAAAAGGAGGGGGTAAGCCACTCGTGTGGTTGTTGTAAGGGCTGTGGCTCCCATTAGTTTAAATAAGGAAAAATAAAAAAATAAAATTTTTCAAATACAGTGTTTTCATCCTTTTATTATTTCCCTTTCATAAACACACTTGTGATTTTTTTTTGCATCGCGTACACGCGCATTCATATATATATTTATAAATATGTGTAAATACACACATACACACACACACACACACACACACACACATATATATAACGCGCTTTGAGAGAGAACCACACGCGTAACTCTCCCGCTGTCGTTAGAGTTTTGTATTTCCCTTTACATGTGGATTTCCCTATGCGCTCTGAAATGTTAACTTAATTCATATATTAGTACGTATGTATACATGCTACTACGTTTGCTCATGCATATGTTCGGGTGCGACTTTCCCTCGCTGACCTTTATCTAATGCCGTTCAATTTTCGTGTCTTTCGTTTTTTGCGTATGTGTTCTAAGTGTACACTTATGTGTTAATTGTATCAACATGGTTTTAACGCTACTTAGATAGAGCCACACGCACTTTTTACCCACCTCTCATACATCGTTCATGTAAAGAGTAACAAAGGGAATAAAAATAGAATACCACTTTATTATACACGTTATTTATTCATTCCCTCTCATTGATATGATTGTTATTATTATTGTTATATTGCATGTTTCTCTCCTCTCCTTAATTCCTCAGTCTGTGCTAATTTTGAACGTAATGTATTTCCTTTCGTTACGTGTCTCCTTCCGTATGCCTGTATTTAATGAATATTCGCGGCGCGTCCGGGGGCCGCGAAAGAAAAGGAGTTCTCGAGAGAAGTGGTATTTATTTTCACGTCTATTTCTACCCCCTATTCATCTATAATGCTATTATTCGTAAGTAACTATTGGGGTGGGGAGCAAGTTGCCGCTTGGTCCCTTTCACTTTTCTTCTTCTCCTCTTCTTATCATCTCATCTCTCAGACACGGAGATTTCAATACACAAGCTTTTTTTATTTTGTCCACATGTGAGACCCGTATTTCTTCATTTCTCTGTAACTTCACATTATGGTTTCTGTAATCTATGCCGACTATTTCGTAAGGGCCCTCGTATTGGTCATCAAATTTCCCTTTAGATGGCTCTTTTAGTACATACACCATCTCACCTTCCATAAAAAAATTCGTGTTCAGCGCCCTATCATAATAGTACTTTAATCTGTATTTGTTCTGTGTTTGGGTCATTGCTGCCAATGATCGTAATTGCGCGAGTGTCCCCGTCATTTGCAGCAGTAACTCTGTATATGTTTGACCCACCTCTGGCTTCTTGAAGCTTGATGGGAGTTTTGCCTGTTGACCAAATATAAGCTCGTAGGGTGTGTAGCCTATACTCTCGTGTTCCGACGTATTGTAAGCGAGCATACACAACGGCAATAGTTCGTCCCATTTTTCGGTCTCGCTAATGTAGGCTTTTAAGCATTTTGTTAGAACGTGGTGAATGCGTTCAATTGCCCCGTTGCTCTGAGGATGAAATGCCGTGCTCCCAAGTTTTTCAATTTTGAATAATCGCGTAAACTCGTCCATCGTTTTGTTCATAAAATGCGTTCCTCGGTCTGATAACAATTTTTCTGGCGCTCCAAAGTATGCTAAAAATTTATTCGTTAAGGCTCTTACCGTTTCTTCAGCTGTTGCTCTTTGTACCGGTATTAATACAATAAACTTGGTTAGCCAATCCTGTATTGACAGGATATGTGTATAGCCGTTTGTTGAAGGCTTATTAATTGGTTCGTAATAGTCAATCGAGATTTTTTCAAACGGTCTGCTGGGCGTATCTGTAACGAGCATAGCTTGCTTCGTTTTTACACGCACTAGTTTCTTAGTCTGACATAACCTGCATCCAAGTATAAATTGCCTTACATCGGCCCTCATGTTCCTCCAATAATAGTCCCTTGCTATCTTATTGTAGGTTTTATTCATTCCTTCATGACCCCCGATTGTTGATTCGTGATACTCCTTAATAACCTTATATCTTTGATCCACTGGTGGTATAACTAAGGTGTTCATGTAAAAGGTCGCTGCGACCTTGAGGTTTTTGAAAGTTTCCTCAAATTGTTCCCCGAAGTAGATCCATTGGCTCATGTTGAGTATTGCCAAGTCACAAATCACGCCTATAGACTTTATTTTATTTATCATTACTAGTGCCTTGAGTGACGTAATGCATTTCTTGATGTCCGATTTTATCGCCGTATCTTCAAAATGCGATTTAATGTACATTCGCATTACCGCGACTTTTCTCACATTTGCTCTCATGACGTCACCAACCATCTTTTTTTCATTATTTAGGGCTATTAGATCTATGTATCTGCGCTCATACAGGGCGTCTATTGTTTTCGTATCAGGCACGCTTTCTGTTATCGTCGCGAAGACTAGGTTATCTAGATAATGAAATAAGTGATCCTTTGTCCGATGCATTCTTTGGAAT
The DNA here is from genome assembly GCF_036245765.1 of Copidosoma floridanum. NCBI lineage: Eukaryota > Metazoa > Arthropoda > Insecta > Hymenoptera > Encyrtidae > Copidosoma > Copidosoma floridanum. Next base: position 25,560,061 of record NW_028321907.1, read on the forward strand.
GGTTGTCTGTTTTTTTTCCTAGTACCCACGGTGGTTTTTCATGTGGTAATCGTGTCCTGCATACTCTGTACTTTTTTAGCTGTGGGAGGTTAGATAATACTTTTCTTTGAAGGTCTGCTTTCTCTGGTTCGCTTTTCGACTCCAGTCTGGCCTTGTTTTAACCAGCCCCTTCTTCACTCTCATTGTTTAGTAATTCTGAACTACTTGAAGAGTCGGGGGGTGGTGGTGGATCAGGTGGGGGCGTGTCCCCATCTTCATAAACGTCCTCATTCATGGAGTCACTTTTATTACGCTCTATTTCTTTAACTCCTTCCTCTTTTCCTTTCCATGATTCGTTTACTTCACTTTTCCAATTTATATTGGCGCCTGATTTGTCACTTACCCGCGATTCCCTTTCCACCGGGCTTTGTTCCTCCTTGCGATGCCTGGTTGCGGCAACGAGTGGCCTAAAGTGGTTGTTGAGGAGATTTAAGTGTAGATATTCTTCATTGGCATTAATCGTGAAACTTTCGAAAATTTCACACTTTTTTCCCCTCTTAGTGCCCTGTAGATGTATACAAATATTCTTCCTAAACTCTTGTGCGAACAACAATATGCAATCATCATTACCATATTCTGTATTAGACTGCAGGATTTTTTCTACCTCCTCCGGGTCAACACACATATTTTTCCACTTCAAACATTGCAGTACATCCCGGAGTTCTCGCGCCGTCAATTGCAAGTCACAGGAAAAAATAAGAGAGTCGAATAAGCAATTACCTGGTATTTCTACCGGAAGTTCTTCGATAAGTTTTAAATTTTTATTCGACTCCATGCACTTTTGTTCTAAATTCCGTTTGGCTACATTTCCGCCTCCTGTTTTACTTTAAAGCTTATTACCTTCATCGGTATAATCGTCCGTTACCCCTCTTATTCTTTCATTCCCCGATGGGTTTCCATTTATCTGTGGTGATCCACGCGAAGTTTCTGCCTCGCTAAAGAATTTCTCTTTATCCCCTGAGCCCGTTCTCTCCTTCGAGGGCTGTTAAGATATGTTTGTATCATTATCTGTACTTACCGTCCGATCGCTCAGAAGTCGATCGGTGATAATATCGGATTCCCAAGCGTCTTTTCTGATTCCCGGCTTGCCTTTAAAGTCTCGGCGCTTAACATCTAGTCTAACTTTCGCTTGGAAGTTATTTATTGAGTCATTAAGTAACGATCCGATCTTTTTGTTTACTTTCGTCCTTTTTTCTGGACTTTCTTTCGTCTGTGTACCCCGTCGTGATTTATTCATTTGCTTCTCGCTTACACTCTCACTAGACGGTCTGCTTTGAGCCCCTTCCTTCGGCGTCGGTCGGTCCCCTTCGACCGTATTTGGTATTTTCTGTTGCTGCTTGTTACTCTCTTGGAGCACACTTTGCGCGTAAGCTTATGCCCATCGGTCATTCTCCTTCTCTCCTTTGTTCGCATTTCTGCTTGACATACCTGTATCCGAACTCATCATCTCTATGGTATCTATAGGGTCAAGCATTCTTTCTCTCCTTCCGATCAACTCTGTAACCAGGCCTGCTTGTGCCTGCTGGTGTCCCCCGTGCTTATCATTATTCGCATTTATGTCTATGATCTCTGTACCTACAGTTTTTTCTTCCTCTTTACCTTCCTCATTCGCTAGGCTAGCTGCGGCTAGTTGGAATCCCCAATGTTTTACCGGCTCGGATTTTCCTTTTAAGGCCACCAGTGAGTCACAGTTCGCTATGATAATCTCCTTCGACACAGTTTCTATTTGCGGTGTTACTGAATAATTTGTCGGGTGCCTATGTAGCGTATCCAATTGTCTTTTGCGATTTTTTCGTTGCATCTTCGGTTTTATTTCTAGTTCTAAATACGGTGTGCTTGTTATTCCCACCCCTTTTTTCAAATTTTCTTCTTTGCACATGTAAGCTAATTTATCCTCAGTCGGACCCTGTGATAGGATTTGTTCTTCACCATTGTTTAAGGATCCAATTTGAATATTTTTCCTCTTATTCTCTTCTGCGATATGTACTATCTGTTTACGCGGCCTGCCTCTTTTTCCTTGTTTCTTACGTGGTTCTGCTCTTTTACTCTCTATATTTTCATTCGCCATCGGCCACTCTGATTCTGAATCTGCGTCATTGTGTTCATTGACCGTCAACTCATCTGAGTTATTCGTCTTGCGAGGCTTTTTCCTTTCTACCTTTTTGTTCAACTCGTCTGAATCGGATATTTCTATCTGCCATTTCTTATCCTTTCTTATTATGTTTCTCTCTCTTCTTGTCCGCATTTTGAATATTCGTGCTGGTGGCGCATTTATGTCACCATGACCATATCTCTCCGGTTCCGAAAACGCTGTTTTATGAGCATCGTCTTCATGTATTTCGACTTGAAAAAATCCCTGCTTCAAGTCTACCACTGTAATATAGCGTGCTGTCGCCAGATGTTCCAGTATATCACTCTGGAAGGGAAGTGGATGACAACTGCCCAATGTTATCTCGTTAAGTTGCCTGGAATCCGTTACTTCCCGCTAGCGCTTTTCGCCATCTGGTCCTGCGTTTTTAGGTACGATCCACATGTTTGAGCTGTACGGTGACTCTGAAGGCTCTATTATGCCTTGTTCGAGTAATTTGTTAATTTCAACTTTCATTTGCTCTCTCACAGCTGGCGGATATCTATACCGCTTCGTTACTATCGGTTTATCCGTAGTCGTGTTTATTTTATGTTTTAAAAGATTTGTCGCTTTCAGTTGCTTCCCGTCGAGTCCAAAAACGTACGGGTCAACCTCTATAAGCCCTTGCACATGTTTTTTCTCTTCTTTGTTGTACCCCGATATGTCGACTTACTCCATTATTTTGTCGACTCGCGCTTTCCTGCAACTTAGGACGTCTGTTTTAATGTTTTCCTTAAGTATTTGAGTATTCTCGTTGTCACGGCCATCCTTGTCACAACCCTCGTTTCCCACGATATTTTTCTTCGTACATGTGCAGCTGGCGTCGTTGCTTATCTCATTGCCTTGTTTTTTATTCTCTTCAGGGTTTTCAGTTTCTCTAAACATCCGTACAAAGGCTCTTTCTAATGCTTCTACGTCATCCCCATTGACGTCCGATGAGTCAGCTTTCTTCGTCGTCTCACACTCTAAAAGGTCCACCACTGGGACTGGTACATTTATTATTTCATTTGATATATTTAGACATTCGGCATACACCCTACCATTATTGTTTGTTGCGATAAAATTACCGAACAAAATACCTTCTGTTAGCTTTTGTAGTGGGACCCAGCCCACTTTAATTTTCCTGTGCGACTCTTTTATATACGCATATATAACTTGCCTCGTTTTCGGCACAATTTCAAAACTTTCTGATTCTCGTAGCGGAATCCTCCTTCCATTCAACTTAAGTGTGTTGTCTTCGGCATTTATCTGACCGTTATAAAACTTAAAAATATCCCATCCTATGATTCCTTCCACCTCTATAGGAAAGTCATGGGGGACTACGTGTAGGGTACACATAAAGTTTTCTAGGGGTAATCTTATAGATCCCAAAGTTTGGCGAGCTCCGTGCGTTACGCCTTTTATTTTTAATTTTTCCCTACCATTTACCGCTACTCCAATATCGAGACAATTCTCTTTAATTATTGAAATTTCCGCGCCCGTATCGGCATAAAATGTCGCACCTTTGTTTATATAAGGGCTTTTTAGAATTACTGTAGTTGGTGTATATTCTACTTTCGATAAATTTATTTTCACTGTGCGAGATAGCTGCTGCTCATCTTTTTCTTCAGCCTTAGAATTTTCACGCGTCGTGACATAAGTCTCCGATACCTTATGCTTGTCATTATCCATACCCTCCTCTAACACTCCTAACTTCCTCTCATAAATTCCTTTATTTATTGCTTTGTTATGCCCGATGATTGGGGATCGCGTTGAACATCCTGCGAGTTGAAATTCCCGGTTTTCGAGCTGTTTACCCTCGCACTTTGACTATTAATATTATCTCTCCTTTAATCATCCATGCGATTATCCTGATTGGAGTATTGGTTATTTCGCCGGTCCCGATAATCGTCCTTCCTGTGGTCATATCTATTATAATTATGACCTACTTTTCTGTCATTGTAACTATTTCCATCATAATTATTACTGTTATTATTATTGTTATAATAATTATTACTATTGTAGTTATATTTTCTTCCCTGGTAGCGATTCCCTTGGTTGTAAGGCGTTTACCATGATTCCCTTGTTGTCGATCAAAAATTTTATCGTTTCCATACCGACGGTGATAATTATTATACGCTACCTTCCTATCATACCATCCTTCTTCTTCTATTGTTTTTTTTTTGGTTCTTCGTCAACGTTAGGATTTTTTATTATTCCTTTTTTTGCATCTTGCCACAATTTTTCACATCCACTAGTAGAATGGGTGCCGTGCTCTCGACAATACGAACAGTTTTTACATCAGCCACACCGTCCCACTCGTCCGTATCTGACTTCCCCACGGGTGCGTCGCTACCGATAAGGCCCACCATGGCGTCATACCGTCTCTCGGCGTTATTTGCTCTCAATCTGCTCTTTTGCACTATCATTGAGCGGCGGAGGCTTAATTCATTATCTACAGGAATGGCAGCTTCAATAGCCTCCTCTAGCGTTTTTGGTTGGAACCCTGTGACGTTCCAGTTATACGGTGCCTTTAATCCGTACAGAAACTGCCTCACTGCTTCACTGTCTGATCTCTTTTTCGACGCGTCTTTCTCGGCCCGCGTCGAGTATGGGTTCGCCTCATGTGCCATCATGATTTCATTGTGTAGTCGCTGGACTCGCCCGCAATATTCCATAATTGATTCGTTATTCCATTGCGTGACAGTTTTAAGCTCCGCTGCAAGTGTCTCTATTCCTCCTATTTTATTGAATCTTCGTGATAGAGCCGACAGAAGCTCGTCAATCGAGTTAAATAACGATAATCGCGTGCAGAATTGATCGTCCGCTATGCCTCGCAATTTATTTCCCAAAAGTCCTATAAAATATTTTTCATACTGGGCAGGTATTGTTCCCTTTATCATCCTTACCATTTGCTCAAATAAGGGGAACTGCACGGGGTCTCCATTATACAGTGGTATATCATTTACTGCGTTGTTTAGGTAGCCTAATATATTAAGATTCGAGCCTAAGGCTAACGGTACCCCTGTTTGTTGCCTATTACTAGGAAAAAATTGCATGGTTTGATGCTGAGGGTTATCGCGTATGTTACTTTGTGCCCTTTGAAAAGATTCTGCCTGATTATTTATCGGCAGCTCGGTTGGTCGGTCACATGCAGGGAAAAAGTATTCTGTATTTGTATACACGTCATTATGATTTTCTTCGTATCTAATCCTCAGCCTATCTGTCCTATTGTTTGATGTATAGTAGTTATAATTTTTGTCATTTGAATGCAGAGGTGGCCAATCGCAGAATGGTATAAAAGGTTCTTCACTGTTTTTAATTTCTTGTTCTCGCCGTTTGGTATACTTTTCGTGCCAACTCGTTTTGCCTAGCCCTTCCACGCCTAATTGATCACGTTTTTTGTCCACCCCTATGTTCTCCTTAATCGCATTCTCTTTGAATTCTGATTTTTCTGGTGCAATTTCCAACATCTCTATTTCTGCTGTTTCATTCGTTGGCTCTGCTAATTTTGTATCAGGATTTTTCTTAAATGAAATTTTTGGTTTTATATTTATAAATATCCTTAACATAAGAACTTGATTTTTCTTATCCATCTTCTCATAGAGTGCATACGATTCGGGGTCGTGTTCAAGCATAACCGTTATTGTATCTGAATCTTCCTGTGTCATGGAAAAAATTTCGCTTAAACCATTAAACCATCCCTACCGTCATCAATCTTTTCCCCGTAGTCGGACATCATTATTTCTTTCCCCTTTTTTTTTATATTAGAGTGATGTAAGCTTAATTATATTAGTTGATTTCAGTCCACGCACGAAAAAATAATAGAGAAAAAAGGATCCCTATTTTATTTCCGATTTTGTATTTCTATCTCACTGGCTTCTAAAACGAGCGGAACTAGCCGTATTCGGGTTAAGTATTATTTTATTTTGTACGTCGTTTCCTTAGCTAAAAACCCCGAGGGACAATAAGTACATATATTTGGGAGGATAAAAAGAATTATTACTTACTCTGACAGAAGGCACAAGACGATGAGCGCCAATATATACTTCAAGTCATCCTCTTTACGATGGTTTCTTTTGAAACTGGATGTTGACTCTTGTCCTTTCTTACTCGATAGCAGCTGCAGGTGACTGCCTTAAATTTTCTGTGCCTGTTGTTGCACTGCACTATGTGTGCTTCCCGATTGTTGCCCGAAAATTCCGAAATATCACGTGTAAAAAAAAAAATTTTTATTTTGCGACAAAACCTACCCACACTTAGCACCAAAACTGTTACGTAGGATTCTAAAGGTTCGGGGTGCTTAATAACAACGTGGCAGTTAAATTCAATCAATCACTTTATTGCTATATTCCTTGAGGGAAGGCGCTTTGCGGTCCCGAGTTACTTATTGCGACTATCCTCCTTCTAGTCCCGACGCTCAAGAGCCCTGTGGCCACTGCTGCGGGCCTATTTATGCTGTCTCTTCCCCCACTTGTGCTCCTTCCTAATACTAATAGCTGAAGCCCACCCCACGTAGTATGTTCCATACTGTACGTGATAGTATACATACGTATGAATAGAATTTCAATCGTGAGAGCAATTTAAAAAAAGCAAAAACAATGTGAAAAGTAATTTGTCATTTTTTGTCGGACCCTATATTAAATTTTAATTGATAACCCATTGTTACTAAATTCTACCTGTTTTTTTTTTTTTATTTGATTCAAATGCCGTGTGTGTAATAAAGTTTAAGGTAAATCCGGCAATCTTGTCAGCCGCCACATTAAATTTTGAGTTATTAAATATGTTTTTTAAGTACTTTTTCCTCAGCTTTCCGATAAAATCATCAAAATTGCAAAAAAAAAATTTCATAACCTCGAAAAATGAAAAACGTAAGAAAAAAGCGTTATATCTTAAAAAGTTTATTTTTTAGGGCTCAAATCGACAGATCAATTTTCAAGAAGGTGTTTTTTATTTTTCAAATATAAAACTTTGAATTTTGTGTTTTATTGTAACAGTGGTTAAAAAAAAGCCGCTTTTACAGGCGTCTGCTAGTTGCATATTTATTCTTATGTATATGTTTTTCTGCAACCAGACAAAGTTTGTTAATATTTAATAAATAATATGTTTTACATGCAGCATGTCATAATGCGATATTAATTTTCCATTTGCAAACAAATAAATAGCAGTTTTTTGTAAAGCCGGACCCAGCTCATTGTGTATATCATTGCTGCAATAAAACACAAATTTTAAGGTTTTATATTTGAAAAAAAAAAATAATACCTTTTTGAAAATTGCCGATGTAATAAGACCTGATCTTCTAATTGGAGTCATAAAAAAAAAAAAAAAAAAAATTGACTTTTTGAGAAATATCGCTTTGAATTTTTTTTTTTTTTTTTTTTTTTTTTTTTTTTTTTTCATTTTTTGAGTGTATGATATTTTCATTTGCAATTCTGATAATTTTATCGGAAAGCTGAAAAAAAAATACACCGAACCAGTATTTTTAGTATTTTTTTTAGTACTTTACATAATAGTATAGATTGACTGAAAGTAGGTGTTTTAGAGGTTGCGCTACTGTGTGTGAGTTGACGCGAAACGCCTCTATAGAGCTTATTGTTTTAAACTTGTTGTGCCCTTTTATTTCATGTATATATTTATTGTGTTTAATTTTCTCAGACGGAACTTCTTATTATTGAGGTTGGCAAATATAATACTTTTGGACAATTGAAATTAACTTTAAGTTACCCTAAGCGCAAGCATTCACAATGAAAATAAATACTTTTGGTTGTTCAAACTTGTAATTTTCCACGCTGTAGGGAGATGTCTTTTTTTGCTGTAACGATAATTGCAATTTACAATGTGGGAAAAAAAATTTCTCCTATGGACCGTATTATTTAACGTCGAGTTTCTCGAAATGTACAAACTTTACAATGAAAGTCTTGATCTTTTGCTGTTGGAATATACATATTTTTTCACGCTAACGATACTTATAATAATTAAATGCCAAAAAAAAATTTTTTTAACTATTTCAATGAACATAAGATCCTTTGAACTGCAAAAAATTTCGTAATGAAAGTTAATATTTTCTGTAGTTGGAACTTGTATTTTTTCGCTCCAACGGAATACACATTTTTCAATGTTCGAAAAAAAAAAAATAGTACATTTCACCACCAGTCGTGAGTATAAATTTTTTGCTTCCTTCGTTAAAAATCTACGTCTTTAACTTGATTTCATCAGTGGCAAAAGTGCAACATAAACTTACTATTACAAATATTGAATTAACTGGGTAAGGAGGTGCTTCGCGAGAACGATCAAAAACTTGGAACCTTAAAGACTTTTATTTAAGATACTTATTTATAAGGCAAAGACGCGTGTGTGTTCCCGATTAATTGCCCGATCTCTGACTCGAGTGTCTATCTAATCCGCTTCTTCTCTCCGTTCTTTCTGTCTGTCCGAGTCTTCTCTCCGTTCTGCCTGTCTGTCCGAGTCTTCTCTTCGTTCTGCCGGTCTGTCCGAGTCTTCTCTTCGTTCTCCCGATTTGTAAGCTTGGCGGGCCTTATATTACCTCGTTCTCCTCCCGTCGGTATCCTCTTGATAAGGTAGCTTCGTGGTCACCAGGGGGAGTTAGTATGATATGCCTAGCATATCGTACGTAACACGTCCGAGGCCGCGACGTCGTCGCCCTCGACGACGCTGGCTTTCTGATGTTTACGGTACTGAGCCTGTGGATTTGTTGCGAGTGTGCGTGTGTGTGCTGTATTGTATTCTGTTGTTTGTGTTGTTTATTTAGTTTAGTATCCTACACTCATTCTTCCATTCTTTTAGAGAACTGCTGTTCCCTTTACATTAATATTTTTGCTCTCACAATCATTCAGTCTCCTATCATCGTGTGCTGAGTGTATAACAATATTGTTTTTGTATGCACTTTGCCTTACATTACAATTATATATGAAATTTCTGCGAAGCGGGCTTCTGTTTACGACTACTTTACATGAAGTGTGGTTTTACAATGTGGTTTTTTTTTTTTTTTTTTTTTTTTTTTTTTTTTTTTTTTATACTTTCACTTGCGCTTATTTATCAAAAAAGAGAAAAAAAAAAATTCCGTACAACCTTATCATCAACAGAAAAAAAATTTTTATTGTCCTATGGACTGCGCCCTCCGATATAGTCGAGCGACTCCCGGCGCTCATCCCCGAGGCTCACGAATTCTAATTTTGTATCTCGGTCACCGACAATTCTAGTATCCGTCTAGAGGATTGCAGTAGCCTTTCTGTTCTGAGTTCTACTGTCGGTGTGGTTTGAATTACTGCCGATTCTCGTGCTTCTTCTTGAACCTTTTGTTTTCCTGTGAACATTCTATAACAAATCAGTAGTAGGGCCCCCCCGATGGAGAAGGCACTTATACATAAGAAAAAGAAGCCCCATGCCAAATTTATTAACCCTGTAATATATAAAGCTGTTAGCTATTAGTTGCCAACCCCGATTTCTGTGGTAAATACTTGTCCTAACACTACTTATACTTCATCTATAGGTATTTATATAAATGTATTACCGTATGTACCTTACCCTTTCTCTTATGTTTCCCCTTTATTTGGTTAGCGTTGAGCTGCGAGTGTGGCTCTCTCCTCACATATAAAGTATATAATAATAAACGTATATCTTTTAATCCTCTTTTTTTACTTTTTTTGTATAATTATTGTAATTTATTTTAGTGTCTTTGTCAATGTGGATATTTTTCTCTTAGTTAAAAAAATTATCCATCGTAAATATGTTTCATTACGTTATCTTTTATTTTGCATCGGCTCTACGTACGCATATAAGTCGCTTATTAAGTTTGTGAATAGTCGGATATAATATTATGCGCTCCATTTTGCCTGAGGGGTCATATAACATATTCAAGAACACTGTAGAGTCAAATAGTTTGACGATTGGTTGCCTTACATTTAACTAGTATTTTTTTTTTTGGTCAAGACAAGCTTGGAGGTATGAATTAAAAATAATTCATTTTCTGGCAGTGAAGTTTTGACCCGTATCGTACATATTTCTAATACTTTTCACCCATACATTTTTTTATTTAATGTTTCCCTCATACTCCTCTAATCTCTTTTCTTATGTGGTCAGATTTAGGAAAGGATTTATAAGGGTATTTTTTTTGTCAACAACCACTCTTGATGCCGTAGACGTATTTGCTGAGTTAGTTCGCTGCTTTTTCGATACTCTTTTTTTTTTTTTTTTTTTTTTTTTTTTTTTCTTACAACAACAAAGCTTTCATTTTTCCTCTCTAATGTCTAGAGAAAGTGTACTTTTTGAGATGTTTGCGTGGCGACTAAGTTCTCAAAGCTGAGCTTCAACTCTGCTTGCGTCACAGCGTGATTTTTTTTTTTTTTTTTTTTTTTTTTTTTGCGCTAGTAGAATCTCCGTGTGTGGTTCTTATGGATGCAATTTAATTTTTTCTTTTTTGCAAAAGCAGGAGCAGCTCGTGTACACTGCTGTGCAATGTCGTTATGTAAGTGACAGCTTATGTGATTGCAAGCGTCTTTTATTTTTTTTCAGTTAAGCATGCGGGTTGTAGATTTGTATGCCTTCTCTCCAATATCGACGACCCTGTTTGAATGAGGGTGGCCTAGTAACGTTGTCCTTCGATGGCCAAGTTCTCAGAAACACTGCCGCACACTGGGTGTGGTCGATTATTCCTCTCGATCGTCGAGCGGTGATCTGGGTGCATTATTTTTAGTCTCCCTTACATGAACGATTAAGTACTGGTCCATGTAGTTTTTGCAAAATTATGCTAACTTTAAGGTGGACAGTTTGACGAACGGGTTATTCGTTAATTTAGACATGGTAGTCAATTCTATATCCCGTTACAATTATGTGTGGCGTTTCAGGTGTTGTGATTATCAGTACATCATGATGGTAGGAGTGGGATTGTTTCTAATGGAGAACGATAGCAGGAAGTAAAAAGAGGAGGTTTAATCTCTCATACTCGACGTGGGCTCGTGGGCCTTTTCAAAAAATAGTTTTATTTTTCCTGAAATTGTTTTATTTATTTTATTATCATTCCTCCATGCTCCTCTCTACCTAACAATGATTGCTAAAATTTTAACTTTTTTTTATTTATTTTTTTAAATATTTTTTTTCAATAATGAAGTCAATTGGGTAATCAAGAATAAAATTATTTTAATTTACAAGTATATGTCAGCCTATACGTCTATTTCTTCCTTTTTATTTGTCTTTACCATCCATAATTTGTACATTTGGCCTGTGAGTTAATTCTACTCCTATTGAGTACGTCTACTCACTAGAGAGTGCCACACGCGCCCCTCATTCGCTTTGCTTTTTTTTCATTCACGTTACATCAACTTACAATTGATTAATATTATTAATGCTTTGTTCATGCGTACCTTCCCATTATAGTTGTTGTTTTTTTTGCAAATCTAAGTCTAACGTACATGAATATCTAGTTTGCGGCGCGTCCGGGGCCGCGAAAAAAAATTTTATCGTAAACCTAATTAATCCCACTCTTTTTGTCATATTTTCGCGCTGCGTCCGGGGGCCGCGAAAATTTTAGAAATCTGAATTTTTGTACGTATTTTTACGCGCAGTAATCACTTATTTCATATTTTCTTTTCGTATGATTTGTTGCTTACTCGCGGCTCGTCCGAGGGCCGCAAATTCATGAAAACTAACACTTGTCACTATATATATATGTATTATACACGTATGTTTCTGTTTATCCTGTCTTCCTATACAATATACTATGTCGGTATACTAGCTTTATTTTTCTTATATCCTGTATTTCTTGTGTCATTATTATTATTATTATTACTATCATTATTATTAATATTATTAATATTGATATAACTATCGTCGTTGTATTCTCTTCAGTCAATAGCTTACCGTTGCTTTAAGGATCCGGCGGGGGTGGTGGTTCAGGTGGGGGCCTTATGCGCTTTTCTTTGGGCTTCCACAAGTCAATCCTCATTCCCGGCCTTCCCTCTACATCTTGCATTTTCATGCCAATTATTACTAGAGCCCGTAATTCATCGGACCTTCTCTCTAATAAATCATGTATGTTCGGCTCTCCTTGTTTATTGGACTCGATTAGATTCCTTACATGTTCTTTTTCTTCCTTGTTGCAACCAGCTGTGTCTACGAGTTGCATTATTTTATCCACCCGTTTTTGTTTCTCTAGCTCCCCTTCGTTTTTTGTAAAAATTTCAATTTTTTTTCTTGTCATCTCTTTTTTCTTTATTAAATAATCTTATCATTGCTTCCCCCAAGCTTTTGACATTGTCCTCTTCAACGTTTTTTGAGTGTTTTCGATTCATTTCTTCGTACTTTAGCAGCTCTACTTCTGGAACAGGCACGTATTTTATTTCGTCACTCACATTAATACATTCTGCGACTATACTCCCATTTATATTTCTGGTAATAAAATTTCCAAATAATATTCCTTCCTCCATCTCTTGGAGGGGTATCCAACCATTTTCTAATTCATTTCTGTTTTTTGTTTGCGCATAAATTATTTGTCTCGATTTCGCAGGTATTTTGAAGCACTCCGGCTTCAACAGTGGTATCTCTACATCATCAAATTTAATCATATTCTCGGCGGCGCTTATCTGGCCCGGATATCTTTTAAAAGTATCCCACCCAATGATTCCTTCCGCGTCAATTGGGAAGTCATGGGGGAAAACATGTAATGTGCACTCCAATCCGTGCAATTGAGTCTGTACTGTGCCCAATGTTTTGCGTGCTCCGTGAGTCACGCCGATAATAGCTACTCGATACCTACTGTCTATCAGCATGTCTGTGCTAAGAACATTTTTCTTTATATTCAAAATCTCTGCGCCTGTATCCGCATGAAAATTCGCTTTTCCATTTTTTAACTGTGGTCCTTGTAACTGGACCGATGGTGGCCTATGCCCTGTTTTTGCTAAATTTATAGTTATTTTACGAGGCTGCTCTATTTCTTCGTCACCCTCTGAAAGCTCGGGTTCGTCATTCTCTATGTGTGTGTCTGGTGCCCTTATCTGATTACTCTTTTTGCGGGCCCTCCTGCCTTTTCTTGTGCGTTTTCCGCTCCGTTTTATCGGAATGGTATCCTGCTGTGCCGTATTACTTTCTATTTTTTCTTGCACTGTGTAAGTACTCGGACTGTCATTGTGCGTCTTCTTCTCTACTATCTCTTTCTCCGTCTTTTGCGGCCTCTCTCTCACACATTCTTCCTCACCGGACACACTTTTCTCTATCTCTTTCTCTAGTTGATGCCCGACGTTTGGGGAGCACGCCGAACATCTTGCGAGTTTAAAGCTGCCGGTACGTCCCTCCTATTGTCAGGGCCGTATGCGTTGTTTTCTCGATGCTGTGGGCCCCTATCCTGTGGCGGCTCTTGCCTAATTGGGTTCCTATTATAGTCGTCCCTACTGTCTTGATTTTTATAGTTGTTCCCATAATGGTGGAATGATTCTCTGTTGTTATTATTATACTGGTCACTGTAGCCGCGGTTGGTGTAATCATTACTCCCTGTAGGGTTGTAGTTATTATACCTGTTATTGTAATCATTCCTGTCATAGTAGTTGTTATTTCTATTATTGTAATTGTTATTTCTGTTATTGTAGTTATTATTCCTGTAATTGTAATTATTATTCCTGTTACGTTGTTCCGCTGGGCCATTATTATAGCCCCTGTTGTAATTATTGTGATTATTGTTATTAAAATTATCATTTTAACCCCTATAATCATAAGCATTTCTGTTGGTATGGGTATTATTCATGGGTTGGTTATTTCCCTCGTTTCGCCGTCTTTCCTCTTCCTCTATGTCTTGCATACGTAAACGACAGTCTCTCGCATAGTGTCCTGGTCTCTGACAATAATTGCAATTTCCTTTTAACTCTCTTCCATTATCTCGCGAAGTTTTTCTGTCATTGATTACTGCTAGTAATTTTCGGCATTCCTCGACTGAATGCCCGGTTCGGCCGTCGCAATATATACAGCGTTTTACGTTTGCTGCCGTCCCTTGTGCCCCGTTAGTGGTTTCTGTTGTGTTATCTTCTTTACTTGCTAGGTTCACTAGTGGCCCTCGCTCGGTTGTTGCCTTATTGTATGCAGGCAGTGCACTTACTGGTATTGTGTGCCGTAGACTGAGGTCACTCTCTATTTTTAATGCCTCTATGATTGCTTCATAGAGAGTCCTCGGATTTAAGCTTGTGATTTTGCACCTGTATGTTGGGTGCAACCCATATGTAAATTGTTTGACTGCTTCTGCCTCCACGCCTTCCTTTAGGACCTGCTTTTGAATCGGCAGTAAGCTTGGATTCAAATCGTGCAGCATCGTGAGCCTGTTATATAATTGTTGTACCCTTCCGCCGTAATCTTCTATCGATTCCCGATTTTGCTGTATGATTATCTTCAATTGTGCCATTAAAGTGTCCGAATTATTTATACTTCCATATCTGTTCGAAAGTTCCCGAAGAAATTCCTGAACCGTGCCGAATAGAGCCAATCTAGGCGCGAAATGCTCAGCTGCTTTTCCCTTTAGTCTGCTTGCAATGGTTCCAAGGAAAAATAATTCATATTCTGGACCGATCATTTGCGCAGTCATTCTTACCATTATTTTGAATAGTGGCAGATTGATTGGGTCGCCGTCGAAGAACGGGATGCTATTTGCCATGTGGCTGAGCGTGGGCAGAATGTTTTGTTGTAAATTCTGCGGTCTGCGTGGATGGTTATGATTACCTGTAGCTTGCATATTTTCTGTATATAGGCCCATGGCTGGTGCTATATTGTCCCTATCCCTATGTTCATTAAAATCGGTCCAGTTTGTGTAATTATTAGTCAACGGTGGTTCTGCTACCATAGACGCGAATTCCTTTATTTTTCCAGGTTCTTTGTTCATATCTCTTAATCCGTCCCACAGCTGTTGAGCATGTAAGTCTCTCGTCCCGGAGTTTCTTGTGCCTTGATATTCGTAACGGGGTGTAACGTGAATCGGCCGCTCTGGTTTCTCTGGCATGCTCCATTGTGTTGATAACATATTTGTTTTATTCTTTCGAGTTCCACGTATTTCTTCAGTTTCTCTTAAGCTTCGCTCGATGACTCGTTCGCCAGAAAGAGGGTCCATTTCTTTATTTATACGTCCTGTGTTTGCGTTTGTGTCACACAATATATCCCTTTGATCCCTTATCGTCGGTGATGGATTTCGGCTGGTCTCTGTGTTTGGCTCATGTGGCACGTTCACTTCCTCTACTCTTTTTAGTTTTGCTTTTATCTTTGAAAATGAACTCATGACTATCGCTTTTGTTTCTTCGTCTAGGGCGTCTAGTTTCTCGCACCCTTCGGGTTCCAGCTCCAATTTCAACATTCGTTCCGTCATATTTTCCTTTTTTTGTTCACTATTGGGCTCTGGCCTGTACAAGTCTGCCGTCATATTATTACTTGGGCCTTCGCTATCACTCTCTGACTCGTAGATAATGTCGCGTAGATGAATCATTTTTTTCCCTTTTATTTTATTTTTCTTTTTCTTCCTCTTTTATATATGTATTTCTAAGTGTCGTATCCTCCTTTTTGGTTCTGATAAGGTGTATTTATTCTCCTAGCAACGAGGCTGCGTTTAATTACCTGTGTCGCAGCTTAACAATAATCGGGTGGAAAGAGTAGTGACAGGCGAGATAAGAAAATAAAAGAGCAGCGTTCGTCTTTCACTAGCTCTCTTTAATTTTGTGCCCTTTCTTTGTTTAGTGATAAATAGGAAGAAATATTATTTTGGGAATATCTGTAGTCTGTTCTTGTTAATAAGAATTATAATAATGAAATTAGTGGTATATATGGGTGCGGGTTATTATTATTATATTATTATTTTCGAAAATTTCATATATCTGTGGAAGCCTACTTATAAATTCCCTCTGTTTTATGTTTTATATGCCCAAATTTTCCTAATCTGCTGTTTATGTAAGTCTGTTGTTTCGCACGATTTCTCTTCGGGTTCTAAGAGTAAAAAAAAAACGCCAAACACGGGGAGCGGACGTAATAATAAATATAAATCCAGGAAAAAAAAAATTTTCTATGACCTTATTTTTGCCTAATAAGTGCCTTCCCTCTTTTGCCCGGGGAGTAAGGTATAAAATTATTTTATTATAAATGGACTTACGTTCTCGTTGATATGCACACCAGTAGAAATAAGATTTTGAAAATCATCTCTTTTCAGCGCTCGCCGCTTTTCTCCTTGATCCTTGATTCTGTGATTATCAATAGTTGGTGTCCTAGTTCTGTTTTCCTACGGGTTGATGTCACCGTCGCTTGCAGAATATGACTGGCCCTGTCCTTTTTGATCGGCTTCTCGGTTCCTCGATTTTTAATCGTTGTATTCTCGCAGCACTGCACTATGTGTGCTTCTCGGCGTGCAAAAAAATTTTGACTCTTACCAAACCCCACACTTAGCACCAAAACTGTTACGTGGGAAAACCTAAAGGTAAGGAGGTGCTTCGCGAGAACGATCAAAAACTTGGAACCTTAAAGACTTTTATTTAAGATACTTATTTATAAGGCAAAGACGCGTGTGTGTTCCCGATTAATTGCCCGATCTCTGACTCGAGTGTCTATCTAATCCGCTTCTTCTCTCCGTTCTTTCTGTCTGTCCGAGTCGTCTCTCCGTTCTGCCTGTCTGTCCGAGTCTTTTCTTCGTTCTGCCTGTCTGTCCGAGTCTTCTCTTCGTTCTTCTGATTTTTAAGCTTGCTGGGCCTTATTACCTCGTTCCCCTCCCGTCGGTACCCTCTTGATAAGGTAGCTTCGTGGTCACCAGGGGGAGTTAGTATGATATGCCTAGCATATCATACGTAACACTAGGAAAATATTTCAATGTCGTCTGCTTGGGAAACCAATTTCAATCAACATTAAATTTCCTGAAACGCATACATTTCAGAATAAAAATTAAATTTTTGGTAGTCAGAACTTGTACTGATTCTCAACTTTTTTTTTTCGAAAATTTTCCAAACCTTTCCATTTTCATCTATCTCATTCTGCTGTAAATGTCCTAAAATGCAGTTATGATGTAGCTAAAAAAAAATTTACTCATCGGGACTTGTATTTTTTCTTACTGATGGGACTTAACTTTTTTTAGCAAACGAAACTTAAGCTATCGAAAATTTTCAAAATCCCTTAATTTTGAATTGTCTTAGTGTTTACTTTATAAAAATCCATGATATACTTTAGAACATTAAATAAAACTATGTATGTTACTTGATATTCTTAAATATTTAATTTAAACTTTGTCACAGTTATTTCAGAACTCTGTACCCTTATCAGACGAATAGTTATTTGTGCTATTTGTCTAATAAAATTACAGTTTACCGAAACAGCTGGAACGAAGTTTAAATAAAATATTTATATAAATTAATAAGAAATAATGTTTTATTTACTATTTTAATGCTTGAAATTTTTATTTATTTCATTTTACTGTACATGTCTATATATGCATAGATTTGATGATGGCAAAAATAAGTCTTTTCCTTAGGGACTTGTCTATTCTTCATACTGACAGGAATCATACTTTTTCAGCACACAGAACTTGTAATTTAAGATTAATAATTAATTATTTTTAGTATCTACATTTATTGCATGTTTGTAAATTTTTTTAAATAATTAGATATTCTAATACTGCATATATGCAGTATTATTTCTTATAAGAAAGTTTGGTTAAATGTTTGTTGTGAATAATTAAAGATAATTAAATAACAAGTTTCAAAAAGTGCTATTTTTTGTAAAGTTGTATGTTAAGTAAAATATCTGAGTAAAATATTATTATTTTGACTTTGAAAAACTTTTACGCTTAACAATTTTGACTTTTTTAACCATAAAAACTTGAACAAAAAAGTATAATACAATTTCTTTTAGTAACCAGCTGTCAATTTCTTAGGGCAGTCCATTGTTTTAACTTCAACATGGCAAGTAAATCGAGGGCAAGTGAATTACACAAAATTAGCAATTTTTGAGTTCATTTGTTGATCAACTGTTGCTCTTTTTCTCTTATCTAAATTAGCATTGCTAAAAGAACTTTAGC
This sequence comes from Copidosoma floridanum, assembly GCF_036245765.1. Taxonomy (NCBI): domain Eukaryota; kingdom Metazoa; phylum Arthropoda; class Insecta; order Hymenoptera; family Encyrtidae; genus Copidosoma; species Copidosoma floridanum. Next base: position 25,578,240 of record NW_028321907.1, read on the forward strand.
AAAAATTGTCACTAATACATTAATGTGCACCTTTTTTTGTCTACGCCATATATTCTTACTTTACAAAAGTCAATAACTCATTTTAAACGTATAATTCTTCAACAAATTACAGGTATAGTTGTATTAAGAAAAAAGTTTGTAAGAGTCAGTTGTACATTAACAAAAATCATGATGTAGGGTCTATAACTTTAAAAACTCCTCACACATGTTCCCTACAATCACATCAAAGTCTCAATAAAAGAGTAGTGAGAGAACTGATGAAAGAAAAAGCTGTAAACTCAGTATCCCGTTCGTCAAAAGCTGTATTTCAGGATGTTTCTAGAGAGTGAGTTTATTAAATAGTGACATAATAGAAACTTTTCATATAAAAGTGCGTATGAATTAAAATAACTCTACTGCCATTGATGGAATGTACAGAAGGAATTAAAAAATTTGTTAGATGAATAGGGTAACTTTATTATTAAAAATTAATAAATTATTAAACATCTACAGATTTAAAAATGAATCAGCTGACGTGTCTTATCCAAGTGTCCAAAGGACAATTCAACGGGCGAGAATGAGTAGTAAGAAAAATCCTGGAATTTTAAAACAATATTATTCAATCAGAGCTTTTGCTGAGCATTTAGAGAAAGAACCTCAATTATTACAACAAAAGGATGATAAGGACGATGTTATAAATTCCATTGAGGCGACATTGGTTACATCATCTTTCCATAGTGATCATCTGATTCTTTATGACAAAACTTTAATTGAAGAATTTCAAAATGAAAATTCCATATTTGTGGATGCCACCTTTAAAATCTGCCCAAATATTAAAGGAACTAAGCAATTTCTCACTGTTATGTGTAAAAAACACAAAACTGTGAGTATTTTTCTGTTCAAAATAATTATTTCCAGGGTAAATATGGGTAATTCTACCAAAAACGGTCTATTTCATGTCCCAGTCAAATATAGCTTCACGTAAGGAGATTTATATCGAAAAAACTTTCTAAATAATCAAAACTGTTTTTCTGTTAATGGTACAATATTATTTAGACTATAGAAATGTATTGTTGTACACGAAAAAAAGGTGCCAAAATAGCATTACGGACTCGTGTACCATTCACATTTTTTTATATTTGACGACTCCTGGAGGCTATATAAAGCCTTTTTATTATTTCTGCGGCATATAATTAAAGAAATTTTGACGTAAGCAATATTTTTGTGCACTTTCAGAGCCGAAAAAGGTTTTATCTTGAACTGGCTTGCTTTCAAAGTCTTAAAATCTTACAGGAATTTTAATAATTATTTCATTTCAACCTCTAAAATATGCAGTTTTTGGTAGAATGACTGATATACAAATTTCTGTGAAGTCGTTTTTTTAAAAAACAAGTAGATATCTATTTTTCGTAATCTTAAAATAGTTTCGATAAAAAATAAACAGGTAGTTCCTTGTATTTGGGTGTTCATGAGTCGGAAGACAACAAAAGCGTACAAAGCTGTGTGGAATCATATAAAAGATGTTTTTCCAAATTTCAAGCCTGATAGAGCTAATTGTGACTTTCAACGTGCTTTAATGAAGTCATTGTGGCAGTCTTTCCAAAAAATCAAAGTTACAGGGTGTCATTTCCATTATGCCCAAGTAAGTCACTAACACAATGTGTTATAATACACCATACAATCATTTTATTTGTTACATATTATACGCTTTGTGCAGTAATATGAAACAATGCCATCTGCAGAGGAAAATTTCTCGTATACCTAACTACTAACGTTTTATTTTTTTTTGTGTTAAGTATACTTTCAAGTCGAAAAATACCTGTTCAATGCTGCCTTAATACAAAAAAAAATTTTTTCCTCATATGCTTGTATTTGATAAGCGTGTATTATGATTTTCCTATAATATCAATTTATTTCGTGGAGTACTTTTAAATCAGCACATTATAATATAATATTTTTTATTCTCACTCATACATTATATTCATTTCATAATAGAAATTTTTTTTTTTTTCATGAAATTAGAAAAAAATTATTATATTCTATTAATATGCGTCTTGGGACTGAAAATTCTTACTTCAGTTGATAAATATACATTATTGTTAAAATACACACTTGTAATATTATATCATTGTATATCAGAAGCTTTTATTCTTGTTAGTTAGAATTGACATATTTTCCCTTGCAGGTGTCGTTGTTTCAAATTCCTGCATGAAGCGAATACTTATAATTGCACTGTAGCGATAGTTTATTTATCTTATACATGAGGTCAATGTGATTTTTTATCTTTGAAAATTAAAAATTTAGCAGTGCTATCTGAAAAAAAAGTTTTCACAATACTCAACGCTTTTAACTAGAATTAAATTAGTTTTAAAGAGTAAAACTATTTTAAAACTATTTTTCTAAATAATTTTTTTAAGAGAGTTCACTTCTGTCTAACCTGCTTGACGCACATATGAACTGTGTGCGAAAGAAATGCACGATGCAAATATCACGTTATTACCATTGCCAGCTTTAGTAGTCTGCTCTCAAAACTGAAGAATTGTTGCGTTCATTAATTTATTACTAATTAACATTTATATATATAATTAACATATTAAAAGTAATTAACAGATATTTTTTTACTTCGGATAAAATTCTTGATAAAATTTTTACATTTACTAAATAGTCTAAATAGTTATTCGCTGACTGCAGAAAGGTAGAGGGGGTAAGCTCGACGATCGAGGCTTTCTTTGTGGCGAAGAATTTCCGAGACGAAGTAAAAAAACGTCTGCTAGTGCTGTATATTGGTATAGAAAATAATAAAAACTTCTGGAATATTTATTATTTTCTTATAATGGTTAATAGTTGTTGCGTTTTAACATTATCTCGGGTTGAAACTAAATACAATTTGAAATCTTTTTAAATCCAGCTTTGATGAGAAAATTCATGTTTAACTAAAAATAATAAAGTATATTTAATTTCAAACAAATTTAAAAAAAATGTTTATTATGATTAAATCCAAGTTATAGAAATACAATTATGTAAGTACATTATTTTTCATTCATAAGAAAATGTCATTACTGAGTGTAATATTTACATTTACATTACCAAAAATGAGGTGGTAAAAATTAATGAAACACGTAACGAGACTTCTCTTACCTTAAACACAACCCTATGTTAAGAGCTTTTATTTTGATTCGTTAGAATTCTTATATACAACTAATGTTATCTTTATTATATTATTCCTTCGCCTCAGACCGCTTTTCTCACGAGAGGCGCTGTAAGTCTTTCTGCAGTCAGCGAATACAACCAAAAAGTAAGAATTATTACGAAAGAGCCCATGTTCAGAGTAAAAATAATTATATATTAATATCTTTCTTTATAAGCCATGTAGGGACTTGATATTTAATTCGCCTATCGAGTGAACTCCATTAATTGGTATAGGAAAATTATGGCAGATTAATTTTTTTACCTTTAAAAAATAAGGAATTTGATCAACGATCACTTGAGGACAATAAATAGACACAACTATTTGTCGATAAGGCAACGTTTCACTGGCTTAGATTTTGCCAGTCTCATCAGCGTCATAAATTAGCGTTACTGAAAAAGGAACGAGTGAAAACTCACCTTTCATTGTAAATAATAGTGTTTTTTTTAGTGGTCTAGCTTTCTTATCAAAGATATTTTTTTATATAAATATACCTACATTATTCCTAAAGAAAAAAATATCAGATTTATCAGTTGAGTATTTTTCATATATATTTTATCAAATGTAAAATGCATTAATATGTGTGTGTGTGTGTTTTATTTTTTGAGAAAAAAGTTTATGCATTAGACCTAAACTATATTATATTTCTTACAAAAATGTTTTTAAAAAATAAATAAGTGACAACGGTTGTGCAAGTATGCATAAGTACCCAAGCAGAAAATTTTTTTGTGATTAAGTAAAGAAAAAAAAGAACTAATAATAATATTTTATAAAGTCCAGATTTGAGACTATAATAAAGTTTAATGAGTGTTATTATTGGTAATTAATTTTTATCATTTTTTGTTATTTTTTTTTTTCTTTTGGTCATAAATAAAATTATAGAAATATCCAAAAAAGTCGTGACTAGAAACAACTTTTATGATTAATGATAACTGTTTAATACTTGACTTTTGAGATTTGTCAAAAACTAATAGCTATTAGTAATGGATGATAATTGATTATTTTTATTGTTTTATATTTCATATCAGATAAGAAAAAAAAAATAATAAAAAATAACTTTCATGAGCACGGTTGTACCGTTTAATCTCGCGAACAAAAAAAAAAAAACTTATGATAAGTATTAAATAGTTTTAATAATAACTTGTAAGAGACAATTGTAAGTTATAAGCTTTATTACTTGTGTCAAATCTAGACATTAAAAACTGTGATTTTTTAAAATATTTTCTACTAATTTTTAAAAATAATTAATACCATTTTACTAAACAAAATTATTTCCGCTTGGGTAACAATATGTAATTACAAGTAATGGTACACTTTTAAGTTAATAATTTTTATTTACAAATGAAAAAAACTTATAATTATTATATTTTGAAGGCTCTTATACGAAAAGCAAAATCATAGGAGTATCGATTATTCTTGAATAACAATAATGCAACAGTCAACCCAGACGGTCACGAAAGCATAAAAAAACTTATAAACGTTGCACTATTACCACATGAAAAAGTGGAAGAAGGTGTAAAAATCATTAAAGAATTAATTGAATTCAAATTCGAGAGACCAAAAAATTCTAAAAAAATGGAGAAAATACATGATTTATTACGAAAAAGAATGGATAAAAAAAGTAACACCTGAAGTGTTTTCTGTTTTTCACATGGTTGATTGAACAAACAACTATCTTGAAAGTTACCATCGTACATTAAATGATTTGATCAGAGCAAAACCAACAACCTATGATTTGATTTGTAAGTATTAAATTTCACTTCTTATTCCCTTAATTTTTTTTACTATATTTAAAAAATAAACATCACTGCATGGTGTTAAATAACGTTTAATGTCATTTAAGTTTGTTTTCAGCTTCAAATCAAAAACTAAAAACTGTGGACTACAGTCTCACGCTCCTTCACAGGCTGCGGGACAGCAGATAGTCCAACTATTTGTTTGTTTAAGAAAAATTAAAAGGAAGGAAGAAGTAGAGTGTTGAATACAATATCCAGATTAACTTACCTTTCTTTCCGCTAATTATTGATTCTGATGGCCTGCACTTCCTCTTTCCGTCGATTTATAATTATTTATTTTTTTATTTATTTATTTGTTATTTATTATTTTATAATAATTTAAATTCCTTAATCAATTAGTTTTATATCACTTTATTTTATATTACTAGTATACATATAAAATAAAACAGAAAAGGAAAAAATAGACGGAATGTCTGGTCAATCTTATAAAATTAATTATTACGTCTGCACTTGATGAGTGGCAGCGGGCTACTAACTAAAACGCCGTGCAAAGACATGCACCTTGCACGAAGTTTTAGTTAAACTTCTTTGTCTTACTTGCTATGGGGCCGGTACTTGCTGACTTCATGTGTTTAGGCTTCATGGCTCGCTTCGGTTGTCACTTGACACTTCCAAGAGCCACGAAGTTCACAGTCAGCTTTGTTAGGCGACGACTCTCGTTGAGTATGACTCTGTAAAGAGTCTTAAAATTTTATCATTGGGAATGAAATATAACAGGATAAAATAGAAAAAAAAATAAAAATTTATTAATTAACGCAAGTCGTCACCTAACAGCCTCCCCTTCTTAAAACTATCACCATCCTCGGTGAATATATTATATTATATTATTTTTTTTTTTTTTGCTATATTTTCATCTTATAAGTAAACATTTATGAGTTACATAACATTAAGATTTTACAATAGACCTTATAGTAATGTAATAAAGTATTAAATTACAGAATTATTACATTTGTTTATTCGGGACTGAGAGTAAGGGAAGGAATGGACTCGTGAATATTACGTCTTCTTCTTCTCCTTGGCCCTTGATTTTGTGTTGTTAATTACTAGTCTATTGAGTGCATAATTGGTGAGTCAATTTTCGGTTTATTTTGTATTTTGTACTCCTTTTAATTGGTTCAGCATATTTCGTGCGATATTCGGGTTCATCGTTCTGCAATGCTAAAATAGCGCTTTTAGGATCCATGTATTTTACATATCCTTGGGATAATCTTCCCCACCGATCTCTAACGGCATAACAATATTCTAGGGTGCCAAATTGAGAGAAATGATCAAAGAAATCTCTTTCCCTTTTCTTTTCTTCTATATCCCATGGCAGAAGACACATAAGTCTTTTTGGATCAATGTTTGGTGTATCATTGTCGTTTCTTGATGGTGTTGGTGAAGAGATCTTTTCTGCTTGACAAATAGTGGATTTCATCTTAAAAGGAGAAAGTGGTTGAACTTCTTCTCCTGTATTTAGTGTTTCATCAGTTACTTTAGTAAATGAATCACTATTGTATTTGGCGGTTATAGTTCGATGTTCATAACTATGTAAATCCGTAAGTATGTGCATTTCCTTAATATTTCCTTTATTTTCTAATTGTTCGATAACTTCATGTAAAGGTTGGTTTATGTTGACTCTATTCTTTATTGTTATTTCATATTCGGGGTTCATTGTTCTACCTGGAAGGAAAATAGTATCAAATTACTATTGATTTATGAGTCCATTTCCAGTTTTTGGGGTGTATGGCGTGGGAGTATCAAACTCCGTGTCTTCATTATAGGTCTAGCTTTAGATGATTTAGGTATTTTTTGTTTTTTTTCAATTTCAACATACAGTTCAGTTGGTTCGTGTTCATTTGGTTCTTGTTTTATGGTTACTCGGGGTTCTGCGTTCAGTGGGTTGATAATACGTTTTATAAATTTTTCCGAGACACTACGTTTCATAATCTTCTTGAAACAGCCTCTTGCTTTGCTGATGAGTATTGCTATTATAATCATAATAATAATAGCTTCAATGACATTTCGTATTAAAGAAAAAAGAGAAGTTTGTTTTTCCTTCAACTTTCGGGTCCGTATTTTTTCCATTTGATTTATTATATTTTGTACATTTAATTCTTCATCTGTCCATGCTTGTTCATTAAAGTTTAATTCTCGAATCGATTTTATAGCGTCATGGAAGTCATCAGTGTCTTTTAAGGGTTCATGTAGTACTGTTAAGTTTAAGTTCACTTCTACCTGATAGATATATTGTATTTGAGTGATAATCTTATGTTCACTGGTTAAGGTTAATCTGTGAGTTTTTCCCGTACATCCATCATTCATTCGTAGAAGACCTATACCTTTTACTCTTTCTTGTTGATCCATTTTATTAGGACAGATAATGTTCAATTGTTCTTCATTGGGTGTTGAGAATAACCATGAACTATCAGCTGGTAAATAAATACATTGGCTTTCGGTTTTCAGTGTAAACATAATTTTACAGTATTTAAATACTTCTGGTCCAGGTCGTAATAACATAAGAATTTTACATTCGTTCATAGAATAGGGTTCCTTCAGTGGTTCCATAGCCGAGCATATATAACCATATACCGTCTTATCGCATTGGTTAAATGTAATTTTGTTTAGTCGTAAATACGAATTATGATCTGCTGCTACTGCTAGGTAAGGGTACGACGGTTTTATGTAGGCAGATCCATTTTGTCCAGATTGGGGTATTATGACTGGATGTAGTCTATAAAGATTGTAAGGGGTTCGATCTACGAGTGGCAAATGTAATATTACCATGGTTCTATTTTCTTGTTGTACAACATCTAATTTGCTTAGGGTACTTATTTCGCCAGCATAAAGGTTTTCTATTGGTGCTACAAATTCTAGATTTCCCGCAAGGTTCTTTACATCCCGGGCTACTGTTCTAAATATATTTGGAGAAAATAGCTTTGGATGTGCTTGACCTCTTTGTAAATCATGCAAGATGTCAATCAGATCTTCATGGGAACGAATAATGTGATCTAGGGTAGCCTCAGTTCTTCTAAGGTATGCTGACAAATGAATCAGATATCTGTCAAGAGTAAAATCCTGTCCTGAAGTCAATATATCAGCAACTTGTTTTAAAATATGCTCATGGCGTTTCGTGGTATTGTATAGTTCTTTAAATGCGGCTGCAAAAATATGGCTATTTTGTTCGTACAATTTAATATATTCTTTTTGATTGGTATCCAAATTGTTGATGTTAGTGTTTATAACGTTAATATCATCTTCTGTGACTAAGCCGTAAAGTCCTTTAGCAATACTCCCAATAATTCCAAAAGGTATCAGTCTTTTTGCTCGTGTGCTGGGGGGTGGAATAATGTTATCTCCTGCATGGATTCCCACAGTATTTATTATGTTCAATAGTGTTGCTTTGAGGTTTGTCAATCGCTTTATTTTTAAATTCAAGAGGTCCATTTCCATATAGCGAGTGCAATTAGAATACCCAAACTGTACAATACTAGCTTTAATTTATCTATATGTTTGCGAATGGTTTCACCATTGGTTTTTTCAAGTAACACATTATTTCCCTCTAAAACTGTTCTAACCTTTAGGGGTTCATTATAAAAGTGATCAAATTTATGGGAACGCACTTCTTTCTTTACCCAAACGTAATCTCCTGGTTTAACATTTAGAGGCTTTAATTTTTTATCATATCTTGTTTTTGCTTGTACTTTCATCTTTATTTGTTGATTTCCTGCCGCAATTTGCATTTCTTGAAGTCGCCTTATAAGATCTTGTAAATATAGTGGGTATATTCGTAATCTTTCATCTTTAGGTATCTTTAAGGGCAACCTCGCCACTCTCCCAAATACTAGTTCATAAGGCGTAAAATTTGTTGCTGCATGTACACTCGTGTTATACGTGAAAGCTGCAAATTTTGCTAAGTTGTCCCAGTCATCATATGTTTCAGAGTAAGTTCGTATAAAGTCAGCTAGGGCAGCATGACTTCGCTCTATTGATCCGTTTGTTTGAGGGTGGTATGCTGATGTAGTTAGATGATTGGTTTTGAGGGTTCTCATGAGCTGTTTCGATAAATTAGACATAAATATAGCATGTCTATCTGATAGAATTGCTCTAGGCGCACCATAAACTAATATTAGATTTTGTACGAGTGCATCGGCAAGAGTGCTTGATCTTAGGTCTGGTACAAGGACTAATATGATATATTTAGTCAAATTACACTGTATGGTCAGCAAATGGCAATTACCATTTGGTGTTATTCTTAATTTACCAACGGTATCGATGGAAACCTTATCGAAAGCTTCAATAGGTGTATCTGTAAGTACCAAGGGTTCTCTTGTTTTTAGTCGTTCAATTTTTTTCTCTTGACACTTGCTGCATTTACGTACATAATTGAGAATATCATTTCTCATTCCGGGCCAATAAAACCGTTCTCTTATTTTACTGTAAGTTTGGTTTATTCCCTTATGTCCTCCAACAGGGCTGTCATGTAATGTTTGTATTATTTCATTACGTTCTTGGATTTTCAGAAAATCAACTTTACCGTAACAGACAGTAATTTGTATGGGTGTTTTATCAAAAATTGTTAATAACGTTTCTGTTATCAATCCAGGTTCTAATTTGTCTGTAAGATCTCCCCTTCTTGAAATTCGGAAGGTTTTAAGATTTCGTCTCAATAATATTTTTTTAAGCGATTTAAAAGCTTTTGTAAGACTTTCTGAAGATACTAAATCAGTCGACGTTTCATTAATAACGATTGATAGTATATTATGTCCTCCATAAGGTGTTATTAAAATTTGGCCAACTCTTGGTTTCTTCGATTTCAAATAGCTAAAGTCCAGTGCACCTATCGATCTCAACAGCCTTGAGACAGATGTGACTGGTTGATAATCCTTGCTAATAAAATAAACTATATTGTCTCTTTTGTATGTAAGGCAATATCTGGTGGTAATGGTGGTATCCGGGGTTTCTTCTGTTATTTGTTGCAAGTCCGGCGCTTTAGATCGTCTGTTTTTTGCAGTAGCAAAAGTACTCGTTTGTGTCGGTGTGCTAGAACTTAAGGGTATATTTTCCTGAATACGTGGGGTAATTGATAATTTTCCACTTGTCCTATATTTTCTTAAAATTTCTTCTTCATCGAATAGGGGTTCAAGACCTGTTGTACGTCTTGATATATCCGCAATTCTTTCATCTAATACAGAATCATCAAAATTATCAGGATCGTAGGTGTCCATTTCGGTTAATATGTCTTGAATTTCGGGATCCAGTTTATCTCCATCAGAAAATCTAGTTACTGATAAAAAATCGGCCTGTTCGGGCTCGTCATCGTTGTTAGACTTGTCCAAATATTCTTGAAGGCTTTGGTTAAATCTCTTTGTTAACTCTTCTATTTCTTGATAAGTAACTTCATCAGTATTATTTGTCGTAGTTTTAGGTTGGTCTCCAAAAACGTCATCATTTGAACTTTCGCTAAGTGAAATTGGTGTAACGGAAATTTCAGTATTTGTCATGTCTGAGTCTGAATCAGTATCCGTATTTGAGTCTATTTCTGTTTTAGTCAGTTCTTGCCGTAATCCACTTCGTCTAGGGTCATATACTGGTATTTGAGTATCTTCTCTTGACGATTCTTCAGTATCGCTTGGGTCATTTTCGGAGAACATACTTGTTCTTGACGATGCACCAAGGTTAATTATATCTCTTACTGGTAATTGTGTCATTTCCTCATTTTTGGAACTATTATGTTTTATTTCTGTAGTTTCTTAATTCGTATCGCTAGCGTGTGATGTTGAGGCTACTGATTCTGAAAAATTCACTTTTAATGAGCTAGAATCTTTTGATGTATTTTTAGTGACATTTTTTAATATATTCGGTTGAGATGTAGATGATTTCTGTGGCTGTGGAAATGTTTTTGTTCGGGTTCTTTGAGCAATCACACTATGATCTAATTTCGGCCGTTCTTTGTTTGTTTTTGAACCAAGGGGTCGTCCAGGGCCCTTGATCAACTTAGGTACATCTGGTTCTGATTTGGTCATGCTTCTTGGTTTTGTTACTCCTATTATTTCCTTCGAGGTTGTTGGCAATGCTTTAGGTTTGATCGTCGTTAATTTGGGTGCTCTTACTATTCCTTTCCTCTGACTTTGTAATTCTGTTCTCTTCTTTTCCTCTATTTTCTTTTGACCCATTATCATAACTCTTAGTAATGGTAATCCATTGTTTATATTATTTTCTGCATAAAGAAATGGTCCTACTGGGTTTCTAGATAATGCATCAGCGTTGGTATTGAGTCTTCCTGGTTTGTATTTAAAAGTGTATTCATAGTCGGTGAATTTAAACATCCAGCGCATCAAACGCTGACCTGGGTCTTTTCTTGTATGCATCCAATTCAATGGCTCATGATCGGCTACGAGAACGAATTTATTTCCTAATAAATACGAACGAAAGTGATGCATTGCATATAGTGCGGCTAGACATTCCTTTTCAGTCGTGGAATAATTTATTTCGGCTTTATTTAAAGTTCTTGAAAGGTAAGCGACTGGATGGTCAAATTCATCTTTTTCTTGACTCAATACCGCTCCAATTGCATAGTCAGATGCATCTGTTGTTAACTTGAATGATTTACTGAAGTCGGGGAATTGTAAAATAGGCTCTTGGCATAGGTGATCCTTTAGTATTTGAAAACTCTTTTCCTGCACTTCAGTCCATTCAAATTTTTCTCCCTTTTTTAATAAATCTGATAATGGTTTAGCTATTTTTGAAAAATCTTTAATAAAGCGTCTATAGTATCCTGCTAGTCCTAAAAATTGTCTAATATTTTTCATAGTTTTTGGTTGGGGAAATTCTCTAACGGCTTGTATCTTTTTAGGGTCTGGTTCAATCCCTCGTTGACTCACTATATGCCCAAGAAATATTACTTCTTTTCGCAAAAATTCAACTTTATCTGGTTGGAGTACCATGTTCGCTGATCTTAACCGATCGAAAAGTAACCTAACTTTACGCTCGTGATCTACTAGATCTTTTGCGTAAATAATAATATCATCTAAATACACTAGCATTTCAACATTCAATAAGCCTCTCAATATAAGATCCATGAGTCGTTGGAACGTGGCAGGTGCGTTTTTCAGGCCTTCGGGCATTCGTCTATATTGGTAATGTCCATGGGGTGTCGTAAATGCTGTTTTATACTTATCATGTTCATCTATGGGAATTTGTTGGAATCCACTTACCAAATCAAAAACTGAAAAATATACGGCTTCTCCCAACTGGTCCATAATATCTGCCATATTAGGCAATGGATATGCATCACCAATGGTCTTTTTATTAAGTTCTCGGAAATCAATTACTACCCTCCATCTTGGGTTTCCCTGGCTATCAGGTTTTTTAGGGACAATCCAAAGAGGTGAATTATACGGTGATGACGAAGGTTCAATTATTCTATCGTTAAGTTTCTTTGCTACGTGTTCCTCTAAAACTTTTCTATGTACTGGTAGGTGACGATATTGTTTAGTGTTGATAGGGATGTTATTTTCCGTCGGGATTTCGTGTGCGACGAGGTTAGTACACGGTAAAATGTCTCCTGGTAACAAGAAGATTTCTGAGAATTCAGAAATCAATTGATATATTTGGTCTCGTTCCTCCAAGTTTAAATGACCGGTCCACATGAGTGCTTTTAGGTCGTTTATTCTATCTCGTTTATTTTTAACAATTGGTCTTTCATGTTCGCTGCTAGTATCGGGATCAAATTCAGGTGCAATGTATTCGAAAGGTAGGATTTCTCTTGGGTCTATTTCAATCGTAATATCATCCTTATTAGTATTTATTGCCATAATATTACATTGACCGTTCTCATTTTTTACTATTCCTTCTCCTAAATATATGTTATCACACCCTACATCTATTCGCGGTAAGTATCCTTCAGTTAAATTAGTATTAATTTAATTAATTCTTACTATTTGACGTGTTCGAGCCTTAATCGTATATTTAGTTGCTTTACTGGTGTTTTTTTGTTCCTCATTAGGGCAATGTTCTACACTAGGAGTATTTTTATTCTGTTCAATGGCATGGGGTTGGTCGACTAATTCATTACTTTCACTGTATATCCCACTTTTATCAGTTTTATTATCAATGGCCTTCATAAGATTTTCACCTCTTTCTGATAAGATTAATTTATCAAACTCATCATGAAAATGAAAATCAGCTTTTATGTCTCCAAATTTTTCGTACTTAGGTATATTTGACCTTTCGGGTGGGCCTACGATGTATTCGTCATAAAATTTCTGTTGGTTAATTTTATCCTTAAGGCATTCCGTCTCTTTGTTAGTATCAAGGGTTGTAGCTAAAATTTGATTTTCCTGTGCTTGTTTTTTGAGTTTTATGGTTTTTTGTTCTTTTTCATCTCTTTCCAATTGCTCTATTTCCTCAAGAGTTTTTAAAAAAGGGATGGGGTTCATTACGTCATCATCTAGTACTATAGCATCATGATAATATGATAATGTGGCTCGTCGTTCCTTACAAAAGTTTCGACCCAGTAAACCGACATCTTTGATCGGAAAATCGTTAGGGATCACATGAAAAATTTTAGGTTTTCCTTGTATGGTCATATACGTTGTTCCTTTAGTTAAAACTGGGTGAGGTGTGATTCCAGTACGGTTAATAATTTCACTAGTCTCTACTCGTGATCATGGGTGCAACTGATCTAATTTAATCAGATTTGTGGCAGCGCCATTATCGAGCATGAGTGTTATAAAGTGATTTTTCCCTTCTGGGATTGATAACCTTATGCTTGTAGGCTCGTCGTCTACGCCAAGTCCCTGGCAGGTACCAATATGGACGGTTTTAATTCTGTTGCTATTTTCATTACCTGCGCTGAAACATTCGGTGTAGGGGTTGAATTCTGTCTTTGGGGGCTCACCTCCGAACGACGATTGGGGTGAGCCGCCTGAGAGTTTAAATGATGCGGCAAATGGTCGCCTCCTGGTTGGTATTGATTTTGAAAGTTCTGATTCTGATAGTTAGGATTAAAACTTTGTTGATTATAACTATCATAATTATTATTTCGGGAATACCTATTGTAATTCTGACCTCTGCCTCGGTATCCTTGATTATTACCAGGATTAAAATTAGCATTCATTTGAGTGTAATGATCATTAGGATTTTCGTTATTATATCGTCCAAAATTATTCTGATAATAATTAGAGTTTCTCGATTGATTTTGAAAATTCCAATTTCTTCCCTGATTCTGATAATTTTTACAGTAATTCTGTCCATTCTTTTGTTGTTGATATTGTCTATTATAATTTTGATAATTATTATACTGTCTATCAGCGTGATTATTCTCATTGTCGATCTGTTGTTCATTAACTTGTGCCACTTGATGTGATGAGAATGGCTGATCGGGATACCTATTCTGCTGTTCATATGAGTTGTTTAAATTATTTCTAAAGTCACTACGAGGTAGTCCTTGATATCGCGTATCCGGAATTATACCCGCTCTCATTCGGCTCTCCAATCTCAACGCGTAATCGAAGGCGTCGGCTAGAGAAGCAGGTTCTTTCGCATCTACCTGCTGGCTTATCATAGGTGCTAGTCCTTTGATGAACATGTCTAACGCCATGTCTTTTATAGGGGTCATCATATGTGCGTTGTATGTATTGCCTTTATCTTCCATCAAGGCTTTTTCAGCACCGCTTAGCAGTAGGTTTACATAATCATAATATTCACCAACCGATTGGCCTTGTCGTTGGCGCCCTTTCTGTAGCTGAGTTTGATAGTAAGCAACGGTTTTTCCTGTTGCATATCTTTTTTTTAAATGGGTTATAAATGCTTCAAGGTTTTCGAAATCTTGGCCACTTACGCTTATGCGTGCGGCACCTCGTAGATTTTGCAATACTGCTCTTTTATATAAATCTTTTTGATCATCTCTGACCCAGCTTTCTCCATTTCTAACATCTTGTATATAATCCTTCAGTGGAATATTTTTCCCATCGAATATAGGGATGGATTTAATCGCATGCTGAAATGAGAAGTTGGCATTAAGAGACTCCATCAGCGCTTCGGCTACTGTGATATCGGCATCATCGTTTCCATTGACCATTTTTTTAGTTGTATAATACCTTACGTGCGGTTTCTTTTTCTTCTCCTTTTTTTTTAAACCTTTTTTATTTTAATTTTTTTTTCTTTATGTGTGTAATACTAACAAAAAAAAAAAATTATACTACTATTTTGTTTTGTTTCTTTGTTTTGGAAAAATATTCTATCAAATCCTTGACATTTATCGCAGAAGACATAAGAAATAAAGAAATAATTGTATGTATATATATATATATATATATATATATATATATATATGTATTTATGTGTGCACTGCTTATCTTGGACTATCCTGCTCCTTTTCCTCTGTATTCCCTGTTTGGTGAGGCGGGGAGTTAGCATACACGCTTTTTAAATTGTATCCATTTGCGTATTTCGTTGACTCTTTGTAATTTTACATGGTGATATTTATAGTATATGCCCGTTACTTCATTTAGCTCCTTGAAATGATCGCCGTACTTGCCTTTGGACGGCTCTTTTAGTATATAAACCATTTCTCCTCCCATGAATAACTTCGTATTCAGTTTTTTGCCGTAGTAATATTTTGACTGGTATTTATTTTGTATCTGTGTCATTGCAGCTAGTGTTCTTGATTGAGTGAGTGACTGGGTTATCTGTTCGAATAAGTCAGTGTACATTTGGCCACTCTCTGGGGACTTAAGACTTGTTGGAAGTTTTTCTCGTTGCCCAAATATGAGTTCGTATGGCATGAAGTTTGTCGATTTATGTTTAGCTGTGTTGTGGTCTAGCATACTTAATGGGAGCAGCTCGTCCCATTTTTCAGTTTTGTTCAGGTACGCTTTAAAGTATTTCGAGAAGACGTGATGCATGCGGTCTTTTGCGCCATTGCTCTGTGGGTGAAACGCTGTGATGGGTTTTTATATTTTAAATAATCTGGCTAATTTTACCATTATCTTGTCCATGAAGTGGGTTTCCCCATTGGACAGTAGTTTCTCTGGGGCTCGGAAGTATGCTACAACTTTATGTATTAATGATTTTACCGTTTCTTCGGTAGTTGAGCGTTGTACTGGTGCTAACACAATATATTTTGTTAGCGAATCTTGAGTAGATAAAATGTGTTTATTTTCTTTGTCCAATAGTTTATTTATCGGCCTGTAGAAATCTATTGATATTTTTTTTAATGGTCTGCTTAGAATGTCTATAATTAACATGGCCTGTGTTGTTTTCACTCACACAGATTTTTTTGTTAGACACGACTAGCAGCTGAGTATGAATTTCCTGATATCAGGTCTCATATTTCTCCAATAAAAGTTTTTTGCTAGTTTATTGTAGATTTTATTCATACTCTTGTGCCTCCGATTGTGGACTCGTGATATTCTTTACTTGTTTTGTACCTTTGATCTACTGGCGGTACAGCTAAGGTATTCAGATAAATTTTCGCTGTAATTTTTAGGTTTTTAAACATTTTCTATAACTGCTCGACGAAGTATGTCCATTACTTCACGTTGAGTATTGTAAAATCCCGTATCATCCCTATTGATTTTAATTTATTCATTGTAACTAATGTCTTAAGTGATTTTATACATTTCTTGATATCCGATTTTAGTGCTATATGTTTGAAATATGTTTTTATGTACATTCTTATGGCTGACACTTTCCTTACGTCAGTGCGTCTGAAGTCACCTACCGACTAATCCTGGCTATTTACAGCTATTGGGTCTATATACTCTCTCTCACATAATGCGTCGATCGTCTTTGTGTCAGAAATACCGTCTGTTATTGTCGTGAACGCTCAATTGTCTAAATAAGTGAACGGGTGTTCTTTCGACCGGTACATTCTTTGAAATGGGGGCGGTTTTGAATCATTCTGCGGGAATCAGGGTAGTTCTTCTTATGGCAGCAATATTCTGCATACCCTGTATTTTTTCAATATTCCTGTTTTGTCAAAATTTTTCTCTCCTCGTCGGGACTATCATTGCTTTCTTCTATTAAAGCATTATGTAGGCCCCAGTCACTGTCTGGCATGAGAAAGTCTCGTTTGGTGTTATGGTTCTGTTTTTCGCTCTTCATATCTTGTTCGCTTTTTTTCATATTATTTACATTAAGTCTGTTAATGAGTTCATCCTTTGAGTTTGGCTCAGACTTCTCTTCGATATTGTTCTGGGGTTTTTGACTATCAGGGTTGTCATCCTTAGTTTTACCGTTGATTTTAGGTGTAAATTTTTTTCCTGTATTTTCGACGAGGGCTTGATAATGTTGGCCTTCGAGATGCATATGATTAAATTGGCCGCTTTCGTTTCCTTTGAAGTATTGATAAATCATCGTTCCTAGTGATATTTTAAAGTTCATACAGATGGTTTTTTTGTACTCTTGAGAAAAAATAAAATCACACTCCGCGTCCCTAAATGCGTGACAATTTCTAAGTATCTGCTTAACTCCTTTTGGGTCCTTGCACTTACTGATCCATTTTTTCAGTTTTTTAAAGCAATTTTCATTACTACGTACATTGATCATTGTAGAATTTTTATGTGGCTTAGCATGGAAAATTCCTCATTTTCGAGTTTTTTTATCGTCCTCATGGTTTATCGCAATCGGCGCATTATTACTTTGCCATACGTCTATTCTTATGCCCTCTTTCCCTCTAATGTCTTTTTTTCTAACGTCAATTGAGACTTTTGCTCTAAATCGATCAACTGATCCGTTCAGTATTGATTTTATAATATTGATCGGGCTATGGTTGTTGTTACTGTAATTATTTCCGCAGTCTGATTTTTGTGCTTTTGGCGATCATTTGGTTGCGTGCTCATTCGGTGCCATTCGGCTAGTCCCAGTTATTTTCGTCCCCCCTACAGTTATCTGTTGTCTGTATTTAATTTCTCTCTTTCTCTGTGCGAGTACCCTCCCATTATCTAACGTTAGTTTTTTATCGTTTCAGCCTGCGCTAGGTACTTCTGTTGACGGTGTTTCCACTACTTGCATTTTCTGTTTCTCTGCTCTTTCTGCTTCCTTGTTTGCCTACGCTAGTTAACATCCCCAATGTTCTTCTACCACATGCTTCTTTTTTGTTATGTTTTTTACTGCCAATGGTGCGTCGCAGTGTGCTATGACCAACTCTTTCGAATTTTCCTTCTCCTCTACTGTATTCAAAAATTTGGAGAGTTTTCTTATGTTCTTCTCGTACTCTTTTTTTCTCTGCAAATGGTGTGCTTACTGCTATGATGTTCTTGTGCATATTTTCTTTCTTTTTTATGTATGCCAATTTATCGCTTATTGGTCCCTGTGACAAGATTTCTTCATTGTTGTCATTGTTTACTGCTGCTCATGTATCTTTTACCGTCTTATTTATTTGTTCTTTTTCTCCCTAGTTTAAATCTGAGCCTTCTCCACTGTAGCTGCCAGTGCCTAATTTATGCTCATTTGATTCATCTTTCCTGGGTTTTTTCTTAACTACCGTTTCATCCATTTTGTCTGAGTCCGATGTTTCTATTTTATCTTTTCTATTCTTCCTTATCATGTTTCTATGTCTCCTGGTGCGCATTTTATATATGTGAGCTGGCGGTGCGTTTACATCCTCTTGATTTTCTTTTCCTGTTTTTTCGCGAGTTAATACAGCTCCCGGCACGGTAATTCGAGATTTTTCTCTCCTTTTTTTAGTAATGGATTGCAAGAACGAGTATCTGGTAACTTTTTTTTCTGCCCAGGTTTATAAACAACATCAAACGCGTTTCCCCAGAGCTCTGCCTTCAACCTTGTAAATCTTAAGTCCAGTTTCTTTGATGCGTGAAAGTGTTGGAGCAGTTCGTGATCTGTCGATTTCCGACCAAACAAATACGGTCTAAGCTGCTCTTTGAAGTACACTATTGCTAGCAATTCCTTATCGGATGTTGGGTGTCGTAGTTCACTGCCCTTCAAACATCTGCACGCGTATTCACAAGGGCGATCTGTACCTATTTTTCCTTGGCTTAAAATTGCTCTGATGATATAGTCGGATGCGTTGGTTGTTACAATAAAGGGTATATTTGTATCTGGAGCTTTAAGTACTGGCTAACTGCATAGAGCATCTTTTAATGCTATAACCGCTTTTTCCTGTGGCTTTTCCCATTAAAATTCAACTGTTTTTCTTATTAATTTAAAGAGTGGTTGTACTATCTTTGCGTAACCTTTGATGAAGCGTCGATAGTACCCTGCTAACCTGAAATTTTTTTTCTTTTTCCTTGCATTTGTTGGTTTAGAAAAATTTCTTACAGCCTCTATTTTTTCTATATTCGTTTTGATTTGGCCATTGCCTACAATATATCTATGCACTTTTGCTTCCTTTCTAAGAAATTAGCATTTTCTTGGTTCTATTATAAGATTTGCATCAGCTCACCGTTTTAGGAACATTTTGAACCTTATCCGGTGTTGCTCTAAATTTTCAGCAAAAACCATGATGTCGTCCATGTATACCCCTATCTCACATCTTTCAATTTGTAGGCTCGCTAGTGCCAGTGTTATTACTCGCATCAATATGCTTGGAGAGTCTATGCATCCCATTGGCATTCGGTTATACTGATAGTGTTCGTTTGGCCCTGAGAACGCTGTTGTATAAGCATTTTCCTCGTAAATTTCCGCTTAAAAAAACCCGCTCTTCAGATCTACCACGGTTATAGATTTTGCCGCTGCTAATTTTTCCAAAGTTTTATTCTGGAAGGGAATTTCCAAAATTTTATTCAAAAGGCGAGTTATTAGCAAAATGTTTAATGTTCGTAAAGTCTTTTTTAATACATTGCAGGCCGTCGATACAAACCTTTTTCGCTCGCAATCATTCGACTACTGCCCAAGCTGGGCCGCTCTCATGCCCTCCTCCCTTCTCGCTTTCTCCCCGCTCCGCATTCGCACTTACCACTTCCTGCCCTCACTCCTGTCTCTTTCTTTCTTTCTCGCATCTGTCCTCGCATACACTGTGTACATAGTATTTCAAATTGTTCGCATTTATAATATTTTTAGCTGATTAAACACATTCGCCAAATGAGTTGATATTAATAATAATAATAATAATAGTTACAAAATAGAACCCACATAAGTAATATCTCGTCTATTCGACTCACGCAGACGGAACTGGTGGGGCAGGTTGCATATCAAACTTTTGCAGTCAATTTGATTCATGGCTGTTGCCCTGCAGAGCTGCGTCTCTTAGCCTGACGGCCCCAGCCCTACCACTTCACGCGTAGGTCTGTGCCCATTAGTGACCTTCATTTTTAAGGAGCAAGCTCCACGAGGTCCATGTTTTCAATCAATGGCTTGACTACTACAAGGCATCCCCTGCGTCTGCTCAAGACCTGCTCCTCCTAGGCTTAGCCCTACGTGCTCGCCTGCCTTCACCACTTCAGTCTTTACATTTTGCGCATTCTCCTCCCACCACTGTTAGTTTGCAACATCGCATGTGTTAACGCTTTTTTTTGATCGCTTACAGATAGCATGTACCGACTGTTATCTCTGCTACAGTAGTACTAGCATAGTATATCTTTAACGTTACTCATACAAACGTATGCATGTATGTAAGGCATCATACATGTATATACATGTAGATACATGTTGATATTTATACATATCAATGTTTCGACTCTGCATTGCGATAATCAAAGTACAACTATAATACGTAGCATATTATATATTTAACGTTACTCATACAAACGTACGCATGTATATATGAGTAACGTTAAAGATATACTATGTTACGTATTATAGTTGAATTTTGATTATCGTCATCCAGAGTCGAGACGTTGATATGTATAAAAAGCCATATGTATATACATATACATATGGCTGAAGCCAGGAGCTCTAGAGGTTGCACTCAAATAGTCCAACCCGTTGGGCTCGTACAGTACCCCCTCCACGGACTCATAGAGCTCAACACTGCCTTGAGCAGCGTTGGGTAAGGCGGATTCAATATCGAACTTTTTCCCTAGATCGTATATATAGCTATACAATCTAGAGAGAATTTTCCGTCGAGCAGACAGCACAGCAGTGAAGGGGCATTGCCAAAGACATGCGGAAATTAAAAATTGTAACATTAATAACACAAGTGCCTATCACCCAATGACCCGGGGCGCTAACTGGCCACTCTGTGAAATAACAAAATATTAATTAACACAAACACCTATCACCTAGTGACCCGGGGTGCTTACTGGCCTCTCAATTGAATAATAAAGTATTAATTATTAACACAAGCGCCTATCACCCGATGACCCAGGGCGCTTACTGGCCTCTCTATTAAATAATGAAGTATTAATTATTAACACAAGCGCCTATCACCCGATGACTTGGGGCCCTTACTGTTCGCTTTATTAAACGATATATATTATTAATTAATAGCACAAGCGCCTATCACCCAATGACTCGTGGCACTTACTGGTCGCTTTATTAAACGATGTGTATTGTTGATTAATAATACAAGCGCCTGTCACCCAATGACCCAGGGAGCTTACTTGCCACTGTATAAATTAATAAAATATTAATTATTAACACAAACGCCTATCACCTAGTGACCCGGGGTGCTTACTGGCCTCTCTATCAAATAATAAAGTATTAATTATTAACGCAAGCGCCTATCACCCGATATCCCGGGGCGCTTAATGGCAACTCTGTTAAATAAATAATTATTAATAACACAAGCGCCTATCACCTGATGACCCGGGGCGCTTACTGGCCTCTCTATTAAATAATAAAGTATTTATTATTAACGCAAGCGCCTATCACCCGATATCCCGGGGCGCTTACTGGCCTCTCTATTAAATAATAAAGTATTTATTATTAACGCAAGCGCCTATCACCCGATATCCCAGGGCGCTTACTGGCCACTCTGTTAAATAAATAATTATTAATAACACAAGCACCTACCACCTAATAACCCGGGGCGCTTGTGTTAATAATTAATACTTTATTATTTAGTAGATAGGCCAGTTAGCGCCCCGGGTCATTGGGTGATAGGCACTTGTGTTATAATATTACAATTTTTAATTTTCGCGCGTCTTTGGCAATGCTTCTTTACTGCTGTGCTGTCTGCTCGACGGAACATTCTCCCTACATCGTATAGCTATATACACGATCTAGGGAAAAAGTTCCAATATTGAATCCGCCTAACCCAACGCTGACCTTGAGCTATATGAGTAAAACGTTTTGAGCTAGATGGCGCCCGGTTAGTTGAGCTGTATAAGTTCGGTACCTACTTGGAAGTTCCTACCCCGAGTAACGTGTACTCTTTTAACACAAAATTTTTTTGCGTGTAGGCTTGGATCACTTTCCATTTTCAAAGCGGCTACAATAGCTACGTCCAATGTTTTTGGATTTAGGCATGTCACTCAGTAGTTATAAGGCGCTTGTATCCCGTATTTGTATTGTTTTATGGCTCCTTTTGTAGCGCTATCTTCCAATGCTTATCGTTGCCTAAGCGGTAGTGTTATGTCCGAGTCGTATAAATTTATTATTCTATCATATAATTTTTGAACGCGACTACTGTATTCTCATACTAGTTACCTGTATTATTTAACTACCTTTAATTTCGCCAATAATGTATCGACGCTATCGATTCTGCCGTATCCATTTTTTAAGTCTACTTATATTTCGTCTACAGATGAGAACTACACTAGTTGTGGTATAAAGTCAGCTACCTTTTTTCAAATTCATTTGCTAGTGAACCTCTAAAGATTTTTTCGTATTAGTGGCCTACTGTCCATGATACTATCTTGGCCATTGGTTTAAAAAGATGTTACTTAACGGGATTGCCATCAGATATTGTTACGTTTGTTGCTTAATAACTTAGTGATGACAGTGTGTTTTACATTAGACGTTCGTAATTTAGATTTTCTGTGTAATGCGGGGGTAATATACTTTGATCTTGGACGTTTAAATAATTCTTATTTTCCCAACCTGACTCTAGTTCTTCTGAAGAATGAAGTGGTGCCATAGTGTTTTGTCTACAGTTATTCTAATTATAATTCGTATCCAGAATAACCCTATCGCTCCCAATTACTTGATCTTCTTGAGCTTATGGGATTCACATTTGTGTTTGACGCAGCGTAGCTTTTCCATGTTTTCGTTGTAATAATGGGTGTTTTGATTGTGTAAGTGTAGGTGTGTGATTTGCATATTGTTGTGCTGCTGTTTCTCTTATTATATCGTACAGATTTTCGCTGTGTCCGGTTTGCACTTTGTCCTTAAGCTGATTAAAGAAGGTTCGATTCATATTTATTGTTACTACCAATGTTCATAAAGTTTCCGATTTAGTAATAATATCGATATGTAGAAATTATCTCTCTAGACGCTTATTTCCCTTGTGAGTTATGAATATAGTATATAAGAAGCAATGAAATTTTACGTACCAGATCCCTGTCACGATGGTTAATATAATAATGACCCTGTGTGTATCTATGAGTTGGCCTTTTGATCCTTCTGTGAAATGATCTGCCTTCGTTTATCTCCGTTGTTTCCTTCTTTTGTGTAATGTATTCCGTGTCTCGTCTGTGGCTGCTGTTCGGGCTTGGCGTACCGTGTTCGCTTCTTATCCGTATTTTCCTGGGTCAAGTGATTAATAGTTGTCTCTAGTGTTCTGGTGTGTTGGTTTGCTGACTTGATATGCAAGTACTCCCTCTTATTGCTGAACTGGTTTCACGGTAGCGTTGAGAAATTTTTTTCCATTATTTCTCCCTCTCCTCCTCCGCTTTCTTATGTTTCCTTACACTGTAATTGACTCACTGGACTTGGCGTCTGGCACTTGTGACACTTTTTTTTTCACTCTGTGATGAGCGAAATTTTTTTTGAAGTGAAACGTCTTATGGCACGTTGTGAATTTTTTCGAGCGACACGAAATTTCTGAGCCCCCCACCACTCCAGCAGCTCTCTCTCTCTCTCTGCCTCGTCCCCCTTGCCACCAGAGCAGTGCATATACGCGTAGAGTGGGACGTGGGACGGCCTTTTTCTCTGCCTCGCTCCCCTTGCTACTACATTTTTACGTATATATATGTGTGTAAATGTGTGTGTAATGAGGTATTATTTGTAATTAAATAACCTCAAATTCGTATTTTAGTTGTACTTTTCTGACATATGAGTTATAATTTGCGAAAAAATTATAGTATACCTTGAAAATTAATAGAAATGTCCACAAATTAATTTAAAGTGTTTTTATAACAATATAACCTCATAAAATAAGAAAAATCGTCATATCTCGACGGAGAAGCAAAATACGCCAAAAATACCGATTTCTTACGGGTATCTTAAAAGGTAAATAAAATATTTAGATGCACAAATTGAGGTGTCATTTTTTATGATTACGTAACCTCAAATTCGTATTTGCAGTCTATCTTTATAAAATTGGAGTTATAAATTACGAAAAATTTGCAGTATACTTTAAACATTAATGCAGATGTGTGCGAAGAAATTTTAAGTGTTGTCATGACACCATAACCTCAAAAAATTAGAAAAAACACCATATCTCGAAGGAGAAGCAACATAAGTCGAAAATACCAATTTTCATGGGTTTACTAAAGGGGAAAAAACAATCAAAGCGTATAATTTGGTTTGATGAAAACATGATTTTCAGCCATTTCAAATACGAAATTTTTTTTACTTGTTTAATGTTATTGAAAGAAATTTACTTATTTAACTCGTAGCAATAACACATATGATTGCTTCTCATATAATTTTCTGTAAAAAACGAGTTCAATATTTGATACTTGAAGTTTCACTTCTATCGTGGGTCCCATGACCCATTTTTTTTGTTGTACTCTCTGATGAGAAATTTTTTTGTTTAGCAAAATTAGGTATTTTCCACGCACAAGACAAAAGATATCTGTCTGTATTCCGCTTTTGATACCAGCTGCTACGCAGATTTCGCGATGCGTCAACAAATAAAGGCGCGGCTTGTTGTTAAGTTACTTTATTATCTCTTCTAATCTATGAGGGAAATTGCGCGTGTCTCCTGGTCTCACTGGCCCGGTTCCCCCACTCTTGTATCTCTAACTAATTTTTCCTTTACTCTCTTACTTTGCTCTCCCTTTCCTATCACTTTTCTTTTCTATTCCCCTACCTTTTGGGCCCAGGCCAGCAGGGGGTGCACGCTTGCATAGCTATACGCTATGGTACGTAACACTATTAACTTATACATAATATGTAGCCCACGTGGTGCCATCTAACAAGGTGCAGGTTCAACATAAATATGGCATGTTAACTATTAACATGTCATATGTGTCAGTTCAAATTTCAAAAGTTATAAAGAACATGTAAACTTATTTTCTGTTAACATACTTGTACGTTGACAGTAAACAAATCCTTCTCTCAATGTATTGAAGAAAGCGGTATTACAGGACAGTTTTTTTAAATTTTTAGGATACAATTATATTTTGGGTAATAAATATGGACTAAGAATAAGTGGGTAAGTGTATGTGATAATTGTGAGCGTGACTTTACAGATGTAATCAGCGTAGGCAGTAGGAAGTTGTTTTGAAACCATCGAAAGATTCGATGAAAGTGAACAGTTTTGTACTAGCCAGCCTCCATATTGTTTGTATTGTATTGTTTCATAATATATTGCTTATTATTGTTGAATTATTAAATATTAAAATATTTATTAAAACCACACCCAACTAACGTAGGTATTCTCATTCCAACGAGAATTGCTCCACCTTTGTACACAATATCGTTTTATATAAGGTATATTTATATTCATAATTATATTATCTGACATATAATTTTATAAAAGTATATAACTTCTTACTTGGGTACCCAAGCACCCACTGTCCACTGATTTTTTGGCATAATTTTATTTTTATAGAAGTTGTGAAAATAATTTTTGAAAGAAAAACAAATCATATTTTTTGTGTTAAAAATTTGTGTATTTGAGCCGAAATACTCCTATTTTCTATAAAATAAAAAAATTTTTTTTTATCAAAAATATTACATTTCGTTATTTTACTATTTGTATGCATCAAAGGAATAACTTTTTTTTCAATCAATCATAAATATCTTAAGTTCTCGTTGTCTGAGGTAATTTTAGGGATCAAGAAATAACAATGCTTATTTTCCACAGAATTATAACAGTTATGATGTATTAAAGTAGTTTGAAATGTTTTAATTTCAAAAAGGAATAAGAACTACTTCATTTTTTGTCCTTAACTTTTTAAACCCATTACTATTACTTTTTGTATTTTCATACAGAAAGCATTACAGTAGACTAAAACATTTTTTATCAAAAAAAGTGCCGTAAATACCATTTTTTGAGTTAATACTCGATTTACCTTTATCTCATAAAAATGCCCATCAATGTATGCATATAATAATGTAGTGTATGTGTATATATGTGCATACATAAATATACTCTCGATCACATTTTTAGACTTTTTTCAGCAATTTTTAGAGACAAAAATGTAATTTTTTTTAACACATTTTTTTCTATTAATTTCAATGTAGTTATGTAGATAAGTTCAAATGTGTGAGTACGTACCTTAATAACTTGTGTAACTACATTATGAATTCTTCAGGTCAGTTCCAATTAATAAATCTTGGCATATAACTTTTGTTTTAGTATACGTACTAAAGCAAAAAAAAATCAATGTGATCGGTCAATTTGTCTTGTATTAAAACATATAAATCTTTAAAAACCAATGTTAGAATAAAAAAGCTTTGCTTTTGTTTTTGATTATGTTTTTAGCGTTATATATTTTATGATCAAACTGTGAAAGAACATTATGTTTTTCAATCAAAACATCATAATTAAAACTAACATTTGATACTCATATCTCTACATACTTTTGAAAATGTTTGGTAAGCTTAGTTGCTTATAATCTGATACTTAAAATCGCTTAAATTTTTTGATGTCTTTATTATTTTCAAAATAAGAATCATATGACGTTGTGGAAATATTTTATTTTACAAATATGAAATTTTGTTCAATGAAAATAACAGGACTAAAGCACATTTTAATTGTGACTATGATGATAACTGGATTCGATAATTATTAGTACAACTCATACATTACATGAGAAAATAAGAAATTAAAAGTATTGTAACGTACGATAGTATAGGTGAGACTCTACGCTCCTTCTCCTTAAATCTCGTAACGAGGGGCCCTAGGGCCAAGGGAAGGGAAGCGCAAGCAAGGAGAGATTTTTTTGGGGAGTACACGACTAGCCTTCGAGGGAAACTCAACGCGCTACTTTGCCTATGATCACGATAACTTGAATAAAGGTCTTCGAAATAACAAGTGTTGGTCATTCTCACGACGCACCTCCTTACCAATATCTTCTCTACGTAACAGTTTTGGTGCTAAGTGTGAGGTACGGTAAGAGTCCGGATTTTTTGTTCTCTCATTATACTCGTTTCAAAAAAATTTCGCCGAGAAGCACACATAGTGCAGTGCCGTGAGAATACGACAATTTGAAATTAAGAGGCAACAGGACCGGTTAACAAGCAGCGGCGACAGCAGCCCGGAAGCCAGTAGGACTAGGGTAACAATTGCTGATAATCACAGGATCAAGAAGACAAGAGGCAAGGGAAATGGTCCCAGAAATTTTATTCCTATTGGTGTGCATATCGACTAGCACGTGAGTACATATTTGATAAAATTAATTGTATCCCTTACTCCCAAGGCAAAATAGGAGAGGCGCTAATTAGGTAGAGATAAGAGCGTTGGATTTTTATTTTTTTATTTTTGATATACACATATTATTTATCCACCGTATTTATACGTATATATATTATATGAATGAATTTATTATTTTGTCTGCTCCCCCTTTTAGGGTGTTTTTTCTTAAACACAAAACATAAATCACGCGATAAAATAGACTTAAAAAGCATTGGATTAGTAGAATTTTTGTTGGAAAAACGATTCACGTGATAAAAGAATTCTAGAACAGGAAGAAAAATCAGTGACTCATAGCGCAGAAACTCAACGAGTCGGTCGAAAATAGGAAACAGCAGAGATCAGAGGGGAGAGAGAACAGCGTCTTAAGGAGAGGATAAGTGCCATAAATTGAATCAAGCACGGAAAGTAGGAAAACTCTCTCGCCCGTCTGTTCTCTTTCAAGGAGCTGCAGCTAGGTGAAAGGGACTTAATATTAGGACCTGAATATAACATTTATCGTATCGAGAGCCGGTACAGGGACCCTCAGCATTATCTCTTCTGATACAAAAAATCCATGCGTTCACACTATACTATATATACATACTGACTCAGGGCGAGCTGAATTCTTCAAATAGGGTTCGAGTATGTCGTGTGAGTAAAGAGAGACATTTAGGAAAACTCAAGCTACACTTACAGCAAACATGCCCGTCTCCGGAGGTACTAACTAAAACGTTGTGAATAACGGGGAAGGAGTGACGACAGAACTGAGGTAGGCAATATGGTTCACAGAAAACAAACAAATACGAAACAACAATTGCTGGAGCGGAAGGGTGTGAGATACTCGACGCCCTAGACAAAAATACTAAGCCGAAGGTGATGGGCCTGTTCTCGACGATGAAAGCTAGGCTAAAACAGACAGGGAGAGTGGACACGTCACGTAACGCTGCTACAGGAATCATTCGAGATTCGCTGCCGATAAGCACAGAGCCCAGGGCCAAATTTCGTGACACTCGAGGGAACATAGGTTTTACAAACAGAGAAGCGGGTGGTTTCAGCGAACGGGTCATCGGGAAAATACTGTAGGAGCGGCAGAAATATATGGTGCCCGAATAGAAGGGGCAAACTTACCACTGACGCAATGGAACATGCCAGAGAGACCAGAGTGGCCGAATTTCGTTTCAAACTGCTACGAATGTAAAGAGCCAGGAAACCCTGGGATAAGAAACTCGCATAATCAACAGCTACTGGACAAAATGAAAGATATGAGCGATGAACTTCAAAGAATGAAGGAAGCTGCATTTATAGCAACAGTAACACTGCTAGATAATAATCATGCAAATCGAGACGATTCTGAAGTAAATAGGGATGGCTCATGGGGCGATTTAGCACCTACCAGGACCCAGCACACAGAATACATACAGGTTACAAACAACCATAACCACCCATGCAGACCACAGAACACGCAACTAAACATTTGCCCACGCTTAGTCATACGGCAAGCAACATCCCGTTCTTTGATGGAGACCCAATCAACCTGCCACTATTCGAAAGGATGGTAAGGATGACTATGGAAAGGGTAGGCCCAGAAAATGAATTATTTTTTTCGGCACACTTGCGAGCAGACTAAAGGGAAAATCGGCTGAACATTTTACAGCTGGACTGGCTCAATTCTTGACAGTTCAGGAATTTCTTCGGGAACTTTCAAGGAGATATGGTAGCATAAATAATTCGGACATGCTGATGGCACAGCTGAAGATAATCAGACAGCAAAACCAAGAATCAATAGAAGACTACGGCGGAAGAGTACAAGGAATATATGACAGGCTGACGATGCTGCATGATTCAAGTCCAAGCCTACTCCCGATTCAGAAACAGGTTCTGAAAGAAAGCGCAGAGGCGAAGGCAGTAAAGCAATTCACACATGGCTTGCATCCAATATACAGATGTAAAATTACATGCTTAAACCCGAGGATCCTCTGCGAAGCAATTATAGAAGAGCTGAAAATAGAGAGCGACCTTAGCTTACGGCATGCAATATCAGTAAGTACACTGCCTGCACACAATAAAGCAACAACCGAGTGGGGGTTACTAGTAAACCTGGCGAGTATAAAAGAAAAAACAACTGAAATCACCAATGGGGCACAAGGAGCAGCAGCAGCAAACGTAAAACGCTGTATACACTGCGATGGCCGAACCAGGCATTCAGTCAAGGAATGCCGAAAACTGCTCGTGGCGATGAACGACAGAAAAACGCCAAGGGATAACGGGAGGAAACCAAAGGGAAACTGCAATTATTGTCAGAGACTAGGACACTATGCGATTGACTGTCGCTCACGTAGGCAAGGCAGGAAGGAAGAGGAAAGACAGCAAAACGAAGGGCATAACCAACGCGTAGATAACACCAATACCAACAAGAACACCTATAATTACGGAAACAAAAATGATAATCCTAACAACTATAATAATAATTATTATAACAGGGGCTATAACAATGGCCCAACGGAGCCTTATAACAGGAACAATAACTACTACAACAGGAATAACAACTACAATAAGAGAAACAACAATTACAATAATGGAAATAATAGAAATAACAATTACAACAGTAGAAATAACAATACCAACAATAGAAATAACAATTAGAATGATAGGAATGATAACAATAACAGGTGTAATAACTACAACCTCACAGGCAGTTATTATTACACCAACCGCGGTAACGGTGACCAGTATAATAACAACAACGGAAAAACATTCAACCATGATGGAAACAACTATAGAAATCAAGACAACAGGGACGACTATAATAAAGATCCAGTCAGAAACTGACCACCACAGGATAGGGGCCCATAGAAGCGAGAAAACGACGCATACGGCCCTGAGAACAGGAGAGAGTCACATTA
Source organism: Copidosoma floridanum (assembly GCF_036245765.1). Classification (NCBI taxonomy): domain Eukaryota; kingdom Metazoa; phylum Arthropoda; class Insecta; order Hymenoptera; family Encyrtidae; genus Copidosoma; species Copidosoma floridanum. The sequence continues at coordinate 25,608,720 of NW_028321907.1, forward strand.
TATGCCTCTCATACAGGCCTCCAGCGCGATAAACACGGAACATAAGTAAGGGACAGAGCCACCAAAAGACCATAGCAGTACTGAGAGAAGTGAGGAGAATAAGCATAAGTCCAAGCTCGACGAAAGGGTAGACAGAGGCAAGCGGAGGAAGGAGAACGAAAATCATTCAGAAAAAGAGCAAGGCAGTCCCGGAAGAGCAGTGCACACAAGTAAGCATACGGAAAAATGGGGAGAAAATGGACAATCGGGCAGAAATGACGATGGCGACGAAAGTACAGTAAAGGAAGAAGTACAGCAAGTCAACGAGTTGAATAACGCGCTATGCGAAACAGAGAGCAAAAACAAAGTCAACACGAGCATACACTCACCATTAATGGAGAAATATAGAGTGTGCAGAACACGCCTACCAATGGAAAGGCCACCATGGGCATCAAAAGAAGGGGAAGATCCACCCCTACTACAAAAATTAAATAGGATTAAGGGCCATCCATTTAAATACTTCGACAATCTAGTGCTTATGACAATAAGAGAGGCAGTACCCAACACAGAGGTGATAGACGCGCAACATGAGAGAGGATGCATTAATCCGATACGCCTGAACAACGAAGAGGAGCGTAGGAGAAACTAAAATGATGAACGCCAGAGGAATAAAAATTACGCACATGTATGCAAAAGAGCATTTTGAAGAAACGACGCTTAAGTGTAACATTAAAAAGTGTATTAAATCACTTAAAGGGGCAATAGTAGCAATTAAAATAAAAACGATTGGGATGGTAAGGGACCTAGCGATCCTCAATGTAACCCAGTGGGAATACTTTGTCGATACCTTTGAATGAATAAGACATATAACAGGATCGCCAAAGACTACTACTGGAGGAACATGCGTTAAAAGGAACAGATATTAGACAAGTCATTCTGGGATGCGCATCATGCCAAACAAAAAAACTCGTCCGAATTAAAACGAAACAAGCCATGCTCGTCACCGATCCACCGAGTAGACCGTTCGAAAAAATTTCTATAGACTTCTACGGGCTCATCAGTAAACCTTCAGGGAATCAGTACATACACATACTATCTATACAAGACTGGACGAAATTTATCGTCCTCGCACCTGTGAAAAGAGCGACAGCCGAAGAAACGGTAAGAGCGATAACAGATAAGTATAAAGCGTATTTTGGGCAGCCAGAACATTTATTATCGGACAGAGGCACTCATTTTATAAACAAAAGCATGGACAAACTCGCAAGGTTGTTTAAAATAGATAAAATGGGCAGTACAGCATTCCACCCACAAACAAACAGCGCCATCAAACGTATGCATCATACTCTCACGGAGTTCATCAAGGCCTACGTAGAACAAAATGACCACTGGGATGAACATTTACCGATGTGCATGCGCTCATACAACACCACGGACCATCAGAGTACGGGATACTCACCGCACGAACTAGTCTTTGAGCAAAGAGCAAGAACACCATCTAGTATCAAACTGCCACCTAAGAGCCAAACTTCAAATGAATATTTCAAAGAGCAAGTGGAAACTCTGACAGAAATGAGAACCATTGCAGCAATGAACCAAGTTCAGGTGAAATATCGATCGAAGTATAACTATAACCACTAACTGAATACAAGATATTTCTTGGAGGGAAAAATGGTTTATGTGCTGAAAGAGCCATCAAAGGATAAATATGATTCGCAATATGAGGGCCCGTATGAAATAACAGGCATTGATTATATCAACAAAAACGTTAAACTACAGAGAGGTGACGAAATAAGAGTATCCAACGTAAATAAGATCAAAAAAGCGTGTCTTCACCAGAGAAAACAAATAGGGTGAGGCACACGAAAGAACCTCCTTAAACATTTAACTGCGCTTAAAATTGTCGCGGCTCCCGGACGCACTGCAAACTAGATATTCACATACTCAGATTTGAAAAAAAAAACTATAATCGGGAGGTATGCATGAACAAAGCATTAATAACATTAATCAATAGTAATTTGATATAACGTGAATGAAAAAAAGCAGAGCGAATGATGGGCGCTTGTGGCACTCTCTAGTGAGTAGACGTACTCAATAGGTGTAGAATTAACTCACAGGCCTAATGTACAAATTATAGATGGTAAAGACAAATAAAAAGAAAAAAATATACGTATACGCTGACATATACTCATAAATTAAAATAATTTCATGCAAGAAGTACACTAAGAAAAGTTAATGTAAAATTAGCAAACGAAAATAAGTATGAACGAACGATTTTATTTAGTACCCTATTGACTTCACAACTGTTAAAAAAAAAATAAATAAATAAAAGAATTTTACAGTTATTGTTAGGTAGAGAGGAGCATGGGGGAATGATGAAAAATAAATAAAGCAATCGCAGGAAAAATAAATCTATTTTTTTTTAAAAGGCCCACGAGCCCAGGTCGAGTATGAGAGATTGAACCTTCTCTTCTCCCTTCCTTCTGTCGTTCTTCGTTAGAAACAATCTCACTCCTGCCATCATGATATGCTGATCACAACACCTAAAACGTCGCACATAATCGTCACGAGGTATAGAATGGACTGCCATATCTAAAATAACGAACAGCCCGTTCGTTGGACCGTCCATCTCAGAGGGAATAATCAACCCCACCCAGCGTGTGGCAGAGTTTCCTCAGGACTTGGCCGTCGAAGGACAGCTGGAAAGCCCTCGTAGGATCCTGGAACATCTCCAGGACAACAATACCACGTTACCAGCCCACCCTCGTTAAAACAGTGGCGTTAATACCGGAAAAAAGGCATAGAGATCTACAACAAAAAAAAAAAAATGAAAAAAAGAAGCAAGAATGCTTGTAATCATTAAAGACACTACCTACACAATGACATTGTGCAACAGTGCAAGTGGACTGCTCCTGCAGAATTTCATCCATGAGGACAGCACACAGAGATCCTCGTGATGCAAAAAATTATGTTGTCACATGAGCAGTGTCAAAGCTTAGCTTCGGAAACTCAGACAACGGTGCGAACACCTTAGAAAGCGCACGTTCTCCAGAGATCAAAAAAAAAAAAGAGAAAAAATAGAAGTTTTGTTTTTGAGGGGAAAAAAAACAAAAGAACAACGAACGAAATCAGCAAATGCGTCTACGGCGATAAGGGTAAAAGCAAACAAGAAATATCCATATAATCCCTATCCTAAACCTCACCATGTTAGAGAAAAAAGAGCGGGAGTAGCAGAAAAACATAGTATCAGGAAATGTAAGGATGAAAAACACTAGCAAAATATACGACACAGGTCTAAACGTAGACGTGGATTGCACTGCCATGAAATGATTCCTTTTTTTACTGCATACCTCCTAGCTCATCACTACCAAAATACAAGTCAAATGTAAGATAACCGATCGTCAAATTATCTGACTATACAGTCTTCTCGAATATGTTATATGACTCCGTAGGCAAAATGGGGTGCACAATATTATAACCGAACATTTATATACTCAGTAACCGACTCATTCACACACGTAGAGCCGATGTGAAATGAGTAATGACAACAACAAAAAACACATTTGCGATAGAAAATTTTTTAATTTAGAAAATTACTTATGTAAATAAGAATAATAAATAGGCAACAATATTTGTACAAGAAGAAAAGCAAAATATAAAAGGAAATGATCATTATTATATACTTTAAATGTGAGAAGAGAGCCACACTCGCAGCTCAACGCTAACTGAATAAAGGGAAAATATAAGAGAAAGGGTAAAATACACACGGTAACGCACTTAAATAAATAGCTATCGATGGGATATAAATAGTATTAGGACAAGTATTTACCACAGAGACTAAAGCGCGGGCTCATAGGCAGGAACCAGAGTTGGCAACTAATAGCTAATAGCTTTATATATAACAGGGTTATTAACTTTAGCATGGGGCTTCTTTTTCTTATTTATAAGCGCCTTCTCCATCGGGGGGCCCTACTAATAATATGTTATAGAATATTCACAGATAAACAAAGAGCTCAAGAAGAAGCACGAGAATTGGCAGTAATCCAAACCACGCCGACAGCAGAGCTCGGAGCAGAAAGGTGACTGCAACCCTCTAGACGAATACTAGAATTGCCGTTGGCCGTGACACACGATTAGAATTTGCGAGACAACAAGTATGAGTGCCTGGTCCGAAGGGCACAGTCCGTAGGATATCACTAAGAAAGAATTTTTCTTTTTTCAAAATAATAAGCATCGGGAAATTTGTTTTACGTGTATAAAAAAAAAACACACATATATGATTATTGTAGTTATAACTATAATTAATCATAAAGATGATAGTAACAATAACAATAGTAATAAGGTAAAGAGGATGAGCGCTGGCAGTCACTCGACTGTGTCGGGGGGCGCAGTCCGTAGGGCGAGACTTAGAAAGAATTTTTTCTTCTTTAAATATGTGATAGCGAGAGAGTTATGTTGAGGTCTATTGTTAAAAAAAAAAAGTAAAATAAAAAAAAGGTAGTTGTAGCTATAATAATAATAATAATAATAATAATAATAATAATAATAATAATAATAATAATAATAATAATAATAATAGTAATAATGATAAGAATGAGCAGACGAAAGTGAGCGCCAGGAGTTGCTCGACTGTATCGGGAGGCGCAGTACGTAGGACGAGACCAAAAAAGATTTTTTTTCACTTGAATACTAATGTTTAGAAGTTTGTATGGAATTTTTTTTGTAAATAAACGCATGCGAAAGTTAAAATGGAAACTACATTGTAAAACAAAACTTCGTGTAAAGTAATATTAAGGAGTAGTAATTTTGACACTATGGATATCATTCCACATTTGTTGTACGTTTGTGCCGACGTTGTATACAACATTTTCATGCTGACAGCGAAAAATGCTACTTTGTGTACGTATTCATAACTTTGTACTCTAAAAAAGCTCTTTAAGTCTGGAATCGATACTTTGAACAATCAAATTTTGCAACAATACGAACTCTCATTTCCCAATTTAAATAATTTTTTTACAACCCTAAAATGCGTGAACAAATTTCTAAATGAATTTATAAGACTGCAAACTCATAATGCGATTTAATGAGATTTATTGTTTCTCACGGTAATTAATATTTTTTATAATGCAAATCTGGTAAAAATAAAAAACGATGTTGCAAACATTTTTATTTGTTTCTGCGGTGGTTTTATTGACGCTTTGTTTCTCTTTATAAGAGCTTGTGTTGCAATATCTGACTTTATCAATTTTATGTTAAAATAAACCATTTTGTCAAAAAAGTTTTCGAAAATTTGTGTGGTTTCTAATAATCTTACTTATTGTTTAGCTAAGTTTTCTACAATAATTAATTATTAATTGTAAAATATAAGATCAGTTTTCGTAGTGTTGACCATAAATATTTTGTATGAATGGTGCAAAATAACTAAGCATTATTAAATTATTTTTTAATGATTCTTAACTTTATCAATAATAGTTATATAACCATCAAAACAACGATAAAATATTACTTAACATTTCTCCCCCTATTATTATTGTACTGTTATAAAAAAAATTTAATATCTACGAAAATCACTCAACTAATGAATTTACAAAGAGAAGTCGTTACGCAACGTAAACATAAAAATTAAATACTATTATTGAAAAAATGTTTGTACTATCATTAAAGAGAAAGAAAGATATCAAATGTAACAAAAAAAAATTAGCCATGGGCGAGATTTGAGTATGAGAGTGCTTGAAGTAAAATTACACGGCACGGTACTTAGCTACCTCGACTACCAGCGCACTGTTACTTCTAGTTCTCAACGTGACATATGTTTATAGTGAAGCCCCAAGGTTGAATTTTAAGTATCAGTTTGTGTTATCTTTATATTGGTAATTGTGTTAAAGCTCAACTGACTGACAAGTATAATTATTATTTCTGTTAATATTTTCACAATTACTTATTTTTATGAGAAAAGTTATATGTGTTGAAGAACGACATTTTAATTTCAAAGAAAGCATTCTTAACTGAATAAATGTAAGAATAAGAGCGGAGATTGTGTATATTATTGGAATATTTTTAATGTGCAAGGTATTTATTAATCTATAACAACGAAAATTATTGAAGTTTAAGAATGATAATTTCATAGACATAAAGTTCTAAGAATTTACATTAAATACCAGGGCTTACATTTTTACTACTCAATTTTTCATTTTATACGAAGAAAACTCAGTACTTAGCTGTGCAGGTATTCAATACTTATTTAACGAGTAATACATCACCAGATATATAATAACTGTCAAAAATTTAAACTTGTTTTTAAGATTTTTTCCCCTTTACTAAGTACCTATCGTAAGCTTATTTTGGTCTTCCACTTTGCTGCTGAGAACTTGTGTATAGTTCAGCTAATTTTTCACGACAGGGCGCTCAAAACAGTGGAAAAAAGTGACGCACTCTCTACCATGGGCAATGATAATCACCCTACTAATCTCTAACAACAGATTTCACCATTTTTTAATAAGAGCTTTGCTGGCAGAACCCCTCCAGTTTTTGTGCAACCTTATCTAGCCATCCGTCTTTCGTAAATCGTCGCACAGTTTTTAATGTTGTATCGTTGCCTATTGCGTTGAACAAGTCGTTGACGGTGGAAAACTTTAAAACTTCAAGTGAGTAATAGAGGTAAGAAAAATCTCTTAAACTTCAAATTTTTATACTATTTTTGTTCCTTCTTGATAAACAATCGGCCTGGGTATTATTTTTCCCTTGAATTCATGCAATTTTATAGCTATATCCCGAAAAAACTACTGCCCATCTTTGTAGTCTACTTGTGGTGATCTGGGGAAGCCTTTTTTTCTCCAAAATATGGATTAAGGGCTTGTCGTCAGTTTCAAGTAAAAACTAAATCCAAATAAATAGGCATCAATCTTTTGCATTGCAAAAAAAAGCCAGAGCTCTGCGATTACTCTGCAAGTGATTTGTTAGTATATATCAGTGCCCTCCGGTTAATTTGGAAATTCGAAGTGATCAGTGATCCGTTGGGGGCGAAATGTAAGAAAATAAATAAATACAAGTAAAGTGTATTTAAATTTTCTTGCGTTGATTTATTGATGCGCAACGTTTCGCTGACAATATGCGTCAGCCTCATCAGGCTACAAAATTAAAATTAAAAACACACAATGAGTGATCTGGAAGGCTCAAACACAAAAATACAATAAATTTTTTTGTAAATTGTTACCGCAGGTACGCGAGAATTCGTAAGTTTGGTTGACTTACTCGTCACCTGTCGTGCTGTCGACTGACAATAAATTACAACAACAAGCCAGCGCTTATATAGGCGGAGCCGCAAAGGTAGACGGTAAAGGGCGATGAACTCGATCGGGACATTTAAACTTTCGTAGTAAAGGAAGGTATGCTCTATTAAAGGAAAGCACATCCTCCTTTCTATTGATGTTGTGTTTGTCGAGTTTTATATGAAGCATTTCGGAAATAATTCTTTTTTTATAATTGGATTCTTTGTCAAGGATTTTAAAGTTATCCCAATCGAATTCATGGTCAAAATTTCACCCCCAACGGATCACTGATCACTTCGAATTTCCATACTCTGCAAGTAGTTACTTTCAGCCTTCGTAAAAGTCCATGATGCATGAGCTACGGGTCTCACACTAGAATGAGCCATCGAGTGTGAAAAAACTGCCCCGAATCCACTACATAAAACAGCACGCGTAACTTTAATCCGTAACTCTTTACATCATACAAAGCTAAGCATTCTTTGGCCTTTACAAACGCGGATTCATATACTCGCAACCACTTCCACTCACACTCCATCCTAAGTAGTTGATAACCAGATTGAAAATTATCGCTCAGTTTTTAATAAATTTAGAATAAAAGTTTATCATTCTTAAAAACACTTGTGACACCTTCACATTCTTCAGACGTGGAATATTGACAGCAGCGTCAATCTTTTCGTCCAGAATTTAAATACCTTTCAAATTAATTTCATAACCCTTGAAATTCATTTTTGACGGAGCGATTTTGCATATAGACAAATATAAAATTCATCCAGCGGTTAATAACCTTTATTAAATAATTTTTAGTCTTTTATCACGTTTAGCTAGAGTTTAACCTCCAACTCAAATGTCGTCCAATAACATGTTAACTCCTTTTCAATCGCTAAGTAATATATCTATTCTTCGCTGGAACTAACTGGAGCGGATGCGACCCCGAATATAACTCTAGTGCAGTGTGTCCAAATCACGCTGAGAACTCGCGCACACTTATGCACAGTCAGGTTCTGATCAGCGATGGCAGTCTGATTGGCCAAGCGTTTGCACGTCGTTCGAACATCCAAAACTCGAAGACACAGCGTCCAAAGACCGAAAACAAAAAATCCAAATACCTAATCTCCCATAACCCTCTGCGTTAAAAGTTCTCTATGCTTTTTGGTGTAGAATACGTGTTGTAACTAATCTCAAGTAAACAATCTCAAATAACGAAATAAAGTGACTGGTATTTAAATAACATTCTACCTATAATCGCTTGAATCCCAAGCGGCGTATTCCCAGTATTCGCTGTGCTCGCTTCTCTGCAGTTTTATTTGCTTGAAAAACCAACAAAATCCCAAGCCACTATTTCTTAACGACCCAACGCGCTCGCTTTTCCGTGTTTTTGTTTATTACCTAACCAAACAAAATCCCAAGCAGCTGATCCTTAGTTGTCCAATGCAATCGTATACCTGCATTTATTATGAATTTAAACATAAACGAAAACTCAACAAGCCAATTTCTAGAGTCCTGTTGAGCTTGCAGGCCCACGCTAAAAAGCTTTTCTTCAAAAATTAAGGAAAACTGAAATATCCAAGTAAGTACAATTAATACAAGATCTTAATTTAAACGGAATTAACAAAAGCATAAGCAAGTAAGGGTTAAGCTCTGGTACATACTATAAACATATGTAAGTTTTAAGGTATGAGGATCATATTGAGTGTTAGCTCAGTTAGATGTACGTTCTGTTTTGGACCTGAAGATCATGGACTCAAGACTAGGTGTCAATTTTTGTTTTGTTTTTTTTTTTTAATTTTATATTTTTAAGTATCTTGATATTTATTCATTTATAAATATTTATGGATATTTATTTTTTTATAAATTATTAAGTGCAGTAAAGTATGCATGAATGAAAAACTCACGCCCTTAAGCAAATACGCAAGGTTCGCTTATTTTTAAATACGCTCATTAATCTACGTTTAAAGTAATTTATTACTAGCTACCCAATACACTTCACTGCCTGGACTTTTGTCTATTTCATTAATAAACAGAATTTCAAGCTTAGCCACGTTTTTTTATCTAATAAGTATTTTAAGATTTAAAAGTTTCATCCCAAGTAATTTTAAGCGTTCGCTTCACAGCGCTTTTACTTACTTAATAAGTACTTAAAAATTTTGGAGCCTCATCCCAACTAATTTTGAGTACTCGCTTGTGCGCCTTTATATATCCAACAAGTATTCAAAAATTCAATTGCGATGTTGTAATTCGCGCCCCAAAAATGAATACACTATGCACATGCAGAAGCATGCTCGTGCTCGTGTCAACTGTCAACACACGTCAAAGCGTAGCAAACAGCTATGCATATATCTCTCTTTTACCTGGATTTCTTTGCAAAGTAGCTGCATCTTCGTGCTTCTTGCAGTTTTACAAGGTATTTGGTTAATTTTCGTATGAAAGTATGTTGAAAACACACACGTACGTGTTTGGTGTGGGTAGGAGTTTTGCTGGGTCGTGTCAACATTTAAAGCATTGTCCATATTTTCTATTTCTCTACGTAATTTTTCGTAACCTTCGTTTGTAAGTTTGTAATATAACTTGTTTTTATTGATAGCAGAAAGTGTATCAATATGAATTTCATAATGGTTTTATCCTCCTCTTTTTTTATTGTAATACTTTTCTTCTCGTTTTTTTTTTAGTGCTTTTGTTTTTAACCTTGACGATGTCACAAACAATAACAAACGACCAAAGAATAGCGCAACGGGTACAGCAACAAAAAAACGGTCAGCTATTGCATTCCAGGAAGACTAGTTATGCGACCCGGTATTGAAAGATAAGCTTATTAAACACGTGATTGATAAACAAAAGGTCCACTGTAAAGTTTGTCAAAAAGATTTAAAGTTTTTCAGTTAAAGTGACTTGATGACTTATAGCACAACTTCTACTTATACCAATAATTTTAATGCCACAATCGATTCAGGTACCATTGTAAAAGTCATTAATAAAGGGCTATCATTTCAAGATCAATGTTCATTGCACAAAATTCTGTCAGTGTTCGGCTAGTCAATAAGTTAGTTCCATTTATCAAAAACCTTGTAGAGGATTTTCTACCTGTGAAAAATATTCGTATGAAAGAGGATAAATGTGCAAAAGTAATTGATAATGTTTTGTTCAAAAATGAATTTGAAAATTTAAAAAAAGTTTTAAATAATTCATATTACTCGGTTCTTGTTGATGAAAGCACTGACATTAGTAATAAAAAATTGCTTTGTGTTTGGGTACAGTATTTTTCACAACAAACAAATTCTGTTGTCCAACATTTGTTGCAATTAATTGAAATCAATGCTCAGAAAGGTAGTGCACAAGAGCTGTTTTTCGCATTTAAAAAATTCTCTGATGATAATTTCATTAATATGAAAAATATAGTTGCTCTCTCGTGTGATAACGCTAGTATTATGGTCGGTAAACATAACAGCTTTCAAAAGTATCTTCGTGATTATGTTCCTCATTTGATTATCCACAATTGTAATTGCCATTCGGCTGCGATCGTCGCAAAAAATTGTTGTAGTATGCTTTCGAAAGAAATAGAAGAACTTGCTCGAAGTGTGTACTCTTATTTATCAAAAAGTCCGAAGCGCACTGCGGAAAAATCGGAGAATTCAGAATATTTAAATTTGTCTGATAATAAAGCACTCAAGTTTTCGGGAACACGATGGCTTGAAGCTTATCAATGTTATGATCGTCTTCTTTCTATGTGGCCAGCTTTAATTTATTTTTTTTTTTCAGTAGAAGTATTCAAAAAAACATGTCTGTCGCGTACTAAAAATGAGCCTGAATCAAACGCAGAAAAAGTATTAAATTTACTGCAAAATAATACTGTAAAAGCCTACGTGAGTTTTTATATTTTACCTTGAATTTCTTTAATTCTTCTAATGCAGCCTTCCAATCTAAGGCTTACAAAACACACCAGATTCATGAATTTATAAAAAAAATATTAACTCAACTTGCAGCAAATTTCATAAATTTAAATGTAATAGAAACTATTTTTTTACCGGATTTTGATGTAACTAAAAATCTGATGTCCTCGGAAAAAATGTATCTGGGATTTTTGTGTTCTGAAATAGAAGAAAAGTTAACGAAAAAATAGGTTGAAAATGTAAGAAGTAATTGCAAGAATTTTTACGTTCGCGGTTTCAATAAAATAAAAAAACGTTTTCTTTAAAATTGACGATATTTTCAAATATTTAGATTTTCTTCATTCACAGGTAGTATTAAATGTAACGGGACGACAACGATATCTAGATTTAAATAGTATTGTTTCAAATTATTTTTCATTTTTAAATGCAGAAAGTACTTCCGCAGAGTAGCGTGATGTTTGTACAAATTTTTACGAACAAGAAAAGAATTTATTAATAAATTTTGATACATAAACTTTTTGGAGTAAAATTATAAATTTAAAAATCAAGCAAATTAGTGTCTTTACCCCACGTTAACTTCTTTAGTGAAACAAATTTTTGCTATATCTCACTCAAACGAGAAATCTGAGCGAATTTTTTCTGCTACAAATGAAACTAAGGATGAAAAAAGTGATCAAACAAGTGTTACCTTACTTAATGCGCGGTGCATGCTTCTTAAAGTCATATGGAAAGGCGTATAATATTGATTGCGACAACTTGGTGATAACGCAAAACCATTTTGATAAGTTTAATAGTGGTAATATGTACTCCAAGTGAATTTTCTACCCACTTAATCATACTTATGTTTCAAATTAAGTTCATATTTGATAAAAGAGACAGTATTTTAGCAGTAAGTTGCAGTGGTTTTATAGCTTCGAGATCTTTTTAGTTAGAAAACAATTGCTAGGTATTAAAAAATAACTAACTGAAAATAACAGTCTTATTGTAAAGTGACCAAAGAATTAGAAATAAGAAAAATATAATACAAGGTTTCTTGGCGAGAGAAGTCCACTATTAAAACTAATGTGTAGATAAACAAAATTAGATTTTTTTACAAACAAAAAATTTTAGTAAGTATATTGTAATTCAAACATCAGACCTCTACTTTTATTACTGACCCACTTCGTCAACAAACACAACATACAAAAACGTGACAAAGATGTACAAACATAAAATAAAATTAACACGTTTGTCATATTCAACGATAACCTTATAATAAATTTTTTATTTTAACAAATAATTTAGTTAAAATCATATTAATAATAAATGTATGCGTAGAATTCATGAAAGCGCATACAAGCGAGCGCTTACAGTATCTCGGTGTACGGCTCTCACTATTTAAAATAATGATTTCATAAATCGCAGCGCACATAAGCAAACACTCAAAATCAGTTGGAATGAGGCTCCAAAATTTTTAAGTACTTATTAAGTAAGTAAAAGCGCAATGAAGCGAACGCTTAAAATTACTTGGGATTTAATCTGGTTAAATTTTGTTACTTTTTTAAATGTGAAGAAAAACGAAAAGTCATAACTTCTCCCCCTTTTCCTGACTCAAAAATGTCCAGAGAGAGTCTGTACTGCTGTCTCCAACATGGGTGTCAGAATTTCCGATTTCCAAGGGCACCACGAGACGACTTCCTCTTCAACGACTAGCAGTGAAAAACTTGTTGACCAAAACTCAACCAATAATTCTGAATTATTTTTACAACATTATAATCAACCAAAACTAGCCGTAAAACTAACTATGGTAACTCACAGTAGGCGCAGTATTATTACCTTTATCATTATCCCCACTATTGCAACTACTATCTTAATTATTATTATCATTATTGTTATTATTATTATTATTATTATTATTATTATTATTATTATTATTATTATTATTACCATTAATACTATACTTGTAAGTTATTATAGCAATAGCCACCGTTACTTCTGATCAAGTATTAGTACTAATTTATACATCGTAACACACCGACGGTTTAAGTATTCACCCGAGCATTCAAATGAAATTTTAAGCAATTTCCTCGTCTCTTTTTGTGACAAGTTCAATTAAATAAGCGAACAGTAATTAGCAATAGTAAATATTAATAATACTCTATCTTAATTTGAATATTGAGTTACTGTGCAGATTCGTACGGCGCGCCAATGCGCCCGCGCCCCCTTCCCACAGATCTCGAGGGCTAGACGAGCACAGAGCTCGAACAGCCCTGCGCTCGCACGCTATCTCTCCCTGTCAGCCACCTGAAGCGGACTCATCGCTTGCTTAGATATCCTCGCCTTCTCGAGCACCTGATCTCTTGCACCCTGCACTTTTGAGAACCCTGACAATCAAATAAAGATTATTTTTCAACTAACATTGGTCCTTCGAGCTGAATAACGTGACTGGAACAGGCAATCGTCGGAGCATCATCTTCTATCCCTCAAGATCCCTGGGAAGGGGGCACATTGGTGGGCCGTACGAATTTGCACTGCCCAACCACTTCGTTCCGTAAACACTCCTAGTCGCCACCTACCGTACCTGGATCAAATTCTGCTACAGGAACACCATCGTCGGAGGGTCAGACTGGTAGTAGAGCTAGCTTGCAGACACAGCAGGTATACTTGCCGGTGGCTGTCCTAACTGTGGCAGCTCGGACAAGGCCATCAGACCCTAGTTGAATGTGAATGACACGGCCGAAGGGCCACGTGCCACTGTATTGAAGAAGGGTATCGTCCATGACGGCGACGATGTCGTTGACTTAAAAATTGCGACAAATACTTATCATTTAAATCTGTAAAATTTTGACGTAATAGAGAAAGGAAAGGCTAGAGTAAGAGAAATACCATCTCTTCTCTTGATGCATGCGCACCGCGAGAGCAAGCCAGATGTGGAAAATGCCAGTTTCATCAAGTGTTCTTTTTCAAATAAAACTAAAAGTTAAAAATATATTGAACTTTTTAAAGTTCTTTCTCTTCTTTTCTTACCAGCAAGAGCATAGAGTCAAACGTGCACACCATTACTCGTGACACTATAGGTACCCTCGAAACCCTGGGAAATAAATAATCAATTGCTCTACACGTCAAATCTAGATTGAACACCATTACTCGTGACTTTATTGGTAAATTCTAGACCAGTCTTAAATTAAACAACAATTTGCCCCTTTACGTTAACTCTAGAACAACACCTTTGCTCAAAACGGTACTGATACTTTCTAGGTCGCGAACGGGACATCGTCAATACGCCACATCAGGTAATATTGACAACTCATAGGCGCACCGTAAGTGCATAAGTGCATCGGGATACAGCAAAATAACCACTTCAAGTAATTGTAACTTCATTCACTTCCCTCAAAAATATTCCTACCCCCATTTCAAATACCCCAGTGCGTAATTAAACTATCCTCTAGCACTGCGTCCTACTAACGCGCCTAGTGTGAGACCCGAGTCATTAAGTGCAAGGTTAGATTTGAATAATTCGTGGCACCGACGTAACAATGTGTACAGCACTTCTCATTTATTTTTTCCTCTAATAGCTGTAGGTATATTCTTCTGACTTTGTTATCATTGTTTATGTATATATTTATATACAGGATGATACGTATCGGTAACATTTCCTGGGAACAGCGTGTAGAGCAATTTTTTCTAAAGCGAACCCCGTTGGAATTAATTTTTCTAGCGCAAACAGCTTTTAAATGGGAGGCGATTGAAAATACGTTCCAAACTACCCCTAAATGGGGTTGGAAGGGTATGGCGCGCCCGCATGAACTCGCGACGTTGCTACATTATCATTATCACCTACACCCCAGCCTGCAAAGTGTTGTGTATACAAAAATAAAAAATAAAGGGTCGTATATTTTCAATTGCTTCAACCACCTATGCATAAAGTTTTAATTGCTTCTGTCTCAAAATAACAAAAAAAATATATTTGAGAAGAAAAATTGGCTTATCTTTGACAGGTGATAACACAATTAATACGGAACACTTGGAATTGCTTCTACCGCCAATGAATTGCTTTTGACCTCTTTTTAATTTCTTTGGTGAGTTTGATAACAGCTTCGTTATATAAATAATTTATTAATAGAAATTGGATTTCCAGCAATAATTTCGGAAATAATTGTGACGCGCGCATGCGTGAATGTCAAGTACTTTATTATCACCTGTCAAAGGGAAGCCAATTTTTCTTCTCAAAAATTCTTTTGTTTTGCTATTTTGAGACAAAAGCAGTTAAAACTTTATCCATAGGTGGTTGAAGCAATTGAAAACATACGACCCTTTATTTTTTATTTTTGTATACACAACACTTTGCAGGCTGGGGTGTAGGTGATAATGATAATGTAGCAACGTCGCGAGTTCATGCGGGCGCGCCATACCCTTCCAACCCCATTTAGGGGTAGTTTGGAACGTATTTTCAATCGCCTCCCATTTAAAAGCTGTTTGCGCTAGAAAAATTAATTCCAACTGGGTTCGCTTCAGAAAAAATTGCTCCACACGCTGTTCCCAGGAAATTTTACCGATACGTATCATCCTGTATATAAATATATACATAAACAATGATAACAAAGTGAGTAAAAAATACCTACAGCTATTAGAGAAAAAAATAAATGACAAGTGCTGTACATATTGTTACGTCGGTGCCAGGCATTATTAAAATCTAACCTTGCACTAAATGACTCGGGTCTCACACTAGGCGCGTTGGTAGGACGTAGTGCTAGAGGATAGTTTAATTACGCACTGGGGCATTCGAAATGGCGGTAGGAATATTTTTGAAGGAAGTGAATGAAGTTACAATTACTTGAAGTGGTTATTTTGCTGTATCCCAATGCACTTATGCACTTACGGTGCGCCTATGAGTTGTCAATATTACCTGATGTGGCGTATTGACGATGTTCCGTTCGCGACCTAGAAAGTATCAGTATCATTATGAGTAAGGAAGTCGTTTTAGAGTCAACAAGAATGAGCAAATTGTGATATATATATATATATATATTGTAAGGGTCGTAACTATATTAAGATATTTTAAATATAAATTTAAATGTTATTTGATGGTTCTTTTATGTGATGTGATATATTCATGTGAGTTAGTATTAGTGGATATACTTTTAAGAAGGATAGAGGACCATGGGAACTTGTGGGTACAATGTTGGATTCGTATTGCCCCCAACTTGTATCACGAGATACTTTAGTGGATGTGTGCAGGGACGTAGTCAGTTTCGCAATGCCCCTGACCCGTGGTGCACACGTCTGATGGTCTTATATATTAGTAAATAAAAATTTATAGGACTCTCTTGAGTTTCTGTTGGGTGCGGTAAGTCGCCTAGAAACCGGGATCGCTTCAGTTCGTATTGCCCTGAAGGTCCACCAGTTCGTTAGCTTCCTTACCTAGAGGATAGCTCCAGTTCGTATTGCCCCGGAGATCCGCTCCTTACCCGAGGAACACAAAAGAGGAGTAACTGATGTACGGGGAAAACTAGGAGACTGTAATAGCCTCTTCGTCGCCCTTATAGCCAGTGCAGTATTTAAAATGAATAGTGTGATATAAGAAATGATAATCAAATATATATATAAATACGCTATTTATTGCGATAATATTACAACAGTGCTTTGAAGAGCAGAGCTCCCTAGTCGAAGCGCCGGACTCGTTGCTGATGGCAAAAAGTGATTAACATGGGCTTGCATGGGCCTTTTATACCCTCCAGATTCGCAGTGGCGTCGGCGGCTTTGATTAGGCGGCTCGAATGACTTGCACATTTCGACGCGATTCACAATCATTGTTTGTTTCGGCATACATATAAGTATTTTGTACAGTCGCGTTATAGGCGCTTGTTTCATCCATTTTACGTATTTACATTCTAGCAAACCGGGTAGCGAGTGTTCTAGGGGTAGCATCTTGAACTCAAATTGGTGATAAGCAAATAATTACTTACTATATGAATTAGACCCTCACAAAACCCCCCAGCCAATTTGCATTCAAGATGTGGTGGAGTTCGTTCTCAAAACAAATTTATAAAAATAAGTGGTTGCGCTTAACCCCTAACAATATATATAAGCATAATAAATCATTATTCCATCCATGCTACTATCTATACAAGCCATGGTAGATTTTTGTTTAAAAATAAAGAGTATGGCTACGTTCAGCCAATAACAATATTATAAAAAAATTACTTTTTAGTCTCTTATGATATAGTTAATAAAAAAATGATTTATATGTTTTACCATAAACTAAAAAAGATATCTATTTATATTATATCTTCATCCTCACAGTTGATAGGCTTGATGATCATCGGTTTGATTATATGCATCACTTCAATGATCTTGGCTACTTCTTCATTTTTAAACATGTGTATCCTTCCTGTTGTTGTTGGTTTTTTAAATGATGGATCCTCAGAATCATATTCTATTGCTGGTTCGTTTAGCATTTTTTTAATTCTAGCGCTCTCTTGCTCATCTTTTGGAGCTCTATAGGTGCTCTTTTCGGTGTTTGGGTCTTTTGCGATTTGGTTTTCTGTGTGACTGTCTGCGTGGTATTTCCTCTTTGATACTCCGTGTAGATCTGGCCCTGTTGGCCATTAATGTCTCTTGATCGTGCTATTATAATTTTTTGGCATTGTCCTCGCACCTTGCTCCAATGCATCGCTAAGGTCGATTTCTTTAATAGTGCCTCATTTACCAACGTGGAGGCATGGCACATACCCAGGTAATTTTCTGACTGTGTTTCTTGGTCGCACATCTTAAAGGTTTGGCGTTACAGAAGCAACTGAACTTGCTGTGCTCTTTCTTTCTATTTTTACTTATTCTTTGTGCAATTTTAGACAATAATAAGGATTTTAAATATTATGTATTTATTTCAATGGTTTTGTCTACCGTTATTCAACCAGAAAACAGCCATGGTTATTGATATTATATTTTTGTGTTTATGTGAACGTGCGAACTGTTAACTCTGACCACTCTCACATATTTAGTAAATTGTTATGTAATTGTTCTATGTGAATGTACGAACTGTTAACTCTGACTACATTCACATATTTTTTTTTTTTTTTTTTTTTTTTTTTTTTTTTTTTTTTTTTCATGTGTGTTTACTAAGTGTGGAACGGCTTAAGGTTTGATATATGAAATTTTCTTCGTTCCCGATTATTGTCTTTGTTGCACAATAAGTAAGTGTCTGTTCCCAATATTTCTTTTACTTTAAAAGGTCCTTCATATATTCAAAAAACTTAGCAATTTGTTTGTTTTCATTGCTTGATACGTTTAGAGCTTTTACCAGCACCAAATCATTTATGTTGAAAGTTTTATGTTTTGTGTTTATGTTTTTGTCATCATGCGTTTTTTTTTTTCTTTTTTTTTTCAAATATGTTTTTATATTTCCATATTAAATTTAATAATTGATCCATTTGTCGATCATTAAGATTTTTATAACTTTTTAATTTGTTTACGACCTTCTCTTTGGAGATCTCGTTTATATATTCAATATCCTCAGTAAATGAAGGTATACTTTTTAAAGAAAAAGAATTTTTTGATTTTAAAAGTTCATTTTTTTCTTCTATTCTTATGGACTCATAATCTTCATTTGTGAGTATTATATCTTGATCATATAAATGATTGTTCCTTATATTTATTTCTTGTTTAGTAGTGTTTAGTAGTATCTACTATAAAGATTATTTGTTTTAATGAGTCATATCCGAATATGCAATCTTTTACTAACTTTCTTTTTTTTTTTTTTTTTTTTTTTTTCTTTTTTTCTTTTTTATGAATATATTACGTACTCACCACGTCGAGCGCCATTTGTAAGGGTCGTAATTATATTAAGATATTTTAAGTATAAATTTAAATGTTATTTGATCGTTCTTTTATGTGACGTGATATATTCATGTGAGTTAGTATTAGTGGGTATACTTTTCAGAAGGATAGAGGACCATGGGAACTCGTGGGTACAATGTTGGATTTGTATTGCCCCCAACTTGTATCACGAGATACTTCAGTGGATGTGTGCAGGGACGTAGTCAGTTTCGCAATGCCCCTGACTTGTGGTGCACACGTCCGATGGTCTTATATATTAGTAAATAAAAATTTATAGGACTCTCTTGAGTTCCTGTTGGGTGCGGTAAGTCGCCTAGAAACCGGGATTGCTTCAGTTCGTATTGCCCTGAAGGTCCGCCAGTTCGTTAGCTTCCTTACCTAGAGGATAGCTCCGGTTCGTATTGACCCGGAGATCTGCTCCTTACCCGAGGAACACAAAAGAGGAGTAACTGTGTACGGGGAAAACTAGGAGACTGTAATAGCCTCTTCGTCGCCCTTATAGCCAGTGCAGTATTTAAAATAAATAGTGTGATATAAGAAATGATAATCAAATATATATATAAATACGCTATTTATTGCGATAATATTACAACAGTGCTTTGAAGAGCAGAGCTCCCTAGTCAAAGTGCCGGACTCGTTGCTGATGGCAAAAAGTGATTAACATGGGCTTGCATGGGCCTTTTATACCCTCCAGATTCGCAGCGGCGTCAGCGGCTTTGATTAGGCGGCTCGAATGACTTGCACATTTCGACGCGATTCACAATCATTGTTTGTTTCGGCATACATATAAGTGTTTTGTATAGTCGCGTTATAGGCGCTTGTTTTATCCATTTTACGTATTTACATTCTAGCAAACCGGGTAGCGAGTGTTTTAGGGGTAGCATCTTGAACTCAAATTGGTGATAAGCAAATAATTACTTACTATATGAATTAGACCCTCACAATATATATATATATATATATATATATATATATATATATATATATATCAGATGTGTTTTTGTCCATGAAATATTTATTTAATAAAAAATGTAAATGTTGATAAACACTATCGGTCTATCGTTAGCTATACATAATAACTGTTGAGTAATATAGTTATAAACTTGACTGATTTTAATAGATCTCATTACTTTTTAAATCCTCCGTTTTATAGTAGATTATATATTTTTGATCAACCAACTACATATATATATATAAAAAAGGTAACGAGATCTCTTAAAATTAGTCAAGTTTATAACTATATTACTCAACAGTTGTTATGTAGAGCTAATGATAGATTGATAGTGTTTATCAACATTTATATTTTTTATTAAATAAATATTTTATGGACAAAGAACATCTGATTTGGTTATATAAATTAGTATACAATTAAAAGGTCTGTATTACACAACTTGCCAGGCCTAATTTTTATAAGTTCTTAGTGTCACAAATGATAAGTTCTAGATCAAGTGGCGTTGTCAAGCCACACTTGCCAAATCTAAGAAGCAGACGATGCCTCATATTGCATGCACTATCTACTTTTATATTTGGTTAGTTGGTTTCATATAATGCATACTTTAAAATCTTTAGAGGTTTTCTATATTTATTGATGAATTAATTTAGCGTTATCAACGTTAGTAACATTTATAAGTACCCTATGTGTTCAAGACTTCAAATTTTTAGAGTTCAAAAGTAAATTATCCTGGATTCTAATTAAAATACTAAAACCATAAATGTCACTACGTTAATTAAACATCTTATGAAATTAATTAGTTTTTATCAAAGTTGAATGTTTAAACTGAAAATAATAGACATGGCCCTGCAAGTTGTGTAATAGCGATTTTGCAATTATAAACAAAGCTATATGACCATATTGGAAGTTTTTCGTTTGAAAAATATTTATTTAATTAAAATTTTTAGGTAACTATAGAAAATATTACTATAACATCATTTGTTGTCAATAATAACTGTTAGGTAGTATACTTCTAAACTTAAATAATTATAATGGATTCTATAACTTTTTAAATCTTCCATTTAATACTAAAATGTTTTTGATTAATCAACATTTTATATTTGATGTACGGTAAAGGCACTCATAGAAATGTCAGTTTTTGCTATGTATAGAAGTATGTGAATAGAAACTTTTGATAACTATCACTTTATCATGTCAGTTGATTTATAGGCAATAATTTTGTGTTAAATAGAGAAGAATTTTGTAAATTTAATGTGCAATATCTAAGTAAGTATGATTATCTTTCGGAAATGTTAAGTATATTGTATATTTATACCAACGTTTATATATCTATAAATATGAGAGATGGACTAGGGGCGCCATCTCTGGTGGATTGCAGTAGTATGATATTTGTGAACGCGTGGTGCTCGAACGTGGGTGCAAGATAGATCTCGTCTGATGTCTGTTAGAGTATGTGGTCATGCCTGCAAGCAGACATTTGTCGTTGGCTGTAATGTATATCGTTCTTATAATTATGTTTTTTCTCCATTAAATCTTATCAACGTTTACAAAGTGTGTTTGCTCATTTCCCGATCTACAAAACAAATCCCTCAATATAATATATTAACATGGTAGCAGCTTGGTAGTTACATGTGATTAAAGTGTTAATTTAACACTGAAAATCAGGAAAAAGTTTTTGTGAAAGTGTATTGTTAATTCACGTGTCCCGTGGAAGTTTTGAAATTAAAGTGATTGTATGCAAGTGATCGCAGATAAAATAAGTGTTAATCTAATACTGAGAAGTTGAAGAAAAAGTTTGTTAAATGTGATCAAAGATATGCTGGTATTAAAGGAGTATATTTACAAAGAAAAAGAAGAATCAAAAAATCTAGAAGAATCAAGAGAGGTAATGAGCAATTCTAAAATGGCGGAAATTTCGATACCTGTGTTTGATGGCCAAGATTATGCACACTGGGAAAAAAGAATCACAATGTTTTCAAAGTTAAACAAATGTGCAACGGTGATAGAAAGAGAAAGAGTATCGACGGACAAAAAAAACGAACGGGCCGAGAATGACTTGAAGGCAATGAATTATATTTACAGTGCTATTTCGGATAAGCAGCTGGAATTTGTCGGTGATTTGGACACGGCATTCAAGATTATGAAGAAGTTTCATGCTTTGTATTTAAAAAAATCAATAGCTTTGCAGATAATATACCGGAATAAACTGGAGAAAATCAGGTTGAAGGACTTTCAAGAATCATCAGTTTTTATTAGTGGATTTAAAAAATCAGTATATGAGTTGAAAGCAGCTGGTGCTACAGTGAATCAAAAAATATAAATTGAATTATTTATTGAGAACATTACAAAATCATGTAGTTACGTTGGCGATTTAATAGATACGTTAAAACTGGAGAATCAAACAGTTAGATATGTGATCGATCAATTAAAAACGTTGGAAATTAAAAATAAAATCGAAAGTGCTAGTGTAAGCGTAAAATCGAATGCTTTCGTATCAAAATCAAAAAGTCACGAGAAACAAGAAAGAAAACCAGAAAGAGCCTGTTACGGCTGTAGTAAAATTGGACATTTCAAGAAAGATTGCCCGAATGTAAACAATGCTGGCTATGGAGACCGAGCACAGAGGCGGACGCCAACAAGTTCGTGGAAACACCACGCAACAAGGAGCATCAAAAGACAGAGGCAGAGGAAGAGGCTTGAGCGGACAACGAGGCAGAGGCTACGCGTCGCAACAAGAAATGTGGCAGCAAGACAACAGCTCGTTCAGCGCCTTTTCTGCGAAGATGGTCGAGTCTATTGCAATGCATAGCGAAACGCAACGTTAACGTATGGACTGGCTTTTAGATAGCGGTTATACGCTAGGTAATTATCTTTGGCGCGAACCAGTAACGCTATCTCCTGGATTTTTCATTTGAATAACGGTGGTGTCGAAACGTCTGCATCATAGGAAAGCCAGTAGAAATGAATGTTTTTTATTTGTAAATTTGGAATAAAATATAAATCTTAGAGCTAAAAACATGGTTGTTATTGTAAAATAGGATTTCAAAAAGTAGAAACCAACGTTTTTTGAAAAAAAGCCTTTCAAAAGGTTGTAGACTTGTTGAAAGTTTTCATGTTAGTAAGATTTCAGAGGAAATTCGAGACGATCAGACTTGTCGTTTAAAAGGACAGGTTTTAAGAGAAACCCCTGGAGCTGCAAGCGAAAAGTCGAACACTAATTATTATAATGTTGAAATAGAGGTATACAAAACTAGGTTATGTAAATATTTTGTTTACATAAATTTTTTAAATCAAAAAAATAAAAAGTTATTTGTACAATTATTCTCACAAACGTATAAAGCATGTTTTAATCGTTGTTTCAATAAGTATTAAATTGTATGATATCATACTTTGCTAGCTAAATGAAAACCGGACACTGAAAAATACTTTATGCAATTTTAAAGCAGGATTAAGTATGTGTAAGCATTCAGCAGCAGTATGCATTTGGGTAAATTTAGAAAGTAGTCAATTAAAAACCAGTGAGCCAATGATTTGTAATAGGCCATCAGATCAAGAATTACAGAAATATCAGAAAGGCTGTAAATTGGAAGAATTGTTTAAAAAGAGAAATATCTCATCTTTGCCCAGTATTGTAAATCCACAACTTCACATTGTTCCAACACAAATTTTAGCAGTTAACAGTTTTTTGAATGAAAGGATGAAAGCTGAAATTAAGTATACTAATGAAAGAAAACAAAGGGATGTCAAGAAATAGAAGAAGAAAGCATGATTTTTAACACTTTGACTAAATTGTATTCACTTCAGATTGATAATTTCAATGCATACCATGCTTTTGAAGCAACAATCTACATAGACACTAAAATATTGCTTACGCGAATGAAGTGCCCAGATGAGTACTTATCTCAATTTTGTGTAATCAATATTAACAAAGAGCAATGGTTTCATATAGAAGTGACTTCAGTAAAGCAATCAGAGAGTGATACTTGGTATCAAGAAAGATATCTCAAAATAACTGGTTGCTCAAAAGCTCATAGTATTAAAACAAGGAAGGATAATTTTTCCAAGCTGGCTGTACAATTTGTGAAAAATAAAAGTAAAGGCCAAAGCACAGAAAGTATGTTATATAACATAAAAATAGAGCCAATAGGCAAATTAGAGTTAGAAAAGAAAACAGGTTTCAAAATCTTCGACGTTGGTCTCATTATCTGCCAAGTTCAGCCTTTCGTAGCTTGCAGTCCAGATGGCATTATTTTTAATAACAATCAAGTAGAATTGTTGGAAATAAAATGCCCCAGTACTTGTAAAGATTCAGTAATTGTAGATACTACTCGCTACACAAGCAATTTTCCTTGTTTAAAATATTCTTGAGCTGAAAAAATCACACAAATATTACACACAAGTGCAAATGTCAATGAATATTTTAAATGTCACAGTGTGTCATTTCGTTATCTATTCCAATCAAGATTTCGTGCACTTGATTGTCATGAGAGACGAGTTCTTTGTAATGAACGTTGTTCCAAAGTTACAATTATTTTATTTCAGAATTTTATACAAGTGCTGCCAATTGTAGACTAGCTTTTATTTATTTTTCACGGTTAAAGTAAATTTAAAATGTATATATTGTTTCGTGCATTATGAATTATTCGTAAAATTAAATATTAAAATACAAATATTTCAAAAAACGAAATAATATTGTTCATATTTTCCTTTATTTACTTATTATCCTTGTTGAACTTCAGCTTCTGTAAATTGAGAGGTATTACCATATTGTGGGAGAACTATGGTGCATTGACATTGTAAAGTACTTTGCCGTACTTGGGGAAACCCTTTATCAGCCATGACTTCATCCCCCGGTTCTAATAATTCTAAGAAATCAGAGTCATTAACAATAAAACCATCAGTGGCTCGCCCACCGTACCCTTTGGATACAAAAGTTATCAGATCAGATGGACTAATTCCAATTAGAAATTTAATCGTGAATCTGCCCTTATAGCTAGAAAACATTAAAATGCGCTGTTCGACTTTTGGAGGTGTATCGCACTCCAGTTCAGTACAATCTAATATCACTCTGCAATTTGGATATTTATAAAAACTTTCTGGCATCGTATTTTTGATAGCTTCTTTTGATGGCCAAAATATCCATGATTTGGTATGATTATTCAAAGTTCCTGAAACAGAGAAAAAAATCGACGATTCATTTTGCCTTGAAATTTGAAATAATACAGCTAAGACTGATAAACTCAAGCCTCATTTCAATTTCATGAAAAAGAGAAGTAATCTGTCGTTAGCAAACAATTTTTTGTAATATTGTGGCTGGCTATAAGCACCCGGCTTAATGAAGTTCAAGAAAATATTAAAAAGCACTGTCGAGACTCCAGTTAAAGCAAAAAAGTAGAATACTGGTATGAGTGGACGAACAATCATAAAAATCAGTCTGCGGGAAAACTTCTTTACATGGTTTGTTAACGATGTTTTGCGCATCTAAAAATTATTTAACCATACAGTACTACTAGAATTATACATTATTTATATGCAACAAAAATAAAAAAATACTTACTTCACTTGATTTCAAACAAAGTTTCATTAGAATCAGTAGTTGTGCTCTTCTCAGATGTAAGGTAAAAGTACCGATGCTGGAACGCACTTTTTGATTCTGTTCTAATAGTGAAACAGTCAATAACTAATAAACTTTTAAGAATTTTGTCATAAAATAAATTAATTTCAGATGTTAAAAGTGGTGTCTTATTATATCAATAAAACTTATTATCTATTTTCAATTGCATTACAATAAAAAAAAGGTTTTAAAAATAGCTGTTTCATTATACGTACAATTCAAAACATAACCTAAAATTTCAGATGTTCCATTGGTGAAACACATAGATTCCATTGAAATAACATGTACGTTTCACCATTGGGACATTGCGTACCACTATTGGGGCATGCATTTTCAATGGTGTTTCGCGTTAGGTGCAACATGATGTAGTAAGTTTTTATTAATTATAATTATTTTTTGCTAAGACAAAATTATAAAAAAATTGTGTAATAAGTAGGAACACAAAATATATAAATAACAATTTAAATGTTCGTGTTATCTCCTAAATGTAATTTTATATGAATTTTAAAACGAAATTTTACCAAAAATCATCCCAGCATCGGTACTTTTACCTTATTGATCCCAGTTTCTTGTACTCTCGTTTTTCTTAGTTTACTCTCGTTACGCTTAGTTACTCTTAATGCTCTGTCATTGCTGATGGTTTTGTACATTCCATAGACAGCCGGAAAAATTGTTGGGCAATAATTAATATTCGTGGGATTGTTTGAGTTTTGTCCTCTAAAAAAGTGTGCACTGCATATCCTAGAATATTTTGTTGGCATCCACAAACTTTTGTTATCAGCTCTAAAACATAAATATAACTTCGTATGCCTAATCATCAGTATTTTAAATTCGCATTTATTCATACAGTATTACTGCTATGAATTATTTCTAATTTTAAATAACTATTAGTAATTACATTTGTATTTATTTTAAATGGGAATTATTTACTTACGCTAGACAGCAGACAGAAACTATCCATTTTTTTTCTGTCACTTTTGTAGGACTGTCCAAGAAAAGTATAAAATTCCAAGTCTGGATTTTTGTTTTTTGAATTTGTACAACCCACAACACAACAGTAACGATCTAATATTATATTTATTTTGTTATGCGACATTGTATCTATCGACACTTCAAAGCTGTAACAACAACAGAATCAACATGATGCAAACGATAGACTTTTCTCCTTGGCACCTGTTTCACGAGAAATAGCTGAAACAGCGCACGAAACATTCGTAAGATCTAATTAGTTGAAACTAGATTTTTCGCCTTAAAATGTATAGTCCCCCCTTCTAAGTAGTCAACTTTTGTCTAAAAAATATATTTTGTACCTTATAATTACCTAATTGAATAGCAAACTTAAAAATAAAATGGTCCAGTTAGCGTGGCTATAGACGTGCTCGCTTGTGCGACACCACATTTCAAATTGACTGACAACAGATAGCGTTATCAGCGCTGATTACCTGGTGTATACTAATCATGTGATAAATCATGAGATGATGTTTCCGTAAATTTTATTGTATAAAAAAATCCATTTAACGTGAATATAGGAGACGGTAAAAGTTTAAAAGCGACTAAAATAAGAAAAATTTTAAGTTACTTTAAAGTGTACGATAAATCAGTAAGAATTGAAATGTCTAATGAGTACTATGTTAAAGAAATAAAAAAAAATTTACTAAGTTTATCAAAAGTTACAGATAAAAATAAAGTTGTTACTCAAAATAATACGGCAAAAATTTATAACAGTGAAGGTGCACTTTTAGCTATCGCGTATAAAACATATGAAATGTGCAGAATGCAAAGTAAAATTCGAAATGATCATAAGATTACTGTTAATACTATGAGTACCGAGAATAATGATAAAATTATTGTAAAGGAAAAATAGCATAGTATTTTTAGACGTGTCAATTTTAAATATTTGAATGTTTTACATAAAGATGAATTAGCAGAAGGTCTACCAAAATAAATTAACAGTGATTATATGAAATACGCTATTTGTGTAGAACATAAAATGCACAATTCACCATTTGAAAATGATGGACAAAAAGCCAAGGAAATTTTATAAATAGTACATACTGATCTGAATACTACTAGATGAAATATGGAAAAATGTTTTTTAAATTTTATTGCTGCCTTTAATAAAATAGCCAGAGTATACCCAATTAAATTAAAAAATTAAGTCTAGAATTGTTTTTTGTCGTATATAAATGAAGTTAAAAATATTACCAGAAAAAGAACACTAAAAAATTAAAGTGTGATAATGGTAAGGAATATATGAATAAAAGAATTTTTGATTTAGTTGATTTAGTAAAAGGAAAAGGAATAAGTCTAGATGCACGTCCACCTTATGTGCACGAATTAAATGGTACTGCCAAAAGATATCATAGGAGCATTATAGACACTTCTAAATGTTTGTTATCTGAAGCTAGAATAAGTAGAAGATTTTGGCCGGAAATTGTATGCGCGGCAGGATATTTAAAAAACAGAACACTTGCAAATACTGATAATTTAAGAACTCCTTTTGAGTTGTTCTTTGGTGTAAAACTTGGTGTTAAACATTTAAAAATGTGTGAAAGCAGAGTATTTGTACGTGTGCCAGAACAGAGACGAAGGTCTAAATGGGATAGGAAAGCAGATTTAGGAATTCTTATAGGTTATGAAAATGTAGAATATCGAATTTTGATTAATAATAGAGTTACCGTAGCAAGACATGTAGATGTGATTAAAAAAGATGAATATTGTATTGAAGTAAAGGATAATAATGATGACAAATTAGAAAATGGAAATGAAATTGTAGATGACAAATCCGAGTCAAGCAACAAATTTGAAGATGCTGAGTATGAAAACGACAATGATATTACTGAGAGAGAAAATAAATGTCAAAATCAAAAAAGGACAATGTTGACAAAAGATCGAAAAGAAATATAAAGCGTCCAGGAAGATATGAGGATAGCAATGTATATAATACAATTTATGTGAATTATTGTAGTGCAAAAAATCCAAAAAATTTTAATGAAGCGATGGAAATTTTTTATTCGGATGATTGGAAAAATGCGATAAAAAGAGAAATTGATTGTTAAATTAAAAATAAGACTTGGATATTGGTTAATAAGCCAAAAGATTAAAAAATTTTAAATGTAAAATGGGTTTATTCAAAAAAGGATGTAAGCAATTTCAAAGCTAGGTTAGTAGTTAGAGGGTTTCAACTCAAGGAAAGTATTGAAGATATTTATTCTTCTGTAGCTAAGATGCAAACTTTGAAAGTTCTGTTCTCGTATTGTTGCCAAGAAGGTTTAATTATTTATCAGATAGATGTTGAAACTGCGTTTTTAAATGGAAAAATTAAATAGGTATATGTCAAACAACCGCAAAGTTTTGACAATGATTCTAATAAAGTATGTAAATTGCAAAAAGGATTTATAAAAAACTTAGGATTTGAAAATAGTAAAGTAGACAATTGTTTATATTCTTTGAGCAATAAAAAGGTAACGCTTATATTATTTTATTTCTTAAAGATCTATTAATTTGTTGTAAAAGTCAAGAGACCATTAATGAGATTCAGGGAAAATTGTCAAAAAGAATTCGCATTAAGGATTTGGGAAAAGTAAAGAATTTTTTAAGAGTAAATATTAATTATAATGAAAAGAAAAATGTAACGTTTTTGAGCCAGATAAGTTACATTGAGTCTTTGGCAAATAAGTACAAACTAGAAAATGCTAAATTATGTGACACACCAATGGAAATTAATTTAAAGCAAGAACAAGCAAATGAAGTTAGAAATGATTTAAAATATAGAAATTTCATTTTACAAATTTAGTACATTAGTTCAGGAACAAGACCTGATAAAAGTTGAAGCGCTGATTATTTAAGTCAATTTTAGAATTGTTATAATAAACACATTTTAAGTACGCGATAATAATTTTGAAATACGTGTATCTAGCTATAGTTTTAAACCTAATGTAAAAGAAAAGTGATAATGCAGATATAGTAGATTATTTTATTTATTTAGACTAGGCAAGTGACAGTCTGGATAGAAAATCTACATCGGGCTATGTACTAAGATTTTTAGTTAATGTAGCTTCATAAAAAAGGCGAAAACAAAATAGTGTAACAAAGTCTTTGACTTCAGCTGAGTATGTTGCTTTGCCAGAAACTGTAAAAAAAATAAAGTTACTAAAAAATTTATCAGACATTTTAAAGTAAAAGTTGAATAAACCGATGAAAATTTATGAATACAATTCCGGAGCTTTAAGGATACCAAAATTTATGAATTTTATACATGATTCGAAATATATTAAGGTGCATTATCATTAAATTAATAAAAGTTACTTTGAAAGAATTCTTGATGTAGTAAAAGTAGAATTAAAAACAAATATTGCAGATATTTTTACGAAGTTTCTTGGAAGGTTAAAATTTGAAAAGTTAAGAAATATGTTAAATATAGTTGAATGAATAAGTTGTGATGGTATAAATGTAAATGGGCATGTTAAGTATATTGTCCATGTATACTAACGTTAACACATGTATAAGTATGAGAGTGGTCACTTTTTTCAATCAATGAAATGAGTACTGTAATAACTAATCTATAATTTAGAGTTGTTTACTTGCCCGAAAGCATATAAATTGCACTGGACCGTTGACAGCCTCCCAAAAAGAAATTTTTCTTATCTTCTGTCACTAGTCACTAAGCGTATTAGTGCTAGACCATCCTGTTTAAAGGACTTATCGATGGCCTATTACTTACTCCGAACGATTTTTTTATTTGCTCACAATAACTGAAAAAAGGCTTCTGTCTTGAATTATATCGAGATTAGTTACTTCGTTAACCTAATTTAGTAATACTCTTTGTGTTTATCTTAATATTTTGTTACATTTAAAATGAATTTCCTAACAAACAACAAAGTTATAAGAATTCATTGTGAATATATAAAAATAAGTATAAAGAGAAGTATGAGACAACTTCTCCTACAAAGACATCTTGACACAAAACATATGGTGTGATTGCCGTGGAACTTTAAGATTAGTTATAATTTCGCAGCTGTTTGATCGTCAAGGAAAAACTTGACTTGTTACAGAGCTCAACGTCCTCTCAGCTCGTCATCGCTACCGTGCTGCAGCATTTCAAACTGGACTCGAACTAAGTATTTTGAGTTAAGATTTTTTCTGGCGTAATAACATATTTTGATTTGAGATGAATACATGCGTATTTTTTTAATCATTTGCAAAAGGTTTGTGTTTATGTAAAAGGTAGAAATTGGTTTTTTTTTTTTTTAGTCACGAAATCATCATGCATGCGTATGCAAGAATAACAGGGTCGTAAAAGCTTTTCACTTATAAAATAAAAGACATTTGTATGTAAAAGTAACTTTGGAATACACATTGTGAACCATTAAAAAAATACAGTAAAAGCTTAAATAAAAACAAGGGATATGCTTTTTTCTTGCAATAAAATCTCTATCTTTCTTTCTCCCTTCCTCCATCGTACGTTTTTGCGGTGCCACACAAGACTAACAATTGCAAAATTGTTTTGCATAGCAACGGAAGAGGCAGAGAAGGGAGGGCTTTCCCTGTCTCTCTTCCTCTACCTGTAACCTTTTCATTAGTTATGAAACGTACAAAAGATTAAACGAGTTTGATGTATTTCGTGAATCGGAAAATGAGTAAACATACTTTGTGAACGTCAATAAGATTTAATAGAGAAAAAATATACTCATGAGAACGATACACATTACAGCCAACGATAAACGTCTGCTTGCAAGCATAACCGCACGCTTTGATGGACAGACAAGATCGATCTTGCACCCACGTTCGAGTGCCACTTGTCTGCAAATATCATACAACTGTAGTCTGTCAGAGATGGCGCCCCTAGTCCATCTTTCATACTTATACATGTGTAAACATTGGTATAAATAAGCACTTCCACTTTTGTTTCGACAAGCAAAAAGTGTTGAGAAAAATAATGAAAAAAGCATTTTAACAGTACCTGGGGCCGGATCTTCTAACTGTATTGACTTGTGACACAGGCGATACAGTCGATTTTGACTAATCAGAGGGCTTCTTTAGCAGTGTATTGATATTTATCACTTGCCGATACAATTAGAGTATCCGGCCCCTGTAAGAATAAGTGAGATGGAAAGAGCCATTGATCGTCTGCTGTCGCGCTCGCTCTCTCTATTGTTCTCATACAGGTAGGCTTTTTTCATTGCTTTTCTCAATATTTTGCACTGATAGAAAATGATGAATTGATATTAGAATAAGTATTGATTTTTCATCATTTTTAAAAAATTTCTTCTTTGTAAATAGAATTATTTTCAAGAATAAAAATTTGATTATTATTTAAAATTTTCCTCGGGTCTTCTCATTGGGTATACTTAAAACATTAACTCGAATTGCCTCTAGGAGAAATCCAACAAAGCTCACGCACGTGCGCATTTACGCACAGTTATCTGAAAAGAGACAGACACAGAGATATTTATACACGAACGTACTGTTAAACATAATATCTACATGTAGATAGCTAGTATAGATACTCTTTGCTGTGAATAATTGTTCTTTCTCGTTCTCGTTATTAATATGTGAATGAATTAAAAAAACATTAACATACTTTATTATGCTTTTTCCTAACACATATTCACTAATAAAAATACGTTTTCGTAAATAATCTGTCTCTTTCACATAAAAGTGCGGAATAAAGATTATGTAGGGTGAAAAAATTTAATACTTTTTCATCCTAGACGATCAAATGCCCAAGAGTTTAATAATGTACTCTTCAATGTTTCACATCTGTTGGCGGTCCTGAGACCCACACCTAGTTTTTTTTTTGTTTCACAAAGGATCCTACAGTTAAAACTTGTAATTTTACATCGAATGACAGATGCAAGCTATTAGTAGATTTTTTCACTGTCTTCGCTCTCACGCTTTCGTTTAGCACCTGCTTTTGGATAGACAATGGGTATTTTTTTTAATTATTCAGTTCTAGTTTGCCATTAAAGTATCTCAAAAATGTTAAGTTCCGTACCGGTTCAAAAGTTTATTAATAAATTCTTGAACCGTTCCAAACTGAAATAATTCTATCACAAAATTCGCAGCTGCTAATTTTGTTAGTCTGCTATCTATAGTACCAAGGCATAATAATTTGTTTTCTGGGGCCATCATTTCTGTAATAATCCTCCTCTTTTTTTTAACACTGGCAGATTGATAGCGTTATCGTCAAAACATGAAATATTATTCTTCATGTAGCTAAGTGATGCTAAAGTATAATGTTGTTACCTTGACACATAGTATTCGTCACGCTACAAATGAGTTCTCCCTTTATAAAGCTGCAAGTATAGGAATAAATTTTCCCCCTGTCTTTGCTTGTTTGGTTACGGGTCAGTCCAAGTGGATTGGTCTTTATACGTGGGAAGAGCCACTGCTACTAATCTTGTTTTTTACCCTTGCTAGTTCTCTACTAATGTCTTTAATTTGTCATTTCAGGTGACATCTTAGATTATTTTCTGCTGCCATGCTCTTTGTACCCGTTCACTCATCGTGTTTGGCCAGTGAGGTTTTTTTTTTTTTTTTTTTTTGTGGAGGGAGGGCAAATGCATTGAGGCACACCGCAGGGACAGCGGTAGTGTGGGACTCGGTGGATTTTTTTTATTAGACCACCCATACCCACTACACCTGCCCCCTATGCCACGTGGCTTTTAGTTCAACCCCAGAACAGCGTTAGCATTACTTCAGGGTGGATCCACCAGGGAGACCACCTCGTCTCATAGCATTAACGAGCAAGCTCGCCACCTCTGGTAGACTCTGGTTACACAAATAGAGCTATTGAGGGAAGCCATGGGTTCACAGAATGTGTACATCACCTCTTGCTGAATTAAAAGGCTCCAAAGTAGTTATCTACACATTATTGGCCCTTCTCTTAAAATAAATAAACCAACGTTTATAAATATTACAAAATCAGTTTACAGTCTTACCGTGGGTCCCATGACCCATTTATACCCCCTGGTTTGTTTCTTTTCGTTTTTTTCATTTTTCTTCAAATTTCCTTTATTTCATTCCTTAATAATTTTTTTTCATCTTTTTTTCATCTGATTATTAATTCATTTTTGTCGTTCTACTGTAGTTTTTTATTTTTTTTTATTTCATTTTAATTTTTTTTTTTCGTTTTTTATTTGATTATTTTGTTCTCTAAATTTTTTTCTAATTTGTTTCCTTCTTTTTTTTTTTTTTTTTTACGCTTAGTCTTTAGTTAACAGTTGTACGATTATATGTGATAAGCTATGACTACTATTTTTGTTCTTCTGTCAAACTAGTTTATATGCAGTGGTAGACTTGTCATACTTTTTAACGAGGATGCGTTGAATAATTAAAAAAAGTATAACGAAATGATCTATTGAAAGCTCCCAATGTTTAGTATGATAGGTTACTATTATAGAGACCTATAAAATTTTGAAATTAATCCACAACTTGTTTTTTTAACAAAATAAGAAAGAAAGGGTCAAGTATTCGTAAAAGCGCATATATACGTGTGTCCATAAAAAAAAATAATTGCCAGCGTTGCTACATATTAACGCTCCTCGTACCTTTCTAAACTTTCCCCCCGCTAACTGTAATAAACGTTTTCAATTGAAAAAATCACCTTAGTCTTTAATACGAAAAGTATGAAAGAATAGAACGCAATAACAATTAATGACTGTCTTCATAGAACCTCGTATGAATAAACCATTGATAAAAAAACGATGAAAAAAATGTAAGACTGTTAAAAAAAAGTTGGAAAACTTGGAAAAAAATTAAAAAATTGTAAAAATAATTATTTGTTGATTTATTTTAAAAATTAATCAATTAATAAAAATTAAATAAGTATTTATTAATGTATACAAAAACTGCTGCACAAAAAATTGTATTAAAGTTTGGAAAATAATTATTCAATTAAAAAAAAAAAAATAGTTAATTGAATAAATAATTTAATAATCAATATACCATAATATCAAACTAAATCTTACTAATATATAAAGCAAAGTCGCTAAAACCGTTGTAATCGTTAACCACGAAAACTACTGAACCGATTTTGCTGAAATTTCGCATACCGATTCTTGACACTTTCTAGATGGTTTTAGTATGGTTATTATCTTAAAAAATTTAATAACAGTAAATACGCTTAAAGTTTTGCCAAAATACGCCAGCTTTTCACTTTAGTTCAGTAGGATCCGCTAGGTGGCGTCGACATAAGATCGAAGCTACCTGCAACAGAATGAAATAAGTGTGGTTATAATAGGCCGGAGCGTCGTAGTTTTTTCTGCAATCGTCTACTGGCAGTTCATCGACAATTTAGCTAAAGACGTGCAGTTTGATATCCCGGTTACCGATGACGCTTTTCTCCGAAGGGAAAGTGATCTAGGTCTTCACTTTCACCTGGAACCTTGAGGATTGATGAGTGCCACTAATAAAAAATTTATTCAAAACTGATAACGTCTTCGGCGGAATACCAGGCGACGTGTCAAGCCAGATCACATCCTGCTCCGACACTTCAGAGTTATGTGGCCGTACCACAATCTGGCCTGGTGCCGTCAGAGAATTTTTACTACAAATATAAGCCAGGGAAGACAGCCCTAAAGAGTACGGGCAGCCACAACTGCCAACTTCTTAGTGGTCGTTCCAGCGGCATACCTACAGAGAAGGTATTCTCCAGGCCCACTTTCCCGACTAACGACAAGCGGTGGTTATCCGGGCAACGACCTGAAGACGAGATATATTTTGATCAGCGGCGTATATCTTATGTACGGTCTCCGTACACAGAGACTCCGAGGGTAAGAGTCAAGCTACCCACAGCTGGCTCTCCATCATCAAGCACAATAATAAGGAATAACTAGAAATGTCATCACTGGCCTTTAACAGGGCCAATAAAAGTATTTACGTTCATTACTTAACCTTCAATCTCATCGGTTGTTTTAAGGGTCCCCTTAGTTTAAACTACCGTGCCAACAAATACATTTTTACTAGCATTTCCGGAAACATTATTCGTCGACTAAAAGACTACGTAAAGCCCCGGCCACTATTTAACCAAGTCAGTCGTTCACTGGCAGACGTCACGAGCAGAGTTGTTCGTTGCAAGGCTGGGAACCCCGGTGACCGTCGACCCTGTATTACCCCCTCGACTCTAAGCATGTAACCAGGAATCACTAATCCTCTCCAAAGTCTGCGCTGGGCGTACCTAACAGCTATGAAGAAAAAAAAAATTGAGCCAACGAGAGTCTCCAACGGGCAAGTATCACGAACCAATCTCTATTAATCTCTCCACCTTAGATCATCAAAACAACTGAGTCTGCAAAGAAAAGGTGCTTAAGACACCAACGTCTTCGACGTTGTGCTAGGAGACGTTGGGAAAGAGCACTGAAACTAGCCCTAATGCTTCGGACTTTGTAATTTTTCTCCCGATTAGTCTGGGTCTTTAACAGCAGGCCAGAGAAGATCACCTTGAGGTATCCAGGCAGTCACATTTGTGGTAAACTTTAGTCAAGAAAGAGTTTACTTAAAAAACTCACCGGTCTTTTTTAGGGCAATCGGACGTCGAACTACCTTACCAACAAATATATTAGAACTTAACAAAATTGACAGAAAATAGTCTTTTGGGGTCACAAAAGTCGCAAGAGGGTGAATTGGAAGGAAAACTTTGAATGTATCTAATGAATACAATTTTAGGCGTCAAGAAACTGACGCAGAAAATTTATCGAGATTCAAACAGCAGCCTCAAAATCGACAAATAAAGAATCCATTCCGTAAGAGATCAGCTTTTCATTCTACCCTCACAGTAATCTCTTAAATTTTTAAAGATCTAAATTAAGGTTTTTAAATAAGAAGAACATATATTTGTATTTTTGTGGCAATAAAAAATGTAGAGATTAAGCTCCAGGACTTTGTTGCTCTGGTAATAAAGTTGTGAGATAAGAGAAAAAAAATTTTTTTTAATATATATTTTTGGGAGTTTAAAATCTTAACATCTTTAAGAAATAGCCCTTTTTGAAAATTACACGGGAGAAACTGATAATCAACCGCTCCTTACGTCCAACGATTATTTTATGGCATAAGGAACGAACGATACTTTTCAGCATAATTATATTTTTTTTAATTTTTACAGCTTATTATTTGACCAAATAAACTGTATGGATTGCGAACAAATATGTTTTTAGTAAGAAGATTTTTGTTCTGAGAAGTGCCAGGAATAAATGTAAAATTTTTTACTGAAAACGTTTCACATTACATGTCAACACACTACGGTGTTCCATTTAGTAAGTCTCGGGCGAAGCCGAGACGGGGGGCTGCTAGTTAATTAATAACCAGTAAATGAATATTTAAATTAAAATTAAGTTACGAACCACCTTCTAAGTAGAATAAACCAAAATTGTACTGTATGGAGCGCTCGTAGCAGAGTGGGTAAGATACTCGGCTTGTATGCAGGAAGTCGAGGGTTTAAAACTCTTGGAAAGTGCTTTTTTTTTTTTTTTTTTTTTTTTTTAGAACTGTAGAAGAAAAAAATTTTAAGTTGAATAAAAATTATTGTTTGGAAAAAAAATTATGATTGAATGAAACATTAGGCTTGGTGTGTGTGCTTTGATAGTGTAATGTGTAATGGGAATGGCGGGGCGAGGCAAAACAGGGAGTGATGAGAGGAGCTGTGCAGGAGACTAGCGCAGCACGGGTGAGGGTGACGGGGTAAAGAGGGAAATAAAATAAATTAGGAGGAAAAGACTTACGGTAAGTGACTTCTGTTTCATTAAAATCTGTCGTTTTTAAAATTCAGCCCCCCAAGCACGCGACATAAAGAACTTCGTTCTGATATATAAAAATACTTAAATATCTAAACAAGTTAGATCAGTTGAATTTCACCACATTTTAGAAAATTTAGAGAAGTTTCAATTACCATCCTTAATAAATAAATCTCCTGGTAAAAATTTCTAATGATACTTGTCTCACACACCAGCTGACTAATCACAGTTCTTAATGTTTTTGGTTGTCCAGTTGATCACGTCAGGCACTAATTACTACTTAAGTTTTTTTTTTTGGTAATTGATTAACTTATCTCTCAAAAAGTACAAACGATAAAAGGTCACATAATTAAGGTTAGCAGACTACTTCTACTGCAAACACTGATCCATTCCGAAAAACAAAACTAGACATGACTGAGATACGGAACACTAGCCAAGATACTTAGCGACCGCGGGTCTTACACGATGTTACCATACCTAAAAATCTTGTAGACAGAATCATTCGGTGTTGGGTTTATCTCTTCTTTCATTTTGTTTCGGGGTTAAAAGGTCAAAATTATATAATTTACTTATGTATTTATGTATGTTTGCTGGTAAGTACACCAGCAGAAATAATATGTTAAAGAACATTTCACTGTAGCGCTTACGTCGTTTGTCTGCCTTAATAATACATTGTCTTTTAATCAACGATTCCTGTCCTGTTGGCTTTTAAACTGTTATCGCCTTGCTGCTGGACTTGATTTAACAATTTTGTCCTTGATTAAAGCCTTGGCCTCTTGATTTTTAGTCATCAAATTTAAAAGACACTGCAGTATGTGTCCTTTTCGACAAAATTTTACTTTCTCAAAACGAGGAAGGAAAAGATCCCAAGAAGTAAGTGGGTGCTTGGGTACCCAAATATGAAGTTAGACTTCTTTGCCAGATAACATATAAATGTAGATGTATATTCTATGAAATGATTCGTTAAATAACCCACTACGATGTATCAAAGGAGATGCAATTATGCTTGGAAGTAAGGTATACGCTAATAACATGTTGTTTTAATTAATGCTTAAATATTTGATGTATGAAAAATTATGAGAATTAATTTATTTAAAATAACTTTGTAGGCTGGTAACATTTCTAACGTCATGGTCTTACCTATCATTTATGCTCACACGCTCATTCTTAGTCTCATATAGAATACCAACAGTATGTATTCAAAAGAAGGGTTTGACATTAATAAAATACCATTTCTATTGATAAATGTTTGTTTAATTATGCAAAATTAATTAGTAACATATTGTCAATATAATACATTGCAAAAATGATGAAGAATACCTAGTAAATTTACTTTTTTATTTATTTAACTAATAGGCTGAAATTCCAATTACACAACTTTATAATTTGGTGTACAAGTAAATTGCTAGGTGCAAACAAGAAAAATTTTAATACAAAAGAATATGACAAAAGATAATTTGAAAGAAAGTGAACAAAATATGATGTTACTTTAGAAAAGTTTAATAACAATAAAAAACAAAATAAAATAAAAATCATAATGTACTAATATAATGTAGTAATAGGCTTAAGTCTAAAAAAAAAAGTGGGAAAGGATAGTGAAGATGTTTCGTTTGAAGGGCTTTATTGAGCAGCAATAAGGGTGCAAAGATTTCATGAAAAATGCAATATATTATCAGTTTCAGGTAAATATTGAAGTCTTCTTAGGCGCGGTATCGGTGAGTAGTGTAGGTAATTTTTCGTACAGGTTTGTTTAGCAATAGTTCGACCGTTTTTAAGGTTGTGGTAGAGGTTTCTAGATGAGAAGAAAGCAGATAGTTCAGGACAGTGTGTGTGTGATTATGTATAAGTTTGAGTAGGAGTTAGCAGTCGTGGTATTTATATAGGAGTTCTATGAATTGTAAGAAAAATTTTGCTAATAGTGGTAAGTAGTTAAAGTCAAAATATTTTATTAGGTCATTGGTTTTACAAGAGGCCAGGCGAAGAGCTCGGTGAACTACTTTATGGAGTAGAGAAAACCTGGTTTGTGTATAAGATGTCCAAGTAACTAAAGCATAAGTAAGTTCAGGTAGGACCTGAGATTTGAAAAAGTTTACAACAAATTCAGATCTGGTAAAATTGCGTTTAGACTTTTGAACAAATCCTAGGATTTTCTAAGATTTGGCAACAAAATATGAATGTTAAAGTTCCAGGCAGATTTGAGAGTAACTCCCCGATCAGATAATGATTCAACCCTATTAGTAGGGATGCCGAAAATTGTGCATTGTGTAAAACCTGTAATTCAAGGATATTGTTGTTTTTGATTTGGTAGCTGATAGTATTTAGCATTTATTCTCGTAAACAGTACTTAAAAACATTATTTCTGCACCAGATGACAGCTTTGGTAAGATCTTTCGATGGCTGACAGAATCAGTGGGTGTATTGATTTTTCTATGTAATTTTACGTCATCAGCATAAATTAAGCAGGGTGAAGTGAGGAGAGCATTGGACCGATGTAAGAGCCCTGAGAGACACCAAAAAGGGCGGAAAATTCGTTAGATATTGACCCAGATAATGTTACCATTGAGGTTCTATCGTAGAGGAAGGATGAACACCATTATTATAAGTTGCCCTCAAGACCGAAATCAGTAGCCCTAGATAGTAAAATATTATGTGGCACACTATCAAATGCTTTAACTACTTCCAAAAAAATGATATCAACCTGACATCCCACCTCAAAAGCCGATAAAACAAAATGACTAAGAATAAGTAAATAAGTTACAGCGGAGCAACCCTCCACAAACCCATGTTGTTCGTGGCAGATTGAAAGTGACATAGAAGGAGACATTCTTTGGTGGACTAAATAGTCAAAACTTTAAGCTATTGAGCTGGAACGAAACACATGTAAATACATATGCATATGAAGATTTTCAAGCACTGGGGAAAGTTCCTTCACTGAGCGATTTAGTAAAAAGTAAGGCTTAAGGGAGGAATAAGAAATGATAGACATGAATAATAAATGGTGCAGGAATGAGATTAAGGCCAGAAAGATTTGATAACTTTAGGTGTGTAATGGTGGTGGAGATTTAACTAGAAAAGAAAGATAAGTATATGTTTAATAAAGTGCATGTATAAAAATCCAAGATCAACGAGCCAATAAGGGTTTTTCCACTGTTAGATGGCGATAGTGGGCTCATGTAAGATTTTCACAAAACGTTATCTATATCTTAAATGCATATATAGTTATAGTTCTGTGAAAATCTTATATCGGTAAACTATCACCATCAAACGTAGAAAAAATTTTATTATTTAATTGAGTGTACTTCCTGCGATAGAGTTTGTGAAAGTGAAGAGTTCGTTTCAAACATTTAATAATTCACTCTCAAAATGAAATTGTACAATCTAGCTGTCAAATTTGTCATAAGAGATTTACCCAAAAATACAATTTAAACACGCACCTGAAGTCACACGAAAATATAACAAATTTTAAGTGTTTAAAGTGCGGAAAATCTTTTATAGCGAAGTCCCAATTAAAAGTGCACACTAAAATACATACAGATGACCGTTACATATTGCAATATTTGTAAGATGAATTTCATTTTAAAAAATCATCAGAATTTTCACATGTCAATTCATACCCAAAAAAAAATAAGCACGTTACGTGTATGACAAAAAATTTTCAAGAGAAGGAAACCTTATAGACCACCTACAACGGCATAAAAATGGAAAAAAATTCAAGTCTCACAAGTGTGAAAAATTATTTGCTGCTAAATACAGTTTAAACAGTCATGCAAACCGATGTTAAATACTATGTAATAAATTACGTACTTTTTAACTAACATTTATATAAAAAAAACAATTGTGTCATATATTGTACATATTTTTTTTTCTCGGAATTTAAATATCTTGAGTATTTGAGTAATATTATGTTTTTTAGGAAGTATAAAAATGTCCTGAAAAATAATTCAGGCAGCAACACGTATTAAAAAAAAAAAACAAAAAAAACTCTTATACGTACAAAAGTAATTCTTTTTACTGAAACGAATAATATATAAGATTTCGTACATTTACTTATTCATGTCACTATATTACTCTCAAAGCGACAAAACGAACAGCAAAATGTGTTTTACATGTTTTTAAATCAAACTTAGTTTAATTAAGAAAGTTATTAAAAAGAATCATAAATAGGTGCGTTCTTTTATCTAACTTAAAGTAACTCTTATCTTAAAGTATATAAATGAAATGTCTATTGGAATTGTTATCGAACAAAATCCATCCATTGTTACTATCAAAAATATTTAATATATTATAGTTATACACATAAATGCAACTTTTTTAAATGACATCATTAAAAAATGAAACATATTTTCAAATAAAACTTTGGTCAATCTCTTAAACAAAAAAGCCTAATACAATGATCTTTAGATTAAATCACAATATTTTTTTCTCACTGGAACAGCCTTCTTCTTATTATCAAATAATTAAACCTTATTCGGATGAAAACTTTGTTAATCTCCGAAACAAAAACATTTCATACTATGACTTTTCGATTGAATCACAATACCTTTTTTTTGTAAACAGGTTCATGCTTTTTCAAAAAAAACTAGAAAGTATAAGCTTTGTTTGGACTATTATTTTTGACCACCCGATAACAATTCTCAAGCATGTCCTCCGACATTAATGGTTCGTCTTTCATAAATTGAATGGCGTCATTATTAGGGCATAACATTTTTGAAACTCGATCTGAATAAACATATTTGAAATTAGAAATTTATTTTATTTTGAAAACTGAAAAGAGGAAATTTACCGTCGGATTTTACCACTCTCGTCACCATTAAGCATGTTCCTACGGAGATAATAGTTGGAATATTACTTGCTATTTCTATAGGTATTATATACCGTCTATTGGTTATTGATCCACTACCATAAGTCATTTATCATGTACAATTTCAACAAACAGTAAAACGAGTACGGAGATAACCTCTTATTTCTGAAATATAAAAAAAAAATTATGTTACAAGTAATTAAGTTTGGTTTTCTTTTTTTTTTTTTTTTTTTTTTTTTTTTGCGAAAAAAATGATACTCATGAAATTGCAAATCAAGCCTTAAGCTCGATTGATTGTTAGAAAATCAACATCTTTCGGATTTTCTTGGAGATCTCGTAACTGTACTACATGGTACCCTAAGTACTAAACTTCGCAAAAAGGCCTTATTATGATTTCGAATGGCACAGTATTTGTATCATGCGAGTAATTGTTTTAAAGTGCTCGATAGTAATCACTTTCTATATGCACAAACTTTAAAATAAAAATAAAATAAAAGCCAGTTGAATAAAATGATGAATTTAGTGAGAGAAAATTATTTGAAAAAAAATACAGTACCCTGTTTGGTAGTATTTGTGACTCATATTAAGCAATACGTTCATTTCACACCAGAACAGTAACGCATTAAAATCCGTTTAATTGGATAAAGATTCTTCTTTACTCTGATAGTTAGGCTGGCTTGTACTTCAGCTACATAATTCTTAGTTTCTGTAAAAATATTAAGCAAAATTCAACTAAATATTTAAAATTAAAACAAAATAAATGAATTATTAATTTTATGTACACAGTCTTATGTATATCTTGCAGCTCTTTTAAAGCTACCTCACTGGTGTACCAAACTGATTTAAGTTCACTGCCTATTTTGTTCTAGAACAGTTATTGGTCAGGTTTATTAACATATTTATTTTTATTACTTATTTTTAATTTTACTATTTTCATTAATATTAACGTAAAAATTTATATAGAAATTCATAAACATAGCAAAAAATACTTAATAAGTTCATCATGCATTTTTTTGTTTCATTTTTTCATTAATAGTGCTTAACGTTTCAAATAACGTGAATCCTAGTTATCCTAGGTATACCCAAACAGGGTACTGTATTTTTTTTCAAATAATTTTCTCTCACTAAATTCATCATTTTATTCAACTGGCTTTTATTTTATTTTTATTTTAAAGTTTGTGCATATAGAAAGTGATTACTATCGAGCACTTTAAAACAATTACTCGCATGATACAAATACTGTGCCATTCGAAATCATAATAAGGCCTTTTTGCGAAGTTTAGTACTTAGGGTACCATGTAGTACAGTTACGAGATCTCCAAGAAAATCCGAAAGATGTTGATTTTCTAACAATCAATCGAGCTCAAGGCTTGATAAGCAATTTCATGAGTATCATTTTTTTCGCAAAAAAAAAAAAAAAAAAAAAAAAGAAAACCAAACTTAATTACTTGTAACATAATTTTTTTTTTATATTTCAGAAATAAGAGGTTATCTCCGTACTCGTTTTACTGTTTGTTGAAATTGTACATGATAAATGACTTATGGTAGTGGATCAATAACCAATAGACGGTATATAATACCTATAGAAATAGCAAGTTATATTCCAACTATTATCTCCGTAGGAACATGCTTAATGGTGACGAGAGTGGTAAAATCCGACGGTAAATTTCCTCTTTTCAGTTTTTAAAATAAAATAAATTTCTAATTTCAAATATGTTTATTCAGATGGAGTTTCAAAAATGTTATGCCCTAATAATGACGCCATTCAATTTATGAAAGACGAACCATTAATGTCGGAGGACATGCTT
Organism: Copidosoma floridanum; assembly: GCF_036245765.1. Classification (NCBI taxonomy): domain Eukaryota; kingdom Metazoa; phylum Arthropoda; class Insecta; order Hymenoptera; family Encyrtidae; genus Copidosoma; species Copidosoma floridanum. The sequence goes on from NW_028321907.1 coordinate 25,652,573, forward strand.
GAGAATTGTTATCGGGTGGTCAAAAATAATAGTCCAAACAAAGCTTATACTTTCTAGTTTTTTTTTAAAAAGCATGAACCTGTTTACAAAAAAAAGGTATTGTGATTCAATCGAAAAGTCCTAGTATGAAATGTTTTTGTTTCGGAGATTAACAAAGTTTTCATCCGAATAAGGTTTAATTATTTGATAATAAGAAGAAGGCTGTTCCAGTGAGGAAAAAATATTGTGATTTAATCTAAAGATCATTGTATTAGGCTTTTTTGTTTAAGAGATTGACCAAAGTTTTATTTGAAAATATGTTTCATTTTTTAATGATGTCATTTTAAAAAGTTGCATTTATGCGTATAACTATAATACATTAAATATTTTTGATAGTAACAATGGATGGATTTTGTTCGATAACAATTCCAATAGACATTTCATTTATATTCTTTAAGATAAGAGTTACTTTAAGTTAGATAAAAGAACGCACCTATGATTCTTTTTAATAACTTTCTTAATTAAACTAAGTTTGATTTAAAAACATGTAAAACACATTTTGCTGTTCGTTTTGTCGCGTTGAGAGTAATATAGTGACATGAATAAGTAAATGTACGAAATCTTATATATTATTCGTTTCAGTAAAAAGAATTACTTTTGTACGTATAAGAGTTTTTTTTGTTTTTTTTTTTAATACGTGTTGCTGGCTGAATTATTTTTCAGGACATTTTTATACTTCCTAAAAAACATAATATTACTTAAATACTCAAGATATTTAAATTTCGAGAAAAAAAAATATGTACAATATATGACACAATTGTTTTTTTTATGTAAATGTTAGTAAAAAAGTACGTAATTTATTACATAGTATTTAACATCGGTTTGCATGACTCTGATGATTTTTTAAAATGAAATTCATCTTACAAATATTGCAATATGTAGCGGTCATCTGTATGTATTTTAGTGTGCACTTTTAATTGGGACTTCGCTATAAAAGATTTTCTGCACTTTAAACACTTAAAATTTGTTATATTTTCGTGTGACTTCAGGTGCATGTTTAAATTGTATTTTTGGGTAAATCTCTTATGACAAATTTGACAGCTAGATTGTACAATTTCATTTTGAGAGTGAATTATTAAATGTTTGAAATGAACTCTTCACTTTCACAAACTCTATCGCAGGAAGTACACTCAATTAAATAATAAAATTTTTTCTACGTTTGATGGTGATAGTTTACCGATATAAGATTTTTACAGAACAATAACTATCTCATTTATTATTTACTCAAGAGTTACTGGAGTTGATACGCACAAAGAGATTGGCAAACTTAGCTTGAAAATTTAGTAACTTACTAATAAAATACATTGAATGTAAAAGGCTTGGAACTGAATGTATCAAATTATCTCGTAATTTTTATAGTGACTTAGCTGAAGTATCCAACCTTTGTCTACAAAGGGATGTGCGTCGATTCTTGAGCTTTCTTCGAGCTTGCTTAGTCTTTAGCCAGATATCTGATGTTATTTACTTAAACTAAGAGACAGCTACACAATTTTGTAATAAATCCTAATTATTTGCCAAATATTTCTCCTTGTTTCTTAAAAACTCGACTATTTTATCTATCTTCACACCATGCACATTGTTAAACATAGACTTATCTTTTTTCTCTAGTTAAATCCTTATCACCATGAGACACCTAATTTTTAAATTATTTAATTACTTATTTATTTATTCAAACTTATTTATTTATTTATTTACTTATTATTTACATGTTATCTGCCAGAGAAGTATAACTTGAGACTTGGGTTCTCCAGCACCCATCTACCCCTGGTTTTCTTACTCTTAAAACAAATTAATTCTCTTAAATTTTACTACGTATTAGAATATTTACTGTTTTCTCAGTTGTATTTTATAACTACAATGTTAATAACTTGATAACAACTAAAACTATAAGAACTTCTAAACAATGAAAAAACCAAATAGTGTACAATTTGCATCTCCAAAATATTTTTGTAGAGTTTGAAAAGAATGTTTGACCTTAATACTAGTATAATAAGATTTTAGAGACATTACGTCAGGAGGAGGATATATTTTTTTCTTAGTTCTAAGCTATACAGTTTAAGGAATGCTTGCTAAGAAAATTTTTATTCGGGTCAAAACAGATACTGAAACATACTTTTATGCGTATAACCTGTCACTTATTTGACTGGTGAAATTAACTATTTTTTTCAGGCACTCTAGTAATAACGCTCTTAACTTCTGTATAGGCTTCTAAACCATATGCTCCGAGTTCTCTACCATGGCCAGACATTTTGTATCCACCAAATGGCACCTGAGGGGCTAGAGCATTGTAAGTGTTTATCCTGAAATGTTGTTACGCATAAATTTTTTTAATATATAACAATATTGCTAATTTTAATGCTTAGAATTATCTTTTTGTACTACTTACCATACTGTTCCAGCTCGTAATCCTTGTGTAATGTAATTAGCTTTATCTATGTCTTTTGTAAAAATAGCAGCAGCTAATCCATAATCTGTTTTATTTGCTCGTTCGATAACTTCATGAATCTTATCAAATTTAAAAATTTGTTGCACTGGTCCAAAGATCTAGAGAAATATTTTTGTAACATTATACAACAATTGTTTATTACAAAAAATTTTAAACGATGACTCTAATTATTTTTGGGGCCGTCATAAGAATAAAAATAAGAGAGGTTTTTATTTAATATCAAATGTTAATACAAAAATAAAAGAAATCTCTTTCAAGTTAATCGAAAGAGTCATTTTTCTACTTTAGAAGGTTTTTTGAACTTTTGGATATGTACTGCACTCTCAGTAGGAAATATAGAGTTCGTACCTGGTGCGCATCCAATTAGGGCAAATACAAAGAATCGCTCGGGACCTGATTCGTAGGTCCCTTGGCACTGGTGCTTGCCCTAGAGACATGTGCCACCAATTACGAAAACTACTATTGTGTAAAAAGGTATAAATGTTATAACGTGAAACAATAAACTGTTAATTACTTCTTTGGTTGCAATAGTCATATTATCTGTCACATTGGAAAACACTGTGGGAGAAATAAAATATCCTTTTTCACCAATTTTACCTCCCCCTTCCACCAATTTGGCACCTTCAGACTTTCCACAATCAATCATTTTCAATATTTTCTTCATTTGTTCTTCATCTACCTGAAAAATTATCGTATAATCAACCATAATTCTATACTGCTCCCCAAAAATTTTATGAAAAAAATATTTAATGAAACTTAAGTGTTAGTATTCATGTTTTGACCCATTGATTTTATGAGAGTCTACAGAAACAAGACGTACACGGAACAATATCGCTAGAAATAAAAAGAAATTTAATATTTTTTATAACTTGCTGTCCATTTCGTATGAATCTATTCCTCAGCTTAGCTTATTATATTAAGTATTGCCAAAAACAACGCTTACTTTTATTAAAATTTGTAAAGTAGCAAAAGTAAAGGCAAGTGTTGAGTTTTTTAACTGATATATTGAGGAGCTTATCTCTACTTCACATGCAGCACACAGTGGTACGCAGATTGAGTAGCTGCTTCCGCTAGTAGAGAGATTGAGCAGATAAGAGGGACGTCGTAAGTAGAGTCAGCAAAGGTAGGAACGTGACAAATACTTACAGATACGTGTTTAATAATTTGTTCTAAAATATTGACCTTTTACTATAACTGCTTTTACTATAATTAACCAATATTTTAGTTGCCTTAAGGCTATTTTTATTATTCATAGCGTTTTAATATACTTAAAGAGATGAATGTTCCGTTCAAAAAAGATTTTTATTTTCATATGATCTACAATTTTTTACTTACTATTTTGTCATAAAATGTAAAATATAATGATATAACACTTTTAACTATTTGAAATTTTTTCCTTCGATTATAACGTTCGAATTCTTTTGTAAAAAAAAGGACTAAAAAACTGAATTAATAACTTTTTTTCATCCAATACTTTGATACGCAAAATGTCAATTTATTTTTATAATAGGTAAAAAAATGAACAGATGATCACTTCTTTCAAAAACTAGAGACAACGATACTGAAATATTCTTTAAGCTTTATTCATGCAAAAGAAAGATAGTTATTATATTGGTGCACGAATCGTGCAAAATGCTCGTAGTATTGGATGATTAGTAAGTTGATGGTTATTTTCTATAACAAACGCTATAACAGTAATTCACTATTTCGAGAATTCAGAAGTACAAGTGGGTGTCTGGTTGGAGTACTAGAATAAATACTTGATTTTGTGAGTTAAGTGGCCTAAAATACTTTTATGGAGTGTATTATGTTTTACATTTCATAATCAGCAGAAAGCACAGAGGTTACGAACGAAAAAGGGTGAGTAAGGAAGTACATATGCGTGGAGGTAGTATAGCTCAGGAAAAGTCACTTATATGTATATATTTACATGTTTAGATTACAATTTCAATATAAGAGTGACATAGGCAAGGCAAGGAATGGCATAGAGCTACTGAAAAAATAATCGTATGGCACAAAATTAGCACTTTATTGTCATCCGTTACGATCGGCACTGCTAACCAATACATGTCATTGATAACGTGTTTTAATGTTATACTTTATTAGGGAGCAAATCAACAGTTTAAAAATATTCACTCCTAAAAAGTATGTAATGAAAGTGAATTTTAACATTTAATTCTGGGAATCATAGAAGGAGAAGAAACAAAAGTAAAACAAGGGAAAAAAAAAATTCATATTTATGAACTAATTTTTTTTTTTAATATAAGACTAATTACATACATTTACAAAATATTTATTTCATTACATCATTTTTTACGAAACTTTAAATCGGTATTTATTAGTAGCAGCATCTATAAATTAGGAACATTTTTTAATGTTTATTTATTTGCTATTTTTAGAATAAATAAATAACAGCGTGATCAATTAAAAACTTTTTGTCTTAAAAATATTTTCAAGCAAAGTATTACATGACTTTCATCTTTTTTCCATTATTGGCTCATCAATACGCAATTTTATAGAGGAATAATTAAATGTCAATTTCATTTCAGCCATACAAAATTTTTCAGCTATAAACAAGGCTATTATTTAGGTTGAGCTACATTAACTGTCATGTAATATAAATACTACCCCATCTAAAATAAAGCAGTAATACAGAATGTTTTTCTAAGCATTTTTCAAGGTATGAAATTATAGTTGTAAGATACGCAACTAAAAATGAGTGAAAAGTTGTTGATGAGTCGAAAGTTGTTTTGAAATAATTGGAAGATTCGATTAAAGTGGGCAATCTTGTACTGGCTGCAGCCTGGCAATGTCTATACTATGTTCTTGTTTTACCTACATTACTTATTTATGTAATTCTTCATTTATAATTCTGGTTACAAGGATAATATCACTACCTTTGATAAATCGCAGTAAATTATTTAAAATATGGTTTGATAAAAGGTGTATCTATAATTACATACTGTCTGCTGTAAAGTTATAAGTTTTAACTTCAGTACCTAAGAGCCTACTGACATCTCATTTGTCTACTATAATGAGCCAGATATACTCAACAAACAACAGGTCATACGTTAGGGTCCTTAATTTTTACTGTCCTTCAATGACAACATTAATTTATCTTGATTTTAGAGTGAAGCCAGAAAGGACGACGCAACAATCCAATGGGATTGGAGTTCCCGATAAAATGTACTAAAATTTTTATATGTTATAGTTTATTTCTTTCTAAATGAAATTTACCATACGCGCAAGTCCCGAACATGGACCCGTTCCACGCACCAACCTCCACAAAGAAACAAATAACTAATGAATTTTATTTTAAATTTAATTTTTTAGCTATGGAATACATCAATTATAATTAAAAAATTGATTGTATATTTTAAAAAGCTAGTAGTCATGTTACCTTTTAAATTCCAGAAATTTTTCGCTTGGTTTTGGATTTCTTGGATTTCGGGGGTGTTAGAAAGGTGCTAAAATTTGCGAAAAATATTCAGATCATTTTAGTGAAGATTTTATTGATAATTAACATCATCGTGCTCTTTTACACATACATAAAATTTTTGAATTGGCAGATGAATCTTGCGAATTGCTCAGTTTACCGGTTTAATATATACGTAATTCGAGGAAAATGATAATCGTAAGAAAATTGCATTTAATACTCAAATGTTTAAATATATGTACGGTAAATTAGATACAGTTCAAATAAAATTTTCAAAATGATATGTACAGGAAAAAAAAAAACAATTTTGGTTATTGATGGTCTTGGTGGTTTGAGAAGAATATTTCTATACGAAACCTTAATATGTTACTTTATTTTTTTTGGTAAAAAAATTTTATTAATGTCATGGACTGGTATCGCCTCAATATTACTTCTTAGAGAAATGACCAGCCATATACCTTTTCATTTATCTTTAGATTTGAATAATGTTAAAAGTTTGTTTTTTGAATCAGAGTCAGAAAAAAAATTGAAAAAAGTATATTTAATAATTTTAAATAAGGCTTAATTAATCCCAAAAAAGCATTGGAAATATTCCAAAAAATTTCCGTGATTAACATAGTACAGGCATACATTTTAGAATTAAATTAATAATTTTAGGTAAAGATTTCTGTCAAGTTTTGCCGCTTTTGAAAAACAGTAATAGAAGCAAGATTTTATCCGAAAGTGTTAAATCATCGTTTCTTTAGTCATATTTTCATAAAACTACGTATTCGTATTCACTGTAATAACCCAGAGTTTGTAAGCTATTGTAGGAAATTATAAAAAGGAAAATAAAGACGTTCAAAATTCATAAATTATGGAAAACTGATGATGTATGATCGAAAATTTTTTTTTCAAATAAACATTTTTTAATATATATTGTTATTCTTACTTCCCATAATAAATACACTCAATTTTAAACACCAAATTCCAAATCATTTACTATGAGATATGAAAACTTGCTATAGCGTAGATTATGCAACTTTTTAAAGGGGTTAATTTGTCTGACAACTATATTTACATAAATTTTTCAGTTGCAGTTTTAAATAATACTTGTGAAGGTTTGCCACCTCATGAGCTAAATTTGAAAATTGACGCTATTGCAATCCTGATCAGGAATTTAAGTATTGCTGGCGGTTTATGTAATGTGACGGAAATAGTAGACAGAACATTAAGAGATTTATGTTATATTGAAAAATATTTTGGAAATAAATTAATTATTTTATGAGGTGATTTTCGTCGAATCCATCCAATGACAAACAATAGTCACAGAAAAATAATAATCGAATAAACTGTTAAATCTTAAAAATTTTAATATGACTCCAAGAGGTATACAAGCAATATTGATACATTGATCATCGTATCAACTGGCACATATGTGGATAGCGACAGTTTTATATACGCACTCTCAAAACCATTCATGCCTTTTTCGATAACAAATATATTAAAGATTTATAATAGAAATTCACACATTTCCTATTTTAAGAAAATTTCTTAAGAAATAAGTAAGAATAAGAAAAAAATTTTCCTTGAATGCGGATCAAACACGCAACCTCCTGTTTACTAGACAGTTGCTCTACCAGGTAAGCTTCAGAGAAACCGTACATTCATCATCTCAAAAATAAAAATAATTAGTTTATTTAAGTAGAAAGAAGAAAAAATACTGAAGTAGAAGGTATTGTTTGAAAAGAAATTTGAACATAATTAATTGACTTAACTTGATAATTTTTAGAAATAAATCAATAGAATTTATGGCACTAAATTAAAAGTTATTATATTTATTTATATTTTATTGTTCAATAAAAACACATCTGATAATGTATTTTTTTATAATAATACTTTTTAGTTGAAAAAATTCGATCTTGAACGTTTCAGAATAAGAAACCTCTAATTTATTTAACAATATTTGTTGTAATAAAATAAAATAGCTTGGTATACGAATTGTGAAAAAATAAATATAGCATTGTTTTCAAAATATTCGACTATTATCATGAATACTTTGAATGCAGTAGTAAAAATAAATTTTAATTTGATAAATGTATGTTAATAAATATTTCATAATACTAATTCATCGAGGAAGTATATAAGGGACATATGGTTATTTTTTAATAAGGATAAATAATTGAATAATAAAAGTAAAGTTTTTGGTGCATTCAATTTTTTCATGTTACTATTATTATTTATACTTAGTGTGTAGGGGGAAGGGGTGTGGAAGACAAGACAAATAACATTGGGGGCTGTGGGGGCTCTAAAAAAACTGTGAGAGGGCTGTAGGGGTTTAAAGAAAATAGTAGAAATGTTTAATTAACGTTGAAAACAGTTTAATTTTACCTTATATATAGGGGGCTGTGTGTGAGGGGGGTCTGTGGGGGTTTATGCGGAATACTTCACACAAATAACTAAATAGATATAGGGAGATACATATCCTTAATAATCTGATGAATTATGAACTACTGGTGTTGAACATACTCATTTCAAGGTGTAATTGTTTTATTTGTATACGTGCTCATAGGTACAGTGAGCCTAGATCAAGTATGCGTAAAAGCGTAGATGTAAGTACATCCATGTAAGAACAATAATTTCCAGCGTTGCTGCATATATTAGCGCTCATTTCTTCTCTCTGAACTTTGAGTTAAACTTTTCCGCTACTAATTATGTGATAAACGTCCTTAAGTCAAAAAATCACTTCAATTCACAAAAAATCAAGGACAACTCTAAGAGCAAAGCTTTCGATGCATTGGCTATTTGTCATATAGAAATTATGGAAATATGTAAGCTTTTCAATTTTTATAACCATTCTTATATTATAATAAAAGTAAACTTATTTATTTAAGCTTTACATAGGTTGTATTGCATAGCTATTGTTATTATAGTAACCGTCAAAGTATTACTTTAGTGAGAAACTTCACTATAATGGAGCTTTGTCGAACCACGAAAAGACAAACTAAAGAACCAGTCTCTCTCTTAATCACTTTACGTATACATAGCATAAAATACTTCATAATCTATTTAACGAAAATTTTATTGTATCATTTTAATTCATATTTTACTAACACAATTTGTTATAGAAATATGATAGTTACAATATTCAAAAATCTTTGAAGGCATACTTCTATTGGCACGTTATGCACAGGAGTTAATTTTTACTTTAACTTCTAAGAATTCAAAAAAAAGAGTGACACAAGTGGATTCTCAATTTTTACTCCTACATTCAATCTCATTGAAAAAAAAAAAAAAAAAAAAAACTTACATCTTCGTATACACACGAACCCAGCACCACAACCACTAAGCCACAAAAAGATTTTTGGATGATAAGTCATTTCTTAATGCGTTTATATTTTGGTTCATAACTTATTTTTCAGTTAAATATTAGTTTACTATTTATTAATTAATTTCTTCCAGAATATTTAAATTATTATAGACAGTAATAAATTATAATTTAATTGAATAGTTTTTCAAAACGTAAAAATAAAACTTTTTTAGTATCAACTATTGTATGTTGTTAAAAATTATTTAATTTTCATTTATTTTTTAATTACAAAAAAAATACATAATTGTTTATATAACTTTGTCACTATGGATAAAAATATTTCCAAGCAAAGTTTTACATTATCTTAAGCTGTACGAGATTCTATTAATAAATTATATGATTTTTATCACGTCTCACGCTTTCAAAGTTTTTCTCATTTATGAGTAAGGTAATTTTGTGAGTTAAGCTTTATTCACTGACATGTAATACTACACCATTGAAGATAAAGCAGTAGTACAAGATGTTTTTTATAAGACTTCTTTTAAATATGTTGTGGTTGTTATATGTGCAACCAAGAATAAGTTGTGAGCGTATATAGAAAGTGTGAGTGCGACATTAAAGATTTTATCAACATAGGAAGTTGTTTTGAAATAATTGGAAGATTCAATGTAAGCAGATAGTCTCGCATTGGCTACACGAAAAAAAAATTCAACTTGCTGAACTATAAAAAATACTTAAACATAATTTGATATTATTGAGATACTCAAAATAAAAGTAACTTACGGCAACTATTTTTCGTTAGGTCAAGCAAGAAACTTTGGACAAGTCACTAAAAATATGTGAAAAATTATATCCTCATAATGGATGGCAGCGTCTTTCTATTGTTCAATTCTGGTCGTTTTTTGTAATCACCTATTTCAAGTGCATAAGCTCTAGATTATAGTTAGTTGGATTCATGGTTTGGCCGGGATCTAAACACCAAACACTCAGCATTGTATTCGTAAGCATCAACTCGGGCGTCCTTACTATTTGTAAAGCTTCTCGGGAATTACAAATGGAAATTTATTTATTGAATTTTTTGACGTTAATTTATGTAGAACACAGGTATTGAGGTTCTTTTAAAATCTAGTCTTATATTATTAATTAAAGACTATTTTACGGTCAAAGTTAAGTTTCATAGCGATGTCACGGCATATAATGTGAGTCCACCTTCATTGTTTTTAATTTTATACAGTTTTTAAATGTTTCACCTGATTTGGGCGATGTTCATCCG